>NC_140976.1:47927277-47957277 GCF_056783735.1 Eptatretus burgeri
TCAATACATTGAAGATCTTATTTTTGATTGCAAAACTGATTCATTGTGTGTTTTGCAATCATTGCTTCATTTCCCTTTCGAGAAAAACGTGTGTCCACCGCAACTTCTTTCAAATGCCCCTCTCTAGGACATCAATTTGTACTGAGGGTAGTGATGTCCATCGTAAGCTGTTGTAACTCTTGTGACAATGGTGGTTATTCTTCATAGATGATCACCATTTGCATTGTCCATGAGAGTGTGTACTTTCCTGGTTGCAAAGTTCACAATGTTCTTGATCTGTTGGTGTTTTCGACCACATTGATGGTAATCCCACCGGGTTCAGTTTCCCAGTTATGAGAGCGTGGGACAGCCTATGTTTATGACACCTTTTCTAGCCCCATCATCGCTGAGGTGAGCAGAGAGGATTCCAGAAAGGACTGTGCAGTCATTTATGCTGCTGCCAGAGAGCACCTCTGTTCCAAGCCCAAGTGCTCAGTGATCATCATGCACCCACTTAGTGTAGGTTTGGAACGAAGGACTTTATTTTATTTTATTTGAATTTCAAAATGGCTGCCGTTTTTACCCTATATGTATGATTTTTTCGGTATTTAACGTTATTTTGAACATATAATTCAAAGTGTGTGCATTTTATTATTTTATTATTATTACTTTATTTTATTTATTTATATTTAATATTTACTTTATTTTATCTCAACTCATATAAAGGGGACAAAGATTCATTTGAAGCAAACTAAGAGCACTAGAAATACTCTAAATATTGGAAAAAAAATTCAAGATGGCCACCTGATTTCGGGGGTTTTCTATGTAAAATGCCATTGCTTTTGAACCAATAGACATAAGAAGATGTTTTTGTTGTCTAATCATATGTTTTGGCACAGGAGGATTCCAATAATAACAACATATTTATGATTGGAACACTCTTTGCCAATCCTCCAAAACATTTAACAGAAATAATAGAGAGCATGTAATTCAATATAAATTTATTTGGGAGGTTATACAATTAGAAGATTGATAAGTTTTTTTTCAAAGGTATGAAAATGCTACATGTATGAATCAGGAGTGTCAATGTTTCTGATTAAACATTTATAATTGTCATTGCTTCAATCATCTTCGAGATCTTCGCAAATCCTTGGTGGTGTTATGTTCGTACAGCTGTCGCCTTCCCCACCACATTTGCAAAGTTCGGTACAGACCACACTGTTTCCTCTGCATGAGCACCTTCTTGAACACTTTGATTTCTCAGTTACACCTGATGAGCTGCAGCACTGAGACTGGAGCTGGTGCAACCTGAGAAAGAACAATCAGTAGCTTTTTGTCTTGGTTTCGCCACCCCAAGGTCAAAGGGTCAAGAAAAGTTGGGTTCAATAGCATATCCTGGCGCCAGATATTACACTGGACATGGCACGGCGTATATGTTCAATCCATGCTCCCTGAGTCGGTGGCAGTTTGTCAACTCCTTGTTCATCTGTGAGTTGCTTGAACAAAAACCATCTCAGAATCTTTGCTTGCCCAAAGTGGACTCCAAATGGAGAGAAAAGAGAGCAAAGAAACTCTTCACAACCACGAAGAACTTCTTCAGATGGCTCATCCCCTTTGCCAAGGTCAGCTAGTGCTCTCAGAATGGTGTGGCTTGCCTTCAGGAAAGTTGTAAAGCATCCCTTCTTTCCCTTCCCTTGGATATGTCCTGTCGTATCACAGCCTGTGAGAGCATGCCAGTTGATCAAAGCTGCTCATTTCTCTGGGCCAAGCTTGTGATATATAGGCTGTAGGAAGACTTTCCGTCGTCTTTCGCTTGTGCCCATGATTAGTGCAGAATGGTTGCCAAGTAGTGGTGTTCTTCGTAGAGCCAAAAGTAGCACATCAGTGTCTTGTGAATACATGTGCATTCATTCCATTGGTCGCAACTTCTACAGCATGATAAATTAAAAGAATGTCTGCCTCTTCCTGTGTGCTGACACCGGTCATTGTTTCAACTTCATAATTCGTCATGACCTCTTTTCTTGTTGCAGTCATAACCTTGATGGTACTGTAGTGGATGAGCTGATGGGAAAGGTAGAGAGTTTATGAATCCTTTGTGTTGCTGCTGGTGAGAAACATCTTTTTGTCTTTGATGCCTGTTGAGTCTTGAACAATGTAGGATTTAGTTCCCTTCAGTTTGCCTTTCCGCCACTCTCTCGTCTGCTCCTTCAGCGATGCATTCCTGGTGTAATTATCAAATATAACTCGCACTTGACAATATCCATGAGCCTTTGAGTCAATGAGTGTGACAAAGGATGTTGCAAGTTCTTTGCAAGTCTTGAAATTTTTGACTGCCATAAATTCCTGTACCACTCCCATTCCATCAACTACAAGACATGTCTCCGATCCCTCTTCAAACTCGGCAGGTTGTGCAGAAGCTTGAGCTGTGTCATTGGCCACCAGATCTTCCAGAAGCTTTATCACTGTGCTCTTGTTTGTAGTGGGATGCTTCCTTGATCTATAGATTCCTGCAATTCAGCACTGAACTCGATCTCTGCAGAAATAAATTCCACTGTATTTTCTGCCTGATGTTGTCTGTTGCTGATTCTTTCTTTGGCTTGTATGTACTTGCGCCAGTTTATGGTATGGCAATTTTTGTGATATTTAATGTCCCTTGAAAGAAAGTCGCCATCAGTTGTGATGTTTGCCAGGTTTACTTTCCATTGTTCATTCCCGCTAACATCACCTATGTTTTGGATTGACACTCCAATAGCGACACTTCGACAAGTAATAAGGCGTTCTGTCTTACCACCACAAATCTTCTCGTTTTGACAGAAGAAACAGTGTTCCTTTTGGAATGGAGGGTAAGGAGATCTTGTTAGTGTGCTGGTAGATGCAGGAGTTGCTTGCTTTGGGGTGTTCGATGTTTGTGATGTGCGAGGGTGACCACCGACTTTGCTGTATGACAATACACTTGATTCTTGAGATAAAACTGCTTTGTCATATCTAGCTTTGTCTCTCTCAATGTGTTGCTTGTGTGTTGCTTTACCATGACATTATTTGTGCCACACTGCATGTTGGTTGTTCAGTTCTTTTCCAGATATGCCACTCAGTTGTTGATGCAAACGAACATTCTCAGGGTTTTGATATTGAGCCCTCTTGCTTATACAGTCCAAAAATGATTGGCATGATTCCAGTTCTGGTAGTTGCAGATGCTCCAGTTGATGAATACCTTTAATGTCAGTGAACTTGTCTCCTTGACACAACAAGCAGATTTAAAAGTCAATGGAAGGTTCAGTTGCACGCTTCTTCCATGATGGTTCTCCACAGGATGCCATGGTTAATCTGGAATCATAACCATAAGTGAAATTAACAATTTGCAATAAATTTCAATGCCTTAAGTATTTTATAGGATGGGATCTACACTGTGCATTTTTGGTCTTCTGAAATAAAGCAGTAAATTATTTGGTTCACAGTGGATATGCATCATATTGCAAGCAGAAAATATTCATCAGATACCAGTAATAAGTGTCACATTCATACAAATATTTCTTGACATTAACATCAAACCTGTTATGTTGATATCCATGCAAACAGAGTTCAGATGAACACTTGTCTCAACTACAATGCATTTGGTACCCAAACTCTATTTGTACACACTTTGAATTATATGTTCACAATAACGTTAAATAGCGAAAAATCATACATATAGGGTAAAAACAGCAGCCATTTTGATATTCAAAATGGAGGCCCGAAAAGCATATAGACAAACTGGCACCTTTTTTCTGAATCAGTGAAGTTTATAGATGTGTTTAAACATGGGTGCAACGAATCTACCCAAAATTTTGCTTTTTTACATAAGCCCACAGACTATCATCCACCTTCTCATGGAATTTCCTCCATCAAGGGTTCCAATACCCTCCACCGGCACTCATCCACCAGGAATCGTTGGCACTTCCTGGAGTTACTGAGTCATTAACCACTGCTCAGCTTTCAGCATTGTTCTGATAAGATTAGAAGCAACAGGGCCATCACATGCAGGTTTCGGAGCACCAGCCAAAAGGGCAGAAGAGATACATCTACACCAAAATGGCAAAGTCACCCCAGCTTCCACACACATTTGTCTCTCACAGTATGAACCGACTCGCACAAAGCACAGATCGGGTGCTGTCACTTCCAGACTGGAGGCTCAAACCACAGCCACAACGGATAATTATTGAGTAAGACTCCTCATTACCCAATCCTGTGCATGATGCTTTCTTTGGCTGGCAAGGCAGCTCAGAGATAATGAATTTGCTTGAAGCTGTCTCGTTTGGGTTTGATTTTCGACCTGAATATTAACTGTCACCCGGGTATTTATTAGCTAAGGCAATGCATCAATGAGTGCACCATTTGTCGGATGAGACATTAAGCTGGGTGTCTGCTCGCATTCACTGGTGGATGTTAAAAATCTCACGCTACCTTTTGAGAAAGGTCATCCATCATGCGCTGTTACCCAGGGCACATTCCCAACTACTGCCCTACGCTACAGCACTAGACAACGGCGTTATAACCTGTGCACAGTTGGTTCTGAGCCTTGGAAATTGCTTTAGCAGATCAATTGATGCTCCAAGCACAGAGCATGCTCACATATTTATGTAAGCTGGTCAATGTTATACTGGCTAGTCATGCTGGTTTAAACAGGATTTAGTAACACAAAGTTACAGGAACAAAAAGAAGAAATCAAACTCACCCAAAGCCGAGTATTGAAGGTTTTCTGACAGGTCGCTAAACACAAGTAAAAAAGGAAGATGTGCACCACGATGCAGCGCCCCCTGCTGTCATCGCAGAACAACAAAATATACACAGTGATTCGACGTGTGCATTGTTTACAAATCGAAAACCACCAACATTTCATCAATATTATACTCATAGTGTGTCTAAATTGTATACGATCAAAGTAATTACACAAGTGGATATGAAGATATTTGCAAATATTTTACATGGAGCAGAAAGCTTTGTTAATAGAGAAGTGGTTATCATTATCATTATCATCATTTGGTATGCAGTCTGTGGCTGCCAGTTGCATCATTGCTGAGAGCACAGCTGAGCCGCTGATGCAGTGGCCCATTTCCAATATGCTGGTACTCATTTTGACAACCACGGAAGGATGACAGGCTGAATAAACTCCATCTGGTGTTAATTCAGTGGCCAACAGGGTTCTAACTCAGGACCCGAAGATCCCAAGCCAGCCACCCCAACCGCTATGCCAACACCTGGTTTACAGAGAAGTGGTAAGAGTACGGAAAAAAATAATTATTTCAAGAGATCCCAAATAACAACCACCAAACCAGCCCTTGCTTGAATTAAATACATTACTTTGATCTTCGCATTGTGATCAGTATGTGTGTGTGTGTGTGTGTGTGTGTGTGTGTGTGTGTGTGTGTGTGTGTGTGTGTGTGTGTGTGTGTGTGTGTGTGTGTGTGTGTGTGTGTGTGTGTGTGTGTGTGTGTGTGTGTTTGTTTGTGTTCATCCCATGGGTTGACTGACTGTCTGGATGCAACTGAGGATGTGGATTTATAGATGTGGGGAATCCACTGATGGTTGTGGATCTGCCATTTGGAGAGGTTCTGGGCTGAAAGGATCAAAACCTCGAGGAAGAACGGTGCCCAGCTGTTGATCCGTGTGGTCGGGAAACCATTCAATTGCTTACAGGTTTAGGTTCTTACTTTCGGTAAGGGAACTGTTTTGAGGTTTACTATTTAGATAAAATTGAATTGTGGATGTTGTGAAATGAACATAATTTATAGCATTCCTATAAATTATATTATAGTTTGGAAACAAGTGTATGAGAGAGAGAGAGAGAGAGAGAGAGAGAGAGAGAGAGAGAGAGAGAGAGAGAGAGAGAGAGAGAGGAAGAAGAGAGAGAGAGAGAGAGAGAGAGAGAGAGAGAGAGAGAGAGAGAGAGAGAGAGAGAGAGAGAGAGAGAGAGAGAGAGAGAGAGAGAGAGAGAGAGAGAGAGAGAGAGAGAGAGAGAGAGAGAGAGAGAGAGAGAGAGAGAGAGAGAGAGAGAGAGAGAGAGAGAGAGAGAAGGGGGAGAGAGAGAGAGAGAGAGAGAGAGAGAGAGAGAGAGAGAGAGAGAGAGAGAGAGAGAGAGAGAGAGAGAGAGAGAGAGAGAGAGAGAGAGAGAGAGAGAGAGAGAGAGAGAGAGAGAGAGAGAGAGAGAGAGAGAGAGAGAGAGAGAGAGAGAGAGAGAGAGAGAGAAGAGAGAGAGAGAGAGAGAGAAGGGGAGAGAGAGAGAGAAGGGGAGAGAGAGAGAGAGAGAGAGAGAGAGAGAGAGAGAGAGAGAGAGAGAGAGAGAGAGAGAGAGAGAGAGAGAGAGAGAGAGAGAGAGAGAGAGAGAGAGAGAGAGAGAGAGAGAGAGAGAGAGAGAGAGAGAGAGAGAGAGAGAGAGAGAGAGAAGGGGGAGAGAGAGAGAGAGAGAGAGAAGAGAGAGAGAGAGAGAGAGAGAGAGAGAAGGGGAGAGAGAGAGAGAGAGAGAGAGAGAGAGAGAGAGAGAGAGAGAGAGAGAGAGAGAGAGAGAGAGAGAGAGAGAGAAGAGAGAGAGAGAGAGAGAGAGAGAGAGAGAGAGAGAGAGAGAGAGAGAGAGAGAGAGAGAGAGAGAGAGAGAGAGAGAGAGAGAGAGAGAGAGAGAGAGAGAGAGAGAGAGAGAGAGAGAGAGAGAGAGAGAGAGAGAGAGAGAGAGAGAGAGAGAGAGAGAGAGAGAGAGAGAGAGAGAGAGAGAGAGAGAGAGAGAGAGAGAGAGAGAGAGAGAGAGAGAGAGAGAGAGAGAGAGAGAGAGAGAGAGAGAGAGAGAGAGAGAGAGAGAGAGAGAGAGAGAGAGAGAGAGAGAGAGAGAGAGAGAGAGAGAGAGAGAGAGAGAGAGAGAGAGAGAGAGAGAGAGAGAGAGAGAGAGAGAGAGAGAGAGAGAGAGAGAGAGAGAGAGAGAGAGAGAGAGAGAGAGAGAGAGAGAGAGAGAGAGAGAGAGAGAGAGAGAGAGAGAGAGAGAGAGAGAGAGAGAGAGAGAGAGAGAGAGAGGGAAGGGGGAGAGAGAGAGAGAAGGGGGGGAGAGAGAGAGAGAGAAGTGGGGCAGAGAGAGAGAGAGAGAGAGAGAGAGAGAGAGAGAGAGAGAGAGAGAGAGAGAGAGAGAGAGAGAGAGTGAGAGAGTGAGAGAGAGAGAGAGAGAGAGAGAGAGAGAGAGAGAGAGAGAGAGAGAGAGAGAGAGAGAGAGAGAGAGAGAGAGAGAGAGAGAGAGAGAGAGAGAGAGAGAGAGAGAGAGAGAGAGAGAGAGAGAGAGAGAGAGAGAGAGAGAGAGAGAGAGAGAGAGAGAGAGAGAGAGAGAGAGAGAGAGAGAGAGAGAGAGAGAGAGAGAGAGAGAGAGAGAGAGAGAGAGAGAGAGAGAGAGAGAAGGGGGAGAGAGAGAGAGAGAGAGAGAGAGAGAGAGAGAGAGAGAGAGAGAGAGAGAAGGGGAGAGAGAGAGAGAGAGAGAGAGAGAGAGAGAGAGAGAGAGAGAGAGAGAGAGAGAGAGAGAGAGAGAGAGAGAGAGAGAGAGAGAGAGAGAGAGAGAGAGAGAGAGAGAGAGAGAGAGAGAGAGAGAGAGAGAGAGAGAGAGAGAGAGAGAGAGAGAGAGAGAGAGAGAGAGAGAGAGAGAGAGAGAGAGAGAGAGAGAGAGAGAGAGGAGAGAGAGAGAGAAGAGAGAGAGAGAAGAGAGAGAGAGAGAGAGAGAGAGAGAGAGAGAGAGAGAGAGAGAGAGAGAGAGAGAGAGAGAGAGAGAGAGAGAGAGAGAGAGAGAGAGAGAGAGAGAGAGAGAGAGAGAGAGAGAGAGAGAGAGAGAGAGAGAGAGAGAGAGAGAGAGAGAGAGAGAGAGAGAGGAAGAAGAGAGAGAGAGAGAGAGAGAGAGAGAGAGAGAGAGAGAGAGAGAGAGAGAGAGAGAGAGAGAGAGAGAGAGAGAGAGAGAGAGAGAGAGAGAGAGAGAGAGAGAGAGAGAGAGAGAGAGAGAGAGAGAGAGAGAGAGAGAGAGAGAGAGAGAGAGAGAGAGAGAGAGAGAGAGAGAGAGAGAGGGGGAGAGAGAGAGAGAAGGGGGAGAGAGAGAGAGAAGGGGGAGAGAGAGAGAGAAGAGAGAGAGAGAGAGAGAGAGAGAGAGAGAGAGAGAGAGAGAGAGAGAGAGAGAGAGAGAGAGAGAGAGAGAGAGAGAGAGAGAGAGAGAGAGAGAGAGAGAGAGAGAGAGAGAGAGAGAGAGAGAGAGAGAGAGAGAGAGAGAGAGAGAGAGAGAGAGAGAGAGAAGGGGGAGAGAGAGAGAGAGAGAGAGAGAGAGAGAGAAGAGAGAGAGAGAGAGAGAGAGAGAGAGAGAGAGAGAGAGAGAGAGAGAGAGAGAGAGAGAGAGAGAGAGAGAGAGAGAGAGAGAGAGAAGAGAGAGAGAGAGAGAGAGAGAGAGAGAGAGAGAGAGAGAGAGAGAGAGAGAGAGAGAGAGAGAGAGAGAGAGAGAGAGAGAGAGAAGGGGAGAGAGAGAGAGAAGGGGGAGAGAGAGAGAGAAGGGAGAGAGAGAGAGAAGGGGGAGAGAGAGAGAAGGGGGAGAGAAGAAGAGAGAGAAGAAGAGAGAGAAGAAGAGAGAGGAAAGAGAGAAGAAAGAGAGAAGAAGAGAGAGAAGAGAGAGAAGAAGAGAGACAAGAAGAGAGAGGAAAGAGAGGAGAAAGATAGAGAAAGAGAGAAGAGAGAGTGAGAGATGGAGATAGAAGAGAGAGAAGAAGAGAAGAGAGAGAAGAGAGAGAAGAGAAGAGAAAGAGAAGAGAGAAGAAGAAGGAGAGGAGAAAGAGAGAAGAAGGAGAGGAGAAAGAGAGGAGAAAGAGAGGAGAAAGAGAGGAGAAAGAGAGAGAAAGAAGAGAGAGAAGAGAGAGAAGAGAGAGAAGAGAGAGAAGAGAGAGAAGAGAGAGGAGAGAGAGAAGAGAGAGAGAGAAGAGAGAGAGAGAGAGAGAGAGGAGAGAGAGAGAGAGAGAGAGAGAAGAGAGAGAGAAGAGAGAGAAAAGAGAGAAGAGAGAGAAAAGAGAGAGAAAAGAGAGAGAGAAGAGAGAGAGAAGAGAGAGAGAGAAGAGAGAGAGAGAAGAGAGAGAGAGAAGAGAGAGAGAGAAGAGAGAGAGAGAAGAGAGAGAGAAGAGAGAGAGAGAGAAGAGAGAGAGAGAGGAGAGAGAGAGAGAAGAGAGAGAGAGAAGAGAGAGAGAGAGAGAGAAGAGAGAGAGAGAAGAGAGAGAGAGAAGAGAGAGAGAAGAGAGAGAGAAAGAAAAAAAAAAGATGTATTTTGTTTTTGTTTGTGTTAATGAACCCAATGTAAGTGATATTTGTCTTCGTTTTCTGCTCTTTTAAACCGTCGATTCATCCACTGTAATTCCTTGATGCTGAACATTCATTTCATATTACCATTCAAAGAATATTCCATAATTACAAGAGATCAACATTTCTGAACATAAGATCTATATTTTATTGCTCGTCCATTATCCCATTGGATTTCTATCGTTTTCCATTTATCCAATCCTGGACATGACATTTTCCTCTCGATAACCTCCCATTTAGTGTGCACCTCTGGATCACAAATACAACACAGTGTCCATGATGATCTCACGTTCATCATTGTGGAGATTACAAAACAGCAATTACTGTGCTCTTTTTTTCTTGCCTGTGATGATGTTGACACCCCAAGCTTGGTTTGTGTATCATCTCCTTATTTCCAATTGTTATTCATGTAAAAGTACAATGATACCTCCGAATGTTGGTCCCACATGTAATAAACAGACAAGCTTCTCCATGAGCCTTACAATAAATAAAGAAGACGTCTTGCAGAGCACGATGATTGCAAAATCCAGAAAATAAATTTGACCTCAAATATAATTGGTGGTTGAATTAAATGAGCAAACATGCAACTCCTCTTCAAATTTCAAGTGAATCGGAAGAAAATTGACAATTTTAGAATTTTGGCCTATGTTGACCTTTTGGCCAATGTGGACCTCAAAAATAATTGGTAGTTGAATTCAGTGTCCAGAAATATAAATCCTTTTCACATTTCAAGTCAATCGGATGAAAATTGAGGATTTTAGAAATACCACATAAGTTGTTGACCTTTGGCCTATGTTGACATTTTGGTCCATGTTGACCTCAAAACAATTGGCTGGTTGAATTCAGTGACCGGAAATATATATATATATATATATATATATATATATATATATATATATATATATATATATATATATATATATATATATATATATATATATATATATATATATCCTCTTCAAATTTCAAGTCAATCAGATGAAAATTTAAAATGTTAGAAATCCCACTTAAGTTGTTGACCTTAAAGATTGTATTATGACGTCATCTGTCACATGGTTTGGCAGCCATATTGTTTTGAATTTTTTTATCTTTATCTCCAGAACGCTGGACAGATTGAGGTGAACCTTTACACACATGTTCTCCACGACATGCTCGAACCAGTTTGTTAATTTCTAATTCATAGGTCACATGGTTTGGTGGCCATATTGAATTTACCCTAAAACCTTCAAAAATCTTCTCCAGAACGGTTGGTCAGATCGAGGGGAAACTTCAAACACATTCATCTAAGACTAGGGGATATAAGTTTGCGAACGAATAATTGCTAGGTCACATGGTTTGGCAGCCATATTGGATTGAAGAAAATATTAAATAATGCTTTCTCGGGAAGCACTTACCTATCGAAGCGAAACTTTGCAACTATCATCTAATGCCATTGCTGCATATAAGTAAAGGTAAAAATTATGACATCACAAGTCATGTGGTTTTGTGGCCATCTTGGATAGAAAAATGCACCTTATCCACTGTTGATCGTTGATCGATGGTTGATCAATGCATCCGTGATAAATGTACAGGGATTGACGGAAATGCTGCATTAATGCACTTTCACTGCAATTTTGCACAGTGCATTGAACTGTGCATTTCTCTTGAGGGACAACACATTGAGCATGTCATGTAATGTCATTGACCATATCATGTATTGTATTGTAATGTCAATAAACCATTTAATATATATATATATATATATATATATATATATATATATATATATATATATATATATATATATATATATATATATATATATATATATATATATATATATATATATATATATATATATATATATATATATGTATATATATATATATATATATATATATATGTATATATATATATATATGTATATATGTATATATATATATATATGTATATATGCATATATATATATATATATATATATATATATATATATATATATATATATATATATATATATATATATATATATATATATATATATATATATATATATATATATATATATATATATATATATATATATATATATATATATATATATATATATATATATATATATATATATATATATATATTTTCTCCTGTTTCCAGACTTTATGGCTACCCTGTATAACACAATATCTCAAAAGGTTATGCTTGGATTAACACGAAACTTAGTGGACAGGTTGGGAGTACCATGAGGAAGAAGTAATTCAATTTTGGTGAAGATCCAAATCTACATCTGGAGACAAGAATTATTTAATTTTTAACTCATTCTTCACCATTGAGAGGGGGCTAAAAAAGATATTGTATGATATCTCAAAAAGTTGAGGACGGATTTGGATGAAACTTTGTGGGCAGGTTGGGTGTGTGACGAGGACTAATTGTTTCAAATTTGTTGAAGATCTGAATCCGGATCTGGATTCGAGAATTTTTCAGGTGATTCTTCACCATTGAGAGATGGGGCCAAAAATGATATACATCACAATATCTCAAAAGGTTAAGGATGGATTCACACATAACTTAGTGGACATGTTGGGAGTGCCACTAGGAAGAATGGAATCAATTTTGGTGAAGATCTGAATCCAGATCTGGATATGAGAATTATTTAATTTTTAACTGATTCTTCACCATTGAGAGAAAAAGCTAAAAATGATATTGCATGATTTCTCAAAAATTTGAGGACGGATTCGGATGAAACTTGGTGGACAGGGTGGGTGTGTCACAAGAACTAATTGATTCGATTATGGTGAAGATCCGAATCCGGATTCGAGAATTTTTCAGGTCATTCTTCACCATTGATAGATGGCAAAAACGATGTTATCTCTAAAAGTTGTGGACGACTTGTGACAAAACGAGGTGGAAGAGTTGGTCAGGTGACAAGAACAAGCCAATTCGATTTTGGTCCGGGTCCGGAATCAGATCTGACCAATCAGTGACAAACAAAATGTAAACTATTCAGCCTGGCGGAGATATGTTCTCCACGGAGTGCCGTTCCATTTCGCCAAGTTGTCACACGATGAGTGATTTTTCATTTGTTTGTTTGTTAGCACAGAACTTTAGTGTTTTTCTCCGCAACTGCTTGACCGATTGAGACAAAATTTTCAACATTGGTGCGACTACTTATGTAGAATGTTTTAATGATATTTATGATATCATAGCTCACGTGCTGTGACAGCGATATTGGAAAAACGAAAAAAAATTTGGACCTCTTTATCTGAAACCGCACCAAGGAAATAGTTGAAACCTGGCACATAGCAAGTTATCCTCATGAGGAATGAGTATGATATTTTGTGACATCATAGGTGCCTTCGTTATGATGTCATAATTGCATATACAGTATATATATATATATATATATATATATATATATATATATATATATATATATATATATATACTGAACAAAAATATAAACGCACCAAGCGCAAAAATATAAACGCACCAAGCGATTGTTACTATTTTACCTCGAACTCATTAATACTAAATCTTCACAACAATTTGGTTATAGAATCCATGACAATTGAGCATTAAATTTCAAAGAGTTCCTTGAGAATTCTGGCGACAGTCTTTGCGCTACAACAGCCGATACAACTGAGGTGTCACTGTCAGAGTTCACACAGTGAGTAGCGGGTGTGTCCACCGTTGGCGTCGCGCAGAGCGGTGCATCTCCAGCGCATGGACATCACCAGATTATCGATGGTGGCCTGAGGGATGTTTTCCCATTCCTCCTGGAGAGCCACACGGAGCTGGCGGACGTTCTCTGGGACTGCGTAACGTTGTCGTACGCGTCGATCAAGAACGTCCCAAAGGTGCTCGAAGGGCGACATGTCGGGAGAATATGGAGGCCAGTCGAGGACATCAATGTCCTCACCGAGGAAGTCCATGCAGATCCTGGCAACATGGGGGCGAGCATTGTCGTGCTGAAACGTCACATGGTGAAGGCATACAAAGGGCAAGACGATGGGTCTGAGTATCTCGTCCCTGTACCGCTGCCCGTTCAAGTTGCCTTCAATGAAATGAAGCCGAGTGCGCTCTCCTTGGCATATGCCTGCCCACACCATAACACTGGCACCACCGTGTGACACCCGACGAAGGACATTGGCGTCAGTGTAGCGCTCCCCAGCCCGATGCCAGACGCGGAGTCCGCCATCAGCCCGATACAGCTGGAACCGCGACTCATCAGTGAACAGCACTCTCCTCCATCGTGCGAGGGTCCAGCGCAAGTGAACATTGGCCCAGTTCAGTCGGGTCTGACGCCAGACTGCAGTGAGGTCGAGTCCCCGGTGTGGTCGGCGGGCTCGGAGGTTGGCCTCCCTCAAGCGGTTACGCACCGTCTGGGCTGAAATGCGCCTGTTATGCAGCCCGACAGTCTCATCGGCAGTCCTCTTGGCCGGTCGGAGTCGATCCCGGAGATGTTGCAGCCTCATGTGACGATCCTGACCGGCGGTGGTCACACGTGGTCGCCGAGCATGTGGGCGGTTCACGGTGCTTCCAGTCTCTCTGAGGCGCGTTCTCAGGCGGCTAATGGTGGAGTGGTGGACATTGAAGTGTGCTGCAACGGCCCGTACTGACGTCCCAGCATTCAGCATGCCAATGGCGCGCTCCCTCAAGATTTGTGACATCTGTGGCATGTTGACATTTGGCACCAGTCCACATTTTGGGGAGGCCTTTTATAGGGCAAGCTATAGGGAGTGTTTGTGTCCTGGTCACGCTCACGGACCATCACTCTGTCAAGCCCTATAGTGCTCATGGGAAGGATTACTCAACATGTGAGTCCACCCACTCAGAGTGGTCAATTTCAATGGGAACATCTGTCTTGAGCAAAACAAAGGAACCATTGCTCAAGCATATCATCGGTTTGACCATTTTCCCATAATGGCAATCTTGACTTAGATATTTAGGTTGGTGCGTTTATATTTTTGTTCAGTTATATATATATATATATATATATATATATATATATATATATATATATATATATATATATATATATATATATATATATATATATATATATATATATATATATATATATATATATATATATATATATATATAACATTGCATCCAATCAGTATGAAAACTTTTGAGTCACCTCGGGATAAAATGGTTCACAAATTGTTTTTGATGATGTCATCGATCACCTGTTTCGGCAGCCATATATGTATACATATATATATATATATATGTATACATATATGTATATATATATGTATACATATATATATATATATGTATACATATAAGTAGGGTAAGAATACTGATTCTGGCTCACTTTTCCCCATGTAAATGAATGGGGGATTTTCAGCGATTTATTTTTTTTTTCCCTAAAAATAAATCCCCTTTTTATCCCAAGGTATATTTATTTGTCTCCCCTTTTAACTTGGAGGTTGAACCTCATTGAATTGAACACCTGAGGGTTGAACAGCTCACTCATTGAACCTATAAAGATTTGTTCATTCTCAAATTCCTTCAATAGTTTAATTTTCTTTGCACAATAATCCCCATCTAAAATATTGACAAACAAAACATTTGAATCTTTATATTTTTAAGATACCCCATTTGTGCCATTACGAAATGATAAACTTCTCTTAATGCTCTTGTTTGACCACCTTCTGATCCACAGGTTATTTTTGTTAAGCCCCGCCCACTTTTCTTTAAGCTCCGCCCACTTTTGTTAAGCCCCGCCCACTTTTCATAAGGTAATTTTTCTAAGCCACTCCCACTCTTCCTAAGATCCGCCCACTTTTGCTAAGCTCCTCCCACTTTTCATAAGATATTGTTTCTAAGTCACGCTCTCTTTTCCTAAGCCCCGCCCACTTTTGCTAAGCTCCGCCCACTTTTTAAGGTTTTTTTCTAAGCCACGCCCACTTTTCCTAAGCTCCGCCTACTTTTGCTAAGCCCCGCCCACTCTTACATCATTTCCAGTTCATCTCTGACTCACAAAGAAATCACTAGAAAATTACAGGATGTTATGGTTTTGAAAAATTTCCCAATGAAGGCTTGCCTAGGCTTGCCCAGGGAATTTCCAAGGAAACCACACCCACCAGTCTTTCTCTATAAAAGCTTCAAACCCAGGCTCCATTTTAAACATTTGTTCTTGCTGGCAATGGTGTTCTGTGTGCTTGTCTCAAACTCTCTGTCTTCTATGGAACTAAACCTTCAAGTTGATGAACTGGATTCAAACCTCTTATCTATTGAGGTAAGATTTTTATTTTCCTATTTTCAAACTTTGATTGAAGCATACTCATTTAATAATTAAATAACTTAATTAATACATTATTATTTTCTCTCACAGGAAATTGTATCTGAAAATACTGCTTTTGCTACAACTTGGGGGGAAATTGTTGGCTTGGTTGAAGACCTTGAGTGGGATGACTTTAGTGTTCCTTGGAACTCTCTGTCTTCTATGGAACTAAACCTTCAAGTTGATGAACTGGATTCAAACCTCTTATCTATTGAGGTAAGTTTTTTTATTTTCCTATTTTCAAACTTTGATTGAAGCATACTCATTTAATAATTAAATAACTTAATTAATACATTATTATTTTCTCTCACAGGAAATTGTGTCTGAAATACGAAATGAAAATACTGCTTTTGCTACAACTTGGGGCGAAATTGTTGGCTTGGTTGAAGACCTTATGAGCGACCAAGACCCACAGAAGCAGTTCGTCCTTGATGACCCAACCAAAGAGTTATACCTTGGAGACCAGCAAAATCCTGAAAAAGAGTTTTACAGCAATAGTACTCATTGTGAGTTATCAAGACAATACCCACTGAACAAGTTATACCTTGATGAGCCAGAATACAAGTTTTACCTTGGAGACTCACAAATTTTGAAAAAATCAGTAAATGAGTTCTGCCTTGATGGTTTTAATAACTACCTTGGAGACTCAGGAAAAGGGTTCTGCCAAGATGGTTCTAAATATGGGGCCTACCTTGGAGACTCACAAATTTTGAAAAAAATCAAGAAATGAGTTCTGCCTTGATGGTTTTAATAACTACCTTGGAGACTCAGGAAAAGGGTTCTGCCAAGATGGTTCTAAATATGGGGCCTACCTTGGAGACTCACAAATTTTGAAAAAATCAGTAAATGAGTTCTGCCTTGATGGTTTAAATAACTACCTTGGAGACTCAGGAAAAGGGTTCTGCCAAGATGGTTCTAAATATGGGTCCTACCTTGGGGACTCACAAATTTTGAAAAAATCAGTAAATGAGTTATCCTTAAGAGACTTTGTAAGTTGGTTTTACTTTGAATACTTGAAATGTGGGTTCTGGATTGATAACTCACAATGTGATACATATCTTGGAAACTCAACAGGAATGTGGTTATACCTTGAAGACTTGGAAAGTTGGGTTTATGTTGGACACTTGAAACTTTTTTGGGGGCTTTTATTTATTTATTTATTTATTTATTATTATTATTATTTTATTTATTTATATTTTGGAGACTTTTGGAGTTGCTATCACTCTTTGGGATCTAAACCTATCGATGTAGTTCTTTGTCGGATGGTGCTTGATGGGAGCAAGATCAAGAAAGTTCTGGGAAGAAAGTGCAGGCTTACTCCCTCTTTCTACGTCATCAAACCTGAAAGCCTTAAAAGACAGAATTGGAAGAAGAAAAAAAAAAAAACGTAAAAATATATATATATAGGTGGAAATCTCATTTTGAAAAAGACATTGTGTTGGGCGAGGATTGAGTTGGGGTTGAGATTTTGAATGTGAGGGTTGGGGTTGAGATTTTGAATGTGAGGGTTGGGACACACACACATACACATCAACAAACAAAGTTAAGCCTTGACTATTCAGTTGAGGATTCTGTGTTTGGGGTTCACAGATCTAAGAACGTCCCCCTTGACACACATTATATACTGTTATACACCTCGGACTTGGCCCTCGAGTGTCCACAACGGTGTATAGTAGGAGGGAGTGAATCGCCAACCTATTGCTCCCATTGCACACACACACACAAACAAAAGTTAAGCCTTGACTATTCAGTTGAGGATTCTGTGTTTGGGGGTTCACAGATCTAAGAACGTCACCCTTGACACACATTATATACTGTTATACACCTCGGACTTGGCCCTCGAGTGTCCACAAAGGTGTATTATCTGCTTAGTTTTGTCTTTTGTAATTCCTGTGAATAAAATGAACCTAAAATCTCTTCCCCTTCCAAATCATATATTTTATAAGTCCAAGGAACTGTATCTATTACATCAACAATTTTAAAAAGTTCTTTCGTCCATCGTTCAGTAAAACCCTTTTCAAAATGAGATTTCCACCTATATATTCTTACGATATCACCAACTTTGAACTTAGGTTTTCTGACATTAATCTCTTTTTCATATTTTAATTTTGTAAATGTTTCTGATGGCTTCATATTCGTTGATGTGTGAATCGTGTCATTATACTTATCCACAATATCCTGAATAAAAGATGACCATTGTTGTGAACCGAGTTGTGTGAATTTTTTATATAGTCTCTCTTTTAAGGTACGATTAAAACGTTCAACAACAACTGCCTTCCCTTCATTAAAGGTACTGTATAATGTAATACTGTTATTTTTTAGAAAATTCATAAATGTCTTGTTATAAAACTCTCTACCCTCATCAGTCCACAATTTCTTAGGTTTTCTCTTACTTTTATTAAATATCTGTTGAAAAGCTAACATAAGAGTATTACCTGTTTTGTTTTTTAAAGGGACAACCCACGCATATCTACTCCTCAAATCAATAACGGTTAAAGCATACTTGTACCCCTTATCATTATTGAGTTCAATCAAATCAGCAGACCAGATATAATCAACTTCCTTGGAATAAACTTTCCTTCTCTGAAACTTTGTGAATATTGGTTTATGTAATTCATCAGCTAATTGCTCTTCAGTCTTAATGGCATCATTAGAGCCTATAAGTTTTTTGAATTTCCAAGTCCAAGTTTCAATTTAGCACTAATCATCTTCTTCACGATGAACCTATCAACTTTTTCTCTCAAGGTTGGATTTTGTATCAGAGACAAATTATATAACATTTCTCTATCGGCTTCATGCTTTTCTTCCAACGTTGTGGTATTCCCATAATCAATATCGTGTCTCATGCACACTTCATCAACTCTATTGATTGGTTTACTCCAGGATTTAGGATTGTCTGCCTCATCTAATCTTTTATCTAAGTTTGTGCCTGGACCACAGAAAGAATAACCTGGAAGATGTAATTCCCCTGGTATTCCAGTAGTTGTAAATTTACTTCCTGATAAAAACTTTTGTATATCTCCTCCGAGTTTGTGTTTGGAGATAAATTGATTTTTTTTGAACCACACACCGAACATATACCTTTTTGTATAACCCTGTTATTTTTACTTTTAATATATGAAATATTTTTAGTATTAGTTTTCTTTTTACATTTGAGACAATAACTCATTTATTTATGAGAAAAATTCCTGCAGAGTGCAAAAACCTTTTTAGTTTCCAACATGCACATTTGAATCTTAATTTTTAAAACATAAAGAATCCTTAGAAATGCCTTCACTCTCTCCTCCATTTATTTAAGAAAAAACTTGAATTAAAATCCATATCTTGTCGATGCTAATAGTCTTGTCGAAAGTATTGCAAATAGACTTGTCAATTCTTTGTTTTCCTCCTCGGTGGGTTGAGTTATTTTCTGTAATACCACCAATCTTTTTGAATCTCACTGGTTTGCATATTTTGATATTTATTCATTCTCTCTCTTTCCTCCCTCTCTCTCTTCTCTCTTTCCTCCCTCTCTCTCTTCTCTCTTTCCTCCCTCTCTCTATTCTCTCTTTCCTCCTTCTCTCTCTTCTCCTTTTCCTCCTTCTCTCTCTTCTCCTTTTCCTCCTTCTCTTTCTTCTCCCTCTCTCTCTTCTCTCTTTCCTCCTTCTCTCTCTCTTCCCTCTCTTCTTCAACTCCTTCCTCATCCCTTACTATACTTGAATCGTTTACACCCCATAGAATATTATACATATATTCATCAGGATTTCTTGTTATTCCTGTATCCAAAATAATTTTTTTTACAACAGGATACCAATAAAATTTCTTTTGAATTTCTAAAAGAGCCTTACCTTTTCTTAACCTTATAATTTTTTCATTATTTAACATTCTAATTAAATCTAAAGTTGTCGGTTTATCAACATCAGCATAATGCCAATCTTTTATTGAAAATACCTCATTCTTATGTTGTAGAACATATTTATTAAAATACCGAATACCCTTTTCTTGAAGGTATGCTTGAACACAGAAATGATAATTTTCTTGAAGCCTTCTTGCTGTCATTTATGTATTAGAAATATATGTTAGAATAATATTATGGCACGAAACACCTCCCCATCTTCCCATAGTTAAATCATTTTGTATTTCCTTACTTATTATATATAATCCTGTTTTTCTGTTTTCATGAGATAAACAAGGGCAAAACCATTATTATATTTACCCTTATTAAATTCTTTTATTTGTTGTTTACTAATCGTGGCTCCACAAAACTCATTCTCGATACCAAGTGGATAATATTCTTCCTTACGAGACTGATTTAATTGTTCCAGGTCTTCGAGGTTAATTTTAAATGACCAATTATACCCTAAATCATTCATATCATACCCCCATTGTTCTATTCTCATACAAACGATACGCCCTTCTTTATAAAAATTTATTTTAATTCGAACTGTGAATTCTGTATGACCTGGAGATAATATCAACACTTCTGTATCTTTAGAATACACAGCCGTTTTATTTAAGTATATATATTGTGATAAATCGCTTAATCTCACCAAGTCATTCGCGTCAGTCGGGCTTGGATAATTTTTTAATTTATAAGCATTTTTCATGTTAATATTTTTGTTTATATTATATTTATGTCGTTCAGCCTGTGCCTTTGTGTAATAATTTGATAAATCAATATCCAGTTCTTGAGATACACCAAAGATAGAACCATCTTTACCAACATAAGTCATTTATATTAGATTAAAAATAATATCATAAAATTTTTTATTTTTGTTGAGTTGAAATAACACATATAGACATAATTGACCACAACACTTGGAATTTAATTCTTGGACTTGAAATGTTTGATAAACACCATTCTGTAAGAATTTTATGACTTCAACAGGTGGTGGAAGACCAAAACTATCAAAATAATATTTGTCTTGACTATTAAAAATACAAACCCAATGAGAACCGTTCCCATCATTATCTTCTAAGTTCATAATAATATTCTTTGTATGTTTCGACACATTTGTTAATTCATCTCTCATACAAATAACCACATTATGAATTTTTAATTTCTTACAATATTTGGCAAGTTGTAAATTTGATGTTGTATTCTTTCCAAATTCTTTCAACCACTCATCAATGCTCATTTATTTATTAGAAAGATATAATCCATTACCTCTTTTCGTTAATTTTACACCTGCTTGTGCTATAGAAGAAAGCATATCTCCAACTAACAATCTCGCTTTATCAGGCAGACCTTCAAGTTTTTCAGCAAAATCTACAATTACACCACTTCCACTAATTTGTTTCTCCAACTCTTTGTTATGTCTTTCCAATTCTTTTGAGCCTGGAGTTGAGCCTTCCTTTCGTTGGCAGTTTTGACCGCTGTTGAAATACCACCCGTCAATGCTCCAACCGCACTTAAACCAGCAAATAAAGGAATTAGAAATGGGAGAAATCCTCCACTCGTCTCTCTTATTGAATATTTTTTCAACATTGGTTTTGTCATTTTAATTTTAAGTGAGTCAGTGTCATTCAAGATTTTAACCTGTTCTCTTGTGAGCAAAACATCAATTCTTACTGCTCCTTTTCTCTGAATTGTATTAACGTTAATCGTACAAGGCTTTTGATTTTGAACACAAGATGATAGTTTATGAAGATTGATTTGATTAACATATACCCCAGTTGGTACTTTGCCACTCATTTATTTAACAAAAAATTATGTGAGACTAATCATCACACCATTATCTGTATTAATCTGCAATTCTGTTTCTTCCAAAAGCAAACAATATGTATCAACTTCTTCACTCTCTCCTCTTTCAATGTATAGGGAAGTATCCACTCGATTAGACTTTATAGTTTCTTTTTGAGCGCTCAGGTCAAGCGTATAGATTGTATACAAACTTTTAAATGCTGTCATATCCAAAATAGGTTCTTTATTTCCATTACTTTCACACACCTTTTGGTAAGACTTGTATGCTTCAGCAAAATCATTTTTTCCCAATTAATTTCCAATCTATCTCGTGGATAAAATGTTCCATCTAGAGAAAAGCGAAGTTGTTTCACCTTAGCATTATCACTCAATGCATTATTCTTATCAGTCGCAGTATCACCATCTGGCTTTTTAAAAATCATCCACAGATATCGTGGCTTTCCTTCCAGAACACCCAAATTCCACGTGTAAGTAGTTTGATTGAGTTTAACGTGTTGACATCTTCTTTTGAGGTATGATACACTGAGTGGTTTTGAGTTAAGTCTTCGATTCAACATCTCTTCTGTTTTAAGATTAGGAGTATATTCACTGATATACCAACTCATCTCCTCAATTACAAATTTATTCTGATCACCAAAAGCATTACCAACACCAAAAAGCAATCTATTTTCATTATCATTCCTTTGTAGTTGAAATCTAATTTTAAGACCATACAGAACTTTATCATAATCACAAAATCCAAATATACCTTTAAGAGGAACTGCCACAGTAAAACTATTTTCTGCTTTTGTATCATCATTATACATTCCTTTCCTTTGAATATATCCAGGGTCTGTGTTTGTTCCCGTTGACATATCAGGAATAAAACCTTCGACAGACCCCTTTCCCATTCTATCACTGAATGTATAGAGTGTAAATTTCATCATTTCAGATACAGCAGAGACATAATCAACCGCTTCAACTTCTTGTGTTCCAATATACAATCGCACACTATCAAACATTTTCCAGAAGAAATCATTTACAAGTGTAGCGTTTGTGTTATTCCCAACCTTAGTGAATTTAAATTTACACAACAAGAAACTTTCGGAGAGATTCAAATAGGTTTGTTGATTATTTATTTCAAAACTTTTTGTACCATTTGTATTCCAGTCTGTTCCAGTTATTGCATTTACCTTGAAGTAATCTTCTTTTTTAGTGGAGTTTGAGATAATAATAGTATCATCCAAATCATAGATACTATCAATTGCTTCCATACTTGTATTTATTTAGGAAAAAGATGTTAAAACTTTTGAAACCCTGATCCAAGTATTTGAATTATTTTCTGTCGTTCTTGGGGGACAACTGAGTTTTACCTTTCTTAATTTCTTTTATTGTTTGTAATTTATGAGATTCTTTCTGAGCATCTTTTATACTCTTTACAGCACCTGCTACATTTCCCACAGCAGAAGCAGTTGAACCAATTAGGTCTTTATGTTCAAGAATAGTTGAACCAATATTCATGAGAGTATTAATTATCCCATCTCCTGTAAATTGATGTCCGACACCCTTTAGTCTCTTAGGTTTATAGTATCTTCTACCAAGATACATACCTTCACCCTTGTAGTACGGGAAAGGAACATCCCATCCCCTGTAATTATTTTATATTTTCCCAACTCGTGCTTCCTCACAATAACCATCGTATTTATTTATTGAAAAACTTCACGTAGGTGAATTCTGATGGATATAACTTCTCCATTAAAAGAGATCACACGATTATCTTGGTCGGTTATCCTAAAATTTACTCTGTGTATGGTTTTTCCTGACACAGGTAGATAAACCAAATTTTTAGGCTCCATATTGAATTTATAACCAATTGGGGTTGAGTATGCGCTGAATGAAAATATTGTATTTGTTTTTAATCCATCATTATAAGCACCATCAATCAAATCACAGTGAATTAACACCGAATTTATTCCTGAGGATATTTGAATGACATTATCACTGTAAAACGTCCCATTAGTTTCAATCTTTTTGAGGAGAAACCTAATAACTCTCTAAATGAATTATCAATTGTGAAATCAACCTTGTAGTTATTTTTAACTTTAATCGTTGATTTTGAAGTATGTTTTTGAATGTTTATAATAATATTTTTTGGTTCATCACCCTGTTCTTTCATAAGGCGAGCAATTTCGGAATATATTTGAGAAATCTCGTATGCTCCGAATTGAGACTGTTATCGTTTTGTATCCACTTCCCGGATTATAACTAAACTTGTCATTTTTCTCGGTTATATTAAATAAGGTATTATAAGTCTCCATGGACAATAAAGATGCCTCATATTCTTTTGTTGTGTCAAGTTGTAGTGGGTATGGGAATGAAGATGTGTGGTCGCTTGTTGTGAAATTAAAACTCAGGATTGTGCTTCTCATCTTATTTAATATGAGTTAAAATGTCTTTATATTGAGATTTATTAATTATTTTCATGTTCATCAACTGGTCTAAAATGGCTGATGCTTCATTAAAACAATTGTTATTTCCAACCTTCTTACTGCCGAACAACAATAACAGTCTATTAACTAATTGCGATGGGTCATTTGGAAGAAAACTAATACCTGAACCAAGGATACTTAAAGCCTGAATAATGTGTTTCTCCTTCTCATTCTTCCTACTTTTACCAGAAAGAATAACCTTATAATTTAGAGTGTTCAGCAAATCAATATATACTCTATCATCATTATTTTCCATATCCAATGGTTTATCAATATACTTTGATTCATCCCTCACAGTTGAACCTTGCCTTCCATCTTTTGTGAGAAGAAACATTAATCTCGGAGTTAGTTTAACAGGGAGTTGAGCAGAACTTAAGAACCTTAATTCATCATTAAATATCAATACCTTTTCTTGAACAAGATGAAATATTGCTGGTTGTTCTGTTGGAATGAGTCCTGCTTTGGTTTTTGAATCCGCTGAATATTCATTGTTTTGAACAGCATTCACAATATAATCAGGGGTTGATTAATCTCTTCCAGTTGTTGAAATAAACCTTCATCATCATATTCTAATTCTCCTAAATGCTCTAATTCTTCCTCCGTCATTTGACTGAAATCTTTTAACATTTGAAGCTTTCTAGGAGTATATTCTACTGTGGGAACTGTGGAAACATCTTTCATTTTTCTTGGGAAGTTTTTAAAAGTGGTTTAAAAAATTTCTCTTGTTTTTCAAATGCTTCTTCGCCCGTTAGTTTCTGTCTGCGTTTCTTCTTTATGTCTTCCTGTTGTTTTACAACTTTTGAAACCAACTCTTGATGTTCCTTAAATCTTCTTGCTCTTTCTTTTGTATCCATTTATTTATTGTAAAATATCATTTAATGAATTGTAAAGATCAACAGGGAAATTTTCCTTTTCTTCATCATTCAAGTAGATGTGTTCAAATAAATCCTTTTCTTTAAATATTTCATCAAATTCTTTATTAACATTAATGCGAGTTGTAATTTCTTCTTCACTAATCCTTGCATCTCTGCTTTTCATACGTTTGTGTTGAGTTTCTTCATCAACATCAAAACCGAATGATAAAATCTTCACTCCGCTCAGATATTTAATAATTTGTCTCGTTCCTTCTGGATTAGTTTCTAATATCCCAACACCACCAGATTTTAGTTTCTTTAACTCACTCTTACAATGTGAATATTTTGTTGTACCAAGAGAAACCTCCTCAAATATTTGTCCTTCATTCCTCAATCGCATATGTTCCTCCACTGAAATATAGTGATAATCTTCACCTTTTACTTCTCCAGGTCTTATTACTCTAGTTGTTGTTGATACAATGCGTATCACGGGGTGTTTTTAAGTAAATTTACAATATTCTCATTTGTACTACACAAGAACCTTGATTTATGAAAGTTTTTTCCAGAAGCAGATTTACCCACAAGATTTATAATAATAGTTGTCATTTATATATGTAATTGTTTATAAAACAAAAAATATATCCCTTAATATCTCATCTTGTTTCACAACAATATATTTATATTTTTCAGTCGTGTGCTTCATATAATCCTCAAATTTCTTTTTACTACATAATGTAGAACAATTATCTCTCCAAAAATTATTGATATCTATTGAATTTAACTTGAATAAAATAAAAGTATTAGCATTGTTTCTGATGGAGCAACCAGGAAGATGAAAGTACGATTGACTAAGATAAATACAATTACAAGAAGAATGTCTCTCTCTTGTGTAGTAGCTGTCCATTACCGTTTGGTTTCTCTCATTAACACAATCATCAAAGATAACGAAGTTCTTTTTGATTTATCCAAATCTTGGGAGACGTATATCATCCGTATTATCACTAAGAATACAAGTTATAAGATTTGATTTCTTTTTACATCTCTGTGTATCACAAAATAGTTGAATTATATCTTCAATGTTATAATCATTTAGGTTTTTTGACGTTTAAATAAACCTATTATATCTTCTTTTTGAAGACCAGCATTAAAACCTTGTGAGAGTAGTTGATACTCTGGTTGAAAACTCGACTTTGTGAAAATTATTAAATTATCATAATCTAAAAAGTTGGGAGTGAGGAGCATTTTTAAAAGTAAGCAGGTTTTCCACATCCACTTGAACCAACTATGAGACATCTTAATGAATTTGGGAGATTTTTATGGTTGTTAAATTTTATCTTATTTTCCCAAATAGGTAAAAAATCATTCATTTATATATTTGAAAAACAGGTTATTTAATTTATTATTGGCTTTTTAGAAACTCTATATTTTATCCTAAGTTCAGGTTTAATTTCAAGATAATCCATTATTTTATTTATACAATATCTTGTGTTGATATTTCCCTGAAAATTACATCCATGAATAATATACAACAACAATCCTTTGAACATTTCTCTTATACGTTCAGTTTCTTCCCTTGTAAGGAAAGGTGTGTTATCATCCTCATACTTTACATTCATTTCTCTAATCAATCTTGTAAAGTAATTCATTTTTGGTGTAAATCTAAAAGAATTATTTTCCTTTTTATATTTTTTTATCATTAATTAGAAGATAATCACAGAATATACATTGTTTATAGGCTTTTGACTCTGTGTTTAATCCCCGTCTTTCACCAAGGACAATTCTCAAATTTGTCATATGGAGAATCAGGAAAGTCTAGCATATTTATAAAGTAAAACTTTACTTAAACTGAAATTCATCTATACTTTCAGTTGTATATTACCATCGATATCGATATACTTTTTCATTATCAGATTCAACGACAACATTTTTTATATTAAAGGTAATTTTAAAATTATCGTTAACTACTATTGAGCAATGTCATTTCACCTGATATATTAACATCCTTTATTTCATCAAGATTTACATCTTTAGGGTTGTTGAAAAAAATACAAATTTCTCCTTGCATATTACAGATGGTCTTATCTTTTCTTTCTAAAGCTTCATCCATAAGGTTTTTGTTCTTTGATACTTTTTCTTGTTTCATTGCTTTTTCTAGTTTTGAATATATTACTAGAAGGAGAGGAGAAACTTTTGTTAGAGATACTTTAATTGATGTTCTACCAGGTATACTAAAAGCCCTTCCACTGAAGGAAATTGAAGAACTCATATTATTTACCATAATAGTTTTTATCCAATAGTTGTTATATTTATCTTTGTTCAATTTTACATCCTTGACATATTTCTCAGTATCTTTAACAGATGAAGAGATTGATTGAAACTTGTCTTTTGTGTCTTGAAACATTGTATTTATTAAGTGAAAAAGTTGGAGGATAAAATGTTTTTAAGCACAGATTCACCTATAAATTAAACGAAATTTTCATCAAGAAAATTTTAGTTCAAGCAAAGTTTTATTCTATAAATATGGTGAATACAACGTACTGCGATGTTTGTAATCACGAATATAAACATTATAGAAAACACCTCCGAACCAACAAACACACATTTAATCTATTTCATCAAATATCTCCTCTTGAGTTGGAAAGAAAACATTGTGATATCTGTTCAAAGGATGTTTTGAAGAGTAGTTATAATCAACATCTTCAATCACAAAAACACAAGAAAAATGAGTTTAAAGTAAAGGGAGACTATTATATTAAAAACACTGATGAGGCATTTAAAGGGCATATAAAAATAAGGATTTTTCAATTTGGAGAACCCGGTCCATCATCAATAGCTGAATCAATTGAAATAGTGAAACCCGATGTTGAAAAATTTATTAAAAGACATTAAAAGAAATAAAAACTTTAAAGTTTTATATGGGAGTGAAAATGAATATGAAAAGACAAGATGAAGAACAAACTCCTTATATGAGAACAGATCTTCATTTTATAACATCATTTCAAGATTTTTTGAATAGTGGGGTTTATGAAGAACTATCAAGACAAGAGGAGGATGTTGATAATACAGTGGTAGGAAGTGGATTCAATATTAAAAAAATCATCTTTTTAGATATACACATTCTAAAATCAAACCCTCTTAAAGCTTCTTCTTATATTGAATTACCAAAAGAAATAAAACTAAAGAAGGCAGTTGTTAATATTAAGAACAATGATAATAAATGTTTTCTCTGGTCTGTTCTTGCTCACTTACATCCACCAAAATGTAATTCAGAAAGAGTAAAACAATATATGAAATATGAGAATACCTTGGACATTAAAGATTTTAAATTCCCAATGCCACTAACAGATATTCCTAAATTTGAGAAAAAGAATAATCTTTCTATTAATGTATATGGATTAACGGATACAAACAAAGTTCAAATATTAAAAATTTCAAACAACTATAAAAATGAAGAAACACACATTGACCTTTTATATTTTAGTGTTGGAAAGAATTCACATTACACATACATCAATAATTTATCAAGATTAATCTCTTCTCAGGTATTCAGAACAGCAAACAAAATATATCCTTGTAAGCGATGTCTTAATTCATTTCATACAAAGAACGATTAGAACAACATTCAAAATATTGTAGTAATCATAAATCAGCTGTAATTACAATGCCTAAACCTGGTGAAAAGATTTATTTTGAAGATTATAATAAATCTATCATGCACCCATTTGTGATATACGCTGATTTTGAATGTATCCTTAAAAAGATAAATACTGCTTCTCCTAATCCAAAAGAACCATATACAAATAAATATCAAAAACATATTCCTTGTGGTTTTTGTTATTATATCAAATCATCTGTTGGAGAAAAGTATAACAAACTTGAACATTATCGTGGAAAAAATGCTTCACAAGAGTTTGTAAAACGATTAGAAAAGGATTGTATAAGACTCACTAAATTAATGAAAGAAACAAATGAACCGATGAAATTAACCAAAGAAGAAAAATTAGAATTTAGAATGAACAATATCTGTCATATTTGTGAGGGGAAATTAAGGAGTTTAAAGTTAGAGACCATTGTCATCTTACTGGTAAATATAGAGGTCCCGCTCATTCCTGTTGTAATCTTAATTATAAATTACCTTCTTTTATTCCAGTCTTTCTTCACAACAGCGCCAACTATGATACACATCTATTTATAAATGAACTTTCAAAAACACCAGGGAATATTTCTGCTATAACAAACACAAGTCAAAAGTATATTTCATTTTCAAAAATGATATTCACAAAACCTATAACTCGTATTAGGTTTTTAGATTCTTACAAGTTTATGGGAACACCACTAGCCTACCTCGCATCAAATCTAAGCTCCACGGACTCTTTTCCAAATCTTAATTCATTCTTTCCAAAGAGGAAATTCTCACTAAAGAGGAAATTCAGATTAAAGATGAAATTCTGATTAAAGAAGGAATTCTTACGAGAGAGGAAATTCAAACAAGGAATGAAATTCAAAGTAAAGAGAAAATTCTTACAAGTAAGGGAATTTATCCTTATGATTATATGGATTCATTTATGAGATTTAAAGAAACACAACTTCCTTCAAATAAAGTTTCTATAATAACCTTTATGAAGAAGAGATAAGTGATAAGGAATATAAACACGCACAAGAAATATGGAAAATATTTAAGATAAAGAACCTTGGAGAATATCATGATTTATATCTAAAAACAGATGTTTTATTGTTAGCTGATGTGTTTGAAGCTTTTAGATCACTCTGTCATAATAAAAATTGTTATGGGTTAGATCCTGCCCACTATTTCACAGCTCCTGGTTTAGCTTGGAGTGCAATGTTGAAAATGACAAAACAAGATATAGATTTAATCAGTGATGTGGATATGCTTTTGATGATTGAGAAGTCCAAGAGAGGTGGAATATCACAAGTATGTTCAAAAAGATATGCTAAAGCAAATAATAAATATCTCCCAAATTATGATAGTGAAAAAGATAGTAATTATTTGATGTATTTTGATGCTAATAATTTGTATGGATGGGCAATGTCTCAATCTCTACCTTATGGTAAATTAGAGTGGGTGGAAGAAAAGGATTATGAAAAGGCTTTGATGAATATTGTTATTTCTTCTCAAGAGGAATTGAATGAGGAAGAAGAAGGTTATTATTTTGAAGTTGATTTGAGGTACCCGAGTGATCTTCATAATAAACATAAAGATCTTCCTTTTGCATGTGAGAAAGAAACTCCAAAGAAAGAATGGTTAAGTGATTATCATAAAAGTTTTAATATTAAAGGTAAATCAACAGAAAAGTTATTAACAACATTCTATGATAAAGAGGGATATGTTTTGCATCAGAGAAGCTTAAAACAGTTTTTGAGAGAAGGATTGAGAGTAGCTAAAATTCATAGAGTTTTAAAATTTAA
>NC_140976.1:47962277-48014777 GCF_056783735.1 Eptatretus burgeri
GAGGTTTGCATAGCTATGGAATTCTCTGACTTCTTAGATTCAAATCTTAATTAAAAAAACAACTTCAAGCTGGGTTGTCAAATGACACTTTTCATTAATTTTAACCATTTTAACCCAAGCGTCCACGTTACCAGCCACTATTCAAACCTTCATATTCCCAAGTGGCTGGATTTTTCTCTCGGGAGCCCAGAGTGAGGGAGCTGAAAGTCCAAGTAGCTCAGCGTTCAAAGGGTGAAGTATACTTTTATTTTAATTGCCTTTTTGTGATTGTAAAGTACTTTGAGACGCTTTTTGTCATAAAAAGCTACCTCTGTCGACTACAGTATGTCCAATGGAGTATGGTTCTTTTCTCTGGCCTGGGGATCCTGCACTCCACGTGGACCAGATCCTGTGTGGACTGAACGGAAGAAAAGTTGTTATTGTCAGCATTAGAGAAAATGTCATCTCTGGTGGCTGATGATGCAAAGGACCTGATTTCTTCTTGTCACAGGCAGGTTGGTGGTCTCCGTTTTGAGAAATCCCTCTCACCTCCATACCCACCCTCCTGCCCCCCTCACATTCCTTATCAGCCTGAAGTGGCAGGTGCTGTTTAATGGTCAACAAAGAATTGAGACTTACTCAAATCTAATAAAGAAGATTCAGCCCCAACAGACCCAACCCCCAACTGGCGAGTTTCCGAACCTGTATTTCATGGGAAAACCATGGTGACAAATCATCATTATTGTTAACACTGTATTTTCTTTCATGCCTACTTCCTGACAATAGTGAGCATTTTTATCTGTACAAAGCTATTCCTTCATCTTATGAATTCTGTGCAGAGGTTAAGGTGAACCCAAACATCCAACCATTTACTGTTCTTTTGGTTTCTTCGTTTATATCTTGATGTAAGGCTCATTGTAGGATGTACACTTGGATCCAAAGCAGGACAAAGATAAGGGGAGACATCATTGTACGTTTAGGTAAATTAGAGAGACATCAGTAGACAATTGACAATCACATGTGTTACATGGGATTTGAACCTGCATTTCCTGCATTATGAGCTCAGGGATGTGATGGAAAAAATATCACACGAACCCAACTGTTTGGTGTTTTATGAATTACTCGTGGATATACTGTAACTGTCAAGGATTCAGGACGGGATGGAATAGAATAACATTTGACAGGTTGGGAGGGCCTTAGAAGAACAGCAGCGATCCGTGACAAACGATATAAATGGAGACAGCAACCATCCTGTGAAAGTTGGTTTTGAAGTACAACCCCCCCCCCCCCGCCCCAACCTGAATGCTATGACATCATACAGCATGGTAAACGCTTTGGGGGGGGGGGAAGTCTACTTTTGAGCAAGCTAAACAGAATAAAAGTGGTACGTAAATTTACATGCCCTAAGCATTTATTTTATTTATTTGTATGCAGCCTGTGACTGCTTGGCTGCATCATTTTCTGGTGTGCAGGTGTGCCACTGATGAAATGACCCCATTGCCAGTAAGTTGATAATCATTTTGCCAACTTCAGAAGGATAACAGGCAAAACAATGTCTGTGTCTGTGTCTGTGTCTGTGTGTGTCTCTCTCTCTCTCTCTCTCGTCAACCCACCTGTTGTTAATTCAACGTCACAACAGGTCTTGAACTCAAGAACACCAAGATCTTAAGCCAACCACTTCAACCATTAACACCAGGCTTCACTGTAAACATAACTGTAAGATTGTTATTTATGCCCATGAAGTTTGGTATTGATGCACAAAGCGGTGTTTGTGTGAGAGGGGAGAGATTGAGAGAGGGGATGAGAGGGAGATGGGGGGAGAGAAAGGGCGAGAGAGAGAGGGAGAGATAGGGGAAGAGAGAGGAGAGAGAGAGAGAGAGAGAGAGAGAGAGAGAGAGAGAGAGAGAGAGAGAGAGAGAGAGAGAGAGAGAGAGAGAGAGAGAGAGGTGGAGAGAGGGGGAGAGAGGGGGAGAGAGGGGGAGAGAAAGGTTGAGAGGGAGAGAGGGGAGAGGGGAAGAGGGGGAGAGGTGGAGAGAGAGAGAGAGAGAGAGAGAGAGAGAGAGAGAGAGAGAGAGAGAGAGAGAGAGAGAGAGAGAGAGAGAGAGAGAGAGAGAGAGAGAGAGAGAGAGAGAGAGAGAGAGAGAGAGAGAGAGAGAGAGAGAGAAGGGGGGGAGAGAGAGAGAGAAAGAGAGAAAAGAGAGAGAGAAAGAAAAAAGAGAGGAGAGAGAGGGAGAGAGAGGAGAGGGAGAGAGAGGAGAGGGAGAGAGAGGAGAGGGAGAGAAGAAGAGAGGTGGGGGGAGAGATAGTGGGTGGGGGGGAGATATCGGGGGAGAGGGAGGGAGGAAGAGAGAGGTGAGAGGGAGGGATAGGGGGAGAGGAAGAGAGGGGAGAGAGAGGAGGAGAGAGAGGGAGAGAGAGGAGGAGAGGTAGAGGAGGAGAGGTAGAGAGGGAGAGAGGTGAGAGGGAGAGATAGGGGGAGAGGGAGGGAGAATCTGATGGAGAAGGGAGAGGGAGAGAGGCAGACAGGGGAGAGGAGAGAGGGAGGGGGAGAGACGAAGAGAGAGGGAGAGAGAGAGGGAGAGAGAGAGGGATAGAGGGCGAGAGAGGGAGAGAGGGTGAGAGAGGCAGAGAGGGCGAGAGAGGGAGAGAGGGTGAGAGAGCTCGAGAGCGTGACATAGGAGAGAGGGGAGATACAGGGACAGCGACAGTAAAAAGGACAGAGGCAGAGACAGAGACAGAGACAGAAACAGAGACAGAGACAGAGACAGAGACAGAGACAGAGACAGAGACAGAGACAGAGACAGAGACAGAGACAGAGAGAGAGAGAGAGAGAGAGAGAGAGAGAGAGAGAGAGAGAGAGAGAGAGAGAGAGAGAGAGAGAGAGAGAGAGAGAGAGAGAGAGAGAGAGACACTCATTTGCACATGCCCAATTTAAGTAAAAATTACATTTTTATGACAAATTTCCAATTAAAAGCAAACAATAGGGAATCATTCCAGGGCGTCTGCAATACAAAACGAGTAAACGGCACAATGCAGGGAGCGATGCATCAAAGTCTGTCATAACACAGCGCAGTATAATGAAAGCGCACGGTATCTGTGTGGATGCGGCCATTTCATTTTGTACCGGGTTATGCCAGATCTGGATTTGTCTCTGGCACAAGTCCAAAACTGTTTTTTGGAAATTAAATCACAAATACAATTCCTGTTTTTTTTATTTTTATGAATGCAAACATAATTCATTTTTAACACAACCCGGTGTTGAAACAGAGCAAAAGTAAAGCTCATGATCCTCTTGGCCTGTTTACGTTCCCCCACCTCAATCCCTTGGCTCATGATGCAGGAGGAACCCAGGCTCAAATCCCATACGATCGTATGTATTTATCCATTGTCTACTGATGTCCTTGTAATTCATGTAAAAGTTCACCGATGTTTCCTGATTTGTTTCATTTGCCCTGGATGTGATCTATGTACTTTGGGATGCAAAGCATATATTAAAAGAAAAATCGAGCAAATGCAAAGACATTTCAGTTCATTTGAAGTCATTTACGCAGTCAGTTGAGATTCCAAATAAAGAATGAGGAGGTGGAATAGGATGGATTCGAGGCTCCGCTGATCACGTCGGACACTTTCACGGGAGCCATTCAGGGAGCCGTGATATGTCTCACGTTCGTTCTGAACCCACACTATCATTTCCAAATGCCCGCGAAATGACCAACTGCATGCAATAATGATCAGATTCTGTTTTGTTCCCTTTCTATCTGACTTCACCCCACTATAAACCTTTTGAAGCCCGTTAGCGTATCACGAGCCAATTGGAAAAGTGAGACAAACACAGGGATATTGAACCTCAATTAGACTATAACGAGCTTCAGGTTGAAGATGTTATCAGAGAGACCATATTCCAAGACATTTTAAAGAGGTCCCTTTGGGGAATCTCATAAGAGGCCACGACGTTTCAGCCTTCGTTTCATATTCCCTTGTCAAGGAAATCCATCTTGAAAAAGAAAAACTGATGCCGACACATCAACTTATGAACCCTTTTGGAATGCTTTTCGAAATCAACGCACCATAAAAGACAATCATAGAGACACCAAGGTTTTCCTCTTTTCTACACCTGCGAGACTTTGTATTGCTTCACGGAAAGCCTGCATTGCCATCACTTTACATGTTGCATACCCCACCAACATTGGCAACACGAGATAATTCCCGACATCAACCCACATTTGCACGTAAAAAAGGTGCAAAAACGGATCCCCTTAACTACAGACCAATTAGCTGACTTCCCATCATCAGCACAGTCATAGAATACATCATCACAGTTGACATAAAATCGCTCCTTTTCTCCAATAGCCTCATCTCAGATAATTCAATTTGAATTCAGACCTAGTTACTCCACCTTGGACATGCTGTTTTGACTCTCCCAACAATGGATGGAGGTCGTCAATGTTAGATATGAGATCAGGGCCGACTCTCTGGACATATTTCGAGCTTTTGATACAGTCTGGCATCTGCCCTGCTCTCCAAACTTTCTGCCTATGGAATCCAACGTCAACTCCACTCTTGGATTACTGACTTCCTCTACTCTCATCGTCAATGTGTGGATCTCAACGGAACCCTTTCAAGTCCTCTCCCTGTCAAGGCTGGAGTACCCCAATGCCGTGTTCCCGGCACCATCCTATTCAGGTGTGGATTCACTATTTTAGGTTGGAGGGGGATTTGAGGTTGGGGGATGTGGAGGAGGAAAACGTCGACATTGCAATGAAAAATATAATTTCGCCAAGTCTCTCTCTATCGAGTGCAGGCTGTGGCTGCTGGTTGCATCATTGGTTGGGACGTGGCTCTGCCGCTGATGCAGTGTTCCCCTTACCAGTACACTGGTACTCATTTTGCCGACCTCGGAAGGATGACAGGCTGAGTCAACCTCCTGGTATATTAATTTGGTGGCCAACGCGGCTTGAATTCAGGACCCCAGGATCACAAGCTGCCACCCTAACCACGAAGCCAGCACCAGGCTTCATTTCGCCAAGTAGAGAGAGGGGAACATTTTTTGTGGGTGTTTCTTTTTGTCAAAAATTCTAAACACTATTCTAAATGTACACAAAAACATTCTAATACACTTGAAAAGAAGTGCTCTAATGAAAAAACTTTTGCTCAAAACTCAACATTTATTTTAATCATTGTCTCATCATAAAAATCCAATTGAATGAAAAGCAGACATTGCATGTAATGAAACAAATAGCATAATGATCAAATTACAAATCAATCTCTCTGATGTTTTGAATGAGGTTTGACATGGAAGTGACCTTCAGATTGAAGGTTTTATCATCAGCTGAACATTTGTCTTCATCATCTCGACGATGTGAATCACATATAAAAAAGCTTACTTCTCCAACTGGGTTGGCTCCTTCTCTGGCCTCAATGTTGCTCAGCTTGAGCCGTGGAAACCAAGGCTTTCAAGATCATTGGAATCTCTCTCTTTCTCTTTCTCTTTCTCTTTCTCTTTCTCTTTCTCTTTCTCTTTCTCTTTCTCTTTCTCTTTCTCTTTCTCTCTCTCTCTGAGGCTGAGTCTATGGGCCAATCATTTCACCATCGTCGACAGGTCGGTGGTCTCTCTGTCTTTTTCGGCCTCATTTCTGGTCTTGTACCCTCCACCCTATTCGTGCTCTGTCTCCCCTAAGTGCCTACAGGACACATGCGGTCCATCAGCAACCCCCTCCTAGTGAAACTGCTTAAATCCAGAACAACTGCTCACCTCCACTCATTTGTTCCTCTTTTACCCACTGGTGGAATCAACTTCCACACTCTCTTCAGTCTCATTTTCCCCTCCAGGTCTTCAAGACAGCTGTTCACCACCATCTCAAGTCATCCCTCATTCAAAACCATGATCTTTTTTATACCCATTAAACCACCCCCAACCCTCCACAAATTTTGCTTATACATCCATCTTGTCCATGCCTTGCGTTCTCCTCTAACTCTCATCGTTACCTGCATCCCTTGTTTGTCCATCTCCGTCTATCTTCTCCCTCCGCCCTGCTATTGGTGTTTCCCCTTTCTCCTGCTGTTCCCTTTCTCATGTTGTGTCCTGGTCTGTTCTGTGTTCAAGCTCTTCCAAAAGCCTAGACCATGGAAAATAAATAAATATATATCAATAAAATATTTATAACAGAGACAGGTATGCAAACACCTGCTCACTGAATGATGTGATTCATCAGAGCTCAATGAGATGTTTGATTGTGACCGTTTTCACCCGATGTCCTGCACAATGCAAGTATGGACACAAAGCCATTCTCTCGATGACCTTGGCACACAGTGCACTTATAGATCTCAACAGTCATTGATGATATCTCAATCGGGTGCATTCCCCCCATTGAGCTTCTATTCTGGGTTTGTTTCTCGACAGGGTTGAACGAAGATATAAACTGCCATTCTGATACAGTGCAAACAGGCCCCACTGGATCTTCACTGTCCTTCATACGGTGATGGAAAGTCAGCCACCTCAATGTATTTTATTTTACCTCCGCCACCGAAGATGGACGGAGGTTGTTTTCACCCCTGTCTGTTTGTCTGTCTGTGAGCAAGATATCTCAAAAAGTTATGGACGGATTTGGACGAAATTTGCTGGACAGGTTGGATGTGAGACAAGGACAAAGGGATTTGATTTTTTTTTGAATATCGGGAAATGGATACAAGAAAATTGTCAGTGATACTTCACCATTGAGAGATAGGGCCAACAACGACATTCAGCATGATATTTCAAAAGGTTATGGACCGGATTCGGATAAAACTTGGTGGATAAGATGGGTCGGTGACAAGAATATGCCAATGAGATTTTGCTGTGTAATGAGGACAAATGGTCCGGATTCTGATCCGGCCTATCAGTGGGATACAAATGTAAACTGTTCAGCCTGGCGGAGGTGCACGCTCTACCGAGTGCCTTTCTAGTTATATACAGAAATCTAGGCTCGTGGATTTGCTAAACGGTCTAAAGCAGCATGTTCACATACTGAGGGGAACAGGGAGATAAAGACATCGCACATGAGTTGATGAGTGGCAGAGAGGAAAGATGTGGGAGGAGTCGAGAAGAGAGTAGGGGTAGATATGGGAGAAAGCAGGAGGTTACTATAATCAGCAGCAGTTTTGAATAACTGGAGGAAAGGACACACAATGACAGCCACAGGGAGTGAGTTGCACAGATGAGAGTCATCGTTGTCTTTCTTTACAGCACGTGCCTGCAGATTAGCATCAGTTCTTGCAGTGGTGCGGCGGTGCTGCTGATGTAGTACCCCCAGTTAGAGTAGCAATTTGGAACTTAGGCAGGGGCCTGCAGCTGTTAACCGACTCTTCGCAAAGGAGAAAGGACTGGGATATTTGAGGCCCACCACCTCATGCGAGCCGACAAGATGCCAAGATTAACGTCAATCTGAGGGACGGCATACACATCGATGAATCACCCTTCCTGCGAAACACTTAAGGATGACAGTTTACAGCTGCTTCAGAATTTGAATCCAGACCTGACAGCTCATAGGTAAGTGTGCATGCCTCGACGTATCCTGCCAGCCCACAGATGAGAGTACAGTGGTAAGATGAATAAATGGAGGTGAGTTCACCTAAAAATGATGGCAAATATCCAGGTGTGTGATTCTGAAGGAACGCGGATGACCTGGGGAAGGAAGGCAGGACGAGAGTTCAGGAGGAGCGAGGAAATAGGAAACTGACAGTACGCCAGCATGCGTAAAGGCCCGGTCACACCTTGACGTTTTAGCCAGCGATGGCAACGTATTAAAATGTATGTAAAACGCTGGCTTACGTTGAACTTTTGATGTTTTTTTTTAAAGATTCGGACATATTCATAGCGACTTAGTCTTATGTATAACGCATTGGTAACGGACACAGAATGTTTCGTTGTGTTATAGATAACTTATACCAACGAATGCTGAACCTGTTGTCGGCCTACAAAACCGATGCCCAACGATAGTCTAACTTAGGCATGGCGCGTTGCACGCATCGCCGACGATGTCGTGATGTAGCCTATTAAAAGGCTGACGCACAACGATTCGAATCATAACTGCCGTAGAAATGGAAGTGACAACATCGCGGTCACACCTTGGCGATCTTGCCAGCGTATGCCGACCTAAGAAAAATGTGTCGAAAACGTCGGGGCATGTCAAATACGGTATGAGTAAGTTTGGTATACGTGAGTAGAACGCTAAAGTACGCTATCATACGTCGTAGTAAGTAGAGTACGTCAAGAAATTTTAAACATGTTCAAAATTTTATGACGTACTCGGCGTATGACACACGTTCCGCATGCGATGGGGATAAGTTTTACACACGATATGTGGACGCTTACACACGTCCACAAAGGCTACTTATAAGCTACTCATAAGTCGAAACACGTTGCGGTAATGTCTTTTTTTACGCGAAACTTATTTCTAACTTATGTTTGACGTGCTTTGAACCAATTCTTTACGTAGTCCCAACACACGTCGACGTATGTAGACGTATTCCAATGACGTCTTCTGGTCGACAAAAAAAAATAAATTAACTTGTTTCTAGCTTACAACTGCCATATAAAGACGTGTTCCCAGCGGTTTTGGGAATTGGTATATAAAAATGCTGCTCATAAAAGGGGAACCCAACATTGTTTTCGAGTCCTTTTTGAGTCGATGTCCATGTCAGCAGTCACAGTATCAGTATTAGTATAAGTATTAGTAGTAGTTTGTTCATGTTGGCAGTAGTAGGTGAGTGTGAGGGGGAGGGTGTGGGTTAAGATGGATCCTCCTTGCGTCCGTGTGTCCACGGGTAGGAGATATCTTTGCTAATTTTTTATGGGGCTTTTTCAACAATGAGCTATGGCTTGTTTTTACGATTTAGGTCTATTCATAACAGGTTGGACAAATGCACAATGAACTAATAATGTGCATAGAGCGCTTTGATTACTTATAGATACGATATACCAACGAATAATTATCGTGAAGCTGGCGTTCACAAACTATGCCCAACGATAGCCTAACTTATCCATATCGTGCGGCAGTTTATCTTTGCCGGTGACGTAGGGTTTGCTATTCATAGGCTGCCACTCATCGATTTAAATGGCTGCATCTCCACTATTGAAAGTAGACGCTTGTGCTCAACAATTGGATTTTTTTTACACTCAACGACTTTTAAACGGTACCACTCAGCTATTTTCATTGTTTACAATGAACGATTTAAATTGCTGTCACTCGCCTTTGTTTTTTGACGCTGGCGCTCGGAAATTTTAATCGTTTCTATTGAACGTGCTAAATCGCTCAAACCCCACTATTGAAAGTAGACGCTTGCGCTCAACAATTGGATTTTTTTACACTCAACGACTTTTAAACGGTACCACTCAGCTATTCTCATTGTTTCCAATGAACGATTTAAATTGCTGTCACTCGCCTTTGTTTTTTGACGCTGGGGTTTTGAAATTTGAAGCGTTTCTTCTGAACGTGTTAAAACGCTCAAACTCGACTATTTTAAATAGACGCTGCCGATGGACAATTGGAATCATAGCCAAGCTAGACATCGAAGTGTGAACATCCTCGTCATGCCGAAGAAAAGTTTGAAGAATGCTGCAAATAAGTGTCCTGGCCGTGGCCGTGGACGCTGACGCAAGGACGATCCATTATACCGACGTCTTTCAGCCTATGAGTAACTTAAAAGTAGCGTCCGTCGATGTGTGGCAACGATCGCGTAACGTGCCAACAACACGTTAATCATAGGTTAGAAATAAGTTTCGGGTACACTAAACATTACCTCAGCGTGTCTCAACCTATGATTAACTTACAAGTAGCATGTGTTGACGTCTGTCAACGATCGCAGACCGTGCATACAACTTGTGGCCAGCATAGCGGAACGTGTGAGTCATACGCCGGCATACGTCGTGAAATTTCAAGCCTGAAAAAAATTTAGGACAACCAAAAAGTACAACGTTTAAAGCCAGCGTACAACGACGTCTGGCAGTGTTTTTCAGCGTGCTCTCAATGTAAAGGCCCGGTCACACCTTGACGTTTTAGCCAGCGATGGCAACGTGTTAAAATTTATGTAAAACGCTGGCTTACGTTGAACTTTTGATGTTTTTTTTAAAGATTCGGACGTATTCATAGCGACTTGGTCTTATGTATAACGCATTGGTAACTACACAGAACGTTTCGTTGTGTTATAGATAACTTATACCAACGAATGCTGAACCTGTTGTCGGCCTACACAACCGATGCCCAACGATAGTCTAACTCAGGCATAGCGCGTTGCACGCATCGCCGACGATGTCGTGACGTAGCCCATTAAAAGGCTGACGCACAACGATTCAAATCATAACTGCCGAAGAAATGGAAGGGTCAAAATCGCGGTCACACCTTGGCGATCTTGCCAGCGTATGCCGACGTAACAAAAAGTGTGTCTAAAACGTTGGGGCACGTCGAATACGGTATGAGTAAGTTTGGTATACGCGAGTAGAACGCTAAATACGCCATCATAAGTCGTAGTAAGTAGAATACGTCAAGAAATTTTGAACATGTTCAAAATTTTACGACGTACTCGGCGTATGACACACGTTCCGCATGCGATGGGGATAAGTTTTACACACGATATGCGGACGCTTACACACGTCCACAAAGGCTACTTATAAGCTACTCATAAGTCGAAACTCGTCGCGGTAATGTCTTTTTTTACGCGAAACTTATTTCTAACTTATGTTTGACGTGCTTTGAACCAATTCTTTACGTTGTCCCAACACACATCGACGTATGTAGACGTATTCCAATGACGTCTTCCGGTCGACAAAAAAAAAAAATGAATGTGTTTCTAGCTTACAACTGCCATATAAAGACGTGTTCCCAGCGGTTTTGGGAATTGGTATATAAAAATGGTGTTCATAAAAGAGGAACCCAACAGTGTTTTCGAGTTCCTTTTTGAGTCGATGTCCATGTCAGCAGTAACAGTATCAGTATCAGTATTAGTATTAGTATTAGTATTAGTAGTAGTTTGTTCATGTTGGCAGTAGTAGGTGGGTGTGAGGGGGAGGGTGTGGGTTATGATGGATCGTCCTTGCGTCCGCGTGTCCACGGGTAGGTTCATAGGCTGCCACTCAACGATTTAAATGGCTGCATCTCCACGATTGAAAGTAGACGCTTGCGCTCAACAATTTGAATTTTTTTACACTCAACGACTTTTAAACGGTACCACTCAGCTAGTTTCATTGTTTGCAATGAACGATTTAAATTGCTGTCACTCGCCTTTGTTTTTTGACGCTGGGGTTTGGAAATTTTAATCGTTTCTATTGAACGTGCTAAATCGCTCAAACCCCACGATTGAAAGTAGACGCTTGCGCTCAACAATTGGATTTTTTTTACACTCAACGACTTTTAAACGGTACCACTCAGCTAGTTTCATTGTTTACAATGAACGATTTAAATTGCTGTCACTCGCCTTAGTGTTTTTTTTTTTTTTTTTTTTTGACGCTGGGATTTGGAAATTTGAAGCGTTTCTTCTGAACGTGTTAAAACGCTCAAACTCGACTATTTTAAATAGACGCTGCAGATGGACAATTGGAATCATAGCCAAGCTAGACATCGAAGTGTGAACATCCTCGTCATGCCGAAGAAAAGTTTGAAGAATGCTGCAAATAAGTGTCCTGGCCGTGGCCGTGGACGCTGACGCAAGGACGATCCATTATACCGACGTCTTTCAGCCTATGAGTAACTTAAAAGTAACGTCTGTCGATGTGTGCCAACGATCGCGTAACGTGCCAACAACACGTTAATCATAGGTTAGAAATAAGTTTCGGGTACGCTAAACATTACCTCGGCGTGTCTCAACTTATGATTAACTTACAAGTAGCATGTGTTGACGTCTGTCAACGATCGCATAACGTGCATACAACTTGTGGCCAGCGTAGCGGAACGTGTGAGTCATACGCCGGCATACGTCGTGAAATTTCAAGCATGAAAAAATTTGAGGACAACCTAAAAGTACAACGTTTAAAGCCAACGTACAACGACGTATGGCAACGTACTACGACGTATGGCAGTATTTTTCAGCGTGCTCTCAATGTTATCAAAACTTACCCATAACGTATTCAACGTGTGCCAGCGTTTTAGAAAAAAAATTCAAAAATCGGCATACGTTGGCTAAAACGTCAAGGTCTGACCAGGCCTTTAAGCACAAGGAAGAAGCACACCTCAGGACTGGGCTTCCTGCGGAGATATGCCAATAACATGGAAAGTCTTGAAGTTGATCACCTCCAGAGGAGCAAGATGGGAGGCAGCTGTATCAGCCCAGAGTAAAGGACCCATACTCCATGATGCTTCAGTGGTGGATATCAGAGAACCAGTACCTTTCCTTAAAGTTTCCTTCTTGAAGTCGGCTTTATAATTACCATCATCAGCAGTTTGTCAGAGTGCTGTTTTGGAGACAGCACAGGTATGACGGGCCAAATGATCTCCTCCACCGTTTAAATTGGATGTGAACTTGGATAAATTGGATAAATTGGATGTTTAAATTGGATTAAATTGGTCCGAACACATTGGATGCGAAGTAATGTTTATTTTTGCGCATAACCCCACTCTCCAGCCACGTTTAAAATACAATTATGACGATGGTATCTTTGAGACTATAATTAGTTGGAATTTCTGTTGAAGTGCTCAACGACACTGGCGTTTATGCAGTGCAGGAGTACTAATAACCTTGGCATACTTAGAGTGTGTCCCAGCTCTGTATTACATAATTACACAAATGAAGAGAAAGGAAAAAAAAACATGAAAGAAAGAGTACATCATGTTCTGATGGAATGCTTTTGTGCTCTCTTTATCAAATAAGGAAATGCAGGCTATTTGAGCTCCAAATTATCATCTTGTCGCAGCCTGTGATGCAAAGGAAGGAACCCTCTCCCAGGTATGCCCCAAAAAACATCAGATTGCCTTTTTTGATTGGAATCTGGATCTTCGTACGTCTTTTGCGGTTTTCTTCCATAAAATGGTGCTTTTGTTTTGGTACCCTTGCGGAAGGAGAGGGTAATGCATTTGGGTCCGTTTGTTTGGTTGTCTGTTTGTTAATTGCCGGAATCCTTCGAATTTCGGCAATTATGTTGGTCGGTTGTGTGTGTCATTCTGTGTGTCTGTCTGTCTGTCTGTTTGTTTGTTTGTGTGTTTGTTTACCCTGTAGCAGCCACACCGTTTCAGCCATCAAGACCAAACTGGGTAGAGACGTTGGCTATGGTCCAACTTAGACACTTGTCGTTTTTGGTGAATCTCGGTCAAAGGTCAAGGTCAAGGTCACCGAAAACCCGAAATTCTTATTTTCGCAATAATGTCCGCTAAAATGGTCGGATCGACTTCAAACCAAATACCAAATGTGCATCTTCCATTACTGCATCCAACCATATGTCTCATTGGGGTGTCACACCAACACCCTTCTTCGCGGTCGGGGGTCGAATGTCAGGGGGGTCGGGTCAAAAATTTCAAATTGCGATAGAAACGCCATTTCAAGTCCGATTGACTTCCAAGTTGTGATCATGACCAAACTAAGTGCTATAACTCATTAAACAGTAGCACGATCGACTTATAAGAACCAAATGGATTTCCAAGTTTTTGATTTTTCAGAGATCATGGAGATATGACAAAGTTATTGCGGCAATTCCTTGCTCAATGAGCAATTTCATTTGTCTGTTTGTTATTTGCAAAATCGAAGATTTTTCAAGTATATTTAATTGGTTAGTGGTCAGTCCATTTTGTTATTCTGTTTGTCTGTATGGCTGTCTGTTTGTTAATCACCTACAGGTCACAAATTTTAACCAATCCTCACAAAAGTTCACCACATGGTTGAGTGTGTCACAAGGAAGAATCCTTTTGTTTTTGAGCTCAAAAAGTCAAAAGGTCAACATCGGCCCAAGGTTAACAGCTTAGGTTGTATTTCTAAAATCCTCAATTTTCATCTGATTGACTTGAAATTTGAAGAGGTTTATACTTCAGGTCACAGAATTAAACCAGCCAATTATTTTTGAAGTCACCACAGACCAAAAGGTGAACATAGGCCTAAGCTCTAAGGTCAACATCTGATGCGAGATTTCTAAAATTTTCAATGTTCATCCGATTGATTTGAAATTTGAAGATAATTTATATTCCAGGTCACTGAATTCAACGACCAATTATTTTTGAGGTCAACATGGACCAAAAGGTCAACATTGGCACAAGGTCAACAACTAAGGTGGTATTTCTAAAATCCTCAATTTTCATCTGATTGACTTGAAATTTGAAGAGGAGTTGCATATTTGGTCATTGAATTCAACCAGACAATTGTTTTGGAGGTCAAATTTGTTTTCGGGATTTTGCAAGTGTTGTGCTCTGCATGATGTCTTCTTCTTCTTTGTCTGTTTGTTTATTTGTTTGTCCGCACAGAAATTTCATGGTTTTCTCCACTACCGCTTGTTGGATTGAGACGAAGTTTTCACCATTGGTGCGACTCCTCATGTGGAATGTTGTAATGATAATTATGATGTCATATAGGTCACGTGGTGTGGCAGCCATATTTGGAAAACGGAAAAACTTTGGACTTCTATATCTCTGAAACCGCACCAAGGAAAAAATTGAAACTTGGCAAATAGCAAGTACTCCTCATGGGGAATGAGTGTGATTTTTCTGACATCATATGTGCCTTCGTTATGATGTCATAAATGCATATGTAGAACACTACATCCGATCATTATGGAAAATTTTGAGGGTCATTTATGGATAAAACGGTACACAGAAAATAATTTGATGACGTCATCAGTCACGGCAGCCATATTGTTTTTTTATACCTTCAAAATTCTTCTTCTCTAAAGTGGTGCAACAGATCAAGGTGAAACTTTACATGTATGACCTTCTGTCCATGAAGAACAAAAGGATCACAAATATGATGTCATCGGTCACATGGTTTGGCAGCCATATTGGATTTACCCTAAAACCTATAAAAATACACCACTCAAAAGAAGTCCTGGTGAGGGTCTTTAATCAATGATTGCTCTTTTTCTTGTTTCTTTTGCTGCCGTGCAGGCAAAACATCCTGAGGAGTGGTTGGCACAATTGCCTTGGGACATTAAATCAATGTCACTTAGTGCTAACCTAAATTGTCAAGTCCTGCTCAGCTGTAGTAATGCTGGGTTTGTGAGGTTTCCAGTCCACATGAAGGTATTTTTATTCCTTATATGTGAAACACCCTGCAACCCATGTCTCCAGAAAACAGACTTTTTGGAACGCTGGCCGCATTTTCCATCCAATCATCATGTAACTTTGTTGAAACATTCTCCGTGGGTAGGTGCTCATATGTTGAAAGTTTTGTGCCAATCGCTCAAGCGGTTGTGGTGAAAACAAATTTAAAAGTGAATAAAAGTGAAAAAGTGAGGGTGGAAAAAAAGAAAGTGAGGCAAGAAAAACGCCTGATACGTGAAACACCCTGCAACCCATGCCTGCAGAAAACTGTTTTTTTTGGAATGCCAGTTACTTTTTCCATCCAATCATCATGTAGCGTTGTTTAAACATTCTCCATGTATAGTCGGTGGAGGTGGAGAGAGTGAGGGCCTCGGCCGACATTCAACAACATGGTGAAGGATGGTTGTGGATGCCAATTACTAGTTTCAGGTTAAAACTGCCATCTTGTGGATTGCCATCACAGAGGAGCCTGATTCACTGCGGACGTTCAGAGAGGGTATTGAGAAGGCTATCTCATCTAGCCACAATGTGTATGTGGAAGAGATCACAAATTATTTTATTGCTGTTCGTTTTGGAAGAACTTGTGTGATATTGCCCTTTTATAAGTTGTGATTATGTGCCCATTTCAAGTTTCCCTGAGGGAATTGTGTGACATTCACAACATATGGATTGGTGTTACACACAGATAAGATCAGACAGAAACAACAGATTAACCTCTCATCGAGAGCAATTAGTGAACTAGCTGGATCTTTTGCTGTCAACTATATTGTCACACGGTAATCCCCATGAGACTAACTCAGTTGGCAGAAGCTCACAAGCCAAATACTTTACATCATAGCCTTAAGCTACATTTGAACCAACAACTTGCTCACCACCACATCCATGTCTTTCAAGGGAAAGGAAACTTTATGTCTTGTCCCATGACAGAATTACAAACGTTGTGTACAAGTCAAATGTAAGGTTGACTACCATGCTTCATTATAAGTCTTGTGTGCCATTACTGCTGTAGTGGCCCAATAAGGGACCATTAGTTTGTGAGCTTCAATGGGTAATCATATCGGTTATGTCTATGTATAATGTATATAACCCAATAATATTATACGCACCCAATGACAATACCAAGAAGAACGTCGAGAGAAAGCAATCCAACTCCTGATTAGATGAAGCCACGTTCAATATTTGTACTCCTGCATTCACACACGAACAAAGGATAGTAAACATTACTAAAACAAGACATTTAACAAGTAACCGAACTGGTACCCATACAGTGTGTTTCACTTCTCCAAACAAAGGGCTCAAAATTCATTTCATCTTCATCCATGATCCATCATTGTTGGCAAAGTATTTAGAATTCCATGAAACAGTATTGCCATGTCGAGGATTATCATGATTATTGTGTTTTCTTTGCTTTATATTCATATATTTATTTATTTACTTTGTTTTGCTCTCCTGTGCCATGCACTGCATGATCTCTCTGCTGCCTTCATCAGTTACCCTCTCTGATGTAACCACAGACCCAAATGCTATTATCACCCGGCTATCTCCTTGAGAGTCAATGTCACCCTTTGGTTTTGCAGTAGCACCACCAATGGTATTGTTCAGTGGTTGTTGCAACAGAAATGTATCCCCTTGTGCAATGACAGTCTGCATTATAATCAATAAAAAGGGATGTGGCAAGGTCAAAGGTAATATTTCAATCAGGTGCATGGTTTTGTTGTGAGATTCTAATCATAATTAGTAAACTTAAACCAGATGCTTGCAGTCCGTTGGAGGACAAAGGCCTGCCACAACTTGTGTTAACTGGGAATGGTTGGTGGATTTTCCACAATAGCAAAATGCGGATTGACCAGAGTGAGCAACCATGGGAATAGAATCCACAGCAGCCAGTGGAGAAAGTAACTCGTCATTAACTGCTTGACCAAGCAACTCGCGATAATCATGATTATTACAGACAAATGTATTGTTTGTGTGCATGTATGTATGCCACATAAATCACGTCACAATTAAGGAAATGTTCAATTGTAAAACATTTTCATGTCGTCAAAGTTCTCATTGGCTGAACATGGTTACATGTTCAACTTGTACATGGTTACACATAAACATATACAGATAGTGGACTAGAAAATGGAAACACCTGGGTAAATGAAGGACACCAAGCAACGGTGGGTCCCAACTACTGGCATTAGTTGGTGGAAGTTAAAGATCAAATGGTGTCCTTCGTGTAAACGTATGTGAGCTCTTTCCGCACCCCTGAACAAATTACAAATGCCCACTGTGACTGACTGCTGGGAAGGCAATAGTAATTGTCAAGAAACTCCTTCAGCAGCACTGTCACTTTGGAAAGAGTATGGTATATCTCATCATCAGCTGCATAATACCTCCACTTTTAATAGATGTTTCCACCCCACAATGGCAACGACTAATTATGTCCTGTAGATTTTCCATAGCACCCAATTAGGAATTACAAGGGACATAAAGACTCCACTTACACCACTGAACTGGTTCTGCACAAGCACCCTCTGCAACACTACCTCCGTCCTCAATATATATATCTGTGCTCTGCTCCTTCACCAAGGTTGGAAACGGGACATTAAAATGAGCTCCATTGAACGGACCAATGATCTGTCCATGTACTTTCGTGGACGTGATATTTCAAAAACCATTGAACATTTAGCTTTCATATTGCAGATGTCTATTCCACATGACATTATCTCAACCTGATGAGATCACTAAGCGATGACCTCCCTCAAGGATCTGTCCTAACCCCTACCCTCTTCAACCTCTATGTCAGTGACCTACCGATGAGGACCTCCTTCAAACTCACCAATGCTGAAAAAATTACATTCGTAGCACAGGGCCCAAACCTAAAATATGTCGGGGACCAACTCACCTGAGATCTGGGCATACTAGAGGAGTACTTACACAAATGGAAGCTCTGTCCAAACCCTGAAAAAACAGCCATCTGCACACACAATCTTGATAACTGCATAGCAAATGCAGAATTAGATGTGACATTCTTGGCATGAAAGTTGAAAACGTCCGTTATCCCAAATAGCTTGGAGTTACATTTGACCGGACCCAGACCCACAAATAACACCTGCAAAGATGGAAGGAGAAGGTCAGGGCATGGGTAAACCTCATCTGGAATGTGTTGGGGAGCTGACACTAACACTTTACGCATGGCAACTCTCGTCCTTACATACTCAACTGCAGAGTATTGCATGCCAGTCTGGTCAGGGAGTGCCCATACAAAGGCCATTGACATTCAGTTAAATGCCGTGATGAGAACAGTGTCTGGAACCCTCAAGTCAACAAAGACTGAGTGGCTCCATATCCTCTCCAACATTGCTCCGCCAGCCATCCGGAGGGATGTGCTGTCATCCCAATACTTCAGCCACATTTTGGCGACTGAAATTCCAGCCCAGCGCCTTCTAATTGAACATCCACACTAATGCCTCAAGTCCTGAAAACCACCCTGGAATCGCACTAAGCTCTTTATCAGAGCCCATCAAAGCAAAGCCGAATTGTGGCTGGGTTGCCACAGTTCTTTATAAACATATTGTCCATGATCCAACCATTGCTCCACCCAGTTTCACACTCACATGTAGGCAATGGACAGCCCTCATTAGGTTACTCACCAGACACGGCCATTGCAGCAGCACCCTCCACCGATGAAGGATAAGGCCGGATGTGCTCTGCGACTGCGAAGGGGTACAGACGATGGAGCACATCATGTCACACTGTCCATTGCGGCAGCTATCGGGAGGACTTTTATCCCTCCACCAACTCACCCCGAGGCTGCTACATAGCTGCAGAGCCTAGACATTCAACTTTAGCACACCCCATCTTGGCCATACGCAAGAAGATTAGATCACGGCTCTGATTGGCTGAATTATATTGCCATGGCAACCATCTCTGGAACTTGGCTTGTGCACGAGATATTATCTAAAAAAACCGTTGAACATTCAGCCCCTCCTCCCTCCCCGAAAAAATCCCCAAATCATTTCCGTTATTCAACCGTAAAAAACAGAAAATCCTCTTCCTTCCAATCTCTCCTCATAACTAAAATCCTTCAAAAACCTGGAAGTGGATCCGTGTTGAACCCTTTGTTTTGCAGCTATACCCTTCATAAATAACAAGGTCAACCAAATTGAGTACGAAACTATAATTTGGTCAAAACAAACTTTCAAATACAATCTTAGTACAACCTTCTCAGACTAGCACTTGCAATGTCTCCAAATACAGTAAACACAAAATCCTATTTGCCCGATCTATTGTTATCACACGATGTGCAGTCTACCATTATCCCCAAAATCTATTTAAACCTATTTTCTTCTTAAACTCACTGCAAATTATTTCTCCATGAAAAACACAATCTCTCTTGCTATCATTCCACCCAATAACTGCAACTGAATTTTGTTTTGGACTTGTTTTGTCATTCACCTAAAATATTCAAACTGGTCGGCCAACTGAAAACATTCTTCGACACTACAGTATTTATGAGTAAATTACCTCCGAGCTCTGTATGTCCTGCAAAATTTGATGCGCATTCATTTGAAGTCCATCAATGAAATAATTTGTCTAAATTACAAACAACAATGGACCCCAAACTGAACCTCGTGGTAGCTCATCATTCACTCACTTCCGCCGTGATATGCTGAAGGACACCCAGTCGGTTGGAGTTTTCCATAGGAAGCTGTTCCTTCAAGCAATTATATTTATTTATCGAACAGTAGCAGGTATTCCTAAAGTATTACAGTAACATATCAATGATGGAAATGAAAAAAAATTGAACAAAACCCTGATACTTAACGTTGCAAACCTCAAAATAGTTGTATGCCTGAAAGAAGGACTTCAATGATTTAACCTGATTGTTTTGTCGACTGCCTGTATCATCAGCTGGGCTCCATTCTTCATTGAAGTTTTGACTTTCCATCCAGAACCTCTAAAAACACGAGTCCATAACCTTGATCGTGAGTCCACATGAGGACATCCACAAAGACTGGTGTCAGCTTAATGGTTAAGGTGGCTGGCTTAAGATCTTAGGGTCTTGGGTTTTAGTCCCTGTCGTACTGCGAAGCAACACTAAGTGGGTTGACTCAGACTGTCATCCTTCTGAGGTTGGCAAAATGGGTTCCAGTTCTTGGAAACAGGGGAGAACTGCAACAGTGGCACAGCCACGTTCCCAGCAAATGATGCAACCAGCAGCCACAGACTGCATACAAAACTAGAACTGCCACTTTATAACTGCTGGCAGTGATGACCGGGTACCCAGTCCGTCCGCCTTTGACACAACGTGAGACTTAAATCATAGTCGCAATTTTCGCATTGAAAGGATAAGCGGTGCCAGAGAAAACATTATTTAATAGTGATACAAACACAGGCCTGCTTCGAGACGGCGTGGAACAGACGAGTTACGAACCGGGCAGCACAAAGCATTCAATTTCGTTATCACTGGCTTCCAGATTCAAATAATACTGGCTCCCAAACCGTGTGACCGATCAGGTTGAAATTTTAAACTTTTGTTTCGCATGTCGCCTGAATTATAAATGTGAAGTTTCACAGATATAGAGGCAGCGGTTCCAGAGTAAACATTAATTAATATTTATCCTTCAATCCAAGATGGCGGCCAAACCATGTGACTTGTGATGTCATAATTTGCACCACGTGTGCAAACACGATGGTGGATGATAACTGCAATTTTTCGCTTCTCCAGGTGAAGCAGTTCAAGAGAAAACATTATTTAATATTTTTCTTAAAACCAACATGGCTGCCAAACCCTGGGCCCGATCCCGTTGAAATTTCAAACCCTCATTCCGCATGAGTGGTCCACCATAAAGGTGATGCTTCACATTTACTGATGCAGCAGTTCCAGAGTAAACATTAATTAATATTTTTCCTTCAATCCACTATGGCTGCCAAACGTTGCGTCGTACCTCAAAAAGGGGTGAGAACTTTTTATTCGTCATGGAGAGGCGGTCATAGTGGTGGAGTTTCGCCTGGATCTGTTCAGTCGTTTCAGAGAAAAAGACATTTAAAGATATTGTTTTTCAATCCAAGATGGCTGACGAACCATGTGACTTGTGACATCACAAATTTAGATTCTGCTTCCAACTGGGTAGTGGAACACGTTTGTGAAGTTTCGTGTTAATCGGTAAAGGTGCGTTTTTCTATCCAAGATGGCCGCCAAACCATGTGACGTCTGACGTCATAATTTTTACCACGCGTGCAGACACGATGGTAGATGATAATTGCAGCGCTTTGATTCGTTAGGTTAAGCGGTTCCAGAGAAAACATTATTTAATATTTTTCTTAAATCCAACATGGCGGCCAATCCGTGCGACTTATCAATTCTAAATTAACAAACTTATATCGCCTACGTGTCCCGAATATAGTTCTGAAATCTCTCCTTCATTGGACCAGCACTTCTGGAGAAGAAGATGTTTGAAGGTTTTAGGGTTTTTTCAAGATGGCCGCCAAACCATGTAACCGATCAAGAATAAATTAACAAACTTGAGAAAGGACCTCATGGGGAATATATGTGTGAAGTTTCGTCTTAATCTGTCTTGCCCTTCTGGAGAAGAAGATTTTTAAAATTTATTCATTTTCAATCCAAGATGGCTGCCGAACCTTGTGACCTATGATATCATAAATTTAAATTCTGCTTTCCATCGTCGACCCGAACAAGTCTGTGAAGTTTCGTGTAAATCGGATAAGGTCTATTTTTCGATCCAAGATGGCCGCCAAACCATGTGACTTCTGAGGTAAAAATTTTTTACCATGTATGCAGACTTGAGGTGGGAAGGGACTTGCAAATTTTCGCTTCGATGGCTTATGAAATTCCAGAGAAAACATTATTTAATATTTTTCTTAAATCCAACATGGCGGCCAAACCATGTGACCTATCACTTCGAAATTAACAAACTCGCATCGCATACATGTCACGAATATAGTTCTCAAATTTCGCCTTCATTGGACCTGCGGTTCTGGAGAAGAAGATGTTTGAAGGTTTGAAGGTTTTTTCAAGATGGCCGCCAAAGCATGTGACCTATCAACAAGAAATTAACAAACTTGAAAGAGGACCTAAAGGGGAATATATCTGTAAAGTTTCGCCTCAATCTGTCTGGCCCTTCTGAAGAAGAAGATTTTTTAAAGAAAAACACTAAAAAACAAGATGGCGGCCGAATTACGTCATCGATGACGTCAAGAAAAAACATTTTCGTCGGTGACTTGAGGAGTAGATTACGCTCAAAATTTTTCAGATTTTTTCCATACGGCGTTCTACTTGACGAATTTTCACCGGTATATCGCTTCACCTATGACGTCACGAAAAATCACTCGTGTTCCTCATAGGAAGCTGAGTAAAATGTATCAAACGAAAAAATTTTCTATTGCACGGTTTCCGAGATACAGATGTCCAAAGTTTATCGTTTTTTTCAAGATGGCGCCCGCACCACGTGACCAATGACGTCATAATTATAACTTCATTGTGCTATCAAAAAAGATACATCCTATGGTGAAAATTTCGTGTCGATCGGACTTAGTGTTCCAGAGAAAATGATTTTTAAAACGAAAAAGGGTGCAAAATGCCGGCGGAAAAAGAAAAAGAATAAATAAACAGAAGAAAAACAATAGGGTACCCTGTACTCACAGGGTACCCTAATAAATAAAGACATCGACAGCCCCAGCTGTGTCTGAAGTCAGTCAATCCAGCAATGCAGCCTCACTTTCTAACTCTCAACCTATAGCATTGTAGCTTCACCTACAGATGATTACCTTACTTGCTTGAAGCTTTCATGACCAATCATATAGTTACGGATGTGGGGGTAGATAGAGGAATTTTATAGCAAAGTTAGGATTGTATAGGGTTGCTTGGTCTGTGGACATGGAGGAGACATCTCGATGTAAGTTAAGTCAGGAAACTGTGAGCTTAAGTGTTACTTGTAACCACACGGGTGGGGGGGGGGGGGGGGTGCTGTGTTAACGAGATAAGGATTAAGACCAATTTTCCTCAGTATGTAATTGCTCTCTGTGACCTTTCCTACGTTTTTGTATTTACAAGCCAGCCATGAAAGAGGTGCGTTTTTATAACAAAAACAACAGCATCAATAAGACGGCTGCATGTCCAAGCAGGAGAGAAGCCCCGCCTTCCCGGTTTTCGTGGCAGCAAGCCACACCCATAGGTGGATGATTGATGGGTATGACATGAGAAGTAAGAGGTTTTTGGTTTGGTTGGGTTTTGAGTTCGGTGTTAGGGACGCACGCGGTCGAGAGACGAGAGAGCTAGGAGTCGGTGTGTAACATTGAGCATTACGGCTGGCTTTCCTTCGACACATGAAGAAGACGGCACCATTCTCGTATTCGTGCTGAGGCGAATTGGATCGTGTGCTGGAGCAAGATGCTAGTCATTGAGTCTTAGTTGGGTTGAGAACGACTGACCTCGAAGCATCGTGTATATTACCAAAAGGAGCAGCTCCACTCTGCAAAGGACAGTGTTGGCAAGCGTGATTGATGAGGAAACCCCACGGTGGTTGCGAAGCCCTGGTGTTGAATACTGCCTCATAAAATACCTCACATACGTTTCCTCCCCAGAGAGCGGCCCGGCGCCATTTTAGGTGCGTCTACCCACGCAGGATGAAGCGTATCGATCACAAAGTTCAATAGAGACCATCTCTGGACAAGGCTAAGTGCCAGAATAAAGGAAGGATTTTCTTTTGTTTCATTTTCCCCTTGTCTGTATTTCGGTCTGTGTGTAGATGCGTCTCGACTTTACGCTTTAATTTACCTCACGATTATTATTACTTTTTGAATTATTACCCCAATAAATATTTCTTCTATTCACATTAAATCTAGGTTTATTTTAAGTTGCTGTGTCCGTGAGTCTGTTGTGAGATTCGAGTATAAACCCCTTGTGCTGTACGTCCATCTGTGCCTCGGTTGCTCCGTCAGTGCCACCAATGCCCCTCCGGCACACGCCATCATCTCCGAGGGTGATGATGCTGTTGTGTCTGCCGCCTAAGGAAAACCGCTCGGTGATCCGGGCTGGTCGGTGTTAACCGCCCGTCCACCGCAATTGGGTCGAGGGGATTATCCCAAACAGGCCAGACCCGTGACAATATATTCAAATTGGTTCGATTTTGGTGAAGATCTGAATCCGAATCTGGATACGAGAATTTTTTTTTTTTAAGTGATTCTTCACCATTGAGAGATAGGGCCAAAACCAATACATAGCATGATGTTTCAAAAATGTATTGGGCCCGACATGTTCTCGTGGATCAGGCATTACGTGGTGGAAGTATGCGCTCCACCGAGTGCCCTTCTCGTTAAGAATGTTTTGCCATTGTTATTGTATTTTTTAATTCAATTTGTTGTCGTTTTAAGAACCTTTGTTTCAAATATTGTAGCTTCTTGTATCTAAGAGTAAATGTCTGACGAGCTGTTACAATGTATTGATAAGTTCCATGCTGTGTGTGGTGTCTCCCATTTTTCTAATTATTTCTCCATAAAATAGCTCTTGAGGAATGTTGCTGTCCAAGGCATGCATGTGTGCACGCAAGCACACATCCATGCCTTTGTTGCTATCTAACGCCTCTCCCAGTGTGATAACTCTCCAATGCACGATGCTTTCCTTTCTCTACCATCTGTACAGTAGCATATGTGCAAAGAAATCCACACTGATCCAATTATTTATGTGAAGAGAACACATTTCATTTGCCTTCTGTATGGGAATAAAGTACGAGTAATCACCCGGCACGTGAAATGAAAAGCAGGGTTCAGAAATTGGTTTACTCTGTCTATGATTGAGGAACAACTTCATTTTAATTGAATTTGATATTTTGAGCACTGCAGAATGTCGGAACATGAATCGCGATATGAGCATGTGGTTTAGCATTACTTTGGCTTTGAATTTGGCAAATTGTACGAAATCTCATTCCAATCGCACATGCACAGAGAGGAGGAAGATTTTCTTTTTTTTACTGTCTGCCTGCCAGGCAGTGGAACAAAATTGAAAATCATTCCAAGCAAGAAACTTACTGTTTTAAGGGACGTTATAAAGGACACAAACAAGAGGCACGAATAACTCATGTAATGTGTTGAATTGGGGGTTTAACAGATGGTGCATCAACTTCCAAAAAAACACATACGCCATTTTACACGATCTCAACCAATCCAATTTGCCACGCGCTCTCAGCGTTGGGGAATACTGAGATTCAGACAAAATGGGGGCTCGTAGGAAATATAGAACGTGTTTGGATGTGTAAAGCAAGAGTTGAAAATACCCTTCCCATGTCCTTTTTCTCAAGACTGTGCAGGGTAAGGTGTTCTTTGAACTCCAATTCTAAAATTATTGGAGACAACTATGGCTTTCTTTTGAAAAGAAACCTTTAAAAATACAAGGATGTGGGCTTACCTCTCTTCCTTCTCTTAAAATCTGCTCTCTCAACACACTGTAATCATCCAAACCTATAAACTTTCACTATAATCCCACAAACTTCCCAACTCTCCCAGAATCCTACAAACTTCCTCACTCACTGTAATATTACTCAAAGTTTCCCCTCTCACCAGAATCTGATAAACTTCCCCATTCATTGTAATCACACAAATTTCCCCCTCTCACCAAAATCCCCAAACTAACCCACTCTCACCATTATGGAACAAACTTTCCCACTTTCATCATAATGCCACAAAACTGCCCTCACCACAATATACCCCAAAAAGGGGTATATACCCACTGCTACCATTAAAGCCACAAAATGTCCCACTTTCACCACAATTAAGTCAGGTGAGTCTTTTTGGATTGCCACTGGAAACATGTAACCCAGTGAGTGCTACCTGCCGCATGGTTGGGTTTTCGGTGACTAAACCAACAATCCTCATCGGCTTTGTTAGTGGGGTGACTGTGACACCTTGTCAAAACTAAAAACATCTGACATAAGGCGGCCAAGATGGTATCTCCTAAAAAACACCCATTGGAGGTAGAAATTTTTATTTTCCCGACTGGCCTAGTTACCCCCTCGTGCACAGTGGTTCTGTGAAGAGGTTTCCTTGTTTCAGGACCAGATGAAGGTTCTGCCAGTTTTTCCTCATTCTTTTTCTCAGTGGCCCATCATATTTAGTGGCTCTCAGCCTTGTTTCGGGCAAATTTCAATGAAAAAACAAAATCCTGAAACACTGTTCTTCTCACCACAAATCCTGCATAATAACCACTCTCCTGAACCCAAACTGCAACCCTAAACCCTAATCTGCCCACAGCATGGTGGAGTTCCAAGTTCTCTGTTTACCCGGTGATATTGCCCATGACATAATTAAATTGTCAGACTTCAAACACCTACTGTTCGTGATCGTCAATCATGAAGAGTATCACACGAGCCCCATGGAATTGAAAACGCTTGTGGAAGTACTTTACAATTATTATTCCATATATCCCCTTTTATGGCATTTGTGTTTAATGATAATTGTTCTCACAGCAAAGATTGTCACTTAAACAGCACAATCAAGGAAAGTGCAATGTCAATAAACAATAAAGCATATAGTTATGAAAGCAGAAAGCAAATCCCCAATGAACAACCAAATCTTGATCAGTTGAAAACGAAACCAAATCACAACCCGACATCTCCTGCCATTTGTCGAGCCTCACAGGCTCATCTTGGCTCCCACTTCTGTTTCATTCTCGAGTGGAGCAATGGATTATAAATAAATATCAATGATATATACTGTTTGAGTAAATAAATTAAATTAGGGGTATTTATTTATTTATTAATGATCATGCTGGGAGCAGGAGGGCTGTTTGAGAATATAACTGAGTGAAGAGAATATAACAGAAAAGATAAGACAACGTTTGTGTTGAGGGCAGACAGAAAGGAAAGTAGTTTTGGAGGAGATATGAAGGCCCTGTCACACCTTATGCCTGGTGTTGGCTTAATGGTTAGGGTAGTGGGCTTGGGATCCTAGGGTCCTGAGTTCAAATCCCGCTCAGATGTTGAATTAACATCAGGTGGGGTTGACTCTGCCTGTCATCCTTCCGAGGTCGGCAAAATGAGTGCCAGCATGCTGGTATACTGTGTCGGAGTGGCGACCCGTCCAGGATTGTTCCCAATAGCCAAGGAGACTGCTTCGGCGGCACCAACGCTCTGCACAGAGTATGGTCCTAATGGATGGATGGATGTCACACCTTGACGATTTAGCCAACGTATGCCTGACGTGTGCAAAATTTGGCAAAAACGCTGGCACAGGTCGAATACATTATGGGTAAGTTTGTATACGTTAAGAGCACGCTGGCATACGTCGTAGTACGCTGGCATACATCGTAGTACGCTGGCATACATCGTAGTACGCTGGCATACGTCGTAGTACGCTGGTAAACGTCGTAGTTCGCCGAGCTGTTAGACAAATTTTCCATGCTTGAAATTTCCCGACTTATGCCAGCGTATGACTCACACGTTCTGCATAACACTGGCATAAGTTGTCGGCATGATATGCGATTGTTGACACACGTCGACACATGTTACTTGTAAGTTACTCATAAGTCGAAACACGTCGAGGTAATGTTTAGCGTACCCGAAGCTTATTTCTAACCTATGAGTAACATGTTGTAGGCACGTTAGGCGATCGTTGACACACGTTGACACACGCTACTTGTAAGGTACTCATAAGTCGAAACACGTCAATGTAATGGTTAGCGTCAGTGTTCCAGACTCCCTGTTTTTTTTTTTTCTTCGGTACGACGGTGATGTTGACACTTCGATTTCTAGTGCGGTTATAATATAATACAATTAAAAGGCTGCCGCTCAACAATTTAAATTATCACCGTCATACCGAAGGAAAAAAAACTAAAAAAAAACCAGGGAGTCTGGAACACTGACACTAACCATTACCTTGACTGTTTCGATTTATGAGTAACGTACAAGTAACGTATGTCGACGTGTGTCAACGATCGCGTAGCGTGCCTACAACTTATGCCAGCGCATGCATAATGTGTCATACATCGACTACATCGAGAAATTTTCAACATGCTGAAAATTTCTCAACGTACTCGGCGTACAATGACGTATGCCAGCGTACTACGACGTATGCCAGCGTGCTCTTAACATATACAAAACTTACCCATAACGTATTTGACGTGTGCCAGCTTGGTTCGGCAAATTTTTCATACGTCGGCATATGCTGGCTAAAACGTCAAGGTGTGACAGCGGCTTCACACTTCGATGTCTCGTGCGGTTATGATTTGAATCGTCAAGCCGCAGCATATTAATAGCCTACGCCACGTGATCGTCAGCAATACGCTGCCGCGCTATGCATAAGTTAGACTATCGCTAGGCATAGGTCGTGAACGCCGACAATACACTCAGCATTCGTTGGTATAAGTTATCTATATGTGATTAAAACGTTCTGTGTACGTTACTAATACGTTATGCATACGTCCACAACGTTATTATACAGCCAAAACTTTAACAAAAAACATCAATAGTTCAGCATATGCCAGCGTTTTACATACATTTTGATATGTTGCCATACGCTGGCTGAAACATCAAGGTGTGACAGCGGCTTGAGTAAGGAGACAGAAGAGAAAGCAGTTGTGTCAGAACAGGAAGGAAAGTAGTTTAAGGTGGGAGAGAAGGGTGGGTGGGGGGTGGAACGGGAGAGAAGGGTGGGTGGGGGTGGAACGGGAGAGAAGGGTGGGTGGGGGTGGAACGGGAGAGAAGGGTGGGTGGGGGTGGAAGGGGAGAGAAGGGTGGGTGGGGGGTGGAACGGGAGACAAGGGTGGGTGGGGATGGAACAGGAGAGAAAGTAGTTGTGCAAGATAAAGGAGTGAGGGGACAGAAGGGAAAGGAGCTGTGGGTCAACAAACACAAGTTAATTGGGTAGAGATGGTATAAATAGTGCAGTTGAGAACAATTTTCCCATTTCAGAATACATATAAAATAGATTGTCTTCTTCTTCAATTATTCTGCATCTTGCATTTTTAAATTTGCCAAATAAAATAAATATTTGGACATGCAAGATCACATTGGAAAAATGAACGATGGTATAAACATTTAGATCAATGCATAAGCCTGGTGTTGGCTTTATGGTTAAAGTGGCTGCCTTAAGATCTTCGGGCGGAAGAGCTCCTTGTGAGCCAATGGCCATCCATATCCACTGTCCAACTGTGTCTGCGAATGTCTTCCTGCAGTTGGGTTGCTTTTATGAGGAGGTTGGTGGCAGGATTTTCACTCCAGCCTTCATAAATCACTTCATTCCATTAAACCCAGAAATGCAAAGAAAACTGAAAACCCACTCCGTGGGAGTACCTCCTGTGCTGCTGCCATTCGTAGGGCAGCTCACTGGATGATTCGATTAGGACAAAGCCTTCAGGACCCTCAATCTTTGATGAGAGGAGGAAAAGCATGGGGTAACTTTTCGGGGTCAAATTGCAGTGGTGTTTGGCGGAGTGGTGTTGAGGTGTCGTGCAGCAGGTGACGATCTCCTTGGGTTAACTTGAAACGGTCCTTTCAAGTGGGTGCCTACAATGTTCTATCCCGAAGAGGGGATGATCACCTGTCTCGGTTATCATCTGAACTCCCTCGGTTGATCGGTATCGAAGCACTTTCTGAGGTTCGAAGACTGGATCGTGGCGAGATCATGGTAGGTGATTACACCTATTTTTGTTCTGGACGCCTCTTGACAGAGGAGTCCGAAGTGAAGGCCTACTGGGCCGGTTACTTTGAGCGGCTGTACTAGGCTGATACACCAGCTGTTGAGTTGGATGTCAAGGGTGTTACTATCCCCATTGCTGACCATCCAATCAAATGTGTTCCATCTTTGTTTGTAGAAACACCGGCTACGGAAAACCAGTTGAAATGGAGTAAAGCTCATGGGATCTGTGGCATTAATGCTGAACTTCAAGGCTGGTGGAAAAGCTGCACTCGTGTCATCGCATGCAGTTCTGTGCTCTGTCTGGAACACAGGCATCATCCCAACTGACTGGAAGAAGGGCCTTGTTGTGCCTCTCTGGAAAGGGAAGGGTGATCACCAGGACTGCAACAACTACCGAGGAGTGACACTGCTCTCATTGCTGGGCAAGGTCTTTGCTCCGATAATTCTTGATAGGGTTTGCCACCATTTGCTTGAGCACCAGCATCCAGAGCAGTCAGGCTTTATACCAAAGAGGCCAACGATTGACCGTATCCTTGCTCTTCGGGTCCTCACAGAATGCAGATGAGAGTTTTGGCAGGGGCTGCTTGCATCCTATGTTGATCTCTGTAAAGCGTTGGATTCAGTGAATCGGGATGCCCTCTGGAGGATTATTGGTGTTCGTGGGGTGCCACCAAAACTGATCGATCTGATGTCTGAACTCCACTCTGCTACTGAGAGTGCTGTGAGATGAGGTGATACCATCCCTGACTTATTTCTAGTTGTTATCGGAGTTCATCAGGGGTGTGTACTGACCTCCACACTTTTCAGCCCTTCGTTGGACTGGATTCTGGGGAGGATTTCGGAGAGATCAAGCTCTGGTGCATCATTTGGGAATGTCAAGATCTCTTAATTTGGTTTCGCAGATGATGCAGTCATCTTTGCAGAGACTCTGGATATCATTTTTGAGGCACTCGAGGTGTTGAATGAGGAGTCAGAGCCACTTGGATTTTGGATTTCCTGGGTCAAAACTAACATCCAGGCCTTCAATGACATTTTGGATGCTGCTATCTTGTCTGTACCTGTTTGTGGCGAGGATGTTAAGGTCATGGAGAGATTTACTTATGTTGGCAGTGATATTCATGTCCCTCCTGGCTGTGAGCCAGAGGTCAATCGATGCCTGGGTCGGGCCTGGGGATTCATGGATTCACTGGATCATGGTGTGAAGTGCTGTCTGGACCTGTGCAGGAAGGCAAAAGTCCATGTTTTCAGGTCCTTGGTGCTTCGTCTTGCTCTATGGATGTGAGCCTTGGACTCTGACCAGGGATCTAAGATGGCAACTTAATTCCTTTGGTACCAGGTCTCTTCTGCGAATCCTTGGCTATCGCTGGTCACACTTTCTGTACAACGAGCGGTTGCTGAGAGAGACTCAAATGAGATTTGTTACCTGCGTAGTCTGTGAGCATCAGCTCTGGCTGTATGAACATCTGGCTCATTTTCCTGATGCTGATCCTGCTCACCAGATTCTCTCAGTGAGGGAGCCTCATGAGTGGAGGAGGCCAATGGGCCGACCATATGCCTCGTGGTTGCAGCAGGTTGATCGGCATCTCAAGGAGATGGGAATGGGCAAGGCATCTGCCTGGGGGATGGCCAGTTGGAGGCCCCTGGAGTACAAGCAGAATGTGGGCACAGTGACGTGCTGCTCCGGTACATGCTCCCATACCTGAACTGACCTATAAAAACACCTTTGTGAAAAGGGAGGGGGAGCGTGGAGGTGGAAGGAGGGAGGGGAAGGGAGGTGGGCTAGGAGTGGGGAGGAAGGTGTCAGAGGTGGAGGTGGGAGGAGGGCAAGGCATGGGGTCAGAAGAGGTGGGAGGATGGAAAGGTGTGGGATGGGAGGAGGGAGGAATTGGTGTGGTGTGAGTCCAGAGGAAAGGGGGGGGAGGTGGGGGGAGTGGTGGGAGTCTGGAAGTAGGGGGTTGGGTGGTAGGAGAGAGAGAAAGAGGTGCGAGGAAGTGTAAGTAAGGACCATTCTCCTCCTTCCTCCCACCGCTTCACCTCCCTCGTCCCTCCCCTCATCAGTGTGTGCAGCGTGAACTGTGGACCGTATCGTGGGCTAGCACAGGTAACTAATCTATATCTCTCTCTATATATATATATATATATATATATATATATATATATATATATATATATATATATATATATATATATATATCTATATCTATATCTATATCTATATCTATATCTATATATATATATATATATATATATATATATATATATATATATATCTCTCTCTCTCTCTCTCTCTCTCACACACACACACACACACACACACACACACACACACACACACACACACACACACACACACACACACACACACACACACACACACACACTCACAATTTTTTGCCCATGAATTACCATTGTCCCGTAATGCAGGGTTGAGCAGGCGACTGAACTGTGTATGGCATACCTCTTCATTCATGCCACCTCGCCACGTCGCTCACTCGGCACTGCCATGTTGTAAAATATGTGTGTGAACCCCATCGCTTCTCTGAATATGGAGGGGAGATCTTTTGAAGGTTTTCTGGCATTTTCAGACTGGTGAGGCTCCATAAACACCTCGTGAATGAAGCATCCTTTCGGTAATTACTTTATGGATTTCCCGCTCTCTTTGAAAAAATCTCAGAACCACCTTTCAGAGTCAGGAATGTTTCTGTTTCAAATGGCCGAAAATGGTTGGCAGATAGTGGTGGCCAGAATCGATTCCCAAGTACTCGATTCTCGACTCCAGCCATGGAATTGAAAGGAATTGAGTAGTGAACTGGAATCGGCATCGATTACAAGTACGTACAGCACTTCCTACTTCAGAGTAAGAAGTGCTTTGGAGAGGAATTTTTTTTTTTGTACCTCTCGATCGGTATATAAACTAGCCTGGTGTTGGCTAAGTGGTTAGGGTGGCGGCTTGGGATCTTGGGGTCCTGAGTTCAAGCCCCGTCGGCCACTGAATTAATACACCAGGGGGTTGACTCAGCCTGTCATCCTTCCGAGGTCCGCAAAATGAGTACCAGTTCCAGTGTGTGTACTGGTAGAGGGGCACTGCATCAGCGACACAGTCGCGCTTCAAGAAATGGTAGCTACCCTGGCAGCTAAGCTGCCATACGACCACCACCACCACCACCGGTATATAAACTCTCATGAAAAGGTATGCTGATGGACGGGAACGGGAAACTAATCAACTGGTAAGTATTAGAGGTTTTAAAAAGCTGTCGTTCAAGAAGCCCAGAAGCATCGTTTGGAACTACTTCAGGAGGGATGAAGAAGAGAGTCCAAAAGAAAGATGGTTTATTTGTTCAACAGGGATTACTCATCGCAACAATACTGTGCATCTGATATGCTGAAGCATTTGAAAACCAAGCACCAGACTGAGTACTGTGCAAGTAAAATAATTAATCCCATCCTGTGAAATGTGCTACATCAACAATTCATGGGCATACAAGGTGATAGAAAGCTCTGCAGATCACATGACTATCGCAAAGTATTGGTGTTTCTGTTTTGATCATGCTGAAACAAATTATTTTCAGATTGGGATAAGCGCTCTTTGTCCACAAATAATTATGCACTCATTTCTCCTTATTTGCTTTCAAATGCTTTCAAACAATATGGAGGTGTGAAATCTGTTGTAAAGCATCGGCTCGTCACTTTGTTACCACATCATGAATAGTTTACCAGAAAGCAATTACGTTGCATTGATTGTCTTTCTCCATGATAATGTATTAAATAAATGATTCAACCTGTATTGTGACTGGAGTTATCTGAGAAAGGTTTCGAGCTTTCCACCACAGTACCAATTAGTGCTGGTTAATAATGTGAAATCAAAGAAACCAGCAATCGATCATTCAAATCAAATGGAAGATGAAATAGTGCATTGGAGTCATCAGAAGGTACTAGTACGGGCCCGTAGGGGCGGGCCCGTCGGTGCGTAAACGATGACTGGATTGGGGCATTATTTCAATTATTTCGGACCAACCGTATCATAAATGGCCATAACTTGGGAAACACCTAGGAAACATATTCAGGTCCCCAGCGTCAATTGTGACATCATATCAAATGAAGAAGAATTGTGACGCTCCTCTCTCTCGCTCCCCCTCACTCCCCCTCACTCCCCCTCCTCTCGCCCCTCCTATCTCCCCCCTCCGATCTCCCCCTCCTCTCTCGCCCCTCTCTCTCTCGCCCCCACTCTCACCCCCTCCTCTCTTGAATTGTGACGCCCTCTCTCTCACCCCCTCTCTCCCCCCTCTCTCCCTCCCCTCTCTCGCCCCTCTCTCTCTCCCCCTCTCTTGCCCCCCTCTCTCTCTCCCCCTCTCTCACCCCTAGTCTCGCCCCTCCTCTCTCCCACCTCCTCTCTCGCTCCCTCTCTCTCTCCCCCTCTCATGCCCCCCTCTATCCCCCTTAGTCTCGCCCTTCCTATCTCCCCCTCCTCTCTCACCCCCACTCTCATCCCCTCCTCTCTTGAATTGTGACGCCCTCCCTCTCTCACCCCCTCTCTCCCTCCCCTCTCTCGCCCCTCTCTTGCCCCCTTTCTCTCTCCCCCTCTCTTGCCCCCCTCTCTCTCTCCCCCTCTCTCTCTCCCCCTCTCCTCTCCCACCTCCTCTCTCGCCCCCTCTCTCTCCCCCCTCTCATGTCCCCCTCTATCCCCCTTAGTCTCGCCCTTCCTATCTCCCCCCTCCTCTCTCGCCCCCACTCTCATCCCCCCTCTCACGTCCCCCTCTCTCGCCCCCCCACTCACCCCCTCTCTCTCTCCCCCTCTCTTGCCCCCCTTGTCTCACCCTTCCTCTCTCTCCCCCCTCCTCTCTCGCCCCACTCTCATCCCCCCCTCTCCCGTCCCCCTCTCTCGCAGATATTGGTCGACAGATAAATGGCCGTAACTTGGGAACTGCTCGTCCGATGAATATCAAACCTCGAAAATGCACATCCGCGGGTCCCCAGCAATATTCCTGGCAAGTTTCAATCAGATCGGACCGTCAATCGTGCAAAATAAATAAAAATAATAAATAAATAAATAAACATTAATTGTGACGTCATTCGTGACCGTGTCTTGTTATTGGTCGACAGATAAATGGCCGTAACTTGGGAACCGCTTGTCCGATTAATATCAAACCTTGAAAAGGCACATCAGCGGGTCCCCAGCAATATTCCTGGCAAGTTTCAATCAGATCGGACCGTCAATCGTGCCAATAAAATAAAAATAATAAATAAATAAACATTAATTGTGACGTCATTCATGATGTCATAGCACCGTGTCTTGTCATTGGTCGACAGATAAATGGCCGTAATTTGGGAACCGCTTGTCCGATTGATATCAAACCTTGAAAAGGCATATCAGCGGGTCCCCGGCAATATTCCTGGCAAGTTTCAATCCGATCTGACTGGTGATCGTCCGGTTATTAATAATTTGGGGAAAAAATTGGCATGATAAGGTGAGAAGGTGGAATGACACCTTCAGCTGCCATATATACACCTTTTCAACACTGAAAAAGCAGTAAAATGGCCGTAACTTGGGAACCGCTTGTCCGATTGATATCAAACCTCGAAAAGGCACATCTGCGGGGCCCCCTGCAATATTCCTAGCAAGTTTCAATCAGATCGGCTGGCGGTCGTTGAGAAACGGCGGTCGCAGACACACACACACACACACACACACACACACACACACACACACACACACACACACACACGCGCACACACACACACACACACACACACACACACACACACACACACACACGCGCGCACACACACACACACACACACACACACACACACACACACACACACACACACACACACACACACACACACACACACACACACACACACATTGCTGGAATTATAGATAGATGCAAGTCAACAAAGAGCAAATATGAAGTCATCAGGATTAACCTGGAGAGCATTTGGATTTCAGCCGCTACTCCACAATCCTCAATCTTATCCAGGCGCAGCTATGTGAGCCTTACAGAAAAAATTTCTGCAAAAATTCACAGATAGATAAAGAAAGAGAAATAAAGAATAAAATAAATAAAAGAAAAGAAAAAGCAAGAATTAGAATGAATAAAGAGAAATGTGAAAAAGTATAAAGAAGTGTGAAAGGAACAAAGAACAAAGATGTCAGGAAGATATTGATCACAAAGGTATTGATAGAACATAATAATTGTGGAGCTAACCTTGTTATGGAGGAGCATGAATGAAAGATCATGGGGTCCAATGAGAACTGGCTACCACAGTGCTGGAACAGGTACATGATGACACTTTGCCACTGCGCATTGGGATTTGGTCGACAATGTTTGTGATCATCTCTGCCAGGTCTTCCCTGCATCATTTTCACAAGAGAGATGGAAAAAAGGAGAAAATCAGCTCTTTTGGATGGTGAGGGTTACCAATAACCAAACAACTTACTGAAGACATCGGGACACAGAAAACCGCCCTCACACTCACAACTTACTGGATTTTAATTTGTGCAATCTATTCAGCCACAATCGCAGTGATGCATGGAACCTGACAACTTGGTGCATTATTGAATAATGACATTATTGAATAATGCAATTGCATGAATAAAATGAACCACTGCACGAATATCAGACAATTTAATTGCATGACTGCCCTCTTTTGAGAACAATGCAACTGAAACAAGACAAGAACAGCCACACAAATATCATACAACAGCAAAATTACCGAGATAGTTGCCATAGTAACAGAATTCGGCCAATCACATCCATTATCTAATCAGGTGGAGATAATGTCAGGGGGAATAGATATCTACATTATGAAGGCGAAATGTTTGACGGTTTTTGAAATATCACGTACACAAAAGTACATGGACAGATTAATCGGTCGGTCGGATGGAGCTCATTTTAATATTTCTGTCTCCGACCTTGTCGGAGGAGCGGGAACAAAAATAAATACAAGCGAGAAAGGTGAAGCTCAAAAGTTGGTGCAGCAAAGAGTTTCTCCTGAGCCTAAGTAAGAAAACCAAGACTGGCACAAAAAGAATTGGACACTACGTATTGCAAAATATGTATTGGTACATAATATATAATTAACTTGGACTTTTGGAATTCATTGGTAAAATTGTCCACAGTGCAGGGATCGGTGTAGTATACAAAACATTTTCGCAGAATTCCAAACATAATCACTGAGCTAAGAGACAGGATTCAAACTCTGAACAAATTGAGTGTAGTATATTGTTTCACAAGTAAGGACTATGGAAAAATAGATATTGGTGAGACTGGAAGGAATTTGGAACTAATTTTAGATGAGTATGAAAGAGCAACTCATGCAAGATAACAGACAGCTGTAATAAACTGTTGTGTTCATCGGGCCACGAATTTGACCTGGATGGTAACCAGATCCTGGCCAACATGAACAACAAATGTCAAAGATTTATGGTCCAGGAGATGCAGTAACTCAAAATGTGCAAGGTGGTATAACTGGGGAGAACCTGGACAAACCCATACAGTTATGCACCTCCATAATACAAATGGCAAGTACCAGATGGTACAGAGCACAGCAGCGAAAGAGGAGGAAACAAGATTAATGTTCCACACTCAACAATGTGATGCCAAACTCTACCAGTTATTCCACAACTTACACAACCACAAAGTCACGACATTTCAACCAGAGGGTTCAGTCATTCAAAGTCCTGGGTCTCACTCACAGCCATGATCTTTCTTGGAGAAACCATAATTTTAAGTTGGCCTCCAAAGAAAGTCGCCGACTGGGCATCCTCCGTCGTGCAAAGTCCTTCCTTGGCACACCTGAATTCATATCCACCAACAAGTCCTTCATCCTCAGGTTGATGGAGTAATGCTCTCTCCTCTGAGCTGCCTCCCCAATCTCACCTCTTGCTCAGCTTGATGCCATGGAAACCAAGGCCTTCAGGATAATTGGAATACCCCATGATGAAGCTGAGTGTACGGGCCCATCACTTCACCATCGCAGACAGGTCAGTGGGCTCTCTGTCTCCCCAATCCAAAACCATGATCTTTGCTACAATTATTAATCCCACCAAAATAACCTCCTCCTTACAATTTTCCAGTTTTCCCTCTTTGTCCATCTTGTCCACCCCATGCATGTGTGTTTTGTGTCTTGTTCTTGTTTGTTACGTCCTGATCCGTGCAGCGCACGAGCTCTTCCACGAGCCTCGACTGTACACAAAAAGAAGATGCACAGGCAACGGAGGTTGTGACCCAGCAGCACAACAACGAAAAGGTGCACACGAACTCTTAGTATCACACATACAACACCAAATCCCATCAGTTAACTCATTTTCCAACTGCCTGGATCATGAGGTAGGCTTTGATAGATTCAGACATTTTGACCTTTTCAAATAAGAACCTCTCCAAATGGTGGGAACACAACGTCAGCCGTCGTGGGGTGACATTAGCAGATTCACAACCTCAGCTGTGTCCAGATATATATATATATATATATATATATATATATATATATATATATATATATATATATATATATATATATATATATATATATATATCTGAACAAAAATATAAACGCACCAACCTAAATATCGAAGTCAAGATTGCCATTATGGGAAAATGGTCAAACCGATGATATGTTTGAGCAATGGTTCCTTTGTTTTGCTCAAGACAGTTGTTCCCATTGAAATTGACCACTCTGAGTGTGTGGACTCACACGTTGAGTAATCCTTCCCATGAGCACCATGGGGCTTGACAGAGTGATGGTCAGTGAGCGTGACCAGGACACAAACACTCCCTATAGCTTGCCCTATAAAAGGCCTCCCCAAAATGTGGACTGGTGCCAAATGTCAACATGCCACAGATGTCACAAATCTTGAGGGAGCGCGCCATTGGCATGCTGAATGCTGGGACGTCAGTACGGGCCGTTGCAGCACACTTCAATGTCCACCACTCCACCATTAGCCGCCTGAGAACGCGCCTCAGAGAGACTGGAAGCACCGTGAACCGCCCACATGCCCGGCGACCACGTGTGACCACCGCCGGTCAGGATCGTCACATGAGGCTGCAACATCTCCGGGATCGACTCCGACCGGCCACGAGGACTGCCGATGAGACTGTCGGGCTGCATAACAGGCGCATTTCAGCCCAGACGGTGCGTAACCGCTTGAGGGAGGCCAACCTCCGAGCCCGCCGACCACACCGGGGACTCGACCTCACTGCAGTCCGGCGTCAGACCCGACTGAACTGGGCCAATGTTCACTTGCGCTGGACCCTCGCACGATGGAGGAGAGTGCTGTTCACCGATGAGTCGCGGTTCCAGCTGTATCGGGCTGATGGCGGACTCCGCGTCTGGCGTCGGGCTGGGAAGCGCTACACTGACGCCAATGTCCTTCGTCGGGTGTCACACGGTGGTGCCAGTGTTATGGTGTGGGCAGGCATATGCCATGGAGAGCGCACTCGGCTTCATTTCATTGAAGGCAACTTGAACGGGCAGCGGTACAGGGACGAGATACTCAGACCCATCGTCGTGCCGTTTGTGCGCCTTCACCATGTGACGTTTCAGCAAGACAATGCTCGTCCCCATGTTGCCAGGATCTGCATGGACTTCCTCGGTGAGGAGGACATTGCTGTCCTCGACTGGCCTCCATATTCTCCCGACATGTCGCCCTTCGAGCACCTTTGGGACGTTCTTGATCGACGCGTACGACAACGTTACGCAGTCCCAGAGAACGTCCTCCAGCTCCGTGTGGCTCTCCAGGAGGAATGGGAAAACATCCCTCAGGCCACCATCGATAATCTGGTGATGTCCATGCGCCGGAGATGCACCGCTCTGCGCGACGCCAACGGTGGACACACCCGCTACTGACTGTGTGAACTCTGACAGTGACACCTCGGTTGTGTCGGCTGCTGTAGCGCAAAGACTGTCGCCAGAATTCTCAAGGAACTCTTTGAAATTTAATGCTCAATTGTCATGGATTCTATAACCAAATTGTTGTGAAGATTTAGTATTAATGAGTTCGAGGTCAATAGTAACAATCGCTTGGTGCGTTTATATTTGTGTTCAGTATATATATATATATATATATATATATATATATATATATATATATATATATATATATATATATATATATATATATATATATATATATATATATATATATATATATATATATATATATATATATATATATATATATATATATATATATATATATATATACATATATATATATATATATATATATATATATATATATATATATATATATATATATATATATATATATATATATATATATATATATATATATATATATATATATATATATATATATATATATATATATATATACATATATATATATATATACATATATATATATATATATATATATATATATATATATATATATATACATATATATATATATATATATATATATATATATATATATATATATATATATATATATATATATATATATATACATATATATATATATATATATATATATATATATACATATATATATATATATATATATATATATATATATATATATATATATATATATATATATATATATATATACATATATATATATATATATATATATATATATATATATATATATATATATATATATATATATATATATATATATATATATATATATATATATATATATATATATATATATATATATATATATATATATATATATATATATATATATATATATATATATACATATATATATATATATATATATATATACATATATATATATATACATATATATATATATATATATATATATATATATATATATATATATATATATATATATATATATATATATATATATATATATATATATATATATATATATATATAAACATATATATATATATATATATATATATAAACAAACATATATATATATATATATATATATATATATATATATATATATATATATATATATATATATATATATACATATATATATATATATATATATATATATATATATATATATATATATATATATATATATATATATATATATATATATATATATATATATATATATATATATATATATATATATATATATATATACATATATATATATATATATATATATATACATATATATATATATATATATATATATATATATATATATACATATATACATATATATATATATATATATATACATATATATATACATATATATATATATATACATATATATATATATATATATATATATATATATATATATATATATATATATATATATATATATATATATATATATATATATATATATATTGTTGTGGTTACCAAATTCGCAAACCACCATTCAGGTCCCTTAGGTGAGGTATCTCGGTAAGTGCATGTGCAGTTAGGCCCAAACCCATTGTCTAGTGGGAATACATGTCATTTATGCGAGCTGCGACTCTTCAGGATAGCCGTTTTTCTTTTACTATCTTTATTTTGGACCAACCGCCATGATCACAACCACAACATCAACCACCGACCACAACCACCGCTTCACCACAACCGCCACGACCTTCACGTCACACCTCGCAACCGTAGCATCGCCACCGTTCTTGCCCCGCTGTGGGTACCGGTGTTGGATTCGTGCAGAGCGCGCGTCGAACAGCGTGTACAAAATCACGGATTTTGTGCTTCAAAAACGGATCAAAAACGACACACGCCCACTTTTTGCCGTCCAATCGGTGAGCGAGGGACGATTTGGCCCCGCCTCCAGGACGATCGATATACGCAAATTTGTGGATCAAGAAGCCTTCACGCCCACTTTTTCTCGGGCCAATGGGGAGCGAGGTGAAAGGTCAAAGGGAGGGGGTCAAAGGCGAAGCTACGGGGGGATAAAAGGACCGTGTTCGTCAGTCAGGGCCGTGTGGAAGTCTGGAGCCCGAAGCCTGCAGTAGCTGGAGAAGCTGAAGAGAGTCGGTCGGAGAGTCAAGAAGAAAAGAGTCGGAGAGTCCAGAGGCGGAGAGGCGGCAGCGGCGAAGGCAGACGAGGGGGTGCTCGCGACGGTGCCGGGAGCTGCACGCCCGAGGAAGGCCGGCAGCGCGACCTGGCCGAGGTGGAGACGCACACCAGGGATAATAAAGATCCTCTATACCCCGAGCATCAGCAACCCCCTCCTGTTTCCCCCCGCGCTGAGATAGTGCGACCAAGGGGGCCCCTTTCCCACCCCCTGCCAGACACTGTCCGCGAGGCCCGCGGAGTGAGGCGCCATCGCCGCTCCGCGTCTCATCACCAGACGGGTAGGCGCGACCCGGTCTCGGCCTCAGGCCCGCCTCATCCTTGAGGGTATTTCTTTTCCTTGGTTTTGGGTATGTGTTGTCGGCGCCGTCTGTGAAGTAGAATTGTATAAGTGTTGCCGTGTGCTCGGTAGTCGGTATTAGCTCTGCATTGTTTTCGCTTTTATATTTGCTTTTTGTGTAAATGGAATTGTGTTTTTTCTGTGTGCTTTTGGTGGAATTGAATATGTGTGCTTCCCGTGTGCCGCGAATAAATGTGCTTTATTATTGAACTGTTCTCCCGCTTCGCTTCGTCTTTTCTCCCATTGAATCCTCATCTTGCTTCACGTAAAGGGTTGGTAGTGGGCTGAATACGCCCGATAATCAATCGAACCGTCGAGGTCGACGATAACACCGCTCGGTTATTCTGATAGTACGGAACGGGTCGCTTAAGTGGCCCGTGTCCGAAGTCGACCTGCGGCGAGGTGCGATCGCCCGGTCTACCCTCCGCGTGGGTACTTAGGTAGGTCGAATTTGGCGAGCAACCCTATCCCACGCGGGGGCTGATTGGCTCGATCGCGGTGAGATCGAAAGGTCCACCCGTGACTGGTTCCCGGCGTTAGTCCGAGAGGGTCACGACTGGATTGTCCGTCCGGTGGGCGACGTGCCGCGATTCGAGTTACGTGGCCGTCAGCACGCCGGCGGGCGCGAATCAGCAACACTGGTGTCAGGTCGTGCGATACAAATTCATCGCCCTCCTCGCGGCACTGGTATCGGAGAACAGGAAAACGGGCTCTCCTGTCTCCAATTAAATTCACGGGAATCGGTCCAGGGGTGAGAGAAGCGACCCCCGATTCCCTCCAAATTACGAGCGAGTTAAATTAACCCTTCACGAGAAGCAAGATGGCGTCTCAAGGCGAGCGGGAGCCGGGGGTATTAGAAATGTATATGTGTAATAATGTAGAATCCATGGTCCAGGATGGAATCCCCGAGCAGGAAATGTTGATTGTGCAGGAACACGGACTCGCCCAACTGAACCCAGAACCTGAGGTGGGTGCGGCAGCGGTGTATGACACCTCCCCCCCCCTCTCCACCAAAACCCTTCCCCAACCCTTGCCGAAACGGCTCAGCTGAGTGCATCCGACATGGCCCAGCTATGCGCCATGCTGGCGGCAATGACAGCAAGGATGGATGCAAATACAAATGAAATGAAAAACGAAATGAAAGGCATGAACGAAAAGATGGATACAAATACAAATGAAGTGAAAACGACGATGGATGCGAATACACAGCAAATGAAGGAAGAAATGAAAAAGCTACGGGGTGAGACGCAGAACATGGGCCGATGCCTGCAGGCGGGCATGAAGGCCGTGACAAAGGAAATAATAGTTGAGACAAGGGAGGTAAAGGGTGAAGAGTTGGCAGAGACACGGGAGATAGAAAAAATAGAGGAAAGACTACACGAGGAAGACGGGGTAAGTGACGCACACACACACACAGAGGTAGTGGAGGATAATGGGGGTGAGCTGGCGGACTGGGTAGAGACCCAGTGCGAGCACCTGGATGACCTCCTCCAGGAACGAGGGGAGGGAGTATGCCCCCTTGAGGCGAGTCACGACCAGGTGAGTTCGGTCGTGTTTTGCGAGGTTGAGGGGACGAGTGCTGTGGACGGGTGCACGGAGAGCTTGGGGGGTATAGAGGCCCCGGAGACCCTTGTGGGGACACAAATCCCCAGTGTAGTTGTCCCTGTGTGTGTGGTGCAAGGCGTGAGTGCGTCCCCGTGTGTGGAAGCGACCCCGTGTGTGAGTGGTGTGGTGGCGATGGTGCCAGAGTACGTGCTTCGCAGCACGCCGTGTGTGGATGAGGCACGGAGTGTGAGTGAGGCACCGCGGGTTAGTGCCCCCGCGTGTGTGGGTGAGGCACCGTGTGTGAGTGAGACCGTATGTGTGGATGGAACGGCCAGTGTGAGTGAAGCACCGCGGGTGAGTGCCCCCGCGTGTGAGTGAGGCACGGAGTGTGGATGAGGCACCGCGGGTGAGTGCCCCCGCGTGTGTAAGTAGTATGGTTTGTGTGAGTAGTGAGGCACGCGTGAGTGAACGGCCGTGTGCAAGGTCGCTGTGTGCAAGGGAGACCGTGTGTGTGAGAGAGCGGTATGTGAGGGAGATGTCGGTTGGCATGCGGGAGCACGCAGCCGCGTCTCCCGGTGTGAATGTAATGGAGTGGACTGTGTGCATCGTAACACGCAGGTGTGCGTGGGTGGAATGGAGGCGACGACGGAGACATGTGAGCAGAGAAAGCCGGGTAGCGGCTGCAGTTGTTTCGGGGACCGTGCCGGGTTCACCCAGCAGTGAGCACGCGGTTCGTGCTGTGCAACGCACGAGACCGCCACGTGCTCGCTTGCGAGAGTGAAGTCCCGGTCCGGAAACGCACGCGGTGGATTTGCCGATCCCGCGGACGGACAAAGTTTAGGCAGGTAAACGGATTTGGACCGGACGGGTTCTCCACGCGATCGTGTGTGTTAAGCTCCAACGGGCAAAGCACATGTGTTCGCGTGGGGAACCCCTCGAGACGTGGGGCTTGTGTTTTTTTTTTTTTTGCGCACGGTGACGTCATGGCTGCACGTGTGGTTGGAATCCGGCAGGAGGGGTATCTCTGCCGGATGGTAGCGTCCAAGGAGGGACGAGGAACACGTGCAGCTGCATGACGTCACGGGCAGGTGTAAAGTGCGCGAGCTCTGAGTTGCCGCGCAGGTGCTGCGCATGAAAAAAAATAAAAAATAAAAAAAAGAACAAGCCTCACTTTCGGGTGCACAGGATTCCTGGGCAAAGGGTGAAAGACCCCCTTGACACCTGGGCACAGGATGGAAACTAGTTAGGGGGAAGGGTTAGCTTAGTTAGACCGACTTCATGGGGCAGGGGTAAGTCCTCATGGAGTCCGTGGAATGGATTCGTTAGAGGGATTGTAGCCAGATTTAGGATGGGAAAATGGGAAATGATTTTTGATGATTTGGAGACAGTGACAGACAGTAAATGTGTAGTGGGGACGTAGCTTAGCTACGTAGGTTAAAAGGAACGTGCTATAGTTTAAGGGACGACGTGGGAGCACGAGTTAGTTAGGGGATGTAGTTAGAAGGATGGCAGAGTTCAGCGGTGTGTGTGTTGAAGAGTTGGAGAGTTGTGAGGTGAGTACTTGGTGAGTCAGTGAGGCCAGCGGGTCTGTGTGTATGGAGTGAATGGGGAATGCATGGTGCGATGAGTGATTGGGGGGAGGAGTGACTCCCGCCCAAGGGACCCCGGGGTCAGAGTAAAGTGAGTTAGCTGGGTTAGTCAAATTGAAAAATGGAGGTCGTTTTGCTGTTGGTGGGAAAGTAGGCTCGAGACCCATTTGGAGGGGTGCAGGAGCCCTGTTGACGGGCTTGGGAGCGTGGCTGCGAAAGGTGAGTATCGCTGAGTGGGTACCCCGGGCACCAGGCTAGTCGGCCGTGGTAGGCCAAGGGCCCATGGGGGGCTGGGATAGCGTAGTGGGCACGGGTGCGCCTGCTTGGTGCGGGGGCCCGGGGCGCCATTAGCCGCGTGGGCAGTGTTGTGGGCAAGGGTGACCCTCGGAAAGGGGCCTGGGAAGCCAGCCTGCCACGTGTGCGTTTCAGGGGAGGTGCCATGGGGGGCACTCCCCGGTGTTAGGGAGCTGGTAGGCTCGGAGGCAGTGTAGTGCCCGGGGGTGCCATAGCGGGAGATTCGGCAGAGGGTCGTGCCTGCCAAAGGGAGCCACGTGTCCCAGCCAGGAGACCGTGTGAGGGCACGGAGAGAAAATTGGGGGGCGAGGCCCGAAATTGTAAGGACACCAACACAGGCGACGGGAATCTGGGTTGTTAGAACCAATAGTTTAAGCGAGAGGCGCTTGTTGAAAGCCCCGGGGTAGTTTAACAGTTAAATGGATAGGGTAGATTAGGAAGTGTACCCCTCCGCACCATCCATCCCCTCGCTGTCGTTGTGGGCCGCTGGACCCACTTTGGTTATAGATCGCCGAACTCTGGGGAGGCCATTCTGAGGCTTCGTTGGGCCTCGACACAGGACGTTAGCTCTCCCTTATTCCCCTCCGGGAAGGGAACGTAGGGGTTGGGAGTAGGCTAGGTGACAGAATAGGTTAGCCGAACAAGGACGATAAAGGGGGTTAGGGGACGATTTATAGTGGGGGAGTAAAAATAAAAACAACAAAAAAAAATAAGTTGGGGCTAAATTGGGGTTTGACAAATTAAGGGAGTGGGTATGTACAGTGACAGGCAAAGGCGATAGGTGGGAGGGAGACAGGTAGGTAGGTCCGAGCCCGCCTTCCAAGTGGCCACCACCACCGCACCCCCTCCACCAACCTCCACTGAACGGCAAGAGCTGGCCAACTTCATCGGCTGGCCGTGTTTGCTTCAAGGCCTGTGCCGGCCAGTTCATCTGCTGGCTGTTTTTCTTCAAGGCCTGTGCCGGCCAGTTCATCTGCGGGCTGTGTTTGCCTGCAGCGGCCTTCTTCTGCGGGCTGTGTTTGCCTGCTGCCTTTGCCATGCCCACTGCCCAGGTTCACCAGCCCCGTTCAATTTTTGCTTTGCCCCCCCTGTTCATTTCCATGTGCGCCAGGATCAAGGCAACAGTTTGCAAGCTGCAAGAACTGCCCTGTTGGCAGCTACAACACGGGCCTGCAGTGGCGGCCCGTGCACCGTGTTTGCGTCCAACCATTCATCCATCCATTCGTTGTGTTCATTGCGTGTGCCACTTGAGCTGGCACGGAGACTGCGTTTGTGCAGCCCATGCACCGTTGTGGTTCACTGCGTTCAGTTCAAAAGGGAAGGCCTTGGACTGCGTGTGAGCAGCCAGCCACGTTCCCTGTCACCTGCATTGTTTTGAGCCAGAGACTGCATGTGGGCAGCCTGGCTCCCTGCTAACTGCTTTTCTTTTGCAGAGTTCAGTGATCCTGGGCCATGGTTTAGTGTAAAATTTGTAAGTTAAGGTTAAGATGTACTGTAAATATGAGTGCGCCCCCGGCATGTCTGTCTAGCGCCGGCAATTTTATTTAAGTCGTCCGTGTGAGTGAGTTTGTTTAGGTAGTTACGCAGTCCTCAGGTTATTTATTTTGGGGACACGAATACCATGAATGTCGCACTCAGGGATCCGTAGGTAAAATGTACTAGGGGAAAACTACACATGATGGCACACGAAAATTTGACGACTCGGGACGAGTCTGTAAAAAGGGAAGGGGGTGGTGTTGTGGTTACCAAATTCGCAAACCACCATTCACGTCCCTTAGGTGAGGTATCTCGGTAAGTGCATGTGTAGTTAGGCCCAAACCCGTTGTCTAGTGGGAATACATGTCATTTATGCGAGCTGCGACTCTTAGGATAGCCGTTTTTCTTTTACTATCTTTATTTTGGACCAACCGCCATGATCACAACCACAACATCAACCACCGACCACAACCACCGCTTCACCACAACCGCCACGACCTTCATGTCACACCTCGCAACCGTAGCATCGCCACCGTTCTTGCCCCGCTGTGGGTACCGGTGTTGGATTCGTGCAGAGCGCGCGTCGAACAGCGTGTACAAAATCACGGATTTTGTGCTTCAAAAACGGATCAAAAACGACACACGCCCACTTTTTGCCGTCCAATCGGTGAGCGAGGGACGATTTGGCCCCGCCTCCAGGACGATCGATATATGCAAATTTGTGGATCAAGAAGCCTTCACGCCCACTTTTTCTCGGGCCAATGGGGAGCGAGGTGAAAGGTCAAAGGGAGGGGGTCAAAGGCGAAGCTACGGGGGGATAAAAGGACCGTGTTCGTCAGTCAGGGCCGTGTGGAAGTCTGGAGCCCGAAGCCTGCAGTAGCTGGAGAAGCTGAAGAGAGTCGGTCGGAGAGTCAAGAAGAAAAGAGTCGGAGAGTCCAGAGGCGGAGAGGCGGCAGCGGCGAAGGCAGACGAGGGGGTGCTCGCGACGGTGCCGGGAGCTGCACGCCCGAGGAAGGCCGGCAGCGCGACCTGGCCGAGGTGGAGACGCACACCAGGGATAATAAAGATCCTCTATACCCCGAGCATCAGCAACCCCCTCCTGTTTCCCCCCGCGCTGAGATAGTGCGACCAAGGGGGCCCCTTTCCCACCCCCTGCCAGACACTGTCCGCGAGGCCCGCGGAGTGAGGCGCCATCGCCGCTCCGCGTCTCATCACCAGACGGGTAGGCGCGACCCGGTCTCGGCCTCAGGCCCGCCTCATCCTTGAGGGTATTTCTTTTCCTTGGTTTTGGGTATGTGTTGTCGGCGCCGTCTGTGAAGTAGAATTGTATAAGTGTTGCCGTGTGCTCGGTAGTCGGTATTAGCTCTGCATTGTTTTCGCTTTTATATTTGCTTTTTGTGTAAATGGAATTGTGTTTTTTCTGTGTGCTTTTGGTGGAATTGAATATGTGTGCTTCCCGTGTGCCGCGAATAAATGTGCTTTATTATTGAACTGTTCTCCCGCTTCGCTTCGTCTTTTTCTCCCATTGAATCCTCATCTTGCTTCACGTAAAGGGTTGGTAGTGGGCTGAATACGCCCGATAATCAATCGAACCGTCGAGGTCGACGATAACACCGCTCGGTTATTCTGATAGTACGGAACGGGTCGCTTAAGTGGCCCGTGTCCGAAGTCGACCTGCGGCGAGGTGCGATCGCCCGGTCTACCCTCCGCGTGGGTACTTAGGTAGGTCGAATTTGGCGAGCAACCCTATCCCACGCGGGGGCTGATTGGCTCGATCGCGGTGAGACCGAAAGGTCCACCCGTGACTGGTTCCCGGCGTTAGTCCGAGAGGGTCACGACTGGATTGTCCGTCCGGTGGGCGACGTGCCGCGATTCGAGTTACGTGGCCGTCAGCACGCCGGCGGGCGCGAATCAGCAACAATATATATATATATATATATATATATATATATATATATATATATATATATATATATATATATATATATATATATATATATGCCTGGTGTTGGCTTAATGGTTTGTGTGGTTGGCTTGGGATCTTATGGTCCTGAGTTCAAATCCCACTCAGCTGTTGAAATAATACCAGGTGGGGTTAACTCGACCTGTCATCCTTCCGAGGTCGGCAAAATGAGTGCCAGCATGCTGGTATACTGTGTCGGAGTGGCGACCTGTCCAGGATTGTGCCCAATAGCCAAGGAGACTGCTTGAGTAGCACCAATGCTCTGCCCAGAGTATGGTCCCAATGGACACACACACACACACACACACACACACACACACACACACACACACACACACACACACACACACACACACACACACACACACACACACACACACACACACAGTTTGCATTCCTACATGTTTTGAAGTGGGATGTTGCTCGATTTACTTGGAAGCAAAGCAAAACCAAACCACTTAAACAGAATCTTACTCTGAAAGACAACCTTTCAAATGCATTATCTGAGTCTCCAAAAGTTTATGAGGTTTTCCAATTGCTACATGTACTTGTCCTTCGATGATCAAAGTTGGGTTTTCTTGAAGATATGTTGCTTCAAGCACAGGGGGACAAGTTATTTCAGCAGTCAGGACTTGAGCGAAGATTGCCTTGGATCCAGACCAAAGATCACCATTCAGACCGCATGTGGGATAGGCAGAAGCTTGTGGTTGAGAATCTCATGGAGATTTACATCCTGCCAAGCTTCATAGGTCGTGAGACGTTGAAGAATGTTAAAATCTGCTTTGCCAGTTATCACTGTACCACCTCGAAGATCTGTATGTTGTTAAGAGCAACTGTTCTTTCTTCAAACAGGGACGAAAATGTAAGAAACTTGTTCTTTGGAAGAGTGTCTGAATTTGGTGTTACTCTTGTCACAAGGCAAAAGCCTGTCTGTAACAAAGGCATTCAACTGCTCTCATCCTTTCCTCTCAGCTGGCAGCAGGTCTTCTTCAATCTCCTTTGTTGCCAGGTCTTCGTTTGCAATATTTTGTAAAGATGGAGGCATGTCGCTGGAAAACATGTTGAAGCTCTTCAAAGTCTTCATTAGACAATCTGCATCTTTGTTTTCTTGGTTTTGTCTGCCTTCCTTGGATTAATTGTGCATGAGGGAATCATCTGATCGAAGGCCAAACACTTCTTTTGTTTTAAAGGCCAGGTGAGATCGAAGATTGTATGAGAGTACCCATCTGCTCAGAGCTGAAGATGTCTTTGTGATTCCAATGATTCTTGCACCCATTTTGTCTTTTTCAATCAGCCATTCCTGATGGTAGCCAGGATCCACTTGGTTGAACTCTGGAGTCCCACATTTCATGACAAAGTTGTTGGCATTAAATTCATCCTTCGTTTCTGCAGGAAACTGGTGCATCTCATTGAGGTAGGCTGTTCTCCAGTGAGCATAGTTTGTGTGGTTATATCACATGAAGACAGGAAACATGGCCTGCAAGGCATACAGGTGTAGTTTCCATATTCCGTCTCTTTGAGCTCTGGTGAGGAGGAGAATTATCTCAACCATTGGCATGCAACTCCACCAGAACTTGAAGTTTGGGTTGTCATTGTCAGCAACATAGGTTTCCATGACATCCCAGAACTCTTGTGAAATCAGCAGGGAGATGAGGTCATCTGCTTTTTCAGACTAAGATCTCGGTTCTATTTCTTTCCTCAGATAAAGGTTCTTGATTGTTATTATATTTCAGAAGCTCAGGAAGAAGAATTCTCTGCACGGCCTGAAGAATCAGCTTGTATGTCCTCAGTCCTCTTGCATATGACTTGCCTGCTATGATGTGCTCTGCTGTTCAGGGTCCAAGTGTGTTCGTCTTGGTCCATACATCCAGAATTCCAGATTATTGGACATGCTTGCAAATGGCTTTGACAAAGTTTAATGATGAGTGCAGAAAACCAAATCTGACAATCAGAACGCTCTGATACTCCTCCTTTGCCCATTTCAGTTCAATGAGCTCTCAGTACGATACTTCATCCATTGTAATTACAACATGGTGCTGTCCAAGCTTTCTTACAACCCGTTTGCATCTCAGTACCACTGTATTCAGTGTGTCCAATTCATGGGCAGGGGCCTGGACAATAGGCATGTAGCCAATGATGGTCATCTCAGGCGAGACTTTGCTGTATGTCTGTTCATTCAACTTTGACTTCTTCATTCTGTCGCTTCACAAAGAATGCCATGTCAGTTTCCGCCTGGTAACCGCCTGGTAGTTGTTTGCCAACTTGGTGGAACAACTCTTCTAAGTATCACTTGTAAGTTGACTCTGCTTTTCCCTCTATTACTGCTGCTGAAAAAGTTGTTCCATAACTTGAAGAACTTTGAGAGTTGCATATTTTGAAGGTTTTAAGTTTTTCATCCCTATGATCTGCTTCAGGACCTCGCTGCCAAGCAGCCAGTTGGGTGGCATGAAAATTGTTCTTTCCATAAAAACTTGTGTCATTGATGTCAATGTCATAACACATGAAGTGAACGAATCTGTTCTGCACAAAGTTGGTTGGTACAACTGATCCTGTTACAAGATCCATGGTATCTAATGTACTCTCAGCCAAGGCAGTGTAGACTTGCAGCAGGTTGTAGTCGTTGATTAAGTGGCCAGCAATGTGAAACAACTGAACAAGCTCCTTTGATCTGATGGCCTGACGCAAAGTGCTGGCAAGACCAACACGCTTGGGAGTCCAATGTGTACCTCCACTCACATTGTATACAAGGTCTTGTGCTACACTCAAAAGCCTTATCTGAATGTTGGAATTGCTCTCTTTCACATCCGCTTCATCTATGTTCTGGATCTTCTTTCAAGAGACTTTGCCCACCAAACATCAGGCAAAGAAACATACCATAAAGAGGTTTTCAGGGAGACAGTCAATTGTTTCCTCTTCATTGATACAAAAGCCCTTGTACTTGGGTTATGCAAGAATGTCAGTTTTCATTTTCAAAGCTACATGCACCAACTCCAGAAATCCTTCATTGGGAGGCTGGAATATGGATATTGCTGATGTTGCTTCACCCTCAGACATGAGAGTGGAGAAAGGGAGGTGTGCAAACTTGATGGGTCAAGCAGTGTTTCTTGCTTTGATAATGCAAGTCATACACATTCTTTGTATTCATCTGCAGCTTCTCTTTGAATGCAGCCCTTCTACTCATGAAAGAAATTTCAATATCTGCAGTCATTGCCAGTTCACAATATGTATCTCTTCCAAACCTCTGAAAGTTGAAAGACATGCTTTTACAGCAGTTTCTTTCAGTTTGACAACAAGTCAATCCAAAGCAACATCTGTTTGCTTTGAACACTCCTTTGTTTTTTTGAAATGCTCCTTTGAAACTTCTTATAGCATGATGGATGATATTCACCTTCAGCCGCAATGAGGTCACTTACACGTGCAAAGTGAACACATGCTACTTGGTCGTATTTGGAAGCC
>NC_140976.1:48017277-48027277 GCF_056783735.1 Eptatretus burgeri
TAGAGGGGGGTGGATGTAGAGTGAGGAGATAGAGGGGGGAAGAGAGAGGAGAGAGGGGAATGAGAGAAGAGGGAGGAGAGAAGAGAGAGAGGAGGGAGGGGAAAGAGAGGAGGGAGGGGAGCGAGGAAGGAGGGAGGGGAGCGAGGAAGGAGGGAGATTGATGAGGGAGGGGGAGTGAGGAGGGGAAGGCAGTGTGAGGTGAGAGGAAGGGAAGGCAGACATGTTGCGGAGCGTTAATTACGATTCATACTGTTTCAGGGAGTAATCAGAGAGAATATGCTCTGCTTTATGAACAACACACACACACACACACACACACACACACACACACACACACACACACACACACACACACACACACACACACACACACACACACACACACACACACACACACACACACACACTGCTTGGCTGATATCGGCAATTTTTTCAGGAATCGGCAGATTGGAGTCAGTTTGATTACCGACTACAGTATGTACTGGATACAACCCAGAAAACCTTGAGTAGCTTTTACCGAAATACAATGTTACATTTACATAGACGTTTTAGGGAGATGTTCACAAACATCAATCTTGAAGGCAGCTGCGTGTGACAGGTGGGAAAAAAAATTGGCTCGGTAATTTAGAAAATACGTTAATACAGCAAAGGGCTTGGAAATTGAGCATTAACAAATATATTTTGCTTTGAAACTCACAAAGAGAAACCATTTAACATTTGTAAAGAAAACCTGATAACCAAATGCTTTAGAAACAGGCACGAGGACAAAGGAAAACCTGAAAGAACCTCCATAAGACATGGGATAAAACACTGCCACCATTACACCCGTAACAGGTGTGGCATGTCCGCACACCAGTGGAGACTCTGTACAGATCCAAATCTACCCATATGTATCACGTCCATGTGTGCTGTATACATACCTCTACCTTGGAGTAATTGTCGACTGTCCATCCCGATCAGGACACGAACTGCACTGTACAGCTCGGTCAGTGGCTTAAGAACTCAAGCAAGCACCCCAACGGAACGCCTGGCTTGGCAAGTGATTACCAATTGCTGTTGATGCAACTATGCACCCAGAAACGCCCATGCAATGTCCGAATTGGACAAATCAACACATTTTTCAGAGTCGGAACTGCTGATACTTTCAAATCTGGAGCTTACATTTTGTAATAATGCTTAGTTTCAGAGATTATCTTGATTCTTCATACATGCAAATTTAATCAAGCCACAAGAGCTGCAAGTGTTTATAAGCACTGCAATCTACCCAGCGATTCGTTGCTATGATGAACAGGAATTCGATAATGAGTGAGGAAAGTGAAAAACAAAAACTTTATCGTAAAGAAACCATTGTGGCCTATTCCAAGTCAAAGCATTGTTGAGCAGGCGAAAAAACATGGCGGCTTCAGACCACAGCGAGATTACCCAGGAAACACCTTGAAGATCCCAGACGGCGAGGTGGCCGAGGATCGCCTGATGAAGGATATAATTAAATAAGGCCGTTAATTATATATCTTCAAAAGGGGTGTTTTAATTAACCCGAACACCCAATTTTCACTCTTACACTTCCTTATAGTTCTCTTAGTATGCATGCAAAGTTCCAGGCTGCGAGGTTTTATGATTTTGGAGTTATGGAGGAGACGTACATGTTGTCTCACTCACACACACACACACACACACACACACACACACACACACACACACACACACACACACACACACACACACACACACACACACACACACACACACACACACACACACACACACACACACACACAACTTGGATACTTTGAGACCTTGGAGGGATCCGTTCCACTTTATGAAACTTGCATATGGAGAAACAACCAACAACACGTTTTTTTTTTCTGCAAATAAGAAGGTGAGGCTGGTGGAGGATAATTTGTGTGAGGTTCAGTTTTCTGCAGGAAAAAAAAGAAGTGTGAGATGAAACAATCTCAAGGTGATATCATGTTGCACAAGGTGGTTCAGGTATCTTTGTGGATGTGAGCTGATGAACCATCCTTCAACTGAACAAAGACAAGAAGACCCCATTTCCACAATTGTATTTTGACATATCACTTACACGACAAACACCACATACATTATATGGGTCCGTTATGTTCTCCATGACAGTAAACATTTTTACATTTGTGTCAATTTACACTTTTGATCTCTAGCTTTTCTTCGTCTGTGCAATATGACACATAAGAGCATTGTCTCCTCGTAAATTAAGCTTTTAATGTTTCCCATAAAAGAAAGCAGGATGTATAATGTTTAAAAAAAAAAAATGTTCACAAGATTTTTCGTTGTTACATCATGACAAGATAATTGAATTGTTCTGTTTTGTGAAAACACTCTCACCATGCTGGATACCACAAAGGTGGAAAACTGCAATAAAATGATCAGTTTTTGCCTTTCTTGCCGGCCCGACATTTGATATGCTGGTTCACCCTTGGCTGATCAGCTGAATAAATTGTCTGCTCTCAGCAAAAGCCAATAAAGTAAGATAGTTTAGATGTTACATGCAGACTTAATTTTATCAGATTAACACCGATGATGGTTGTAAAACAAAGAACATGGAATGAAAAGAGATCGATTACAACGTTTGGTAGCCAGATGTTAACCTTCGATAAATTGTGTCAACTATTCAACAAAGCCAGTTGCAAAAGAATGAGCTCACGACAAGGATTTGAGTATTGCTGCCTTCTTCCAGAACTCAAGCAGGCAACCCCCAGCCACAGAGTCCAGTTGAAAGACACTTGATTTACTTCTTGGGCTGTTTCAATTGATTGCCTTTTCCATTGATTGGTCAGCTCACTGTGTTCTCAGGCAGAGAAAGGGGGACTTGTATTATGAAACACAGGGATGCATCACTAAGCTCTCCACTCCTGCCTGTATCCTTCAGCCGAGAGAGGGAGAGGCTGAAGTGCAGAAAAGAGTCCCCGAAGGAATGGAAAGGAACTACTTTCGCATCCTCGCTGGTCAGATGTGCATGCTAATCAGGTTCACAAACATGTCCCAAGTTTGTTCTACCAAGGGCATTCGTTTTCATCGTTGCAGCCTCGGAAAACAGTGAGACACTCGTTGGGTCACAGCAGTCACCCTCACAAAGAAACAGCCCAGGACACAATAGAGATAACAAAGTACAAACTGGTCACAAGAAAGCCTGATGTGCTGCAGGGTGATGCGATGGCACTCTCTCATCTATGTGAACTTGTATGCACAAGAAAGTTCACAACAACAACAAGAAGCAATCCAACGATAAATTGTGAGAACATGCAGAGACTTCACGACTGCCCATTTTGAGCTCCAAAATGGCTGGACTGATTTTCCACATGTGTCAAAAGTGGAAGTCCGAATCATGTGACTTAAAGTCATCGCATGGGAAAAAAAAAAATTTGGACCACACGCCAACTCTGATTCACCCCGTCGACGGAGGAAACCCTGAGCTCTCTCACAGTGCAGTATTTGGAAATGCTCATTCAAAATTCTGTTAACTCAGACAAGACACTCAATTGATAATGTGCAAAACTAAGCCATCTACTCACTCACTCTTTACTAAATCAAGCAATCCATATTCTTTGCTTCCATTATTCGATTATTATTCTAGATTTGTTTAATGAAAATAAGGAGGGAAAACAACATGATAATGAAAATAACAAAATAATACAACCATAGGCGGGTTTATTCAAGTGGTGACAAAGGATAACCCACTGGCATCTTCAATCCCGTTGACGATCAAAAGCAAAAGGTAAGATCTCACAATGTTGTCTATGTATTTATCTGTCGATTTAATTATTTGTTTTTGGATATAAAATCTCGGTTCATGAAAGCGCGAGGTGACACAGAGCAATTAGGTGACATACTGACAGTGTGGCATTCACACTCACCTCTCAGCGATCGAGCCTGGGTTTGAATCCCGACCCAGCTCTAAACTGTCATCCCGGAGTTTCACAGGCAGGATTCATCAATGTGCGTGTGCCGCCTCTCCGATGGATGATAAACGGACGTCGTCTTATCTGCCAGCATTCATTGGTGGATGTTAAAGGTGTCCCTCCTGAAGATTCGGCAAGCTATCGCTGGCATCATGAACAAATTATAAATTGTTGTCCTAACCAGCAGTGGGCACATGCTCACCCTCAGAGTCACAGCCACATCCTCAGCCAATTATGCTACCCCACAGCCTTGTGCTGAATACAAACGAAGAGTGGTATTGCATGCAGCAGTTGGATGCAACAAGCAAGATAAGAAATTAACTCGAAAAGAAGAAAGGAGTGGGAGTAACACAGCATCTGACAAGTAAGTGTTTTGTTAGGGAGAGTTAATATGGGTAGAAAAGATCATGGGTAGGGCTGGGGGATGATGTGAGATGGAGATAGACAGTTCTGCAAACCTGAAGCCGCAAAAGCAAAAATATACTGCAAAAGCAAAGCAGTCAAAAACCTCACACTCAAATGAAGAAAAACCAACTGCAGAAAGATGAGATCTTAGGAGATGACAAGAAAACAATCATACATGAAGGAGGCTGTGCAAAATTTTCAAGAAGTAAATCATTCCAAAGTTGACCATGTCTGAAGAGTGCTCTTCATCCTCATGTGAGGAACCACCAATATATTCTTGTTGTGAGACCATGGTGTTCTAGTAAAGATGTACGGAGTGATGAGGTCGGAAATGCAGGCAGGAACCAGTTAATGTTTGGCTTTCAAGGTTATCAAGAAAGTTTCAAAATGTACACATTGGAATATGATGATCCAGTGAAGGGTTTTGAGAATTGGAGTGACGTGATCAATCTCACGAGTTTGAACTAAGAGCCTGGCAGCCATATTCTCAATAACATGGAAGGGTTTGAGAGGACAGGCAGGAGATGAGGCAGGTTAGCCTGTTTACGATGAGTTGCAACAATCGAAGCAGGTCATTACGAGAGCAGGAACCAAAGCCTCTGATTCAAGCAGGAGTAGATGTGGGCAACATTGTGCAGAAGGAAGAAAACAGATTCACAGATTTTAGAAACAATAACCGCACCTACCCATCACTTCGTCGATGGATTTAATCAAAAGAGAGCATGTTGCAGTTTTGCTGTTACCTCCACCACCGACCGAAGGTGCACCGGGTTGTGTTTTCACCCCTGTATGTCTGTGAGCAGGATATCTCAAAAAGTTATGGGACAGATTCGGACGAATCTTGGTGGACAGCTTGGGGTGTGACAAAGACAGATTGATTCGATTTTAGTGAACATCTGAATCTGGATACTAGAAATTTTTAAGTGATTCTTTACAACCGAGAAAAGGGACCAAAAACGATAGATAGCACAATATTTCAAAATGTTGTGGATGGGTTATGATAAAACCTGGTAGAAGAGTTGGTAAGGTGACAAGAACAAGCCAATTCGATTTTGGTTCAGGCCCGGATCTGGCCTTTCAGTGGGATACTAAAACGTAAACTGTTCAGCATGGTGGACATTGCGCTCTACCAAGTGCCGTTCCAGTTGCTGCTGTTGTCATGGCTGTGTTTGAACCATTGTTTGTATGATCCTTCCATGTACTATGACATACAGTATATTTTCTACATGCTTCTTCTTTAATATAAATGGATGAAGTGTGTGTGTGTGTGTGTGTGTGTGTGTGTGTGTGTGTGTGTGTGTGTGTGTGTGTGTGTGTGTGTGTGTGTGTGTGTGTGTGTGTGTGTGTGTGTGTGTGTGTGTGTGTGTGTGTGTGTGTGAGATACTTTTTGTCGATTAATTACGTATGTCTGTCTATTCATTAATTACGCATTATTGGAATGTACCTTTTGACCCTTTCGACTACTGAGACCCCTTTGAACTTTGAAGGTCCTTTAAAACCCCCAAGATCCTGAAGACCCCAAAAGTCCTAAAAGTCGCCGGGGACCCAAAAGTCCCAAAAGTTCCTAAGGACCCTAAAGTCCCAAAAGTCCCGAAGCACCCAGAATACCCAAAAGTCCCAGAGGATCCAAAAGTCCCAAAGGACCCAAAAGACCCCCCAAGGCTGTGAAGACTGATGAAAATTTGGTCAATTGGACCAACGCACCCACAAGTTACTCGAAAGGGTTCCTGCTGCCGTATTTTTGGAATCGCTACATTAAAGCGCTGGCGACTGCTTCTTCTTCTTTCTCCATCTCAGAAAGGTGGGCTTTTAAAACAAACATTTTTATGATTAAATTACCACAAATTTTGTTCCCTATGAAATTGATATTTTACGGTTTTATTTTACAGTCATGCAAAACGGTCTTATTTGCCCAAAGCATCAAACAGCAAGACGACTTATTCATTCCACTATGAATACAAGGCGCTGGTCCCTGAGAGATATTAAAATTATTATTATCTTTCCAATCAAGTAAATCGATTATTATCTTTCTTAGGGTACAATTTTTCTTTTATTCTCCGACAGCAGGAACCCTTTAGACCAAAGTGTGACGTGCGTGCAACACACGCACACACTTTTCCTTTAATAGATGCAGAATGTAGAAAATAATTGAGTCCATCATGATATACATTTGAAGCAGACAGATCAGGTTGTGATCACAAAGTTTCAGGATTTTGGCATCAAATTTTTTTTTGAAGAATCATTGAGGAGCCAGGGACCTGCATCATATATTCATTGTGGAATGAATAACTGGTCTTGCTCGTTAAGGTTATTGTCATTACGAGCATGTCACTGGTCTGAGAGAAGTCACTGGACTTAAAGATGGCACGATCCTAAAGGCCGAGTCACACCTTGACGTTTTAGCCAGCAATGGCAACGTATCAAAATGTATGTAAAACGCTGGCTTATGCTGAACTTTTGACGTGTTTTTTTTAAAGATTCGGACGTATTCATAACGAGTTGGTCGTATGCATAACATGTTAGTAACGGACACAGAACGTTTCGTTGTCTTATAGATAACTTATACCAACGAATGCTAAACCTGTTGTCGGCGTTCACAACCTATGCCGAACGATAGTCCAACTTATGCATAGCGCGCTGCACGTATCACCGACAATCACGTGGCGTAGCCTATTAAAAGGCTGCTGCACAATGATTCAAATCATAACCGCCGGAGAAATGGAAGTGTCAACATTGCAGTCACACCTTGGCGATCTTGCCAGCGTATGCCGACCTCTGAAAAATGCATCTAAAACGCAGGCGCACGTCGAACATGGTATGGGTAAGTTTGGTATACGTGAATAGAACGCAAAAGTACGCTATCATACGTCGTAGTAAGTGGAGTACGTCTTGAAATTTTAAACGTGTTAAAAATTTTACGACGTACTTGCCGTATGCCTCACATGTTCCGCATGCGATGGGAATAAGTTGTACGCACGATATGCGATCGTTGGCACACGTCGACAAAAGTTACTTGTAAGTCGAAACACGTCGAGGTAATGGTTAGCGTCAGTGTTCCAGACTCCCTGTTTTTTTTTTGTTTTTTTTTTGTCTTCGGTATGACGGTGATGTTGACACTTCGATTTCTAGTGCAGTTATAATATAATGTAATTAATAGGCTGCCGCTCAACGATGTAAATCATAATCGCATTAGAAATCTAAGTGTCAACATCACTGTCATACCGAAGACAAAAAAAAAAACCAGGGAGTCTGGAACACTGACCCTAACCATTACCTTGACGTGTTTCGACTTATGAGTAACTTACAAGTAACGTGTGTGGACGTGTGTCAACCATCGCGTAACGTGCCTACAACATGCTACTCATAGGCTAGAAATAAGTTTCGGGTACCTTAAACATTACCTCAACGTGTTTCGACTTATGATTAACTTACAAGTAACGTGTGTCGACGTGTGTCAACGATCACATAACATGCCTACAACTTATGGCCAGCGTAGCGGAACTTGTGAGTCATACGCTGGCATAAGTCGTAAAATTTCTAGCATGCTAAAATTTGAGGACAACCGCAAAGTACAACGATGAAAGCCAGCGTACTACGACTTATGGCAGTGTTTTTCAGCGTGCTCTCAATGTTTCCAAACTTACCCATAACGTATTTGACGTGTGCCAGCGTTTTAGACAAATTTTTCAAAAATCGGCATAAGCTGGCGAAAACATCAACGTGCGACTGGGCCTTATGAGTTTACAATAGCCTGAAAGAACATGGCACTTGCCTGAGAGATATCACACACCTTAGACATGTCATTAGATGTGCAAAGATGGCACTTACCTTGGAGAAGTTCCGAGCGATCTTGTCACCGACCCCACTCATCCACCGAGTTTTATTCAAACTCTTCCACCATTTTTTGAGATATCACACTCAAAATCGTTTTTGGCCCCATCTCTCAATGGTGAAGAATCACTAAAAACAATTATCCTATCTGTATCAGGATATTGACCAAAATTGAATAAATTCATCCTCGTCACACAGCCATCCATCCAGTGGGACCATACTCTGTGCAGAGCGTTGGTGCTGCCAAAGCAGTCTCCTTGGCTATTGGGCACAATCCTGGACGGATCGCCACTCCGACACAGGATACCAGCAAGCTGGCACTCATTTTGTCTTCCTCGGAAGGATGACAGGCGGAGTCAACCCCACCTGGTATTAATTCAACATAAAAAGGGGATTTGAACTGAGGATCCTAAGATCCCAAACTCAGCACCCTAACCATTAAGCCAACGCCAGGCATACACAGCTATCCTGTCCACCAAATATCGTCCGAATCTGTCTCCAACTTCAAGAGATATCCTGCTCACAGACAAAAAAAAACAACAGACAAACAGACAGGGGTGAAAACAAAACCTCTGTCCATCTTCGTTGGCAGAGGTAAAAATATAATTGAAAGCAAATCTTGGAAGTAGAAGAGCATGCAAGGTACAATTATACAACACAATGTTCATCATTTTCCGAAGCTGGCAGGATGGCTAAATAATCCTCTCTTCAGCATATGGTACTCCATCGCCTGCTGGGCAAGCAAAAACAAATGACTTTTTTATTTTCTTTTAACAGTGGCATCCTCTTTAACCTGGACCCAGAATGCACAATCTTCGCAACAAATACAAGCACATGCTCCCCCAATGATACATCCTGCAAAAAGGGGGAGTCAAACATCTCCCCTCAATGGAAAATGGATAACACACACAGAGGAACTGCCACCAGGCCAGGAAAAGGCCTGCTGTGACTTCATGCCTGCAACATTATCATGATCATATTTCATTGATTTTGTGTCCCGTGTTCTGAACCAACATAATTATGTGAGAAATAGATTGGGGGCAGCCAGGCGTGATGGTGCACACTACCTGTAACCTTATTATTAGGTTAACGAATCATATTGCTGCTTCTGAGCACCCTCTCCCTGTAGATAGAATGGCTGTTGCTTTTGAGAAAAATTTCAAATGATGCTGGGTGCTTGAACAAAGACAACATTACAAAATGGAATGATATTGTCAGTGCCATACTGAACGGACCACTGGATGATGGGGTTAGTAAAGTTGGTCAATACAGCCTCGTGGTAAAAATTCGTTTTTCTAAAAGTGGACACAAGGGGTTCATTCATTCCAGAGCCTTGCTTTTACCTTTCCTGTGACTGTTATAATGAAAAGGTGAGTTCAGCATTTGGGCTGAAAGCAGATGCTCATGATTTTCAATTTACCTGTTGGCATTAAGTCCATCATTCTGTGAGCACAAAGGTGATACACGGAGACTGCATTTGGTGACTTAATCCGGTAGAGACATCAACGCCCTGAAAATGCATAACTAGTACAATCATCCAAGCTGTGGATCATCATGAGCTCATATAAATTGCCAACCAAGGATTTTTTTTATATTCTGAGTTATAACATTTGGGGAGGGAAGAGGGGAAGAGTAGTGGTGGAGATGGGAACGTGACGGCCGATGGCTCGCATGTAAATTCAGTAAGACAACTCGATTTTAATAGCAATCAGAAAAATCATACCTCGGACGATCAGTGGTTCCTCTCATGCAAGGAATTGAGGTTGCAGTGGGTGCCTCAATGACTGCGTCATGCATAATCCAAGCCTGCTTAAGTCACCAATGCTTCT
>NC_140976.1:48032277-48077277 GCF_056783735.1 Eptatretus burgeri
ATGAAGAGGTAGTTTTTTGAAAAAATTCCAGGCAAATCTGAGGTGTCATACAGGAGATACTTGGATATTGTTCGAATTGACACAGAATATCACAATCTCTATCTTAGGTTCAGACAGTGGATGCAGAGGTTTACAAATATCGACCTTCATCCAATTCCGAATAACATTCATTTTTGTTGCACTTGTGGTGTATATATACTCAGGGTCTTTGGTTTACACATCCAGCAGAGGTAAAAAATAAAATAAAATAAATTATAACCACAATCCATTCAGTCAATTCTGTCAATGTATAATTACCTTTCCATCGATTTACTTTACCGCCAAAACTTGTTGGTCTTAACAGTTAGTCACGATTATGTTTTTAAAGGAAAATCATATCAAACAAACAAAAGACAAAAAATTTCCTTTTCATCTGTCTTCCTTCTTTTGGAAACAAACGAATTCTCCTGTAAAACGGAACCTCAGACTCGTTACTAATGCAACCGTGGCAAGTTGGAGGCGACGGAAAACGAGTTGTTACGATTAAATCAAAAGCAACTTTTTATTCAACGAATTGACCCTGTGGTGAATTGAGGTGAATGGAGGGACATGACGCGGGATCACATGTTGGCGTCTCGCGTATAAGGGGAGGTCTCTGCGGCACGAGTGGTTGTCCCCGGGGCATTGCCATTTACATCGGCTGTTCACTTGATGCTCGTTAACTGAAGGTGCTCATTGACTGGTGAGAATGGAGATTATATCGAACTCCGTGCTTACGCGGATTTATTCTGCGGTGATTAATTGCACATGTATACGTTACTGCTTATGTACTCCAAGCTGAACCTGTATTCCCCGGTGTGCCCACAGAAGCGGCTCCAATCAAATGGAATAAAGCCTAAACTCTGAAGGTTCATCTCTCGCTCTCATTTCAATTTATTCCATTTAATTTTCTCGGCTCTCTCAACCAACGATGGACAAGATCTACAAACCAGAGAGGTTCGACGCAGACCCAAACGCGACTGACGCAGAAATGAAATGGTCGCATTGGTTCTGTTCCTTCTCACACTATCTGACCATCATCGAGGAAGGAGCCGACAAATTTGCCGCTCTCGTGAATCATGTCTCGCCCAGCGTGTACAGGCTCTTCTCGGAGTGCGACACTTACGAAGCAGCGATCGAGGTGCTGCAAGCGCTCTACGTGAAGCCCAAGAACGAGGTCTACATACGACATCTTCTCAACACACGCAAGCAAGCAGCCGGGGAGACAATCGATCAGTTCCTGCAAGCTCTGAATCAGCTGGGAAAAGACGGCAGCTTCCGGGCCGTAAGCGCCGAGGAACACCGAAAGGAAGCGACACGGGAGGCATTCATCCAAGGACTCAGATCAGCCCACATATGGCAACGCTTACTAGAGAAAGCGCAACCCACTCTTGACAAGGTAGTCGATCAGGCACGAGCGATGGATACGGCTCAGCAGCAATCTGAGTCATTTGGGACACCGATGCTGCTAATGAACGCTGCTACGGTGGGAACTCAAGGAACCCCACTGGCACAGACACAGCCAGACATAGGGGATGGAGAAACACCCGAGGAGCCGGATACCCAGGCCACGTCAAACTCCTCAGCAACTGCTCCGGTTGGTAAATGCTTCTTTTGTGGGTACAAAAGGCATCCTCGTCAAAAATGTCCCGCCAGAGATGCCACATGCATGAATTGCGACAAGAAAGGGCATTATGCCAGGGTATGTAAATCTACTCTAAGGAGAAATAAACCCACTTCTGCGGCTCTCTACTCGCAGAATAAATTAACTGCAGCCTCCCCGGGGAATCTATCCAAGGCTATCATCAACGTACGAATTAACGGGCATATGGCTGAGGCACTGATTGATACCGGTAGCTCTGAAAGTTTCGTCAACAGCTCGCTAGTGAAGGGCAGGAAATGGGTAATCCACCCGACTGACAATACGGTATGCATGGCCGCCACCTCACTACAATCCCGCGTACGAGGGTACTGCAATGTTGAATTGGACGTAAAAGGGTACACGCATCGGGATGTAAGGGTACTGGTGCTTCGTGATTTGTGCGCAGACGTAATTCTGGGTCATAATGTCCTCAAGCAGCACACGAGCGTCGAAATACCCTTTGGAGGAAGCAAACCTCGTCTAATTTTAAATGCGTTGACCACCGCGGAGGTGACGTCCCCCCAGCTGTTCGCTAACTTGTCGCCAGTCTGCAAACCGATAGCGATTAAATCGCGGCGATATACCACTGCTGACATGAATTTCATCTCTTCAGAAACCAAGCGATTACTGGAAGAAGGAATTATAGAACCGAGCGACTCGCCATGGCGCGCACAGGTGTTAGTAACCAGCAGTCAGAACCATAAGAAACGAATGGTTGTTGATTATTCCCAAACGGTCAATCGCTTCACCCAACTCGACGCCTACCCCCTGCCGCGCATAGATGAGATGGTCGAACGCGTGGCCAATTATAAGGTATTCAGTACCATCGACTTGCGAAGCGCCTATCATCAAATTCCCATCCGAGAGGAAGACAAACCTTACACTGCATTCCAGGCAGGGAGGCGCCTCTACCAATTCAGGAGAATACCTTTCGGTGTCACGAATGGGGTAGCTTGCTTCCAACGGGTTATGGACGACATCATCTCAGATGAAAACCTCAAAGACACTTTTGTTTACGTGGATAATGTCACAGTGTGCGGTAGGGATCAGAGGGAACATGATAGGAATCTGGACAGATTCTTGAGCATTGCTAGAAAATATAATCTGACTCTCAACTACGAGAAATGCGTATTCTCGGCAAGGTCAATTGACCTTCTCGGCTACACGATAGCCGACGGCACAATTAAGCCTGATCCTGAACGATTGCGCCCGCTCCGTGAGCTTCCACCACCTCAGGACTTGCAGACAATGCGCCGGGTGATCGGGATGTTCGCTTACTATGCGAGATGGATTTCGCAATACTCCGAGAAAATACATCCCCTAGTGCATTGCAAAAACTTTCCACCAGATGCCGCTGTTGTAAGAGCTTTCCACAACCTCAAGGATGATATCAGTAAGTCCGTGGTTTTATCGATCGACAGCTCGGTGCCCTTCGTGGTGGAAACCGACGCTTCAAATCACGCCATAGCTGCTACACTTAATCAGTCTGGGCGGCCGGTCGCGTTCTTCTCGAGAACTCTCTCTAGAAGCGAGCAGAGACACTCAGTGATAGAGAAGGAAGCGTACGCCATCGTTGAAGCGCTGCGGAAATGGAGACATTATTTACTGGGAAACCACTTCATGCTCGTTACGGACCAACGATCCGTGGCATTCATGTTTGATGGGAAAAATAACGGGAAAATTAAGAATGAAAAAATTATGAGATGGCGGATAGACCTAGCTTGCTACAGTTACGACATTGTTTACCGGCCCGGGAAAGAAAACCCTGCTGCAGACACCTTCTCTCGGGTCTACAGTTCGGCAACAATCAGTTAGGCTTTGCAAGACCTCCATGTGTCTCTGTGCCACCCGGGGGTAACCAGGATGGCACATTTCGTGCGCAGACAAAATCTTCCCTATTCTGTTGAAGATATTAAACAAATGAATGCTTCATGCCCTGTTTGTGCTGAACTAAAACCCAGATTCTTTGGCGCGGCATCTGGCAGACTGATCAAGGCCACTTCCCCCTTCGAGAGACTAAACATCGACTTCAAAGGGCCCCTGCCGACCGAAACAGACAACAGATACATATTCACCGTTGTTGATGAATATTCAAGGTTCCCTTTCGCATTTCCGTGCTCGGATATGACCTCGGGCACTGTCGTGAGATGTCTCTCTGACCTCTTCGCTATGTTTGGGAGACCTTCGTACATACATTCAGACAGAGGGCCGTGTTTCATGTCGGCCGGGCTAAAACATTTCCTACTAGAGCTCGGCATAGCAACTAGTCGAACGACGGGTTACAACCCACAGGGAAACGGGCAGGTGGAAAGGTATAATGGAGTTATTTGGAAAGCCGTAACTCTGGCGCTGAAATCGAGAGGACTGGGCCCCGAGCGGTGGGAGGTTACTCTTCCCGACGCTCTGAATTCCATACGCTCTTTGCTCTGCACGTCCACCAATGCAACTCCTCACGAACGAATGTTTACTCACCAACGGCGTTATGTTGACGGTCAAACGGTGCCCAACTGGCTGACCCATCCCGGTACAGTGTTCATGAAACGCCCGGTACGACAAAGCAAGTATGAACCCCTGGTGGAGGGGGTCGAACTCATTGACACTAATCCAGAGTATGCTCATGTCAGGCTCCCGGATGGCAGGGAGACCACTGTGTCGGTTCGCCATCTGGCTCCCTCAGGTACTCCTCCCGCCGGTGCACCACCTTCTGGCACTCCTCCTTCTGACATTTCCCCCCCAGGAACTCCGCCGGGCGACGGGGCTGCCGCGTTCCACCCGAGAGCGATCGAGGAGTCATCCCCGGCACAAGTCGAGGCTCACCAAGAGGATCGGGAGTCTCCCTCAAGTGAAACTGCCGTTTACTCCCGGAGAGGTCGACGAATAAGGCCCCCTCGACGACTCAATCTGTAAAGGGGATTATCGGCATTCTCGCTGCTCATGCTCCTATATGCCCATTATATCATATATCGATGCTCATTTCCATGCTCCTACAACTCAAAATAATCACTGCTTGGCATGTATGCTTCTGTAGACCTATTAGTCCGCGTTGCTTGAAATGTATACTCCTATAGTGCTAAAGCAATCATGGTGTGTAAGATGGGCCCCTAGTTACATTTTAAAGGTGAGGAGAATGTGGTGAATTGAGGTGAATGGAGGGACATGACGCGGGATCACATGTTGTGCGTCTCGCGTATAAGGGGAGGTCTCTGTGGCACGAGTGGTTGTCCCCGGGGCATTGCCATTTACATCGGATGTTCACTTGATGCTCGTTAACTGAAGGTGCTCATTGACTGGTGAGAATGGAGATTATATCGAACTCCGTGCTTACGCGGATTTATTCTGCGGTGATTAATTGCACATGTATACGTTACTGCTTATGTACTCCTAGCTGAACCTGTATTCCCCGGTGTGCCCGTAGAAGCGGCTCCAATCAAATGGAATAAAGCCTAAACTCTGAAGGTTCATCTCTCGCTCTAATTTCAGACCCATTGGTCGATTAGACCATATTTTCATTGGTCTTCACGGCCTTGTGGCCTGCTCTACTGTTTGAGCATTAGCTTGTCTTTCACGAAGCCCAGATGTACTCGGGGCAGTACAGGGATTATACGTCAGTTATTATTTTTGCCAAATTATACGACAATTATAATTGTTGTTGTTTATGTTCATATGGAAAAGGCAAAGCCAAGAAGCGAATGTAGAATTCTTCTTACATTCGCTTCTGACTTCACCTATTACCTCAACATTACCTTCACAAAGACAACTACACCGCCTAGAACAGGATCTTATCTAAAAAAATTAATATACCTCAACATTATCTTCACAACAACAACTACACCACCTAGAACAGGATCTCATGTGAAGAAAAAAAAAATTCCTCAACATTACCTTCACAACGACAACTACACCGCCTAGAACAGGATCTCATCTAAAAAAATTAATATTACCTCAACATTATCTTCACAACAACAACTACACTGCCTAGAACAGGATCTCATGTGAAGAAAAAAAAAATTCCTCAACATTACCTTCACAACGACAACTACACCGCCTAGAACAGGATCTCATCTAAAAAAATTAATATTACCTCAACATTATCTTCACAACAACCGCTACACCACTTAGAACAGGATCTCATGTGAAGAAAAAAAAATTCCTCAACATTACCTTCACAACGACAACTACACCGCCTAGAACAGGATCTCATCTAAAAAAAATAATATTACCTCAACATTATCTTCACAACAACCGCTACACCACCTAGAACAGGATCTCATGTGAAGAAAAAAAAATTACTCAACATTACCTTCAGAACGCCAACTACACCGCCTAGAACAGGATCTCATCTAAAAAAATTAATATACCTCAACATTATCTTCACAACAACCGCTACACCACCTGGAACAGGATCTCATGTGAAGAAAAAAAAAATTCCTCAACATTACCTTCACAACGACAACTATGTGGTATAGCCTGCGGGCCTGCGGGGCAGGGCATGATGGTGGGGGAGTGGTCGGCGTGATCATCGTGTCTGCCAGGGCTTTAAGGAGTGCGCGCCGCCTAAAGCGTTGTAGTGGGTGCCGTAGTTGCCACGGCTCGTGAGTGTGTTGAGTACGTAATAAAGGAGAGCTGCGGGCAAAGTACGCCCGCGCTCGCGCTGGTACAACCAAGCCGGGCTCGACTGTTCCTCCACTCGTGTCTGCCTTATAAGCGCCCCTACCACGACACCACAGTTGGCGACGAGTCTGTTCGGATCGGCGTGTGCAGGGTGGTGGCGTTCGGATCGGCAGCGAGATCGCACCCCGTGCGGTTCCAGACTACGGAGCCAAGGGTCTCGCCAGCACGAGCATGGCAGAAGGTCGGGGCACGGCGCACGGACGCGTGCCCGTCTTCGGGGGAGATGACTTCGAATTGTTTTCTGAACAATTGGGCTGCTACTTTCTCGTGAATGATGTAGATGATGAAGATAAACGCAAGTCGATCTTGCTCGCCTCGCGATCGACGGAGCACTACCGGCTGCTGAGTGATTTGGTTGCTCCAGATAAGCCCAGTGATGACGGGCTATCGTTTCAGGGCATCGTGGAGAAGATGAAGACTCACTTGGCGCCGGAGAAGTCATTGCAGCTCGCGCGGTACCAGTTTGATCACCTCGCGAAGGGGCCGGAGGAGTGCGTTGCAGATTTCGTAGCACGGGTGAAGCATTCGGCCGTGCCTTGCAAGTTCACAGCAGAGGAGCGTCCGGCACGACTCAGAGATCGTTTTATTTCAGGTCTGCGAGACGCGAAGATGGTAGCAGCCATCCTACGGATGACCGACGTCACATTCGACTCAGCGGTCGGGACTGCTTCGGCTGTCGAGCAGACGCTCACGGATGTCCGCACCATCGCTGGCCAGGACGTAATAAGTAGCTCTGGCTGGGGCATGTCGGCTGATCTCGAGGTCCACGCGATGACCCAGGTGCCACAGGTCGCACATCCCGGGGTTCACGCGATGACCCAGGTGCCACAGGTCGCGCATCCCGGGGTCCACGCGATGACCCAGGTGCCACAGGTCGCACGCGCGTCTGGCGGTGCGGGTCGGGGGCGCGCGCCGCTGCGCGGTCGCACCGGGAGCGAGGTGGATTTCCAGGGGTGCTGGGGGTGTGGTGGTCCGTACCTGCGACGAGCGTGCCCATATAAAAACACCGTGTGTTTGCATTGTCATAAGGTGGGACATTTGAAGCGTGTGTGTCGGATGGCGGGGGCCTCCATTGGGGTCTTGGATGGCGAGGTGCGGGAGGACCCCAGTGACCTGGGGAGCGGCCTGCAGCCGGGGCATGGCGATGCCGGCGGGCCGGAGCAGGAGATGCAACCAATGTTGAGTCTGTTTTCCATTGGTCCAGAGGTGACGACACCGATCACAGTGGAGGTCGAAGTGAATGGCGAGCCGACCGTGTTTTACGTGGACACCGGGGCTGCAGTGTCAGTCATGGGCGAGCGGGCAGCTCGTGGTCTTCGCGGTGTTCGCCTAGTCGAGACGACCTTGTCGCTGTGCACATAGACCGGTGAAGCGATTGCACCACTTGCGATGGCCGACGTCTCGGTGCTCTACCGGGGTCGAAGCGCCCTACTCTCGGTGTTCGTGGTGCGAGGGGAGGGGCCCGCCCTTTTGGGTCGGGACTGGTTGACGCACCTCGGGCTGGATCTCCAGTTCGTACCTCCAGGTGTGCCGGTGCTCCCTTCGAGGCTGTCTTCGAGTTCCGAGGGCGAGGTTCTGGCGGCGGGAGCCGCATCGATGCAACGGGAGCGGTCGTTCGTTGCTGCCTGCAACGGTGATGTGCGGTTCGGGAGCAACGGGAGCCGTGCCAGCTCTCGCGATGAGCTCTCGCGCTTCGACTGCGTTCATGAGGCAATGCGCGCCTGTGTTGTTCGGGCAGTTTCAACAGGGAGTTGCAGCGAGCCCGTCGCGTTCAAGAAAGTCACGGTTCGCAACATTGAGTCGACAACCCAGAGACGGACTCGTGATGTGGGTTATGGGTTGCTGTTCATTGCATATTTGTTTTTCATTGCTCGAGTGATGCGGTTTAACGTTGTTGAAATAAATGCCGACAGTTCAGGTGTGAGAATAGGTTTGCCTGAGATCAATCGATGGGATTTGCGTTATGATCAATATGATGTGGAGGCTTTGGGAGCGATGGTGGAAAATAAAGAGGTTTTGTTGGCCTCCCGTTGCCCCAGGCCACGTGTGGTTGCTTTGTCACGTGCAGGGATTTTATCGAGAGAACGCGCTGTACGAGAAAATGAGTTTGCAATTGTACCAACGATATTCTTATTGATTTATGACGAGCCTGTGGTTGAAGTGTCGTTTGAATGGAGTTGCTACCGTCTAACTGCCGTGTGGGTCTCGGAGATCGACTCGGGGCCAGGGCTGGTGCGCTGTTCAGCGTTACCCCCACCTCTGGTTTCGGCAAGGACAGACGTGCCTGGCGCCTGGGACGCGGCTCTCTGTTTTCGCTAAAGGCCATTTGGACGTGCGTTGGAGTCTCAACTGATTGTGGTGCGTGGGTTGTTGTGGGGCATGGGTTGCATCCAGCCAGCGGCGCTGTTCAGCGCCCCCACCCAAGGTCAATCGGGTCTAGCATTGGCACCACGGCTTCCAGACAGCGGGCTTCCGGCCTCGGAATGTTTATCTGCTTCAGGTTTGGCTGGGGGAGATGTGCCGCCTTGTGGGCCGGAGGCGTTTGATGGTGCCGGGGGAGGTTTGCTCGGGAGGTCGCCACGACCTCGCCAAAGGCCATGTAAGCATGAGCTGCCTGGGGGCACTTTTGCTGCGTAGTGATGCTGTGCTTCTCGCCTTGCTGCTTCATATCGGTAACGCAGTCAGGGTTTGGTAGGTGCTTTGTGCAGCTCGGTTTTCGGGACCTGGCCGTTGCAGCTTCACTCGCTCGCATCGACACGTTATATGATATGATGTGCTTTTATACTTTGCTGTTTTCTTTTTTGTACCTTGTCTGCTTATGCTTATTATAATGCTGATCATTTAATAATCATGGTTTTAGGAGGGAGGAGTGTGGTATAGCCTGCGGGCCTGCGGGGCAGGGCATGATGGTGGGGGAGTGGTCAGCGTGATCATCGTGTCTGCCAGGGATATAAGGAGTGCGCGCCGCCTGAGGCGTTGTAGTGGGTGCCGTAGTTGCCACGGCTCGTGAGTGTGTTGAGTACATAATAAAGGAGAGCTGCGGGCAAAGTACGCCCGCGCTCGCGCTGGTACAACCAAGCCGGGCTCGACTGTTCCTCCACTCGTGTCTGCCTTATAAGCGCCCCTACCACGACACCACAAACTACACCGCCGAGAACAGGATGTCATCTAAAAAAATTAATATTACCTCAACATTACCTTCACAATGCCAACTACACCGCCGAGAACAGGATCTCATGTGAAGAAAAAAATTCCTCAACATTACCTTCACAACAACTACACCGCCGAGAACAGGATCTCATGTGAAGAAAAAAAAAATTCCTCAACATTACCTTCACAACGACAACTACACCGCCTAGAACAGGATCTCATCTAAAAAAAAATAATATTACCTCAACATTATCTTCACAACAACAACTACACTGCCTAGAACAGGATCTCATGTGAAGAAAAAAAAAATTCCTCAACATTACCTTCACAACAACAACTACACCGCCTAGAACAGGATCTCATCTTAAAATTAATATTACCTCAACATTAGCTTCACAACAACAACTACACCACCTAGAACAGGATCTCATGTGAAGAAAAAAAAAATTCCTCAACATTACCTTCACAACGACAACTACACCGCCTAGAACAGGATCTAATCTAAAAAAATTAATATGACCTCAACATTACCTTCAGAACAACGACACCGCCGAGAACAGGATCTCATGTGAAGGAAAAAAAAAATCTTCAACATTACCTTCACAACAGCAACTACACCGCCTATAACAGGATTTCATGTGAAGAAAAAAAAAATCCTCAACATAACCTTCACAACAACTACACCGCCTAGAACAGGATCTCATCTAAAAAAAGTAATATTACCTCAACATTACCTTCACAACAACAACTACACTGCCGAGAACAGGATCTCATCTAAAAAAATAATATTACCTCAACATTACCTTCACAACAACAACAACACCGCCAAGAACAGGATCTCATGTGAAGGAAAAAAAAATTCCTCAACATTACCTTCACAACAACTACACCGCCAAGAACAGGATCTCATCTAAAAAAAATAATATTACCTCAACATTAGCTTCACAACAACAACTACACCACCTAGAACAGGATCTCATGTGAAGAAAAAAAAAATTCCTCAACATTACCTTCACAACGACAACTACACCGCCTATAACAGGATTTCATGTGAAGAAAAAAAAAATCCTCAACATAACCTTCACAACAACTACACCGCCTAGAACAGGATCTCATCTAAAAAAAGTAATATTACCTCAACATTACCTTCACAACAACAACTACACTGCCGAGAACAGGATCTCATCTAAAAAAATAATATTACCTCAACATTACCTTCACAACAACAACAACACCGCCAAGAACAGGATCTCATGTGAAGGAAAAAAAAATTCCTCAACATTACCTTCACAACAACTACACCGCCAAGAACAGGATCTCATCTAAAAAAAATAATATTACCTCAACATTACCTTCACAACAACAACTATACCGCCGAGAACAGGATCTCATCTAAAAAAAAATAAATACGAGAAGCGAACGTAGAATTCTTCTTACATTCGCTTCTGACTTTACCTATAACTTGTTCACAACTGTATACGCAATTTCCCGTTACTTCGGCCTGGATTCGGGATCAACGATCAAATAATGTAAATCACGATTAAAAATTATTTTTTGATGATGCAGGAGATATTGGTTCACGAAAAAATATTTTCATGAAAAAAATAAGTGACCACTATATTCGTTATTGATGTGTGTGTGTCTGTCTGTCTGTCTGTCTCGAGCATCGCTCCGTGGTTTTGATCTGATCCTGACAAAATTTTGGTGGGAGGTTTATATCATGATCCAGTTGTGTTTTCCTGAAAATGGGCATGGTGCGCACATTATGGGCGGAGCCGCGCCCAAAAAAACATGTTATTAGGGGGTAGCCGATTTCAATTTGCATCTTCTCCGAGGGGGGTTGTCGAATCTGACAGGGGTTTTGGTATTTGGTTAGCCCAATGGCACCTGCATAACCCAACGGAGCTCGATTTTTCATTTTCGTCCCAAGGTCAAGGTCACAAGGTCACGGACTTAGAAAATTGCGATTTTGACATAAAAATCCATCTTCTCCGAGGGGTTTGTCGAATCTGGCAGGGGTTTCGGTATTTGATTAGCCCAATGGCACCTGCATAGCCCCACGGAGCTCGATTTTTCATTTTCGTCCCAAGGTCAAGGTCACAAGGTCACAAACTTAGAAAATTGCGAATTTTGACATAAGAATCATACGACCACCCAAACTTTGAGAGCGAGGATGACAATTTTTTTATACATAATCTTGAGGTCATTCCCCACCTAAAGTCTTGAAACCATTTTGCTCTATCTCAAACACCTTGCCCGTGGCGCCCCCTTCAAGTTTGTTTTTACGCTGATTTCATGAAAGTATGGATAATCCAAGGAGTGCGAAACGCCATATAGCCTATGTGACGTGATATTGTTCCTGGAATGTTCCAGAGGAAGTTTTGCACCAAAGGTCAAATTTTCAAAGTTGCGGGAATCGAACCAGGTTTTCGACCTTCTTCGACGAACTCACTCCATTAAGCGATAGCACATATCCTGTTTCCTTATTTAAATGTCCACAACATTGTTTTGTGACCTTTAAAGGTTATACAAAGGTCAAATTTTTAAAGTTGTTGAACGAAACCAGGTTTTCGACATTTTGCAGCTAATAACCTGTCACTCGTACCACATCATGTTGATCATTTTTATAGCTTGGTCAAACATTATCACATTGCCTCATCCTTGACTTCTGAAACAATCTACATCGTCAAATACTGCTCGTGAACCATCGTCGTCTTCAGACTTGTCTTTATTAAAATCAGTGGAGGAAATATACACCATGTCTGATATTTGGGTCTTTCATGTCTCCGACAATGCCTTCATCTTCCGGCATGCATCATTCCCCATGACAAAAACCGGAAACAAAAAAAAAAACCAGAAGCAAAAAAACCCGGAAGCAAAAGGGTCATAGGCAACGACACGGATTCCAAATTGCCAGGGTATTGTGTTGTTGTTGTTTCCTATTCTCTCATGTGCACGCATTAAAGAGCAGGTTTTGGGTCCCTGATGAGTTCGCGTGATTCGAAGGTTGTAAGCACATTAATAAACGTGGGGTATTTATTTTCTTACATTTGAAACTCAAAATATGAGAAAATTAACTTTGAAGTCAAAACTTTTCTTGGTGATCGAAAAACAGACCGGAAGTAACCGAAGATGCTATGACGTCACGTTCTCCGAAAACTTTGTGAACATTCGGAAACAGCGTGTGAACAATGACGAGATGCGAATCAGAGAGTGATTTCAGCGGTGATGAAATTGAGTGTGTTCATTCCGATATTGCCGAGGACGAGTCGGAGGATGATGGGAATTTATACTATGGAGTTTCTGGCCCCGAGCCATATAAATTTGAGCCACTTGTAAGTGTCAGAAAACGGCCTATTTCGTGTACAAGTGGCAGGACTGACTGCACGGCAGTTCACACTGACAGACTCCACCAGACAGATTGGTTTGTAGATTTTCATTTTCTTCTTCGATGCATAAAATAATGTAAAGTTTGATTCGTCTGTGAGTTGACATAATAATTTTTTTAACCCTCTAGTAGCCTGGTGTTGGCTCAGTGGTTAGGGTGGTGGCTTGGGATCCTCGGGTCCTGAGTTCAAGTCCCGTCTGCCGCTGAATTAATACACCAGGGGGTTGACTCAGCCTGTCATCCTTCCGAGGTCGGCGAAATGAGTACCAGTTCCAGTGTGTGTACCGGTAGAGGGGCACTGCATCAGCGACACAGTCGCGCTTCAATAAATGATAGCTACCCCAGCAGCTAAGCTGCCATAAGACAACCACCAACCCTCAAGAGTCAGAAATAGAATGAATCAATTATGGACCCAAATATAATGGACCCTTGGTGTTGAAGTCTTTCTGACAGCTGAGCTTGACCCCAGCGAAAGTGATGATGGCGTGGCCGATGGGGAAGAGATTCTTAGCCGCGTTCCCCATTACGGGTTACAAGGTACGGACTTCCAGATAGTGATGACTGACTCTATTCGAATAATTTCTCGATTTCTTATGCGCATTTATAGAAAAACACAATGCCCCAAACCTTGAGAGGTGACAGTGTGAGAAGATGAAGCAGGAGCCAGCTGAGGAGGAGAAGGCTGAATGGTGGGCACTGCGTCACCCTTGTTTTGAAACCGAGCTCACTCATTGCATTGCCTTCGTAATCCTCGGCTGTGAAATGGTCACCACAAATGACAAGTGTATCCAAAGGGTCCTCTTTACCCGTTTTCTTTGGGGGAAAATTCGCCCGTTTTGTTTGTACAAATCTTATCCACTGCTGGCGAATGTTTGATTCCTTTGGGAATCGGTGGGAGCGATTACCCGTTTCCAGCCATTTTCGCAAAACATGACGACACACGTACGAGGCATGATGTACAAATATCCAAATAACTTTGTTCTACAATAATTCAAAATAAAAAAGGATAATATAGACAGTTGCAAGCTCAAAAAAAGCGAAAGAACGGCCCGCTCAACAGGACACTTCTTCAATGAGCGATTGAGCGCCGCTTTCTTTTGGAGAACGTGGCGTCACCATTCATATATGGGCACACGGCTGTTTTTTTCAACGGCCTCGAGAAATAACAACTTCGGAGTTAAATTTCATGAATTTTCCCAATCGTTAGGCAGCCACAATAGTTTGCATCAAACTATTTAATGCACATATAATCATATTGATAAATTTTCAGAACATGTTTGGTGACCCGCAACCTGCTCTTTAAGTAATATTCACAAGATAGAAAGAAAACCCAATCGTGTTTATACACCGCACAGCGTTAAAAAAAAAAAACCCGGAAGCAAAAGGGTCATAGCCAACGACACGGATTCCAAATTTCCAGGGTATGGTGTTGTTGTTGTTGTTGTTGTTGTTTCCTATTCTCTCATGTGCACGCGTTAAGTATGAAGCTCACTACGTTCGCAATTACAATTAATTAATATCTGCTTTGTCACAATGTTATCATTATTTTCAGCTCACCTGGAACGTAGTTCTGGGGAGCTTGTGGGATGGCGCATCATCTGTCAATCAGTCCGTCCGTCTGTAGTAGAGGATAAATTAGGCTTCTGAAGCAACCATTCAAATGAATGGGGAAAAGGGAAAAACTTTCTGTCTCGAGGTCAAAAAAGTCCAAAATAGGAGACTGATTTCCTCCCCTCCCATACACATGAATGGGAAAAACTTTGACTCAAGCCCCAAAAGCTCAAAATAGGAGACTCATTTACTCCGCCTCCCATACAAGCAAATGTAAAATTGAGATTTACTGATGAAAGCACTTCTTTCCTTTCATATTTTCATTCCATTCAAAGAGCGAACCAATAAATATTTGTCCAAGTTCTACTTTGGGGAATAAATTAATTTTCCTATTTCATTCATTACCATCGAGGATATTCACAAAGATTACTTTGGAACTTACTTATTGGTTCAAATGTTTTTGTTGAGCAGAAATGATATGACAAACTTGTTTGACCTTGCTCTTGTTTGACCACCTCCTGAGCCACATATCATTTTGAGATTGCAGTAAATTGTTTTTCCATTGTTCAATTGATAACCATCAAAGTTTTCAGTCCATTCAAGGATATATATATATATATATATATATATATATATATATATATATATATATATATATATATATATATATATATTTTTTTTTTATATATATATATTGTTGTGGTTACCAAATTCGCAAACCACCATTCAGGTCCCTTAGGTGAGGTATCTCGGTAAGTACATGTGTAGTTAGGCCCAAACCCATTGTCTAGTGGGAATACATGTCATTTATGCGTGCTGCGACTCTTCAGGATAGCCGTTTTTCTTTTGCTATCTTTATTTTGGACCAACCGCCATGATTACCACCACAACCACAACATCAACCACCAACCACAACGCCGCTTCACCACAACCGCCACGACCTTCCCGTCACACCTCGCAACCGTCGCATCGCCACCGTTCTTGCCCCGCTGTGGGTACCGGTGTTGGACTCGTGCAGGGCGCGCGCCGAACAGCGTGTACAAAATCACGGATTTTGTGCTTCAAAAACGGATCAAAAACGACACACGCCCACTTTTTGCCGTCCAATCGGTGAGCGAGGGGCGAATTGGCCCCGCCCCCAGGGCGATCGATATATGCAAATTTATGGATCAAAAAGCCTTCACGCCCACTTTTTCTCGGGCCAATGGGGAGCGAGGTGAAAGGTCGAAGGGAGGGGGTCAAAGATGAGAGGGCAAAGTTACGGGGCGGATAAAAGGACTGTGTTCGTCAGTCGGAGAGTCGAGAGGCGGAGAGTAGGAGAGTAGGAGAGTCGGAAACAGAGTCAAGACTTCGCGGGCGGTGGAGCTGCTCGTCGTGTGCGTTGGAGTCGGAACGGAGGGGACGGAGCTGTGGAAAGGCGGCGACACCAGACGAGGGGGTGCTCGCGTCGTGCAGGGAGCTGCACCCGAGGGAGGCCGACAGCACGACCTGGCCGAGGTGGAGACGCTCGTCGCGGGATAATAAAGATCCTCTATACCCCGAGCATCAGCAACCCCCTCCTGTTTCCCCCCGCGCTGAGATAGTGCGACCAAGGGGGCCCCTTTCCCACCCCCTACCAGACACTGTCCGCGAGGCCCGCGGAGTTGAGGCGCCATCGCCGCTCCTCGTCTCATCACCAGACGGGTAGGCGCGACCCGGTCTCGGCCTCAGGCCCGCCTCATCCTTGAGGGTATTTCTTTTCCTTGGTTTTGGGTATGTGTTGGCGGCGCCGTCTGTGAAGTAGAATTGTATAAGTGTTGCCGTGTGCTCGGTAGTCGGTATTAGCTCTGCATTGTGTTTTCGCTTTTATATTTGCTTTTTGTGTAAATGGAATTGTGTTTTTCTTTTCTGTGTGCTTTTGGTGGAATTGAATATGTGTGCTTCCCGTGTGCCACGAATAAATGTGCTTTGTGTTGAACTGTTTCCCGCTTCGCTTTGTCATTTCTCCCATTGAATCCTCATCTTGCTTCACGTAAAGGGTTGGTAGTGGGCTGAATACGCCCGATAATTAATCGAACCGTCGAGGTCGACGATAACACCGCTCGGTTATTCTGATAGTACGGAACGGGTCGCTTAAGTGGCCCGTGTCCGAAGTCGACCTGCGGCGAGGTGCGATCGCCCGGTCTACCCTCCGCGTGGGTACTTAGGTAGGTCGAATTTGGCGAGCAACCCTATCCCACGCGGGGGCTGATTGGCTCGATCGCGGTGAGACCGAAAGGTCCACCCGTGACTGGTTCCCGGCGTTAGTCCGAGAGGGTCACGACTGGATTGTCCGTCCGGTGGGCGACGTTCCGCGATTCGAGTTACGTGGCCGTCAGCACGCCGGCGGGCGCGAATCCGCAACACTGGTGTCAGGAGTGGGATACAAATCCATCGCCCTCCTCGCGGCACTGGTATCGGAGAACAGGAAAACGGGCTCTCCTGTCTCCAGCTAAATTCACGGGAATCGGTCCAGGGGTGAGAGAAGCGACCCCCGATTCCCTCCAAATTACGAGCGAGCGAAATTAACCCTTCACGAGAAGCAAGATGGCGTCTCAAGGCGAGCGGGAGCCGGGGGTATTAGAAATGGATGTAGAATGTGTAGAATCCATGGTCCAGGATGGAATCCCCGAGCAGGAAATGTTGATTGTGCAGGAACACGGACTCGCCCAACTGAACCCAGGGCCCGAGGTGGGTGCGGCAGCGGCCGCGGTGCATGACACCTCCCCCCCCCTCTCCACCAAGACCCCTCCCCAACCCCTGCCGAAACGGCTCACTCAAGCGCACCCGACATGGCCCAGCTATGCGCCATGCTGGCGGCAATGACAAATGAAATGAAAAACGAAATGAAAGGCATGAACAAACAAATGATCGAAAAAATGGATGCGAATATGAAAAACGAAATGAAAGGCATGAACGAAAAAATGGATACATTCACAAACGAAATAAAACGCATGAAAACTAAAATGGAAACAAACATGAAGGAAGAAACGAAAAAGCTCCGGGGTGAGACGCAGAACATGGGCCGATGCCTGCAGGCGGGCATGAAGGCCGTGACCAGGGAGATAGGAATGGCGACTCCACGTGTGGAAGCAAACGAGCTGGAAGGGGGTGCAACGGCTAACAGGCCCGCGGTGGAGGCGGGTAAAAAAATAATTCGGGGGGCGTGTTGGGCAAGGGTCGTGAAAGAGGAATCGACGGTGACCAAAAGGGAAAAATTAAATGGGGAGACCAAAACGTGTGAGACGAGACACGAGGTGACGACGACAGAAAGAATAAAATGTATAGAGACACGGGAGATAGAAAAAATAGAGGAAAGACTACACGAGGAAGACGGGGTAAGTGACGCACACACACACACACAGAGGTAGTGGAGGATAATGGGGTTGAGCTCGCGGAGCGTGTAGAGACCCAGTGCGAGCACCTGGATGGCCTCCTCCAGGAACGAGGGGAGGGAGTCTGCCCCCTTGAGGCGAGTCACGACCAGGTGAGTTCGGTCGTGCTTTGCGAGGTTGAGGGGAGGAGTGCTGTGAACGGGTGCACGGAGAGCTTGGGGGGTATAGAGGCCCCGGAGACCTTTGTGGGGACACGAATCCCCAGTGTGGTTGTCCCTGTGTGTGTGGTGCAAGGTGTGAGTGCGTCCCCGTGTGTGGAAGCGACCCCGTGTGTGAGTGGTGTGGTGGCGATGGTGCCGGAGTGCGTGCTTCCCAGCACGCCGTGTGTGGATGAGGCACCGTGTGTGAGTGAGGCACGGAGTATGGATGAGACACCGCGGTTGAGTGCCCCCGCGTGTGTGGGTGAGGCACCGTGTGTGGAAGAGACCGCGTGTGTGAGTGTCGCCGTGTGTGTGAGTGAGGCACCGTGGGTGTGTGCCCCCGCGTGTGTGAGTGAGGCACGGTGTGTGGATGAGGCACAGCGGTTGAGTGCCCCCGCGTGTATGAGTGAGGCACGGTGTGTGGATGAGGCACCGCGGGTGAGTGCCCCCGCGTGTGTGGATGAGGCACAGAGTGCGAGTGAGGCACCGCGGGTGAGTGCCCCCGCACGCGTGAGTGAACGGCCGTGTGCAAGGTCGCTGTGTGCAAGGGAGACCGTGTGTGTGAGGGAGCGGTATGTGAGGGAGATGTCGGTTGGCATGCGGGAGCACGCAGCCGCGTCTCCCGGTGTGAATGTGATGGAGTGGACTGTGTGCGTCGTAACACGCAGGGGTGCGTGGGTCGAATGGCGACGACGGCGACAGAGGAAAGAAAGCCGAGTAGCGGCTGTAGTTGTTTCGGGGACCGTGCCGGGTTCGCCCAGCAGTGAGCACGCGGTTCGTGCTGTGCAACGCACGAGACCACCACGTGCTCGCTTGCGAGAGTGAAGTCCCGGTCCGGAAACGCCAGCGGTGGATTTGCCGATCCCGCGGACGGACAAAGTTTAGGCAGGTAAATGGATTTGGACCGGACGGGTTCTCCACGCGATCGTGTGTGTTAAGCTCCAACGGGCAAAGCACATGTGTTCGCGTGGGGAACCCCTCGAGACGTGGGGCTTGTGTTTTTTTTTTTATGCGCACGGTGACGTCATGGCTGCACGTGGGGTTGGAATCCGGCAGGAGGGGTATCTCTGCCGGATGGTACCGTCCAAGGAGGGACGAGGAACACGTGCAGTTGCATGACGTCACGGGCAGGTGCAAAGTGCGCGAGCTCTGAGTTGCCGCGCAGGTGCTGCGCATGAAAAAAAAAAAAAACAGAAAGCCTCACTTTCGGGTGCACAGGATTCCTGGGCAAGGGGTGGAAGACCCCCTTCCCTGGGCACAGGATGGAAACTAGTTAGGGGGAAGGGTTAGCTTAGTTAGACCGACTCCATGGGGCAGGGGTAAGTCCTCATGGAGTCCGTGGAATGGATTAGTTAGAGGGATTGTAGCCAGATTTAGGTTGGGAAATAAAATGATTTTTTGAGTTAGAAGACAGTGACAGACAGTGGATGTGTAGAGGGGACGTAGTTTAGCTACGTAGGTTAAAAGGAACGTGCTGTAGTATAAGGGACGACGTGGGAGCACGAGTTAGTTAGGGGAGGTAGTAAGAAGGATGGCAGAGTTCAGCGGTGAGTGTGTTGAAGAGTTGTGAGGCGAGTACGTGTACATGTTGAGTGAGTGAGGCCAGCGGGTCTGCGTGTATGGAGTGAATGGGGAATGCATGGTGCGATGAGTGATTGGGGGGAGGAGTGACTCCCACCCAAGGGACCCCGGGGTCAGTATAAAGTGAGTTAGGGGGTTAGTCAAATTGAAAAATGGAGGTCGTTTTGTTGTTGGTGGGAAAGTAGGCTCGAGACCCATTTGGAGGGGTGCAGGAGCCCTGTTGACGGGCTTGGGAGCGTGGCTGCGAAAGGTGAGTATCGCTGAGTGGGTACCCCGGGCACCAGGCTAGTCGGCCGCGGTAGGCCATGGGCCCATGGGGGGCCGGGATAGAGTAGTGGGCACGGGTGCGCCTGCTTGGTGCGGGGGCCCGGGGCGCCATTAGCCGCGTGGGCAGTGTTGTGGGCACGGGTGACCCTCGGAAAGGGGCCCGGGAGGCCGGCCTGCCACGTGTGCGTTTCAGGGGAGGTGCCATGGGGGGCACTCCCCGGTGTTAGGGAGCTGGTAGGCTCGGAGGCAGTGTAGTGCCCGGGGGTGCCATAGCGGGAGAATCGGCAGAGGGTCGTGCCTGCCAAAGGGAGCCACGTGTCCTAGCCAGGAGACCGTGTGAGGGCACGGAGAGAAAATTGGGGGGGCGAGGCCCGAAATTGTGAGGACACCAACACAGGCGACGGGAATCTGGGTTGTTAGAACCAATAGTTTAAGCGAGAGGCGCTTGTTGAAAGCCCCGGGGTAGTTTAACAGTTAAATGGATAGGGTAGATTAGGAAGTGTACCCCTCCGCACCATCCATCCCCTCGCTGTCGTTGTGGGCGCTGGACCCACTTTGGTTATAGATCGCCGAACTCTGGGGAGGCCATTCTGAGGCTTGAGTTGGGCCTCGACACAGGACGCTAGCTCTCCCTTATTCCCCTCCGGGAAGGGAACGTAGGGGTTGGGAGTAGGCTCGGTGACAGAATAGGTTAGCCGAACAAGGACAGTACAGGGGGTTAGGGGACGATTTATAGTGGGGAAGTAAAAAATAATAATAATAATAAAAAAAATAAGTTGGGGCTAAATTGGGGTTTGACAAATTAAGGGAGTGGGTATAGACAATGACAGGCAAAGGCGATAGGTTGGGAGGGAGACCGTAGGGTAGGTCCGAGCCCACCTTCCGAGTGGCCAGCACCACCGCACTCCCTCCACCAACCTCCACTGAACGGCAAAGGCTGGCCAGCTTCATCGGCTGGCTGTGTTACTTCAAGGCCTGTGCCGGCCCACTTGATCGGCAGCTGTTGTGTTGCTGCAAGGCCTGTGCCTGCCGGATCATCTGCAGCTGTGGTACTTCAAGGCCTGTGCCGGCCAGTTCATCTGCCGGCTGTGTTTGCCTGCAGCGGCCTTCTTCTGCGGGCTGTGTTGCCTGCACCTTTGCCATGCCATGCCCACTGCCCACGTTCACCAGCCCCGTTCAATTTTTGCTTTGCCCCCCCCCCCCCCGGTTCATTGCCATGTGCGCCAGGATCGTAAAAGCAACAGTTTGCAAGCTGCAAGAACTGCCCTGTTGGCAGCTACAACACGGGCCTGCAGTGGCGGCCCGTGCACCGTGTTTGTGTTCATGCATCCATTCTTTGTGCTCATTGCGTGTGCCACTTGAGCTGGCACGGAGACTACGTTTGTGCGGCCCATGCACCGTTGTGGTTCACTGCGTTCAGTTCAAAAGGGAAGGCCTTGGACTGCGTGTGAGCAGCCAGCCACGTTCCCTGTCACCTGCATCGTTTGAGCCAGAGACTGCATGCGGGCAGCCTGGCTCCCTGCTAACTGCTTTTCTTTTGCAGAGTTCAATGATCCTGGGCCATGGTTTAGTGTAAAATTTGTAAGTTAAGGTTAAGATGTACTGTAAATATGAGTGCGCCCCCCGGCATGTATGTCTAGCGCCGGCAATTTTATTTAAGTCGTCCGTGTGAGTGAGTTTGTTTAGGTAGTTACGCAGCCCTCAGGTTATTTATTTTGGGGACACGAATACCATGAATGTCGCACTCAGGGATCTGTAGGTAAAATGTACTAGGGGAAAACTACACATGATGGCACACGAAAATTTGACGACTCGGGACGAGTCTGTAAAAAGGGGAGGGGGTAGTGTTGTGGTTACCAAATTCGCAAACCACCATTCAGGTCCCTTAGGTGAGGTATCTCGGTAAGTACATGTGTAGTTAGGCCCAAACCCGTTGTCTAGTGGGAATACATGTCATTTATGCGTGCTGCGACTCTTCAGGATAGCCGTTTTTCTTTTGCTATCTTTATTTTGGACCAACCGCCATGATTACCACCACAACCACAACATCAACCACCAACCACAACGCCGCTTCACCACAACCGCCACGACCTTCCCGTCACACCTCGCAACCGTCGCATCGCCACCGTTCTTGCCCCGCTGTGGGTACCGGTGTTGGACTCGTGCAGGGCGCGCGCCGAACAGCGTGTACAAAATCACGGATTTTGTGCTTCAAAAACGGATCAAAAACGACACACGCCCACTTTTTGCCGTCCAATCGGTGAGCGAGGGGCGAATTGGCCCCGCCCCCAGGGCGATCGATATATGCAAATTTACGGATCAAAAAGCCTTCACGCCCACTTTTTCTCGGGCCAATGGGGAGCGAGGTGAAAGGTCGAAGGGAGGGGGTCAAAGATGAGAGGGCGAAGTTACGGGGCGGATAAAAGGACCGTGTTCGTCAGTCGGAGAGTCGAGAGGCGGAGAGTAGGAGAGTAGGAGAGTCGGAAACAGAGAGTCAAGACTTCGCGGGCGGTGGAGCTGCTCGTCGTGTGCGTTGGAGTCGGAACGGAGGGGACGGAGCTGTGGAAAGGCGGCGACACCAGACGAGGGGGTGCTCGCGTCGTGCAGGGAGCTGCACCCGAGGGAGGCCGACAGCGCGACCTGGCCGAGGTGGAGACGCTCGTTGCGGGATAATAAAGATCCCCTACACCCCGAGCATCAGCAACCCCCTCCTGTTTCCCCCCGCGCTGAGATAGTGCGACCAAGGGGGCCCCTTTCCCACCCCCTACCAGACACTGTCCGCGAGGCCCGCGGAGTTGAGGCGCCATCGCCGCTCCTCGTCTCATCACCAGACGGGTAGGCGCGACCCGGTCTCGGCCTCAGGCCCGCCTCATCCTTGAGGGTATTTCTTTTCCTTGGTTTTGGGTATGTGTTGTCGGCGCCGTCTGTGAAGTAGAATTGTATAAGTGTTGCCGTGTGCTCGGTAGTCGGTATTAGCTCTGCATTGTGTTTTCACTTTTATATTTGCTTTTTGTGTAAATGGAATTGTGTTTTTCTTTTCTGTGTGCTTTTGGTGGAATTGAATATGTGTGCTTCCCGTGTGCCGCGAATAAATGTGCTTTGTGTTGAACTGTTTCCCGCTTCGCTTCGTCATTTCTCCCATTGAATCCTCATCTTGCTTCACGTAAAGGGTTGGTAGTGGGCTGAATACGCCCGATAATTAATCGAACCGTCGAGGTCGACGATAACACCGCTCGGTTATTCTGATAGTATGGAACGGGTCGCTTAAGTGGCCCGTGTCCGAAGTCGACCTGCGGCGAGGTGCGATCGCCCGGTCTACCCTCCGCGTGGGTACTTAGGTAGGTCGAATTTGGCGAGCAACCCTATCCCACGCGGGGGCTGATTGGCTCGATCGCGGTGAGACCGAAAGGTCCACCCGTGACTGGTTCCCGGCGTTAGTCCGAGAGGGTCACGACTGGATTGTCTGTCCGGTGGGCGACGTGCCGCGATTCGAGTTACGTGGCCGTCAGCACGCCGGCGGGCGCGAATCCGCAACAATATATATATATATATATATATATATATATATATATATATATATATATATATATATATATATATATTTATATATATGTATATATATGTATATTTATAAATATATATAAATATATATATATATATATATATATATATATATATATATATATATATATATATATATTTATATGAATTGATATATTTTTTTCTTTACATGCTCCAACTTATTTGTAATTAAATTTATATTTTGGTTCTATTTATGTACATTAAAATTATATAGAGAGTCTATAAAATTGTTTGTAGCACTGATATGTTCTAAAATACTTTCCACACATCCTGTAAGCTGTAAAACAGTGCAGCTGAAAAACAGGAAGCTGTCTGAAACTGAAAAACAGCTGCCCCCATTATGTTCAAGCCCGGGAAATTTCCAAGATTAAATAATCACACTTCCTCGAAGAGATTTAAAAGTCAGCTCTCGATCGAAAATCTTCTGTCTGATGGTTTTTTTTTCTTCATTTTTTTTCTCATCTTGATCCAATGGTAAATGAACAGACATGGAGAATCTTTATTCTGACGAAGAAAATAACGCTTCGCAATGTTGGTAAGTTCGTGTGTGTGTGTGTGTGTGTGTGTGTGTGTGTGTGTGTGTGTGTGTGTGTGTGTGTGTGTGTGTGTGTGTGTGTGTGTGTGTGTTGTAAAGTCCGGCTTCCTCTGAGAATGATGGTGAAGCAATTGATTATTAATTAAATCACAATACGACTAATATCTATATATATATATATATATATATATATATATATATATATATATATATATATATATATATATATTTTTTTTTTTCTGACAGGTTGTCCCCAATAAGAAAATCATTGATAACTGATTTGGAACAGGAGGTGTTTGCATATCACATGTGTGTGTGTGTGTGTGTGTATGTGTGGTGTGTGTGTGTGTGTGTGTGTGTGTGTGTGTGTGTATGTGTGTGCATATGCATGTGTGTGTATGTGTGTGCATATGCATGTGTGTGTATGTGTGTGTGCATATGCATGTGTGTGTGTGTGTGCATATGTGTGTGTGTGTATGTGTGTGCATATGTGTGTGTGTGTGTGTGTGTGTATATGTGTGTGCATGTGTGTGTATATGTGTATGCGCGTGTGCACATGTGCGTGTGCACATGTGTGTGTATATGTGTGTGCATATGCATGTGTGTGTGCATATGCATGTGTGTGTGCATCAATGTCAACCCCCTGGTGTATTAAATCAAGGTCAGAGATCTTGACATTCCAAAACTATGCACCGCAGCTTGATCTCTCCGACATCCTACCTTGAATCCAGTCCATACAAGTGGTGAAAAGTGTGGGGCCCAGTACACACACCCTGACGAACTCCAGTAACAACTGAAAATAAGTCAGAGATGGTACCACCACATCTCACAGCACTCTCAGTTGCAGAGTAGAGTTCAGACATCAGATTGATCAGTTTTGGTGGCACCCCACGAAGAATCCTCCAGAGGACATCCCGATTCACTGAATCGAACGCTTTACAGAGATCAACATAGTCTGCAAGCAGCCCCTGCCGAAACTCTCGTCTGCGTTCGGTGAGGACCCAAAGAGCAAGGATACGGTCAATCGTCGACCTCTTTGGTGTAAAGCCTGACTGCTCTGGACGCAGATGCTCAAGCAGATGGTGGCGAACCTTATCAAGAATTACCCGAGCAAAGACCTTGCCCGGCACTGAGAGCAGCTTCACCCCTCGCTAGTTGTTGCAGTCTTGGCGATCACCCTTCCCTTTCAAGAGAGGGACAACAAGGCCCCTCTTCCAGTCAGTTGGGATGATGCCTGTGTTCCAGGCAGAACACAAAACTGCATGCAAAGACACATGTGCAGCATTTCCACCAGCCTTGAAGAGTTCAGCATGGAGGCCACAGATCCCTGGAGCTTTACCCCATTTCAACCGGTTCACCGCAGCCTGTATTTCCACAAATTAAGGTGGACCCCAGTTGATTCGAGGGTCAGCATCAGTTTATTGTAACACCCCTGACATCCAACTCGACAGCTGGGGGATCAGCCTGTACAACCACTCAAAGTAACCGGCACAGCGGGCCTTCACTTCGGACTCCTCTGTCAAGAGCCAACCACCCTCTGCTCTAACTGCAGTACACCGAGGGATGGGCTTGGATGAACACAATGTGCGAATTCCCCTGTAAGTGTGACGAGAATAACCTGTCCAGAGGTGATGCTCTACCCCCTCACAAATTCCTCGCACATAGGCCTCCTTGTCCACCCTTAGTGCACGTACAGTTTTACACCTCAGCTCCCTGAACAGCTCAGCTCTGCCATTCAGCCTGGCCCTGCGACTCTGGTCAATGGTATCCAGTGTCCCTTGAGAGACAAAATTCTTCTTTACCCTGTGGTGAGTTCCAAGACATCCACCGGCAACATCAAGGACGGTGGTCTTGAAGGCGCTCCACAACTCTTCAGGATCTCTCAAAGGAACCACACCCCTCAAATCTCCACTCAGCTTGTTCGCAAACTCCTCAGCTTCCCTCTCATCCTTGAGCTTGCCAACATCCAGCCTAGGTTGGGATGGTACCATTCTCCCGGATTTAAGGTGCAACTTAAGAGTTGCTACAACAAGCTGGAAGTCAGTTTTGAGGAACTGAACACTCTGGGAGACACTGCAGTTCTGGATCATCCTCAAGTGACCATCAACGAGCACACAGTCAATCTCCTTTGCCACACCACTAGCATTGGAATACCAAGTCCAGCGATGAGCTTGTGGGCACTCAAACCATGAACCGGCCACCGCAAGTCCATGACTTCTTGCAAAGTCAAGGAACTTAGTGCAATTCTGGTTCATATTTCCTGACCGATGGAGACCAACACACGTCTCATAACCATCCCTATCAGTTCCAGTCGATGCATTGAAATCCCCCAAGACTAGAAGTGTATCTCGTCTGGGGCACTGATCAACCAGAGACTCGATCGTGGCGTAGAATGCATCCTTCACAGTGAGATCACTCTCCTCAGTTGGAGCATAAACAGAGACCAGGGAAATGACACCTTAGGAGTGATGAATCCTTAGGCTCATTGTACGCTCGTTGACCGGTGTTACCTCAATTATCATTGGAGTCAGCTTATTGGACACAGCTACAACTCCTTGTGCATGGGGACCATCAGAGTGACCAGACCAATGGTAGCTGTGACCACCCACCATTTTCTCGCCGCAATCCGGTCTCTGAACCTCAGAGAATGTTGCAATACAGATGTCCAAACGCTTGAGCTCAGATGATAAAAGCAACAGGTGAACATTCTCTCTTCGGGATAGGATATTCCAGGCACCCACCCGAAGGGACTGCTTCAGGTTAACCCAAGGAGCCCACCGTCTGGTGGACGACACCTCAGCACCACTCCGACACACTCTCACGCAATCTGACCCAGGGATGTTACCCCGTGGTTTCCCTCCTATCATCAAAGATTTTGGGTCCGGAAGGCTTTGCCCCAATCCCATCATCCGGTGAGCTGCCCTGAGAAGGGAAGCTGCACAGGAGGTACTCCCACGGAGTGGGTTTTCAGATTTCTTTGCATTTTTGTGTTTTGCGGAATGAAGGGTTTTACGGTGGTCAGTGTGCAAATCCTGCCACCAACCTTCTAAGAAGAAGTGACCCAACTGCAGGAGGACGTCCGCAGACACAGTTGGGCACTAGATATGGATAGCCATTGGCTCACGAGGAGCTCCTCCGCCCTTTGACAGGTTTTGTTTTTAATCCTGCTGGGTGTCCATATCCAAACACCCTCCTCACCAAAAAACCTGGTGGGGAAGACGGTTTAGTCACCGACAACCCGACCATGGAACAGGTTAGTACAGGTTTGCACGATACCTGTAGCAGGTCATAGATCTAATCTGGCCTGACCTAACATAAACTATGTACCGGTCTTTCAAAAAAAGAAAGAAAAGTTTAAAAAAAACAAGAATGAGGTGCAGTGTTTCGGTACACTGTTCAAGTACCAAATCCCTGTTTCTTGTCTGAAGAACTTTATTCATCCCAGATCATCATGATCTCAGGCCTGGTGTTGGCTCACTTAAGATCCGAGGGTCTCGAGTGCTGGCTTCAGATCCGATGGTCTTGAGTTGAAGCCCCTGCCGGGCTGTTGAGTTAGCACCAGATGGGGTTGACTCAGCCTGTCATCCTTCCGAGGTTGGCAAAATGAGCACCAGCATGCTGGTAACAGGGGCACTACATCAGCGGCATAGTCGTGCTTCCAGAAAATGATGCAACCATCAGCCATCGGCTGCACACGAAACAACAACAGAGTCAAGCTTACTTAAGTTGTCTCACACCAAGGGTGGGTTTTCTTCTTCTGGAGAGGCACCATACCTCTACACAATTTCAACTTCTGTGCTTCACTTGCAGGAGCTGCCACCTCCCTTCAAACACAAAATGCATTGGCCTGTGAACTGTTCTTTCTTCGTCAAACGTTTATTCATTTATTTCCTTTATTTCTATCTTTTACAGCAATCTAAGGCTCTTGGAGGACTTGTACGTAAACCACATGCAGGACAAGAGTAACAACGATCACTGACACCCTGACCAAATTCCAGCTTGAACCTACAGGGGGCACTGCATCAGCAGCACAGCTGTTCATCAATCAAATTATGCTACTTGCAGCCATATGCTTTTTTTATATACATTTTGGCAGCTAGAACAATAGCAGCAATGGACAAAAAATATATTCGCTTTCCGGGATTGTATCCTGGTTCCCTGCAACATGATCCAAGGGTTCAGATCGGAACACTCAAACAGGCCCAACTCAGTTTAAAGCATCATTTCAAGTGAACATTCGGTGGTAAAGGAGTCATTACGAAAGTGTCACTCTAAGTGACACGCGGTGAAACAGTCAGTCGTTTAATGGCGGTGATAAAAAATGTGTGTGATTTATGTTGGAAAATGTTTTTGAACACAAACATTTGATGGTGGCATTCAGGTACTTCAAAGCAAGACCTCAACACCGTTCCAGCTTTTCTATCTCTCCTTTCTCTGACTTACGAACAAGTAATTGGTGTGTATGAAAACACAAGGAAAAAGTCTTTACTGTCACGAAAGTATGAAATGTATTTTGTTTGGTTTCTTTACAAATATGAGTTATATCTTGAGATTAAACAATCAATCTCAAACATTCATGGATTTTCAACTTTTAGTGAAAGTAAACGTAGAATCCCAAGACACCGAGAGTTAAAACGGCAGTCGGTCGAGCGCACACCTCCATCAAGCCTGAACCAAAATCTCATGAGCTTGTTCTTGTCACCTGCCCAACTCATCCACCGAGTTCTGTCATAATCCGTCCACAACGTTTTGAAATATCATGTTATACATATCTCGTTTTTAGCACTCTCTCAATGGTGAAGAATCCGTTTTAAAAAAAATTTCTGGGATCCGGATCTGCATCAAAACCGAATCAATTCGTCCTTCACACACCCAACCTGTCCACCAAATTTCGTCCAAGTCCGTTTATAACTCTTTGAGACATCCGACTGAGAGACTGACACACAAGGCTATGCCTGGTGTTGGCTGAATGGTGAGGGTGGTGGGCTTGGGATCCCTCTCAGCTGTTGAATTGACACCAAGTGGGGTTGACTCTGCCTGTCATCCTTCCGAGGTCAGTAAAAATGAGTGCCAGCTTGCTGGTATCATGTGTCAGAATGGCGACCTGTCCAGGATTGTGTCCAATAGCCAAGGAGACTGCTTCGGCAGCACCAACGCTCTGCACAAAGTATGGTCCCAATGGATGGATGGATGGATGGATGGATGGACACAAGGGTGAAACATAACCTCTGTCTACCTTTGCTGGTGGAGGTAATTACTATCAGATCATGAACAATGTGATACACAGAACGTCGGTTCTGCCAAAGCAGTTTCTGTTGCTCGGGTAACAATACTAGTTGGGTCAACACTCCGACACAGGAAGTGAGAGCAGGAATTTGGAATTTGTCGAAGGTGCCGGCAATAGCTCACCGACTCATCGCTAAGGACACAATAGGAAATTTAACACACACCAACTCATGCCGGCAGACAAGTCGCCCAGTTTAACGTCCATCCGAGGGACCACACGCACATTGATGAATCACCCTGCCAGTGAAACTCAGATGACAGTTTATACAGAAGCTGGGTTGGGATTCAAACCCAGGCCAGACAGATGATGTGAGAATACAACTCTCTGGACATTTATAAGCATTACAGCTGAAATGCGAAGAGTTCCAGAATCTTTTAACCTGAACCGAATTTCAAAATTTAAACTGGGGAATTAAGTTCAGCAGCAGTTCTGACTGCTAAAAATGTGATCATTTGTCCAATTCGCACATTGTTTGACACTGGTAATCTCCGGATAGTGTTTGATACTACCATGCTGGCTTGGCAAGTTATTTGCGATTGGAAACATGTATGGAAACTAAATATAGCCACAAACACTCGGAGATGCCTGGAGTGTCGAACAATGTCAGAATTGGACACATGAACACTATTTTTTAGCACTTGGAATTCCACAGTTTAAATTTTGAAATTCCGCTCAGGCTAAGACACTCCAGTGCTTATCAAATCGGTGGAAATAAAAATAAAGCCATGAACACTGGCTTCTCTGGGTGTTTATAAGTATTGCGATGTGTTCAGCATTTTGAAGGTATGAAGTTGAGGCATTCGATAATATGACTTGAAAGTAAAAAATTTTTTTGTGACCGAGCGGTTCTGAGTGCAAAAAAACAGTGTTCAATTATCCAAATTCGCACATTGTTTGATACTCCTGATGTCTTCAGACGGTGTTTAGAATGACCCAGCCAGCTATTCCTTATCAACTGTTTTGTTGGAGCGCTTGCTTGAGTGCTTAATAGTGGTGTGTGGAATCGATTCCAAAGAACACGATTCCAACCATGGAATCGAAAGGAATCGAGTCGTGAACCGGAATCGATGTCGATTCCGAGTAATTACTACTTCAAAGAAAGAAGCGTCTTTGAAAAAAAAAAATTTCGCCCTGTTGGGCATGTTCCAGTTACACATAGCCTAGCGATGTATTTATGGAAAAGGAACACACACACCCCTGGGGCATCCCGTTTGCAAGAGAGCAGCAAAAGCAAGTCAGTTGCAAACTAAATGCTCCCAGGGGCGTGCTCCTTTTAAATGAAGAGCAAGGCATTTGAAGTTGGCCAGAAAAAGTGTGCTGGTTGCTTTGCTGATGGACGGGTCGGCAATATATCGACTGGTAAAGTTTTGACATGTCATTCAAACGGTCCAGAAGTGCATTTTGCAACTATTTCGGGAAGGGTAAAGGGGAACCCAAATGCTCAGACCACCTCGGCGCTAATTTGTCCCTCGATACCCTACAAAATAGATAGATATGATTTGTCTTTTTCAGATTTCCGAATTATAAAGTGGTAAATTTGTGATTAAATTCGAAATCTTCTTGTTTGTATTAGCCATGACGTGGCATATGGAAGTAGATCACCAGATACGTACTGTCTCTGGTTTACATCGTGGTATAATTTAACTCAAATGGCGAATAATTTTCGTTTTTCCACAAATATGCTGTGTCGATGAATCCTTGGTGCTTGTATAGTAAAACAAGATGACATGGTTTCATGCTACACCAAAAGTTTGTCAGAAATTGGGCAGAAGTTTGTCCGAAATACCCTCGTGTGGATCGGGCTTTCAAAATGTTCGCTTTTGTGCTCGCAACGTGTTACAGAGCACTGTTATGAAACAACGGAGATGGCTCGATCTTATGGTTATCCGCAATGATTGAGAAAGGATGCCATCCTGATGATTAAGCGGAAGAAACAGTCGTCGCTAGAAGCTGTAACACCATCTCTACTGAGCTACCAACATATGTACACCAGTGATTTGAGTGGTGAATCAAACACATGTTGCAATTGCCCAGCAGTTACCAGAAGAGCACCTGAAAATAATTATCTATTAATGACGCAAATTGCGACAAATCAAATGAACCGTCATGTATTTAAAGTGGAGAGAAAGGACGTCTGTATGTATCATCATCTACACCACAATGAGGATTTAACCGAGGAAGCTAAAACTTTCAGCATTCCCCCCACCCCCTCCACCATCCATGTGGGTGATCAACCATCTCCCACACCCCCTCCACAATACCCACCACCATCACCCCCCCCAAAGCATCACCACCACAATACCCACACCCACTCTGCACCCTACCCCTCCCTCCACCACCGTCTCCCCCCTCCACCACCACCTACCCCATCCGCAATCCTCCATCCACTGGGGAGGGACATCAACACCTCACAAACATGACGCTGGGACATGGCACGGACACAAATTGCATCTGAACAAAGTATAAAACGGGAAGATCCCATAACATAAAAGACACCTGGTCAGCCTGCAACAGTGGGACAAAGCATTTGTCACCCATTTTGTTGGCGGTATCCATTGTCAGGCAATGATGGGCATTTCTGCTCACGTTATATATATATATATATATATATATATATATATATATATATATATATATATATATATATATATATATATATATATATATATATATATATATATATATATATATATACCAATTTATCAATTAACAGAAAAATCTTTCCCTTAGAAACCACCAATTGAATGGAAAAATTAACCCTAATGAGCTGAAGTGATCATGTGACCAACGTTTTCATCTTCACTTACACTTCCGCCTTCTTCCTTTGAATCGCTCAGACAAGGCTTCAAACAATTTGGCAACACAATCCCCCCCTCCCCCCTCCCGAAAGCTTTTCCATCACTAATTTGGTCTCCAATCATTTCTTCAAAATTCCACCGATCAATTTGAACATACTGAGAACCTTCAGTGTTGCTGATAATGGTGGAATCAGCATCGGAATGTGAGTTCGACGTGCACTGTTTCTCTATGTAAGCCACCATTCTGATCAATATGGCTTCAATATGCGACGTCGCTGGAGAAATCGAATATCGACACTGGGGCTTCTGTCGACACTTTGTGATAAGCAAAAAATTCTGTTTTTTTTCCTTGCAAATTAGACCATGTTAGTGATTCTCAATGGTTTTCATAAAAAAGAGAAATTTGAGTTTGGGTTCCCCTTTGAAGAAGACGGTCCAAAAGTTGCATGCTCACTTTGTTCAAGAGACATTGCTCCTCACTGTAATAAGTCCAATATGCGAAAACATTTGAAAACCAAACACCAGAGAGAGTATTAAACACCAAACACCTATTAAAGACAGTTGAGAATGCAGATTCAAAGAAACCAAAGTTTGCAAACAGCAACAAGTTCGCTTTTGCAATCGAATATTTAAAGTTCTTTCATCCCGGTAATGCTCCAGTTTGCTGTCTTTCCATCCCGTCCCCTCACACTGCCTTCCCTCTCCCTCCCCTCACGTCACATTGCCTTCCCTTCCCCTCATGTTGCCTTCCCTTCCCTTTCCCTCCCCTCATGCTTCCTTCCGTTCCCCCCACCCCTCCTCTTTCGCATACCTCTCATCACTCATCCCCACCCCCTCTTACTCCTCCTCACTCCCCATCCCTCTCACACTCTCTGTCCCTCTCACCTCTTTTTCTCCCCCATGCCCCCATAGCATACCCATCAGCAAAGCGACGGGTGGTATTTGCTAGTATATATGTATATGTGCTTTTGCATGATTCAGTCACAACCACAGGAGATTTGTCTTGTATGATGTGCAGATGCTTTCCCTTGATTTATAACAAACACACACCTAATGCCATCTGGAAAAACAAAATCCGATCACGTTTTGGATTAATTACATACAAACATAAACATTGATTGGTGCATGTAATGGCATTAAAATCATCTACTTGGCAACAGATTCTGCTTTTCTTCCAATGGAACACTGACTTTCTTGTACAATGTACATGGTTGCTCTTTGCCTTTATAATAAAGGTTCAGAGATCTTCATGGGAGATTCAACCCAAAGTTGTTAAATTTACAGGGGATTAATCTTTGTTGATTATAATTTACATTTCAAATCAAAGATATATCTATTTCGCAAATATTGGCGTTTACCTATTAAATTGTCAATCCATCTTTAAAAAGAATTGAAATTCAATTCACGCAGATCATCCTGAGAATGTCCATCAATAATTGTGGTCCACATCAACAACCGTCTCTGATCACATGGCTCTCCATCAAGAAGACTGAGCATTTATGAACAAGCAAGGTAACCCATGGAACATCTTTCTCAGTTGTCATCTATTTCTATTCACTCACATAGTGGCCATTTTGATTTCTTCATGGACAAGACTTGATTTCTTTGCCTCCATTTGGCGTCTTCCTTGACAGCGAGTGACACAGTTTGCTCAACTGTCTTGTCTGTGTGCTTGCTCCATTAAGGAGCCAGCAGGAGGTTGACCATGCCGACCCCCTTCCGCTGATGCAGTGTTCGCTGTAAGTTCAAACCGGATCGATAAGAGCGACAGTGAAAAGGTTCAGCTCGGCTTTCTGTTCACTTTTTACATTCAGCAGTGGGCCAACAGCAAGTACACTTTTTATCTGCTCGTCTTAAGGCCACTGAAGGAAGATGGAGTTTTTGGTGTTTTCGTGTGAATAATCTCCACAGTAAAAAGCTGACAGTCCAGGCACACATGGAGACCATAAACAAGGACTCTGTTCCCCTATTGCTAGAAAGCAACTGTTTTTTGAGCAACAGCTCACAGAAAGAACAAATGCCATTTTGGGAGAATTAGACTTTTCATACATCTGCCTCAGGTGACATGGAAAGTATCTCGGGACAAAGCCACCTATGCCAAGACATATTATTATTTGTCCACAAGAAAACGTGGCCAATTTACCAGCGATATGTGTTAATAAGCCTGTCGGAATTATTCTCGACGTTGTCATCGGAGTTGTCAGATTTGGAATCGCCGTCTCCTGCCCCTAATTTGAAGCGGTGCAGTTGTATTACTGTCATCATCCCTATTATCACTTACACTGTCACACTTCACTTTCTAAATGAATTTCCCCAATGTGCACCGAGGAAATGCTGCTGCAGTCATAGACACCACAATCACTTGACTCACTCAAACCAATTGCTGATCAAGATGCCGTGCTGGACTTGTTGGGTCGCAATATGGCGGTCGTGCGATGCTGGATTTGGGAAATAATTTGGGGAAAACATTGGAAATGCTGTCATTTCATCGAAATGGGGCAGCAGCCAAAATTTAATTTTCAGGAGTAGGTTTTAGAATCAGTAACTGAATTCATTAAAAAAAAATTCACAGTCTGCAGGAGTCCCATAAGTAAGTATAATGAAGAAATCTCACCTCGAGTGGCCGACTGGATCACTGTATACAGATTGTGCTCAGAAACCGGCAACCCTGACAGCAATTTTGCCTTTCTTTGTTCGCACTTGCACCGAGATCTTGTGACAATTTTATTCCACACAGTGGCAACACCAGGATCAACCTTTGGAGCAATTAGCTGGGGGGCAAACCAACAACAGAAACAGCCACCACCCGTGAATGTGTTACAGAATCAAATTAATGTTGCTTTTAAGCAAATTACACGTGTGACACGTAATGCTGTCATGAATCATTTCCAGACATCACAGATGCCCCGAGAAAATTGGTTTGTCCAATAACTACGTTCTGCAAGGCCGTCCGAAACAACACAGGCAAGATATCAATGCTGATCAACCAATCTTTTCTTGCCATGGTGCCTGGGCATGAATGCAGTCACAGTCAACACAGCTGCAACAAAGCGGGGTATCTGCGACCACTCATGGAGAAGATACTGAATCCACATCAAGCACCCTTTCTCTTGCAGTGTTTAAGGCTTCATGAGGATCCTGACTGCAAGAACATCATGAGATATAAATGTTAGATGAATGCAAAGACATTAGCTCTGGGAGGCATAGAAGTTTTTTTTTCACAACATGCTATATTGCTATTAAATAACTTGGGTCATTCTTTGGCCCAAATTTGAAAAAAAAAATGCAAATTGCATTTGAATGTTAATTTTTGTACTAGATTCCCTGACGCTGAATCACTCATCCACCGCTCTCTCTACCTGCCTAATCCCATACAGTCCATAACACTTCCCTCTCTCTCTTATCTGCTTCCAATCTCCCCTGCTCTTCTCACTCCTCACAAAGTGCATGTGCAGTGATGCTGAATGGCAAATAACCAGTTATTGTGGAATTATTTTTTTTCCTGCAGCCTGATGACACACACATCATTACTTCTCGTCAGCATGGTTCTCCAGTGCACAACAAAGTGCAAGATAGTTACCCGCGATGCGAAGCGAAAAGCGGGGTTCGGCAATTGGGGCACTTTGTCTGTCTGTCGACAAACGTCAGTTTATGATCGAGGAATAACTTGATATCAATTGAAAGTTATATTGTGAACATGAATCGGAAAACAAACCTGTAGTTTAGCAGTAGTTTGGCTCTGAATTTGTCCTGATCGCACATACACAGAGAGGAGTGAGATAGATATTGGGTAGTCGATCTAGTCTACCCTTATTATCAGTATTTCCGTCGATATGTTTGTCTGTCTGTCTGTCTGTATGTATGTCTGTTCGGTCCAGTGCTCCGTTAATACAATGGCGATTTCGATGAAACTTGGTTGGTAGGTTCATACCATGACCGAGTTGTGTACAAATGAGAACCGTTGCTATGGACCCACCCGTTGCCTAGCAACGGACCTTTGAAATTTTCAAAAAAATCTCAAAAAAAACTTTTTTTCGAAAATCAAAAATCGGGCCACGAGCGACTGTGGACAGTACATTCAGCCATATTGTCAAAAATTTCCAGCCGGATCCTATGAAAACTGTCGGAGAAGATAGACTTTGAATGAACCCTGGTCGAAAACAATAAAAAAACGAAGTTCGTTATATCTCAGAGACTATGAGTCTGATATACATGAAACTGGTATGGTAGGTTCATGGTATGTCCTAGTTACTGTATGTGTGAGAAAGAACCGTTGCTATGGATGCTTTTGTTGGCTATTAACGGCTGAAAAACGACTAAATTCGACTTGATCGACTACCCATGGCCACCTACCGGCTTGTTTACTCTGCCTGTCAAACAAAATTGAAAATAATTCCAAACAAGAAATGTAGTTTTTAATGACATAATAAAGGACACAAACAACAGGCATGAATAACTAATGTGGTGTGGAAGATGCTGCATCAATGGCGGTAAACCACCAAGGTGGTGTGGAAGATGCTGCATCAATGGTGGTAAACCACCAAGGTGGTGTGGAAGATGCTGCATCAATGGCGGTAAACTTCTGAATCATTTTTTTCTACAACCTTCAAAATCCGTTTTATTTTACTTGAACAATGAAGAACACAATCGCCATTTGGCACTTTTAAAAACCTACAGCTTAGCATTACATGGACAAAATATTACGGCATTTTACATCATCATGACCAATCAAATTTTCCGCTCACAAACCCCACACATGTCACCGTTTCTCAAGACTGTGCAGGGCAATGTATTCCATGAACTCTTTGGTTATTTTCCCCCGCCAACCAACGAAGTTGGCGGGGGATACAGAAATGGGTTCCGTCCATCCGTCCGTCTGTACAGCCATCCGTACGTCCGTCCGTCCGTCACATTTAGTTTCCGGAGCTTAACTACAAATCCCCTCAAGATATATTTATGAAATTTGGTACACACAGCAAGCAAGTGGTGAACTGGTGCCGTTTGATATTTAGAGATTTCCCCCAAAAAAATTTCTATCACTTTCCATGGAAACAAGTTGGGTATTAATAAATAATTGAGGTTAACCTTTGTTTCCAGAGCATAGTTGCAAAACTATTAAGTATTTCTTTATGAAATTTGGTACACACATCAAGAATAAATTGAACTGGTACCTTTTGCTATTTGTCCTCATTTACTATGGCGGGGGATATCGAAGACTTTGTCTTCAACGGATGCTAGTTGAATTTGATGAAGAAATAAAATAAAAAACAAATATCTCTGCAACATCGAAATTTAACTTACACGAGGGTTAAAAAAAAAGCAAAGAAAAGATTGTGGATCCTTGCTGCTTAAACACAGTACTTGCCCTGAGTAGCAGCTCTGCAAACTGACACAACAAACAAATATGGTAGCAGCTGGGACAGGTCATTAATAAAATTCAGGAGAGAAACAGTCGGGACTGATCATTGCCTTTCTTCCACCCTTCATATTTATATATATATATATATATATATATATATATATATATATATATATATATATATATATATATATATGTCGAGATCAGGGTCTGCAATCAAGCAATGACTACACCAATCGTCGTAGAGAAGAGCGTTTAATGCGCATCAAAAGTGTACACGAGAGTAGAAAGGCACAGAATACCTACAGTATACCAGCTCAGTCAAAACTCTCTGGCCAGCAAGCAGTTTGGTTTACTTTATATATACTTTTCCTGCTCATCTGGTTTCTTTGAAAGTAACAACACCCCAGCAAATATTCTCTCCTGGCCTGACAAAGCATTTATCTTTTCACAAGCAAGAAGATCTGTTATTGATCAGGCAGATCTTTATCACAATATATATTATCGTCTCATTCTGCTACAAGATGTTCCCTTTTGAACTATACCAAGACAGTGCTGATTTATGATTGGGCTTCTCTGAGCCCAAGGCTCAAAGAATGTTGTTACAAGGGCCAACAAGAAAGCCAGATGTTCAGCTGCACGACAAAGAGACAGAGAAAGAGAAAGAGAAAGAGAAAGAGAAAGAGAAAGAGAAAGAGAAAGAGAAAGAGAAAGAGAAAGAGAAAGAGAAAGAGAAAGAGAAAGAGAAAGAGAAAGAGAAAGAGAGAGAGAGAGAGAGAGAGAGAGAGAGAGAGAGAGAGAGAGAGAGAGAGAGAGAGAGAGAGAGAGAGAGAGAGAGAGAGAGAGAGAGAGAGAGAGAGAGAGAGAGAGATATAGCCGACTTGCTTTGATTACCAACAGTCAAAAATGGTAGCTTACTGAGAGCATCTTAAATGCTTTGGCTTCCTCAATTAAATGCTACATTCAATTTTAAGAAAAGGTAATCCTATTAAAATGGCTGCTTTCATCTTGGGAGCTGTTCAACAGCTCCACATTTGCCCCTCTGTTACTTAGAAACATAGTGGAAAAGGAACACCACAATTATAATATTTTTTAGAGATGGGATCTTGATGGAGCGGCAGGTGGTAAAAGGGAGTCTCGTCCAGAAGTGGCCCACTCTTATGAGTAGCTCCAAGTGGGTCATTACGTCACGAAAGCTCCGCCCGCACTTTCTTGCTTCATAGAAAAGCCCCCCCTCCACCATCCCGACCAGCCCATCAATACCCCACCCCTCTATAGAATAGTGGATACATTTCAACAATTATAACTTGAATATACATTTCAACACTTATGACTTGAATATAGGTCATGAGGAAGCAAAAATTACCTTTCAAAAACAACTTACACAAAAATTATTTTACACACACAAAAAGATACATATATTTTCAACTAACTATGGTTCTTTATGAACAAGAATATAATTTTTATAAACAATTAAGAATCAGCAAACAAGAATATAATTTTTATAAACAACAAGTAAGAATCTATATATTGTGTTCTTTATGAACCAACAAAAAGAATATAATTTTATAAACTGCAAGCCAGAGTGAAAGAAAATTTTAAAGAAAAGTCCCAACATTTTCCAACAAGGCAATGTTTAGATAACATTTCTTTCCATCTTCGTCATCGGTGTGAGCAAGTCGAGACACTCATCCAATGTGAGTGTAAGCAGTGGGTCAACAGTCCCATTAAGTTCACAGTACATTTCAGGGTCTATGGGTTGGGGAGGAAAACCAGAGTGAATTATCGGGGAGGGTAGAGACGGCGGAGGTGTTGGCAGCGGTTTGACCACAGCAACCACAGCAGGCTTCCCCAGGACCATCTCCGGTTTTGTTGTTTTCTTTGCTGTAGAAGAACAATGTCTCACGCACTCCCTGATTAGATTTTTAATACAAGTGATGACAACAATCACTGCTATGAAGATCATGAGCCCTATAAACAACCAATGGATTATCCAGGCTCCCCAACTCCCCAATATTCCCTTCAACCAAGATCCCATTGACCATCCCTTGTTAAAATCATGATATTTTGCACCTTCAGCTTTAATTTTTTTTTTCCAAATTATCAATTTCTTCTGAATTATCTGGAATGTATGTGCAGCATTCCACACCTATAACCGCACACGTCCCTCCTTTTTCTGCTAAAAGCATATCCAGAGCAATGCGGTTTTGCATCACGGTTGTCCGTATAGCTACCAGCTCGGCACTCGTTTTGTGAAATCCTTCGCTGGTGGTATTAGCAAGCTTTTCCAAAGATGCTGCCAAATTGATAATTTCCCTTGCACTTTTGCCTGCTCCATAAAAGGGGAATGCAATCATGAAAAACCTCTCAACTTCTGAAATGGCTCTTTTCGATCTGACCTGTGGTACAAAGGGTGATTGGTCAGTGATCCGAATCCTGGGTAGTATAAATCCCAAAAAACATGATCCCCTCCATCCCACTGGTAGCCATGAGTATGCCTTATACCCACACACAAAATATGTACCATTTAGGGGTGCCTGAGGTTCAAGAAGGTTATTTACTTCGATTTTTACAGGTATGGTTGTTCCATTAATTCGCCCTTTTATGGTCACCATTTCATCCCCATGTCTAGCATAGTACTGGCATGTTGATTCTCCTAAATGGGGTCCCCCCCCTTGTCCTCTAACTAGACAAATCAATCCAATTTGTTTGTGCATGAGCTGAAAATGTGGGGGGTACTTTTCTAATCCCTCCCCCTTCTTCAATCCATCATAATTCGTTACTTTTATTGCTCTTGCCAGGCCCTGTCCCACAGCCTTTTGCTTAATAGTTCTGTACTTAGGGTAATACCAATGCGCATCGTTCGTGCAATTATAACCCCCCTTCTCCCAATTACTTTTTATTTCTATTATTCTACCTTCCACTGATGCCTTCTCTACTTTAGTTAAAACTGGTCTATCTTGTCTACGGACTATGTACCCACACATGTTCTCCCCCTGGAGTGGAACTGCAAACAAGGGTAATCCGTGTTTTCCCATATACGCCTTCCTAATGCAATTGATCCCAATGTTTACCTTTTTTCTTCCCTGTGCACCCTGTCACAACCCATTCCTTGTTTCCCCTACCATTGACCTACCAAACATTCTAATCTCTATGACATTCCCAAAATGTCCTCACTATCTGTTATTGTCCATATTATCACGATTATACACATGCTAATCAAACACTGCCACATCTGTCATAAACCTCCAGTAACATTTCTTTCTCTTTTCGATTTCCTGTATCCTTTTGCAATGAGATGCGTGAATCCATGATTGGCTTACCTTTTCTTGACAGCTCCATGGGTAACCAATAATACCTGAAAAAGTCCAGTCCACTGCGTCTTCAGGACGTTCCTCCATTCGAACACCCTGTTGTCAAACTCTTTCACAATATTTATTCGCATCACAAGAGTTAATATTCATTTATACATGTCCATATATTTTACAGACATTCTACCAATAATTATATGTACTGTTTGGCCTTGCCCTTAAATTGGTGACCAGGATCCCAGAGCCCTGAGCTCAACTTTCATTTACCACTAAACGAACCCCAGAGGGCTAACTCAACCTGTCACTCCTTTAAGACTGGCAAGAAAAATGAACATCAGTACACTGGTAATAGGGACACTGCATCAGCAGCACAGTCATGCTCCAACCAGTGATGCAACCAACAACCCAAAGGCAGCACACACCACAAACATTTGATAATACATAGCTGCTTCCAAAACTTTCGATTTTACAAATTTTCGATTTTCTCCCACCTCTGCAAGTTCTTGAGTGTACCATATTCTCAGCACCTCCTTCTACATCATCCCCCTTTTGTTCATGCAGCTCATTTTTATGAGCCAAAACGAGCAAACCTTTTGGGTCACCACTTTGTTGTGGGGGCTGGGTATCAGCAGCAAGCACGACCGCTAGAGGGAGCAGTAGAGTTAGTTCCACCGACCGCACCCTTCTTTCCCATTCATAAGTTGGTCGTCATCAGAGAGCGTACATAGCCCCACGGTCTACCATTATGACAATACAATGCACAGAGAACCTTCCCAGGTACGGTGGCTGCTATGATATGAAAAACGCGTTTTTAAAATACCAACCGATGCTGACGTCAGAAGACAACAAATTCAGATCTCAACGTAAACAAAGATGTGAATTCTGCCTGTCCGAACCGACCCATGGGTTCACACCACTACCTTCACCACAGATGCATGTGCTCACCTGCACCCACCATTTGCTCACCCACTGACCCAGATGATCCTGATGGTGCAATTATCCCAATCGCCCCTTGGCGTCCTGGTGTTGCAGACTCCCCTTGCAGACCCCTGTCTCCAGCATTGCCATCCATGTTTACCAGGTGCTCCTGGCCTACTCCCATCACCATGAGGGCCAATCATGCCATCATGACCACTTGGGCCCGGAGGTCCGATAGGACCTGAACCACCAACAGTTCCACTGCCTCCCGCTTCTCCAGGCGGTCCAGACAACCCAGTGGCTCCCTGGGCACCATCATGAAGCCCATAAGAAGCACATAAGGGCAGAGTCATTAGAATATAAAATAAATGGAAATTTATACACAAGCACCCATACAGGTGCTGCTGAAGAACTGGCCCCCACCAGACACACCCCCCCCAAAAAGGGACCCCGTTGGGTCGTTATTGATACTCCCCCCTTGGAGGGAAGGTGAGCTGGAGGTGAGAAGCTTCCTTGGACCTTCCTGCCTCGTGCAATCCTTGACAATCCGGCTCGATGGTACTTGAACCTGCAACTCAATACCGCTGCAAGCACCAGGTAGTTAGGTAGCGTTGATTGCCAAATAACTCCCCCACAGGCGCTCAGCACGTATGCTCATCGGAAAGGCCAATGGTGGAAGGTAGCCAGGGAGGATGTCGTTGTTGTATTTTTTTTTTCATATGTGCTCAATATATGACTATCGATTTAACTATTCTTGACTAGCACACTTTGCGACATTAAATATCCTCTTATTTCCACAGTTACCCTACATTGTGTCATCTGCACAGTACACACATATCAGGAATATGCTTTCACCCTCGGCTAGATTGCATACCGCAATTAGCACAGAATCACTTTCCAAGATGTTATTCTCAGTGTACACTACATACCCTGAAAGTTATGTCCAGTATCGGACATCTTTCGATTACCACATTTTACTCCAGCAGTGAGTCAACCAACACTGCCTAATCAGATATCATCCATTCATCCATTTGGACCACACTTCTGCAAAGCATTTGGTGCTACCCAAAATAAAATAAAATAAAATATTTTCCTCTGTTCCCGGCTGAGTTGTGTATGTAATTATGTCCACAGCCACAGTTGCGATTTTAACTCATTCTTCATTCAAACATGTCATGGTAATTGTTTTTAAAATCTGCCAAATTCTCAATTATCTTTTACATGAGCCTAAAGTAAATCCCAACACACACTCCGCACCTCACTTGCACGATTTGCATTTCCTCTTTCAAACCGACAGAGCACACTGTCTATTGTTTGTGGCTCTTGGCGACTCCTGACTCTCAGTATCCCTGGTTCCTGAGGTTGACTCAGCCTGTCATTCCTCCCAGGTCGGTGAGATTATTTATTCCAATGTGTGTATCGGTGGAGGGACACTGCATCATTTGCACGAACACGTCCTTGTGACAATTGATACGAATCTGTCGCCACGTACTGCACACAACTGACGACTCGAGTCCCTACCCATGCCAATCCTGACAGCAGCTGTGCCCCTGTACGTTCGAGCAGCAGTTTTGTAGCTTAATGTTCAGGGTGCCTGCAATAACTTGCCAACTCTTTGCAAAAAGCATCGTGGGATCTTTAATGTCCACGAACCGATGTTAGCAAACTTTGCAGTGCATGTGAAACACCAGGATGGCAGTTTAGAGCTGCGTTGAGATTTGAACCGAGGATGCACAGCTCAAAGGGCAGCGTCCATACCACCAGACTCTTCGGAGGTGCAGGGGGCTGTAGGGGGTTGGCACATTGTGGAATTTACTCAGGGTCCAGCACACAATGGTCTTGTCCATTTGCACATGTGTACTTGCAAACTTACAAGGCCAGGATGAACTGCTTCGAAAATTTACACAGCACCCTCGGCACGGCCGATTTCAATGCGGCCCAGATGTTGACCACACTCGTGCTTCGTGCTCCATCTCCCACACCGTACATCCCTCCCTCCTTCGAGGGCTCCACACACGGCTTACTTCGTACATTCAACCACAGATGCCAACCACAATTGATTGTAAAACCGAGCTCCTCACAATAATGATGCAACCAACCGTGTTGATAATTTTCCGTGCCTCACTCGGTTAAAAAAAATATATTTCTTTTCCAAAGCTTCTCCCCGTATTCAGGCGAACTTCACGTAGCCCGACTCTCCCAAGCAAAAATCGTGCACAGCCCGCACTTCACAGCAGGGCACCAACACATTGAGCACGATAACCGCTTTTATGGTCAATTTTAATCCAAATAATTTATCCTGACAGATAGAGGCTCATATAAGGACAACAAACATGCTCCTCTGTCGGCTTTCATACAAAAAACTTGATCGCGCCAGGCAGAGGATTAATGCTCCGTGACAAGGTCCGCAATGGACGCGTGTTCAAAGACCACGAGTCATCTCCCCCAAAAAACATTTCTGCAGCTTGCCTAATGTCTTTGTCCTGGTTCTTGGATGTCATTGTTTCATTCACCGACGAGTGAAGACACAGCACGCCTCTGGGCACAACATGTGCACTTCGACACAGCTCGCCCCCTCCTTTTATCCTACCCTCCTTCCTTCGCACCTTGATCCCGCGTCTCTCCCCATCCACATCCACAACAAACTGCGTACGCGTTCGACCCACACATTAAAACGTATACAAATCAATTTAAACACATTTCAGAACTATTTGACTCTATATAAAATTACCTTTTATTTATTTCCAACCGCGATTAAATAATTCCCAATTTAATTCGTGTTGTATGGACTCCTGGACTTGGAGATCACAATCAAGGCTTTCTTCGGCACATCTGCCACAAATTTTCCCGTTGACTCGTTTTGGAGTCGTTAAAAACTCTCAAAGAGGAACACGACCCCCACCTTTACCCTTCAGGCAAGGCGCACACATTCCTCCACTTCACCATGGGGCATCCTTCCCTCTGTGGGTTATCATTCTCACAATGGGGCATCCTTCCCTCTGTGGGTTATCATTCTCACAATGGGGCATCCTTCCCTCTGTGGGTTATCATTCTCACAATGGGGCATCCTTCCCTCTGTGGGTTATCATTCTCACAATGGGGGCATCCTTCCCTCTGTGGGTTATCATTCTCACAATGGGGGCATCCTTCCCTCTGTGGGTTATCATTCCCACCCACCTTCCATTTCCACACATCGTTTTCACGAGCTGCCTAGCTTCGTCTGCTGTTCTTTCAGAACTTCGCTTTAAATTTCCAATTATTATCACATCAGAACTAATCTCAATTCCTGTTCTTTTAATGGATATTTTACCGATTTTGAGTTGGCTGCACTGTAACCTTCCCTTCCGCCTGCGTTTTTTCCTCCACCTCCTCACCGGGAAGGCAAAAGT
>NC_140976.1:48082277-48200744 GCF_056783735.1 Eptatretus burgeri
AGCTATGCGCCATGCTGGCGGCAATGACAAACGAAGTGAAAAACGAAATAAAAGGAATGAACGAAATGATGGATGCGAATGCACAAAAGATGGATACAAATACAAATGAAATGAAAAACGAAATGAAAGGCATGAACAAAAAGATGGATACAAATACAAATGAAATGAAAAACGAAATGAAAGGAATGAACAAGCAAATGAGGGAAGAAATGAAAAAGCTGCGGGGTGAGACGCAGAACATGGGCTGATGCCTGCAGGCGGGCATGAAGGCCGTGACCAGGGAGATAAAAATGGCGACTCCACGTGTAGGAACGAACGAGCTGGGTGGGGGTGCAACGGCTGACAGTCCCGCGGTGGAGGCGGGTGAAAAAATAATTCGGGGGGCGTGTTGGGCGAGGGTCGTGACGGTGACCGAAAGGGAAAAATTAAATGGGGAGACCAAAACGTGTGAGACGAGACACGAGGTGACGACAAAGGAAATAAAAATAGTGGAGACAAGGGAGGTAAAGGGTGAAGAGTTGGCAGAGACACGGGAGATGGGAACGATAGAGGGAAGACTGCACGATGAAGACGGGGTAAGTGACGCACACACACACACGGAGGTAGTGGAGGACAATGGGGGTGAGCTGGTGGACTGGGTGGAGGCCCGGTGCGAGCAGCTGGATGGCCTCCTCCAGGAACGAGGGGAGGGAGTATGCCCCCTTGAGGCGAGTCACGACCAGGTGAGTTCGGTCGTGCTTTTCCAGGTTAGGGGAGGAGTGCTGTGGACAAGTGCACGGAAAGCTTGGGGGGTATAGAGGCCCCGGAGACCCTTGTGGGGACACGAATCCCCAGTGTGGTTGTCCCTGTGTGTGTGGTGCAAGGTGTGAGTGCGTCCCCGTGTGTGGAATCGACCCCGTGTGTGAGTGGTGTGGTGGCGATGGTGCCGGAGTACGTGCTTCCCAGCACGCCGTGTGTGGATGAGGCACCGTGTGTGGAAGAGGCCGTGTGTGTGGATGAAACGGCCAGTGTGGATGAGGCACCGCGGGTGAGTGCCCCGCGTGTGTGAGTGAGGGACGGTGTGTGGATGAAACACCGCGGTTGAGTGCCCCCGCGTGTGTGAGTGAGGCACGGTGTATGAGTGAGGCACGGTGTGTGGATGAGGAACCGCGGGTGAGTTCCCCCGCGTGTGTGAGTGGTGTGGTTTGTGTGAGGGAAATGGCACGAGTGAGTGGAAGGCCGCGAGTGAATGGAGCACCACGTGTGAGTGGTATGGTTTATGCAAGGGAGACCGTGTGTGTGAGAGAGCGGTATGTGAGGGAGATGTCGGTGGGCATGTGTGAACACGCAGCCGCGTCTCCCGGTGTGAGTTTAATGGTGAGGTGTGTTAGCGTCGTAACACGCAGGTGTGCGTGGGTGGAATGGAGACGACGTCGGCGACATGTGAGGAAAGAAAGCCGGGTAGCGGCTGTAGTTGTTTCGGGGACCGTGCCGGGTTCACCCAGCAGTGAGCACGAGGTCCGTGCTGTGCAACGCACGAGGCCACCACGTGCTCGCTTGCGAGAGTGAAGTCCCGGTCCGGAAACGCACGCGGTGGATTTGCCGATCCCGCGGACGGACAAAGTTTAGGCAGGATTATGGATTTGGACCGGACGGGTTCTCCACGCGATCGTGTGTGTTAAGCTCCAACGGGCAAAGCACATGTGTTCGCGTGGGGAACCCCTCGAGACGTGGGGCTTGTGTTTTTTTTTTTGTGCGCACGGTGACGTCATGGCTGCACGTGGGGTTGGAATCCGGCAGGAGGGGTATCCCTGCCGGATGGTACCGTCCAAGGAGGGACGAGGTACACGTGAAGCTGCATGACGTCACGGGCAGGTGCAAAGTGCGCGAGCAGTGAGTTGCCGCGCTGGTGCTGCGCATGTAAAAAAAAAAAAATAAAAATAAAAAAAAGCAAGCCTCACTTTCGGGTGCACAGGATTCCTGGGCAAGGGGTGGAAAACCCCCTTGACCAGGGCACAGGATGGAAACTAGTTAGGGGGAAGGGTTAGCATAGTTAGACCGACTTCATGGGGCAGGGGTAAGTCCTCATGGAGTCCGTGGAATGGATTAGGTCGAGGGATTGTAGCGAGATTTAGGATGGGAAATTATTTTTTTGATTTTGAGGACATGGACAGACTTGTGAATGTGTAGAGGGGACGTAGTTTAGCTACGTAGGTTAAATGGAACGTGCTGTAGTTTAAGGGACGACGTGGGAGCACGAGTTAGTTAGGGGAAGTAGTTAGAAGGATGGCAGAGTTCAGTGGTGTGTGTGTTGAAGAGTTGGTGAGTGAAGTGGAAGCATGTGCTTGGTGAGTTGTGAGGTGGAGACATGAGTGAGTGAGGCCAGCGGGTCTGTGTGTGAATGGAGCGAGTCTGGAATGCATGGTGCGATGAGTGATTGGGGGGAGGAGTGACTCCCGCCCAAGGGACCCCGGGGTCAGTGTAGAGTGAGTTAGGGGGTTAGTCAAATTAACAAAAATGGAGGTTGTTTTGTTGTTGGTGGGTGTGTAGGCTCGAAACCCATTTGGAGGGGTGCAGGAGCCCTGTTGACGGGCTGGGAGCGTGGCTGCGAAAAGTGAGTATCGCTGAGTGGGTACCCCGGGCACCAGGCTAGTCGGCCGTGGTAGGCCAAGGGCCCATGGGGGGCCGGGATAGCGTAGTGGGCACGGGTGCGCCTGCTTGGTGCGGAGGCCCGGGGCGCCATTAGCCGCGTGGGCAGTGTTGTGGGCACGGGTGACCCTCGGAAAGGGGCCCGGGAAGCCAGCCTGCCACGTGTGCGTTTCAGGGGAGGTGCCATGGGGGGCACTCCCCGGTGTTAGGGAGCTGGTATGCTCGGAGGCAGTGTAGTGCCCGGGGGTGCCATCGTCGGAGAATCGGCAGAGGGTCATGCCTGCCAAAGGGAGCCACGTGTCCCAGCCATGAGACCGTGTGAGGGCACGGAGAGAAAATTGGGGGGCGAGGCCCGAAATTGTGAGGACACCAACACAGGCGACGGGAATCTGGGTTGTTAGAACCAATAGTTTAAGCGAGAGGCGCTTGCTGCTCTACACCCTGCCCAGTGCAGAGCCCCCGTCCTCAAGCGATCCTCCAACCCAAGCCTCCGAGTAGCCGGATTACAGGCGCACGCCACTACGCCCGGATCTCATTCCAAAATCATGGGCATTAATATGGAGTTATTCGTGCCTTTTGCTGCAGTAACAGCCTCCACTCTTCTATGAAGGCGATCCACTAAATGTTGGAACATTGCTGAGGGGATTTGCTTCCATTCGTTCACAAGAGCATTAGTGAGGTCAGGGACTGATGTTGGGCGATTAGGTCTGGCTCGCGGTTGGCGTTCCAATTCATCACAAAGATGTTCGATGGAGTTGTGGTCAGGACTCTCTGCAGGCCAGTCAAGTTCTTCCACACCGATCTTGACAAACAATTTCTGTCAGGACCTCGCTTTGTGCACGGAGGCATTGTCATGCTGAAACAGGAATGGGCCTTCCCCAAACTGTTGCCACAAAGTTGGAAGCACAGAATCGTCTAGAATGTCATTGTATGCTGTGGTGTTAATGTTTCCCTTCACTGGAACCAAGGGGTCAAGCCCAAACCATGAAAAACAGCCCCGGACCATTATTCCTCCACCACTAAACTTCACAGTTGGCAGTATGCATTCGGGCAGGTAGCGTTCTCCTGGCACCGGCCAAACTCGGATTCATCCGTCAGACAGCCAGATGGTGAAGCGTGATTCATCACTCCAGAGAACGTGTTTCCACTGCTCCAGAGTCCAATGGCAGTGAGCTTTACACCACTCCAGCCGATGCTTGGTATTGCACGTGGTGATCTTAGGCTCGTGTGCGGCTGATCGGCCATGGAAATCCATTTCCTAAAGCTCTTGACGAACAGTGTTTGTGCTGACGTTGGTTCCAGAGTCAATTTGGATCTTGGTAGTGAGTGTTGCAACCGACAGATGATTTTTCCGCGCTATTTTCTTCAGCACGAGGCGGTCCCGTTCTGTGAGCTTGTGTGGTCTACCACTTCGCGGCTGCGCTGTTGTTGCTCCGAGATGTTTCCACTTCACAATAGGAGCACGTACAGTTGACCAGGGCAGTTCTAGCATGGCAGAAATTTGATGAACTGATTTGTTGGAAAGGTGGCATCCTCTGTCGGTGCCACGTTGAAAGTCACTGAGCTCTTCAATATGGCCCATTTAATGACATAATAAAGGACACAAACAACAGGCCAATGGTTGTGTTTGAAGTTTGCATGGCTGTGTGCTTGATTTTATATACCTGTCAGCAATGGGTGCGGCTGAAATAGCCGAATCCACCAATTGGAATGGGTGTCCATATACTTTTGGCCATGTAATGTATATATCTCCTTCAAATCATTGGGAAAGTGAAAACAGCGTTCTGTGCAAATGAGGTGCAGGTAGTGCGATATGCAAATGACTATTCCTTCATAAAAGAGATGAAAGTCACCTCGACCACAACTCAACGCACTTTAGAGTTACTTGGGTTGAGGATCAATACACCATAAAGTCACTTAGATTTAGGCCCAGGGGGCTTTAATGGCAATTAAGGTCATTTGGTGTGAGTCCCCTGATAACTCAAAAGGTATTTGTGGCTCACTTTAAAGTGCAAAGAATGTGAAAAACGATTCCAATTAAATGAATCGATATCTTTTTTTTTTAAACTCTAGATATGCACAAATATTTATTTCATCTGATGTACTATGCTCTTTACAGAGTGTTGGTGCTGCCAAAGTAGTTTATTGGCAAGGGTTATATAGGTGGTTTGCCATTGCCTTCCCAGTGTTATTTGTCTGTGCTCCATTATATTAAATGCTGAAAGGAAGCAGCACACACCATTTTAAAAGTCTTTGGTTTGACTCGGCCATCGTTTGAAGTTGAACCACCCAGGGCTGGATTGGGGCATGGGCAAGCTGGGCAGTTGCCTAGGGGGCTCCACAACCAGGGGGCCTCCACATATTTCATGAAAAAAAATTGGAAGGAAAAATGTATTTGTGAGTGCCTGAATGGAAGTTGGTAGTTAGTGGAACAGACATAAGATATTCATCTTATCTCATTCTTTATTTTTTAGAAGTTCAGATTCTTTGTTCTTGAAAAATATACTTTATGGATGACTGTAAATATGTCATCACCTTTTTAGTATTGTAAGGTGAGGTGGGCCTCTATGACTGAAAGCTGCCCAGAGGCCACCACATGTCTAAATCCGGTCCTGGAACCCCCGACCTCCCAGACTCAGAGCAGATGCTCGAACCATGACACCACCAAGTCTGATTGCATGTAAATATAGTTGGTGTGATTAAAAAAAAAATAATAATCAAAATTGACTTAAATCAATGGCAAATGAAATGATTGAATGCTGTTACCCCGTTAACATAGCTTGTATTTCTATTTTCTTCAAATAGTTGCTTTTTAATAAGGAACAGAAGAAAGGTGGTGCAACACTCCCATGTAACTGACGTGGACCAGTTGAATAACATTTCTTTCCAACCCTTGGGCAAGCTACGGCAGGGAGTGTGAGGGAGAACGTGTCTCGCTGTTGTGCAGCGAGGCAGATGTAGGAGAATGTCACTGATTGCAGATTTGTTTTCACAACTCAACCATTGAAGTGTAACATGGAATAAGGAGTCCTTCTTCAGTGTTCATTTATCGGGAAATATACCCAGACAAAATTTATTCTCCAACGAGAATGGCAGTGACACACTTCAACATAAAAAAGAGAAACAGAATTGTTAAATCAATGTAATAACTACAAGGGCACTCAGTGGAACGCGAACCTCCACCATGTAATGCCTGATCAATGATAACATATCGGGCCCAATACATTTTTGAAATATCATGCTCTATAGTACGATATCGTTTTTGGCTCCATCTCTCAATGGTGAAGAATCACTTTAAGAAAATTAAATAATTCTCGTATCTACACTGAACAAAAATATAAATGCACCAAGCGCAAAAATATAAACGCACCAAGCGATTGTTACTATTTTATCTCGAACTCATTAATACTAAATCTTCACAACAATTTGGTTATAGAATCCATGACAATTGAGCATTAAATTTCAAAGAGTTCCTTGAGAATTCTGGCGACAGTCTTTGCGCTACAACAGCCGACACAACTGAGGTGTCACTGTCAGAGTTCACACAGTCAGTAGCGGGTGTGTCCACCGTTGGCGTCGCGCAGAGCGGTGCATCTCCGGCGCATGGACATCACCAGATTATCGATGGTGGCCTGAGGGATGTTTTCCCATTCCTCCTGGAGAGCCACACGGAGCTGGCGGACGTTCTCTGGGACTGCGTAACGTTGTCGTACGCGTCGATCAAGAACGTCCCAAAGGTGCTCGATGGGCGACATGTCGGGAGAATATGGAGGCCAGTCGAGGACATCAATGTCCTCCTCACCGAGGAAGTCCATGCAGATCCTGGCAACATGGGGGCGAGCATTGTCGTGCTGAAACGTCACATGGTGAAGGCGCACAAACGGCACGACGATGGGTCTGAGTATCTCGTCCCTGTACCGCTGCCCGTTCAAGTTGCCTTCAATGAAATGAAGCCGAGTGCGCTCTCCATGGCATATGCCTGCCCACACCATAACACTGGCACCACCGTGTAACACCCGACGAAGGACATTGGCGTCAGTGTAGCGCTCCCCAGCCCGACGCCAGACGCGGAGTCCGCCATCAGCCGGATACAGCTGGAGCCGCGACTCATCGGTGAACAGCACTCTCCTCCATCGTGCGAGGGTCCAGCGCAAGTGAACATTGGCCCAGTTCAGTCGGGTCTGACGCCGGACTGCAGTGAGGTCGAGTCCCCGGTGTGGTCGGCGGGCTCGGCGGTTGGCCTCCCTCAAGTGGTTACGCACCGTCTGGGCTGAAATGCGCCTGTTATGCAGCCCGACAGTTTCATCGGCAGTCGTCGTGGCCGGTCGGAGTTGATCCCGGAGATGTTGCAGCCTCATGTGACGATCCTGACCGGCGGTGGTCACACGTGGTCGCCGGGCATGTGGGCGGTTCACGGTGCTTCCAGTCTCTCTGAGGCGCGTTCTCAGGCGGCTAATGGTGGAGTGGTGGACATTGAAGTGTGCTGCAACGGCCCGTACTGACGTCCCAGCATTCAGCATGCCAATGGCGCGCTCCCTCAAGATTTGTGACATCTGTGGCATGTTGACATTTGGCACCAGTCCACATTTTGGGGAGGCCTTTTATAGGGCAAGCGATAGCGAGTGTTTGTGTCCTGGTCACGCTCACTGACCATCACTCTGTCAAGCCCCATGGTGCTCATGGGAAGGATTACTCAACGTGTGAGTCCACACACTCAGAGTGGTCAATTTCAATGGGAACATCTGTCTTGAGCAAAACAAAGGAACCATTGCTCAAACATATCATCGGTTTGACCATTTTCCCATAATGGCAATCTTGACTTAGATATTTAGGTTGGTGCGTTTATATTTTTGTTCAGTCTAGATCCGGATCCGGATCTTCATCAAAATTGAGTCAATTCTTCCTTTTCACACACCCAACGTGTGCGCCAAGTTTCATCCGAATCTGTCGACAACTTATTGAGATATTGTGCGATATATTGTTTTTAGACCGATCTCTCAATGGTGAAGAATCACTTAAAAAATTATCAGATCCTGATCCGGGTCTGGATCGACAACAAATTAAATCAATTCTTCCTCGTCACACACCTAATGTGTCCACCAATATTTTTTTTGAATACATTGTCGAGGCTCTTATGAGAGCAAACACACAGCAAGGGGGGCATGAGACAAGAGGGGCGGGAGTGGAAAGGACAAAACAGTGGGGAACAGAGACATTAGGAGATCGGTGGAAGGGAGAGGGATGGGATGGGGAACATGGGGAACATGGGGAATACAAGATGGACATTACAGGAACTTTCAGGAAGGAAAGCAGGGAATTTGAAGGAGGTGGGCTTGGGGTGGATGAACGGGGGTAGAAAAGATCGAGGATTTGGATGGGCGACGATATGAGGTGGTGGTGAATAGCTATTTTGAAGGCCTGGAGGGAAGAATGGGATTGGACAGAGTGAGGCAGTTTATTCCAAAGGCAGGAAAAAAGAGGAATGAAAGAGTGAAGGTGAGCAGTGATTCGTGATTTTGGTAGTTTTACCAGAAAGGGGTTGCGGGCGGACCTTGATAGCCCTGTAGAAATATGGTTGAGGGGGGGGCATATCGCAGACAGAGCAAGGGAGGGGCGAGACTGGAGAGGAGACGGTAGAAGAGAGAAAGACCACCGACCTGCCTGCGGTGAGAGAGTGAGAGGCCTCACCGACTCAGCCTCACCGTGGTAGATACCATTGATCCGAAATGCCTTGGTTTCCACAGCATGAAGCCGAGAAAGGTGAAAGGCAGGAGCACCGGACCAGAGGGGAGAGCAGTACTCCATCAGGCTATGGACAAAAGCTTTGTAAGTGGTCAGGAGCTCAAGAGGGCCGAGGAAGGACTTTGCACGACGGAGGATTCCCAGTCGGCGGCTCACTTTTGAGGCCAGGTTGGAAATGTGGCTTTCACAAGAAAGAACATGGCAGGTGGTGAGACCCAGAAGCTTGAATGAAAGGACTTCTTTCAGAGGATTGTTGAGAAAGTAGAGAAAAGGACACAGAGTCCAGGGACAGTTGGGTGCGACTGGGTAAGGTGGGTACAGAAAGCGATGGATTTCGGACACAAGATTTCGTTGCAAACACCGAGTTTACGCATTCAGCCTTCTCACGTGCGGTATCAACAGTGCGGCCATTTGAGGTAAGGGAGGGGATGGAGGGGGAACATAGACCAGAAACAGATTTGATTCGACGCCACCAGGATTTTGAGGAGGGAGAGAGGTTTGAGAGTTCAGACTTGAGATGAGAAAGATGTTGTTTTCTGGCTCTCCTGAGGGTAGATGCACACTTCTTCTGAGCTTTATGTAAGTAAAGGCCCAGTCACACCTTGACTTTTTAGCCAGCGATGGCAACGTATTAAAATTTATGTAAAACGCTGGCTTACGTTGAACTTTTGATGTTTTTTTTAAAGATTCGGACGTATTCATAGCGACTTGGTCTTATGTATAACGCATTGGTAATGGACACAGAACGTTTCGTTGTGTTATAGATAACTTATACCAACGAATGCTGAACCTGTTGTCGGCCTACACAACCGATGCCCAACGATAGTCTAACTTAGCCATAGCGCGTTGCACGCATCGCCGACGATGTCGTGACGTAGCGTATTAAAAGGCTGACACAGAACGATTCGAATCATAACTGCCGTAGAAATGGAAGTGTCAACATCGCGGTCACACCTTAGCGATCTTGCCAGCGTATGCCGACCTAAGAAAAATGTGTCGAACACATTGGGGCACGTCAAATACGGTATGAGTAAGTTTGGTATACGTGAGTAGAACGCTAAAGTACGCTATCATACGTCGTAGTAAGTAAAGTACGTCAAGAAATTTTAAACATGTTTAAAATTTTACGACGTACTTGGCGTATGACACACGTTCCGCATGCGATGGGGATAAGTTGTACACACGATATGTGGACGCTTACACACGTCCACAAAGGCTACTTATAAGCTACTCATAAGTCGAAACACGTCGCGGTAATGTCTTTTTTCGTGAAACTTATTTCTCACTTATGTTTGACGTGCTTTGAACCAATTCTTTACATAGTCCCAACACACATTGACGTATGTAGACGTATTCCAATAACGTCTTCCGGTCGACCAAAAAAATAAATGAACGTGTTTCTAACTTACAACTGCCATATAAAGACGTGTTCCCAGCGGTTTTGGGAATTGGTATATAAAAATGGTGTTCATAAAAGGGGAACCCAACAATGTTTTCGAGTCCTTTTTGAGTCGATGTCCATGTCAGCAGTAACAGTATCAGTATCAGTATCAGTATTAGTATTAGTATTAGTATTAGTAGTAGTTTGGTCATGTTGGCAGTAGTAGGTGAGTGTGAGGGGGAGGGTGTGGGTTATGATGGATCCTCCTTGCGTTCGCGTGTCCACGGGTAGGAGACATCTTTGCACCATTGTTCGAAGTTCTTCGCAGCTAATTTTTTATGGGGCTTTTTCAACAATGAGCTATGGCTTGTTTTTACGATTTAGGTCTATTCATAATGGGTTGGACAAATGCACAATGAACTAATAATGTGCATAGAGCGCTTTGATTACTTATAGATACGATATACCAACAAATAATTATCGTGAAGCTGGCGTTCACAAACTATGCCCAACGATAGCCTAACTTATCCATATCGTGCGGCAGTTTATCTTTGCCGGTGACGTAGGGTTTGCTATTCATAGGCTGCCACTCAACGATTTAAATGGCTGCATCTCCACCATTGAAAGTAAACGCTTGCGCTCAACAATTGGATTTTTTTTACACTCAACGACTTTTAAACGGTACCACTCAACTATTTTCATTGTTTACAATGAACGATTTAAATTGCTGTCACTCGCCTTTGTTTTTTGACGCTGGGGTTTGGAAATTTGAAGCGTTTCTTCTGAACGTGTTAAATCGCTCAAACTCGACTATTTTAAATAGACGCTGCCGATGGACAATTGGAATCATAGCCAAGCTAGACATCGAAGTGTGAACATCCTCGTCATGCCGAAGAAAAGTTTGAAGAATGCTGCACATAAGTGTCCTGGCCGTGGCCGTGGACGCTGACGCAAGGACGATCCATCATACCGACGTCTTTCAGCCTATGAGTAACTTAAAAGTAACGTCTGTCGACGTGTGGCAACGATCGCGTAACGTGCCAACAACACGTTAATCATAGGTTAGAAATAAGTTTCGGGTACGCTAAACATTACCTCGGCGTGTCTCAACTTATGATTAACTTACAAGTAGCATGTGTTGACGTCTGTCAACGATCGCAGACCGTGCATACAACTTGTGGCCAGCGTAGCGGAACGTGTGAGTCATACGCCGGCATACGTCGTGAAATTTCAAGCATGAAAAAATTTGAGGACAACCGAAAAGTACAACGTTTGAAGCCAGCGTACAACGACGTATGGCAGAGTTTTTCAGCATGCTCTCAATGTTATCAAAACTTACCCATAACGTATTCAACGTGTGCCAGCGTTTTAGAAAAAATTTTCAAAAATCGGCATACGTTGGCTAAAACGTCAAGGTGTGACTGGGCCTTAACTGAGATTACCCTCAGTTGGTTTTGCTTTCCATGAGGCAAAGGCAAGTTATTTCAGGACACCTGCTTCACCGCAAGCTTCAGTGAGCCATGGGTGGGAGGAAGCGTAGGACAACTGAAGATGAGAAGGGATAAATCTGTGCATGAGGGAGAGCAAGTTTCTTTGAAAGAATTCCCAAGATGAGTTGATGTTGGAGAAAGTCGCGATGGGAGACCAGTCTAGAAGTTTGATGGCTGCTTGGAGACCCTGGCAGTCTGCCTGAGTGAAATGCCAGACTCGACGGCACTGAGATGGTTCTCTAATAACAGTCAGAGTGATGTCCACTTTGACAAGGATGTGGTCAGAAGAACCGATTGGAAGGGAGGAAGAACAGCAGATACCCTCTGTCACCACCACTGGGTGGGGCAACACAATCCGATACATATTTACAAAGATAAGTTTTGTGGACCTATCCTCCCGAATCCCTGCGACTACAGATGAAACCAAGTATTCAATGTTCACCATGAGGTTGAACTTGGTCCAGGTGCCAAGTTTGGTGACAATTGGCCCGGTAGTTTTTGCATGGTTTTTTTTTTTTTGTATACCTTGTCGAGGCTCGTATGAGAGCTAACACACAACTCACAGCAAGGGGGCATGAGACAAGAGGGGCGGGAGTGGAAGGGACAAAACAGTGGGGAACAGACACTGTGGAAGGGAGAGGGATGGGGATGGGACGGGGAACATGGTGAAGAGAAGATGGACATTACAGGGACTTTCAGGAAGGAAAGCAGGGGAATTGAAGGAAGTGGGCTTGGGTGGATTATCGGGGGTAGAAAAGATCGAGGATTTGGATGGGGGAAGATAAGAGGTGGTGGTAAACAGCTGTTTTGAAAGCCTGGAGGGAAGAATGGGAAAGAATAGAGTGAGGAAGTTTATGCCAAAGGCGGGAAAAAAGAGGAATGAAAGAGTGAAGATGAGCAGTGATTCGTGATTTTGGTAGTTTTACCAGAAGGGGGTTGTTGGCGGACCTTGAGCGCCCTGTGGAAATGTGGTGGGGACAAATCGCAGAGAGAGCAGGGGGGCAAGGCAGGAGAGGAGTCGGTAGAAGACAGAAAAACCACCGACCAACCTGCGGTGATTGAGTGAGAGGCCCAAAGACTCAGCTTCATTGCAGGAGATGCCGATGATATTAAATGCCCTGGTTTCGACAGCGTGAAGCCGAGAAAGGTGGGAGGCAGGAGCACCAGCCCAGAGGGGAGAGCAGTACTCCATCAGGCTATGGACAAAAGCTTTGTAAGTGGTCAGGAGCTCAAGAGGGCCGAGGAAGGACTTTGCACGACGGAGGATTCCCAGTCGGTGACTGGCTTTTGAGGCGAGGTTGGAAATGTGACTTTCCCAGGAAAGGTCATGGCAGATAGTGAGACCCAGAAGCTTGAAAGAAAAGACTTCTTCCAGAGGATTGTTAAGAAAGTGGATGGGGGGGTTTTCTAAACAGTCCTTTCGAAGAGACATAGTGAGAGTGTGAGATTTGTCTGGATTGAAAGACATGTTCCATGCGTTGGACCAGTTTGTGATTTTATCCAGATCTGCAGTGAGCGAAGAAGCTGCTGCTTGCCAGTCTGAGAGATGACAGATGGTACGGCAGAGGGAGGAGTCCTCGGCAAAGAGAAATAGAGGATTTTCCAGAGAGTTGGAGAGATCATTGATGAAAACCAGAAAAAGAACAGGGCCCAGAATGCGACCTTGAGGAACTCCAGCCTGCACAGGAAGAGGGGATGAAAGAACTCCATTTAGGGCCACACGTTGACTGCGACAGGAGAGGAAGTCTGCGAGCCATGAGTGGAGATGGCCTTGAATACCATGGGAAGAGAGTTTGGTGAGTAGTGCAGGGTGCCAGACTGTGTCAAAAGCACGTGATATGTCCAGGGATACGGCTCGGATTTCCTGTCTGGCATTGAGGACCTCCATCCATTGATGGGAGAGCAGAAGCAGCATATCCAGGGTAGAGTGACCTGGTCTGAAACCAAATTAATGATTGGAAATCAAGCCATTGGAGAAGAGGAAGGATTTCATGTCTGAAGCGATGATGGATTCCATAACCTTGCTGATGATTGGGAGAAGGCTGATTGGTCTGTTGTTGCAGGGATCTGTTTTTGCACCTTTTTATGCAGGGCAGTGATGTAAGCAGATTTCCAAGCAGATGGCAGAAGACCTTGGGCAAATGAGAGGGTGAATAGAACAGAGAGAGGGTGAGCAAGAGTAGAAGAGCAGGCTTTGAGGACACGTGGGCTGATGCCGTCTGGACCGGTTGCAGAATCTGACTCGAGGTTTGAAAGCAAGCTCTCCACCTTGTCAGGAGAAAAGGATACAGAGTCCAGGGACAGTTGGGTGCGACTGGGTAAAGTGGGTAGAGATAGAGATGTGTTTAGGACACAAGATTTAGCTGCAAACACCGAGTTTAGACATTCAGCTTTATCACGTGTGGTATCAGCAGTGCGGCCATTTGAGGTAAGGGAGGGGATGGATGGGGGAACATACACCAGAAACAGATTTGATTAAACGCCACCAGGATTTTGAGGAGGGAGAGAGGTTTGAGAGTTCAGACTTGAGATGAGAAAGATGTTGTTTTCTGGCTCTCCTGAGGGTAGCTACACACTTGTTCCGAGCTTTGTGGAAAGAACTGAGATTGCCCTCAGTTGGGTTTGCTTTCCATGAGGCAAAGGCAAGTTGTTTCAGGACAACTGCCTCGCCACAAGCTTCATTAAACCAAGGGCGGGAGGAAGGGTAAGACAACTGAACACGAGAGGGGATAAATCTGTGCATGAGGGAGAGCAAATTTCTTTGAAAGAATTCCCAGGATGAGTTGATGTTTGAGAAAGTAGTGATCGGAGACCAGTCTGTAAGTTTTCGGGCTGCTTGGAGACCCTGTCAGTCGGCTTGAGTGAAATGCCAGACTCGACGGCGGTGAGGTGGTTCTCTGATAACAGCCAGAGAGATGTCCACTTTGATAAGCACGTGGTCAGAAGAACCGATTGGAGCGAAGGAAGAGCAGCAGATATTGTCAGGGAAATTTGTCAAAATCAGATCCAGAAGAGATGGAGTACCATTGGTTGAGATCCGGGTCGGGAAGTTGACCGATTGAGTCAGTACTAATGAGTCGCAGAAAGCTTTTGCTGAGGTGCCATGGCAGGTGAGAGAGGTACCCACACCTTGCCAACTGGCATGATGACAATTGAAGTCACCACATAAGAGGAAGAGAGAGTTTGGATGAGAAGATAGAAGATGGTCCATGTTTTCGGATAGTGAGGTGTAGATGGAGTCATCACTGTTTGGTGGACGGTACAATACACATATAAACATGAGGTGGGAGTGAAGGGAAGCCGAAGCCAGAGGTATTCCTGGGGGTGTGGGGGAGTGAGAGCAGTGCATGGAGAGTGAGGAATAGAGTCTTTGATGAAGAGAGCAACACCTCCACCAGGACGAGGCTCAGGTCTGTCATACCGTAAGAGGGTTAGGGTTATACCGTAAGAGTAACCGGGGAGAGATACTTGGGAGTCAGACACGTCTTGGGAGAGGAAAGTTTCTGTCAGGCAGATAATGTCTGGTTAGGTCTGGTTTTGATGGTTGGTGTTTACACACAAACAAACATAGAAAATGACATTTATTTCTGAGATAACTAACTATTTTTGGGTGGGACCGGGTTACCACAAAACACTCATAAACCGTCTATGAAGTATTTTAGCACAGTTTCTAAGACAGTACACATTACATTTACCACCTTTCTTTTCCTTACAATAAAGCAACAATTTGAAGAAAATAGAAATACAAAGGTGAACGGGGTAACGGCAAATACCGACCAATAGGGATGATATCCAATTGAATGGAACACATGCAGCACCTGTATCCACGAAGCTTATAATATACATACAATGTGCCTAACAGATACTACAACACACCTGTGGAGCTACCGTCACCAGACCATCGATAAATCCAAGCTAACCCCACATCAGGCCAAGAGACTAGGCCTCAACTCAACAAGCAGGCTTTCAAATAACCCCGCGAATGTGCATCATCTACGATTTACAACAACACGATGCATGTTCGCTTGTATGACCGTTCATGGCACATACACAATCAACCAATACGCATATAATAAGGTACATCATATAACTAGATGGTATTCATCGAATACTTACCCTGCACAGTTTTCTCTTCAATGCTTCACCACATCCACACCTTTCATGCTCCATTCCCTTCACCGAGTGAGCCTTGCACATATCTGTACAGAAAATTATATCTGGCTTCTTTGAAAGAGCATGAACAATCCTGTGAGTGATCTGCTTGAGTCGCCTGGGATTTCCTGCAGTGTGTGGAACAATGCTCTGATGGTATCGAGCAGTAGGTGGCCATCCATCGAAGTTGCTTCGACTCGTGAAATGTAGTAAGTATATCTTCTCCAATATGTTGAGTCACTTCCCTTGTCTTGTCAGCTGTACCGAGCATGTATGACACTCTCACGGCATCACCTGTAGCTATCCCGGAACTGTACGTCAGGTAAGTTTCAAACTGACCACTCACATTGTTTAGCAATACAAATGACACTTTGTTAGCATAACTCTGATATTTTGACTTTCAAATTTTCCCCTCTGTAATTGGGATTTCTCCTTCAAATAGTCCAATTTCAGAACACCTTTGTTGTGGACGACTTGTTCGTCAATGATCGCATACACGTTCATGAATGCTTTCTTAAGAGCAACTTCCATATCAGCTTGTTATTTGGTGTTTGCATTGTTGCTTTTACATCTAGATGGATCCAAACTGTATCTTGATGGACATGATCGGTGATATTGAGCTTCACATGCAAAGAGTTCAAAGTTCTGAATCCTTCACAACAATCTCTCTTTGCTTCTGCTGCTCAAATCACACTTTCGCTACCAAACTCAAACTTGCAGGTCCCTTTAGTCATCCAACTACCGTGAACCTTCACCTTTTTTCCTCCAGTCTTGTTGCAAAAGATGCAATCTGGTATGATAAAGATACAATTTGAATATGGCCTCGTCACTGTCAGCAGATGATCATCGAGATGTATTTGGTTTAATCGATAATTCATCTTGACAGCTCGACAAGCGACTAAGGTTCAAGCTGAAATGGTGATAACAATCCCGGTGGTAGCTGGGCTGATGAGAAAGCACCTGTGGAATCTGCACACATATGTCAGACATATGGTACAGGGAAATAGCAGAGGCTGTTTGTCTCCTTTGAGCATTGTCCTGTAGACATATCACATGTTTTTGACACGGTCTGGCACCCTGCCCTGCTCACCAAACTCTCTTCCTATGACATCCAAGGCCATCTCCACTCATTGATTGCAGACTTCCTCTCTTGTCGGTCAACGTGTGGCCCTAAATGGAGTTCTTTCATCCTTTCTTCCTGTCCAGGCTGGAGTTCTTCAAGGCAGTGTTCTGGGCCCTGTTCTATTTCTGGTCTTCATAAATGATCTCTCCTACCCTCTGGAAAATCCTCTTTATCTCCTTGCTTATGAGTCCACCCTTTGCCATACAAACTGTCATCCATCAAACCGGCAAGCTGTAGCTTCTTCGCTCTCTGCCGATGTCGATAAAATCACAAACTGGTCGAAGAACTGGTCGTAGACGTGGAACATGCCTTTCAATCCTGGCAAATCTCACACTCTCACGATGTCTCTCTGAAAGGACTGTTTCGAACCTCCCCCCCCTCACCCCCATCTACTTTCTCAACAATCCTCTGGAAGGAGTCCTTTCATTCAAGCTTCTGGGTCTCACTCACCGCCATGATCTTTCCTTGGAAAGCCACATTTCCAAACTGGCCTCCAAAGCGGGTCGCCGACTGGGAATCCTCCGTCGTGCAAAGTCCATCCTCAGCTCACCTGAGCTCCTGACCACTTACAAAGCTTTTCTCCACAGCCTGATGGAGTCCTCCGCTCCCCACTGGGCTAGTGCTCCTGCCTCTCACCTTTCTCGGCTTCACACTGTGGAAACCAATGCATTTCGGATCATTGATTTCTCCCGTGGTGAGGCTGAGACTTTGGGCCTCTCATTTTCTCACCACAGGAAGGTCAGTGGTCTTTCTGTTCTGTCTTCTTCCGTCTCCTCTCTGGTCTCACCCCCCCTGCTTTGTCTGCAATATGTCCCCGCCATATTTCCGCAGGGCTCTCAAGGTCCACCAACAACCACCTTCTAGTAAAACTACCAAAATCACGAATCACTGCTCACCTTCACACTTTCATTCATCTTTTTTCCCGCCTTTGGAATAAACTCCCACATCGACTTCATTCTCATTCTTCCCTCCAGGTCTTCAAAACAGCTGTTCACCACCTCCTCTTTTCTTCCCCCATCCAAAACCTCGATCTTTTCTACCCCAGTTAATCCACCTCGAACGCACATCCTTCAAATTCCCTGCTTGTTTTCTTAAAAGTCCCTGTAATGTCTATCTTGTATACCCCGTGTTCCCCACCCCATCCTTCTCCCTTACACAGATCTCCTTATGTCTTTGTTCCCACTGTTTTGTTCTCCCCTCTCCCATGCCTCTTGTCTCATGCCCCCCCCCCCTGCTGTGCATTGTGTGTTAACTCGACAATGTATACCAAAAAAAAAAATGTTCTGCAGTTTACAAAGCCCCTCTGTGCTGAGCTTCGCGAAATGTTTTGAGTTGGATTCTGCATAGTGTATGACACAAAGTTCTGTTGTTGTGTCTGTTTGTCCTTCTGGAACTTCACCTGTAACTTCATCATGTTTCCGTCTCTTCGCAGCTTGCTTCACGGTGCATCGGTTTACTTCATCTCAACAACTGAAATGACAGAATATACCAATCGTTGTAACATTACATGTAACATAATTGCAACATCATTCACATTGTCCTCCAGAACCACTCGGCTCACAAGTTAATAGATCTACAAAAAATATTTAATAATCATGGTCTTAATTACGTCATTGGGTCACGAGATCTGAAAATGAATCAAATGTTGTTACTTTTGGTTTGTTTTCACACACCTGATGGAGGTCATGGACTCCTTGAGTCTGAAAACACTTAAATGTTATGAAATGAAGGCGATGTGAGAATCGGTAGTTTTTCACTATTTTATGCAGCCATCTTGGATTTTCTCAATTCCAGCAACTTTATACGATGTTTATAAATGCAAAACCCACCCAGATATGGTGAAATGCATGCAGGAGATGGATAATCGGAAATACAAATACAATAAATGGCAAAATGGATTTGGAGTGTTATCATTTGTCAGGAAGGGATAAAACTGAGATTCCCATCAAACAACTGATGTTATTTTTGATGAAAATACACTGCAGAAATAAATATTTATCAGAAATGCATAATTGATACTTCAGTGAAGAGCCAATCGAATTGCCTTTCATATAGTATGAAACATTCGTTGATTGGTGCATTCAAGTGGAAGTGGTAGTCTGTGAATCAACCATACCCCTTAAATTTCAGGACGTGAAAAGCATCATTGGGGTACCGATAAACATTGGGTCAAAAGTATGTGTTCATCCCGATTTTTTTAGCCGATCTGGAATTCCAGATAAGGCATTGCCATCTTGCACGGTCCGTCCTCTAGGAATTCACCACACCAGGCCTGGCCCTTCTTAAAGTAATTCAGCAAGTCATCTTTCACAGGATCACAACCTACTTCCCAGAATTTAGACAGTATAAATTATCATCAGCATCTTGAGTGAATGGATTAATTGGAGATTCAAGACCGGCAATCACTCGAGTTAGATCCTCGTTGTCGTTCTGAAATCTGTAAGCCATTAGGTCTTTTGTAGTGTCTTCTAATGAGCTCATACCTGCCTTGCAGAGTAAATTACCAACTATGGAGCTGCACACTGCTCTTGTCACCATCCAGCATTTCCTTGCTGTTTCAGACTGTGTGAATGATCCTATACCTGTCAGCCGAGATGCAGCATCGGCATTCACCATCTGTTTGTCATGTCAAGTCTCCTGGCATGCGTAAGAAGGTCTTGTTAGTTCGTCACAACGAGAGGGCTCCCCCTTATAACATGCTATGCACACCAGGATTCGCAGGACGTATGTTGTCCAAATTGAGAAGTGATACTGTAGGTGGTAGCAAACCATCCATCTTGCATAAGATAACGACAAAAGTGAAAATTGGAAACAGCGTGAGGATAAAAATGAGGAACAGCCTTAACCAAAAGATTCAATCAAAAGATTGAATCTGAATGCATCCAAAATGTATTAATTCTTGATATGTGCAGATATAATTTTACCCAAGTAGATCTGGTTAACCATTTTTGGGCATGAACGATTTTGCGCAAATTCCTTTTTATGATGCCACACTTTAAAACGAATTTGTGAAAAAGTGTCCAAGAAAATTTTGTCAGGTTGTCAGATTCTGATTCCCGAGACCTGTTAAACTTGATAAACAACCCTCAAACCTTTTTGGGATATGAAAGTGTGTCGTAACTCATCGTTTTTGTTTTAATGAAACTCATCGTTAAATGCTGAAATTGTACTGGCTGCCCCATTGCAGGACTGACATCAGCTGGAAGCAGCGATAAGGGTCTTGCTAATCAAATCACTATTTTAAACCAACTATTTGTTCTATTGATTATGATTGTACGTGCACTGAGGGTGGACAAGGAGGCCTATGTGCGAGGAATCTGTGAGGGGGTAGAGCATCACCTGTGGACAGGTGATTCTCGTCCCGCTTACAGGGGAATTCGCGCATTACGTTCATCCAAGCCCATCCCTCGGAGCACTGCAGTTCGAGCAGAGAGTGGCAGGCTCTTGACAGAGGAGTCTGAAGTGAAGGCCCGCTGGGCCGGTTACTTTGAGCGGTTGTACCAGGCTGATCCCCCAACTGTCGAGTTGGCGTCAAGGGTGTTACAATCCCTGTTGCTGACCCTCGAATCAACTGTGGTCCACCTTCGCTTGTGGAAACACGGGCTGCGGTGAACCAGTTGAAACGGGGCAAAGCTCCAGGGATCTGTGGCATCCATGCCGAACTTCTCAAGGCTGGTGGAAATGCTGCACTCGTGTCGTTGCATGCAGTTTTGTGCTCTGCCTGGAACACAGGCATCATCCCAACTGACTGGAAGAGGGGCCTTGTTGTCCCTCTCTGGAAAGGGAAGGGTGATCGCCAAGACTGCAACAACTACCGAGGGGTGACGCTGCTCTCAGTGCCGGGCAAGGTCTTTGCTCGGATAATTATCGATAGGGTTCGCCACCATCTGCTTGAGCACCAGCGTCCAGAGCAGTCAGGCTTTACACCAAAGAGGTCAACGATTGACCGTATCCTTGCACTTCGTGTCCTCACCGAACGCAGACGAGAGTTTCGGCAGGGGCTGCTTGCAGCCTGTGTTGATCTCTGTAAAGCGTTCGATTCAGTGAATCGGGATGTCCTCTGGAGGATTCTTGGTCTTCGTGGGGTGCCACCAAAACTGATCGATCTGATGTCTGAACTCTACTCTGGTACTGAGAGTGCTGTGAAGTGTGGTGGTACCATCTCTGACTTATTTCCAGTTGTTACTGGAGTTCGTCAGGGATGTGTACTTGCCCCCACACTTTTCAGCACTTGTATGGACTGGATTCTAGGGAGGATGTCGGAGAGATCAAGTTGCGGTGCGTCATTTGGGAATGTCAAGATCTCGGACCTTGACTTTGCAGATGATGCAGTCATCTTTGCGGAGACTTTAGACATCCTCTTGGGGGGCCTCGAGGTGCTGAATGAGGAGTCGGAGTTGTTGGGATTACGGGTTTCTTGGGTCAAAACTAAGATCCAGGCTTTCGGTGACATCTTGGTTGCTGCTGTCCTGTCTGTGTCTGTTTGTGGTGAGGATGTTGAGGTCGTGGAGAGATTCACTTACCTTGGCAGTGATATTCATGTCTCTGCTGGCTGCGAGTCAGAGGTCAATAGACGTCTGGGTCGGGCCTGGGGAGTCATGGATTCACTGGATCATGGGGTGTGGCGCTGCCGGTATCTGTGCAGGAGGACGAAAGTCAGAGTCTTCAGGTCCTTGGTACTTCCAGTCTTGCTCTATGGGTGCGAGACTTGGACTCTGACCAAGGATCTGAGACGGAGACTTAATTCCTTTGGTACCAGGTCTCTTCGGAGAATCCTTGGCTATCGCTGGTCGGATTTTGTGTCCAACGAGCGGTTGCTGAGAGAGACTCGGATGAGATTTGTTACCTGCATAGTCCGTGAGCGTCAGTTGCGGCTGTATGGACATGTGGCTCGTTTTCCTGACTCTGATCCTGCTCACCAGATTCTCTCAGCGAGGGAGTCTCATGAGTGGAGGAGGCCAGTGGGTCGACCACGTGCCTCATGGTTGCAACAGGTTGACCATCATCTCAAGGAGATGGGGATGGGCCTGGCATCTGCCTGGGGGATGGCCAGACGGAGGCCCCTGGAGTACCGGCGGAAAGTGGATGCAGCGACTTGCTGTTCTGGCACATGCTCCCATACCTGACCTGACCTGATTATGATTGGGTGGGGGTTGGAGCTTTGAAATGCAAAATTTTGAATATTTTATTATTTATCCCAACCCTGACAACACAGAAGCTTGGTGTTAGCTTAATGGTTAAGGTAGCCGACTTAAGATCTGAGGGTCATGATTTGGAGCTCCTGTTGTGGTCTTAAAACAACACAAGGTGGGTTGACTCAACCTGCCATCCTTCTGAGGTTAGCAAAATGAGTATCAGCTTTCTGGGCGAAGAATGAGTCATTTGAGTATCCTGCATCGGAGTAGATATGCCCAGGATTGTGCCCCAAGCCAAGGAAAAACTGCTTCGGCAGTGAAAGGTAGGTTCTGGTAACCTACGGTAAGGCTGCTAATACGTTGGATAACAGTGAACCGTGGATCCAGGAAAATACCGCGATCAAACGGTTTGGATGAGATGAGAATATCGAAGTTCCTTTCAGCGCGATGTTTATTAATATAACGACCCAAATAACGAAAGTCTCACTCAGCGAGCAAAGACAAAATGGCGACGGTTCACTTACACAAACCAACAAGAAACCGGAAGTTCTCTCTATATCCGGTGGGAAAACCGCCAAGAAAGTAAGAATTACAGGCTTGCACGACACTACACTACACTAACATGGTATTCATAGATTGCATGAAACATTCATGGGCACAAAAGTACCAAACGTTCATACATATGGTGAAACAGCAAAGACTTTCTAACAGGCAGCTTTATCCTTCTGAAGACACAAAATGAGTGGTTCTTCTTCTGACAACATACGGTACGTTTACATGTTGTATTTCCTTTTTAACATTTAGAGGATTGGTCCCCAACCTGCGGCCCGTGGGCCGCATGCGGCCCGCAGAGCCCTATACTGCGGCCCGCGAGGACTTTCCAATCAAAACACATTTCCATGTAGCAATTTTAAAGGGGTTTACACAATGCCACTGCCGGCCGGCGCCGTGACCTGAAAAGCCTTACACAATGCCGCTGCCGGCCACTGCTGCTTACCGCCGGGAGGAATCAAATCAATTTGCATCAATAAAATGCATCAATTTTTTTTCTGGCTCCAAACATCCTTGGGAGTAGTGAATGCGGCCCGTGGGATCAAAACGTTGGGGACCACTGATTTAGAGTCAACATAAAACCTTTTTTATTTTTCATTTGTGAAACTAATCAACTTTTCGAAAGTCATTCACTGTATTTAGATCGGGGCGGTCAAATTGATCGTTCATACATCGGCAAAATCAACATTGTTCGACGGATCTATGAGCATGCATCAGGTTTATCATGGACATAAACCAATGGTGGTACAAATTCCAACCACCCGTGACAAAGGCCACATCGGCAAAATGTTTATAACAACATTTTAACAAATAACCATTCGAAAGGTCCTTCTTTTCTTAGCAATCTCACCTTTGAATGAAATCACCTTCATGGTATCCTCAGAATTGTAATTTATCCTCCGCATCAGACTGTCGAGCAAGGGAGTGAAATGTTACTTGCAAGGCAACGGTACCCCACTGGGGGCACAAACTTTCCACCAGTGGTGATTAAAAGCAACTTTTGGAGAATAACTTTATAAACGCCTCAGGTTCTGTGTCCATAACAGACTGTTTTTTTCTGTATGGTGATCGTTGTTGGATCAAGGTCACAGTTGGATACCTAGAGCTTTGAGAAAAATTCCCAGCAAGTGAAAACTCCAACTCATTGTTGATAAAAGTGACTATATATATATATATATATATATATATATATATATATATATATATATACATATATTTATATATATATATATATATATATAAATATATATATATATATATATATATATATATATATATATATATATAAATATAAATATATATATATATATAAATATATATAAATATATATCTTCTTCTTTCGGCTGCTCCCTTTCAGGATCGCCACAGCAAATCATCCGTATGATCCGCATAGTGATTTGGCACAGGTTTTACGCCGGATGCCCTTCCTGACGCAACACTGGTCACCTCTTTCGACACAGGGATATGGTACACCTATTTTAACCGGGGTATACACCGGCCCAGTACAGTGGTACTCACTTCGCCAACCTTGGAAGGATGACAGGCTGAGTCAACCCCCTGGTGTATTAATTCAGTGGCCCAACGGGGCTTGAACTCAGGACCTTTTGGATCCCAAGCCGCTGCCCTAACCACTGCGCCAACACCAGGATATATATATATATATATATATATATATATATATATATATATATATATATATATATATATATATATATATATATATATATATATATATATATATATATATATATATATATATATATATATATATATATATATATATATATATATATATATATATATATATATATTGTTGTGGTTACCAAATTCGCAAACCACCATTCAGGTCCCTTAGGTGAGGTATCTCGGTAAGTACATGTGTAGTTAGGCCCAAACCCGTTGTCTAGTGGGAATACATGTCATTTATGCGTGCTGCGACTCTTCAGGATAGCCGTTTTTCTTTTACTATCTTTATTTTGGACCAACCGCCATTGTTACCACCACCAGTCACAACATCAACCACCAACCACAACGCCGCTTCACCACAACCGCCACGACCTTCACGTCACACCTCGCAACCGTCGCATCGCCACCGTTCTTGCGCCGCTTGTGGGTACCGGTGTTGGACTCGTGCAGGGCGCGCGCTGAACAGCGTGTACAAAATCACGGATTTTGTGCTTCAAAAACGGATCAAAAACGACACACGCCCACTTTTTGCCGTCCAATCGGTGAGCGAGGGGCGATTTGGCCCCGCCTCCAGGGCGTTGGAGGGCGATCAATATATGCAAATTTATGGATCAAAAAGCATTCACGCCCACTTTTTCTCGGGCCAATGGGGAGCGAGGTGAAAGGTCGAAGGGAGGGGGTCAAAGGCGAAGCCACGGGGCTTATATAAGCGACCGTGTTCGTCAGTCCAGTGAGTAGTAGAGTCGAGAGGAACAGAGAGTTAAGACTTCGCGGGCGGTGGAGTTGGCAAGAAGGAGCTGGTCGTCGTGTGCGTTGGAGTCGGAGCGGAGGGACGGAGCTGTGGAGAGGCGGCGAGGGCAGACGAGGGGGTGCTCGCGTCGTGCAGGGAGCTGCACCCCAGGGAGGCCGACAGCGCGACCTGGCCGAGGTGGAGACGCTCGTCGCGGGACAATAAAAATCCTCTACACCCCGAGCATCAGCAACCCCCTCCTGTTTCCCCCCGCGCTGAGATAGTGCGACCAAGGGGGCCCCTTTCCCACCCCCTACCAGACACTGCCCGCGAGGCCCGCGGAGTTGAGGCACCATCGCCGCTCCGCGTCTCATCACCAGACGGGTAGGCCCGACCCGGTCTCGGCCTCAGGCCCGCCTCATCCTTGAGGGTATTCTTTCCTTGGTTTTGGGTATGTGTTGTCGGCGCCGTCTGTGAAGTAAAATTGTATAAGTGTTGCCGTGTGCTCGCGTAATCGGTATTAGATCTGCATTGTCGCATTTGCTTTTTGTGTAAATTGAATTGTGTTTTTCTTTTCTGTGTGCTTTTGGTGGAATTGAATATGTGTGCTTTCCGTTCATCGCGAATAAATGTGCTTTGTGTTGAACTGTTTCCCGCTTCGCTTCGTCATTTCCTTCATTGAATCCTCATCTTGCTTCACGTAAAGGGTTGGTAGTGGGCTGAATACGCCCGATAATTAATCGAACCGTCGAGGCCGACGATAACACCGCTCGGTTATCCCGATAGTACGGAACGGGTCGCTTAAGTGGCCCGTGTCCGAAGTCGACCTGCGGCGAGGTGCGATCGCCCGGTCTACCCTCCGCGTGGGTACTTAGGTAGGTCGAATTTGGCGAGCAACCCTATCCCACGCGGGGGCTGATTGGCTCGATCGCGGTGAGACCGAAAGGTCCACCCGTGACTGGTTCCCGGCGTTAGTCCGAGAGGGTCACGACTGGATTGTCCGTCCGGTGGGCGACGTGCCGCGATTCGAGTTACGTGGCCGTCAGCACGCCGGCGGGCGCGAATCCGCAACAATATATATATATATATATATATATATATATATATATATATATATATATATATATATATATATGTAAAGTCCAATGGAAAAGTATGGATCATAACTCAATCTGCAATATCGCATCAACAAAGAGGTTTTGGCAACAAAGAGGTTTTTGGAGGAAGGTTGTTGTCATGGCCTGGTGGGGGTAAGAAAATGAGAGCACTCCTTGGTTTGCTGTTCATCTAAAAATGAAAAACTCTCATGTTGGAATTGTTTTTCGGATTCATCTGGAGCTGCTGAATTGGCTCAGGGTTATAAGATGGAGCATACAATATGTATGGTAAAAAGCAACGGATAAAGGCCCAATGGTAAAGTTCAGAGATCCACAGCAAGTCAATTGAAAAGCAGAAAACTCTTTGTTTTAGTTCAGTTTCCTGCCAGGGGAGACCGACCGATAATGTTAAATGCCACGGACCTCACCGTGTCCTTGGATTGATCTGCTTGTTTTTCCAATCTCTGCACATGGTTCATGATGCTATGACCTCCAATTGAAATCCCGTATACTGTGTAGCTTTGTCGATCATCTCCAAACGTCCTTATCATCCGGATAAAAGACGCACAATGTCCCTCAGTGTCAGACTTTGACAACAGGAAAGATTCAGGGTTCCTGGACCAAAACTCTAATCCATGGCACAAGTGATAAGTATCTTTACTTTTCTGTGCTTAACATTTTCACAGATTCTAAGGGAGCTCCATGTCATTAACACTTCCAGTTATCCCTGTCACCCATCTCTCATTATCCTCCCAAAATGTAAGCTTTCTGGGAAATTCTACTCATTTGTCATCTCTTTCTCATCAGAGGAATTACCTCTTCCAGTTTGTATTATTACATTCTTCCCTCCAGTTCTTCATGTTGTCTTACTTAATATGAGGCTTCTCTTGTTATGTCTCTTGTCTACGTCCATGAGCTTTTCGAATCACATCAACCATGTCCCTGTGTCTTGAGCTATATTTACTTTCTCTGTTGTTTATGTGTACAAGTCCTTTGTCCATCCCTTTCCTTCCACCATAAATTGTGAATTTTCAACTATCCACCCCTTTGTCCCGCAGTCGTTTCATGAGCCTCGACCTCGATTATTAAACATTAGAACACATACAAAAAATGGAATGGTCTGCAAACCTAGTGAAAGGAACACGAAGTTTAAACACAGTTGGTTTGCCAGGATATAACAAGATTGATGGAATCATTTAAAGTGTTCTATGTTTACATTGCAATGAGAAAAGATTGCGTCGTTGTTTAAATAAATAAATAAATAAATAAATAACTAAAGGAGGTGGAGGAAGACAGATAAAAATGAAAGGTCGAATGTTTCCCACAAATTGGCAAATAAATATAATCAGCAATGAGTTAGCCAGCACAGGAACCTGTTTTATCAAAAGGAGCAACTTGTACTCGATGATTTCTTTACTGGGGAAGAGGGGGGGGGGTGGGGTCATCAGATGTCAACTATAAAGCTGAGGAACATCATGAAAGATAAATCAATGAGCTAATTGGAACAATGGGGTAGATGATGTGTGCTCGGATGGATCAATTGCACAACCTATATGTAGCACAGCATGGATGGAGCACAGCCAGTCTTGTGTCATCGCTGATGTTGTTGCTCCAGGCGAGCCGTCCCTGTTTGATCATGTTACCAGGTGGTGTTAATGCGGCTCAGGTCTGAGTGCATTATGAGCGGAGATTACATTAGTGCAGTCCACTAATGAAATGTATCATTATTATGCCTTCACTGTGAGCCACCAGTTGTTATATCTGATGCAGTACCATTAATAGCATGTTGTATTTTTTGTTTTAAGTAGGCTCTGGCCTTCAACAATAACAGCCAAATAAGGACCACAAAATTGAATTTCTGGTCATTAGATGCTTATTCGATGGAACTCAAGGGAGATGCGAGAAGCATTATCCCAATGGCGAACGCACTAATATGGATCAGCGCCTGTTTCCGATATATGGCACTGAAAAGAGGCAACGACTACCATACTAAGTGATTGCAAAGGGCAGCTCATTAATACTCATGATAGTTGTGTTTTCAAACGAATATCCATCTCTTCGTTTTCCACAGACTAATCCTCCAACCTAGAAACTGCTCAGCCGCCTACGCTCAGGTGCACGGGCATTGAACCGCTGCATCGATCTGTACATATTATTAAGTCAAAGTAAATACTTATTGAGCAGCTGGGTGGTGGAGTGGCTGAAGCCGTGTTGCATTGAAATCACTGGTGGGGGTTTGATTCCGATGGTTTCTCAGTGGTACAATTTCCGCACCGGAGTGTCCATCTGTCCAAGATTGGTTTGTAATGTTGTCCATGGAAACGTTCACATCAGTACCTGGTGCTTTCTCAAGAATATGTGCCTTCATCAAAAACTGATGAGGATGTAAATGTTAAAATATGAATTTCACGAATATTGCAAGTGTTAAATAATTGTATTATGTGCGATATTGCAGGGATAATTGCAATTAATTTGTTGATCGCTTGGTACCTAACTTTGCCGGATGTGGCACAAAGTACTCATGCTGTAAAGATGGTTGCTCCATGAAAAGAGTGCACAATTATGGAGCAGTGAGGAGTCATCAGGTTTTGGCTTTATCAAGGTATCAAAGCACGTGACATTATGAGGGGAATCGCTACACAGGATGGTGTGAATATTTTTAAAACATCGGACAAGTACGTGTGATGAACAACATCATTGGTGACCGTTGTCTTTTCCCACAGAGGACAATGTGACTAGGATTGATGGACCAGTGTGCGAGGACAGGTGTGTATCAATAGACGATACAGCTGTAACCGAAGACCTGTCTCATGGGACAGTACATGTCATAATCTGATGAACCGAGCTCTCCAAGGTCGGAACTTCAATGATGATGGCATGGTCCAACTCGCGGGGCAGGAATGGATCAGGGACCAACTGCCATCATTTTATTACGAGATCATCCATAACCTTGTGAGGTGGTGGCAGAAGTGTGTGGATGTGCAAGGGCACTCTGTCGCAAAGTAAGTCTTCCCCACCGCTGCAAAGCGTATTTGGTGGGTAATTCACAAATTCACTTTATTTATCGACTCATATTTGTTTGTTTTTTTCAAAGATTTACTTCCTGTTCAAATTCTGACAATGAAAAATTTGGAAACTTGTCCATAAAAATTGTACATAAAAAGGAGTAAGAAACAAGGCCAGACTCTGTGGCGTTCTGGTTAGTGTATCCGCTCTGATTCTTGGAGGTCGGCGGTTCAAACCTTGGCCAAGTAATCCTCAAAGACTTTTAAAATGGCCTGCTTGCTTGACACTCAACGTTTAACAAGAATACGAGCATGGACAAACAAGTACAGGATGGCAACCATTGCGAAGGCTTGATGAGCTGAATGGCCTTCTGCACTGAGGTTCTTTGTAAGGGAATTCATATTAAGACGAATTGGGAATTAGAAAATCTTTCTTGACTTGAACAAACTCAAATCGTATTCAAATTTAGACAAACTTTGAGGGCATGTTCCCAAAAATAAACAAACATCATATGACCAACGATAAGTTTGGACGATTTCTGCAAAAGAGGGAGAGTGCAACTCGAAAACATGTGTTTGTTTAGTTTAAAAGTAAAACGAAGAGGTCAAGTTTGATCTCGCTGAGGTCACTTCCTACTTGTCACATTAACTCATTTAAGTCTGATTTGACGAGGGCTATTCAAAAAGTTCAACAAACAAAAATCACAAATAGTCCTGCAGCGTAGTCTGATATTTCAGATCAATTGTTCAAATTTGCATAAAAGCACCAAAATTGGTACACATGTAGAATAATGTATTCCGAACAATTCTAGATATGGAGCCACCGGAGATTGTGCCTTGGTCAGCTTCGGCGACCATTTTCCAAAATGGCCACCATTCTACTTTCGCGAAATTGGCTATATGCTCTTATTTTCTTATTGTATTGGTGGGAGATATAAGGAAAGTGTAAAATTCAGTAAATTGACCATGAAAAGGTGTATTCAAATATTATGAGCCAGTATTTTCGGTAAAAAAGCCATTGTTTGATTTGTAAATTGCTGCTCTCCTGAAACTTTTCGCTGAAAAGTACCCATTATTGCCTGGAGAACAAGAGTCAAATGATATTCATCACATTCAATGGGTTTGGAATCAATAAAAATTGCATTATAGATTACATACTTTACTCTGTTTTGAAAAGGGAACTGATAATCGTGATAATGACAAACTCAGAAAATGTAGTCAAATTATTGCACACTTCACTTTGAAGCGGCTACGGTTTACTGTCTACTACCATTCTACCAGGACACATGGTACACGCATGCATCCGTCTCGTACAATATGAGTTTCTGAGCTCAAGTGTACTGGCTCTGGATCAAGAAGTCAACACTTTTACAAGCAATGCGACTTTGCATTTGCACATTCTAAGCTCGGCCGATATCTCAGTCTGTGTCTACAGCGTCTGTCTACTGGCATTCTCCTTCACAAGCACACAGTCCAGTGCATTGCAGATTAGCCTTCTTGCATTTGCAGCGGTTTCTACAGCCTTTTTGGCTATCTGCTCAGCAACGTACTGCCATATGCTGTGTACTGCTATATGCTGTGTACTGCTATATGCTGTGTACTGCCATACTACTTGGGCCTTTTTGAAAGAATTGGAATTGGCAAGATAGTATGCAGAGCACGGAATGGTGTAGCCTACAAGCCTCTACATACCATCCGTAATGTAATTTCAAAACTAAAGTACACAATATCAACTGGTGATATATATATATATATATATATATATATATATATATATATATATATATATATATATATATATATATATATATATATATCAGCTTCAGCAATGCCTTCAAGGCACACCAGCAAGTCGCTTTTGCTACCCAGGTGTAGCTTACCTGCATCAGATAACGCAGGAGGGCATGCTTGATTTTCATGATTCGCCAAAGCTGACCAAGGCAAAATCTCGAGTGGCTCCATATCCAGAATTGTTCAGAATACATTAGTCAACATATGTACCATTTTGGTGCTTTTATGAAAAGTCGAACAATTGGTTAACTATGCTGCAGTACTAAAAAGACCAGTACTGGCCAACATTATTTTTCATTTCATTTATTTAATGATATCAGCATATCTTGGACTCATTGTTTGATCATTTTGAAGAGCCCACATATCAAAAATTAATTCATTCAATTCGGAAAAATCAACATCAGCACAAAGGGAACAACAATATTGTTCGAAGATTGCGCATGAAGGAAATCCTGAAGCAATGTTTGCTGAGCATTAATGCTCATCAGAAATTAACAGAGTAAGTTTGTATGATAGAAAAACATGAATACAAAAACACACAACTGGAGTAAATTTCAGATAACAAGAAGTGAACTCACCAACTTGTTTACCAATAACAACATATTGTTCAAAGTAATCAACACCATGATGGAGCAACACCTAATCCTTGGCTTAAAAGAACTCTTTTCACAGCAAACTGAGAAATAATAGAGAAGCGAGAAAATGGAGTGACAAGCAAAGCAGTCAAGAAACTCCAGAATCACCTGTATTTCTAGTTTTTGTTGAAGCATTTCAAAACAGTTTGCAGATCTTATGGAGGCAGATAACACCACACAACACAACACATCACGCACATACATGGCAATGCACACCGTCACATGCAGCACCACGCCGAAGCAGGGCGCGCCGCATAGATGTGCATACATACACACGTGCACACATCGTTTTATCACAAGTCTGTTCCTCACAATTCCATTCCTTTATTGAACAGCAAAAGTTATTCCCAAAGCATTATATTGACATTTAACGGATTTTGTAAATTATATTCATTCTACAACACCCTATACCAAACTCATCTTCATCACAAACCTCAAAATAATTGTTAACCTAATGTAAGAACCTTCGTAACCTGCAAGCAATTGATAGATTTAACAACTGGCCAAATATTCAGCTGGGCTCTGATTTTCCGAGGTTTTCAGCCAGAATCTTCCGACAGCCTAGGATCTTTCTGAACAGTAGATCCACCACCATGGCCTGGGTCTACATCATTAGATTCACAATGTCAGCTGTCTCCAGTCAGTCAACCAAATAATGCAAACTCACTATTCAAACTTTCTTCCTTTCTTGTTCGAAGTTTATAGGTATTATCACATATTCATAATGTGCATTACACATTCTATTATATAATGATATATGAAATCATTTGCACCTTGCTTTGGAGATTACACATTACCCAGCACATACATTATGCTTACCACTGAATCAAACTGTTATTAAAATGCAGAAACTGTCATAATAACGGATTTCCCACACTTGTGCTCTACTCTGCCCCCGAGTGACGACTGAAAACATTTTAAAATGTATATATTTGAATGAGTCATTTATGTTGTTTTTTTAAAACGTTTTGATTGCATTAAAGAAATTCGTTTTGTGACCTTGAAGAACACTTGTATTAATCTGCTAACAATAGCAGATATCTGACTCACTGTTTTAATCTACTGCGAAATCTGTGCTATGTGTAGTTGCTCCCACTTTTCTGATTATTTCACCTGCAACTGTACTGTAGAAGGGGATTTCTTTTTTATTCTTAAGAATACTGCTCTTCAACAAAGGCAGTCATGCAATGTGGAATTAAAAAGCATCTCTTTTATCAATTTGGTGTAAAATGTATCATTGATGGTGACACACACACACACACACACACACACACACACACACACACACACACACACACACACACACACACACACACACACACACACACTTCTAACGGGAATCATCACATGCACCAAATCACATGCACAAAACAACAAAGCACAAGAAGGAGGCCAAGAGGCAGAACAGAAGGGATGTAAAGGCCCGGTCACACCTTGACGTTTTCGCCAGCGATGGCAACGTATTAAATTTATGTAAAACGCTGGCTTACGTTGAACTTTTGATGTTTTTTTCATAGCGACTTGGTCTTATGTATAACGCATTGGTAATGGGCACAGAACGTTTCGTTGTGTTATAGATAACTTATACCAACGAATGCTGAACCTGTTGTCGGCCTACACAACCGATGCCCAACGATAGTCTAACTTAGGCATAGCGCGTTGCACGCATCGCCGACGATGTCGTGACGTAGCCTATTAAAAGGCTGACGCACAACGATTCGAATCATAACTGCCGTAGAAATGGAAGTGTCAACATCGCGGTCACACCTTGGCGATCTTGCCAGCGTATGCCGACCTAAGAAAAATGTGTCTAAAACGTTGGGGCATGTCAAATACGGTACGAGTAAGTTTGGTATACGTGAGTACAACGCTCAAGTACGCTATCATACGTCGTAGTAAGTAGAGTACGTCAAGAAATTTTAAACATGTTCAAAATTTTATGACGTACTCGGCGTATGACACGTTCCACATGCGATGGGGATAAGTTTTACACATGATATGTGGACGCTTACACACGTCCACAAACGCTACTTATAAGCTACTCATAAGTCGAAACACGTCGCGGTAATGTCTTTTTTACGCGAAACTTATTTCTAACTTATGTTTGACGTGCTTTGAACCAATTCTTTACGTAGTCCCAACACACATCGACGTATGTAGACATATTCCAATGACATCTTCCGGTCGACAAAAAAAATAAATGAACGTGTTTCTAGCTTACAACTGCCATATAAAGACGTGTTCCCAGCGGTTTTGGGAATTGGTATATAAAAATGCTGCTCATAAAAGGGGAACCCAACAGTGTTTTCGAGTCCTTTTTGAGTCGATGTCCATGTCAGCAGTAACAGTATCAGTATCAGTATCAGTATTAGTATTAGTAGTAGTTTGTTCATGTTGGCAGTAGTAGGTGAGTGTGAGGGGGAGGGTGTGGGTTATGATGGATCGTCCTTGCGTATAACGATTTAACGATTTAAATGATAAACTCAACGATTTAAATGGCTGCATCTCCACTATTGAAAGTAGACGCTTGCGCTCAACAATTGGATTTTTTTTACACTCGACGACTTTTAAACGGTACCACTCAGCTATTTTCATTGTTTACAATGAACGATTTAAATTGCTGTCACTCGCCTTTGTTTTTTGACGCTGGGATTTGGAAATTTGAAGCGTTTCTTCTGAACGTGCTAAATCGCTCAAACTCGACTATTTTAAATAGACGCTGCCGATGGACAATTGGAATCATAGCCAAGCTAGACATCGAAGTGTGAACATCCTCGTCATGCCGAAGAAAAGTTTGAAGAATGCTGCAAATAAGTGTCCTGGCCGTGGCCGTGGACGCTGACGCAAGGACGATCCATTATACCGACGTCTTTCAGCCTATGAGTAACTTAAAAGTAACGTCTGTCGACGTGTGGCAACGATCGCGTAACGTGCCAACAACACGTTAATCATAGGTTAGAAATAAGTTTCGGGTACGCTAAACATTACCTCGGCGTGTCTCAACTTTTGATTAACTTACAAGTAGCATGTGTTGACGTCTGTCAACGATCGCAGACCGTGCATACAACTTGTGGCCAGCGTAGCGGAACGTGTGAGTCATACGCCGGCATACGTCGTGAAATTTCAAGCATGAAAAAATTTGAGGACAACCAAGAAGTACAACGTTTAAAGCCAACGTACAACGACGTATGGCAGTGTTTTTCAGCGTGCTCTCAATGTTATCAAAACTTACCCATAACGTATTCAACGTGTGCCAGCGTTTTAGAAAAAAAATTCAAAAATCGGCATACGTTGGCTAAAACGTCAAGGTGTGACCGGGCCTTAAGAGAAGATGCCATGGAACAATAGACCACCAACCACTGAACAAGGTCAGACTCGAAAAACTGCAAAATGTGAAGAAACAAACCGTCCACAGCATGGATAGACTACAAAAAAGCTTTTGACAGCATCCCACATTCATGGATGATAAAATGCATTCAAGTGTACAAAATCAAACCCCATATAATCAAGGTGATGGAACACAGGAATACCCCTGACAAGCCGGTAGGCGATAGGGGTGGCCGCCAGACAGGCGAATTTGAAATATGTAGATAAGAGAACACATCAGGATGGCATTTTTGCCGTTCGTTGTTCCATCTAGGAACATGATGAGCAACTGTCCATTCATCACTTGTGTTCGATGCCCTCACCCTATGTTAAGGAATCCCAACGCGAACGTTGGGGTGAAAGCATATAGTAATATAATTGCATACTAGTCATACAGTTTTTGACGGATTGGGCTGAAATTTTTTGACAAAGAGTTTGATAATAACGCGCATAAAAGCGCGGAAGCCGATTTTTGATTTTCGAAAAAAAAAAACTTCGGATTTTTCCAAAAATTTCAAAGTCCTGTTGCAAGACAACCGTGGCGTCCATAGCAACGGTGCTCAAAAGCATACAACTAGATCCTGGTACGAACCTATCAGTCAAGTTTCATCAAAATTGGTTGACTCCTCTGGCCTCCAGAGCTGTCCATTACATACAAACAAACAGACAGACGGAAAACCTGAGGATAAGGGTAGTCTAGCGACCACCCATAATTACAGCATTCAGAAGGAAAGGTTGAAATACCAGGAGTGAAGATATGATGTGGGATCTTTCAGGGAGACAGCCTTTCAACCCTCCTGTTTTGCTTGACCTTGGACCCACTACGCAACCTCATTAATGAGCAAGGGCATGGATACACCCGAACATTTAATAAGTGTACGTCCAAAGAGACAGTAAATGGGACACATCTACTGCACATGGAGGACTTTAAAGCTCTTCATACCGAACGATGAAAAAAAACAACTGAAATGAAATTTCAGTATGCCTACGACATACGCTGAAATACGCTTATGACATTTAAACAACTGAAATACGCTTACGACATTCAAACGGATTTTGGCCAGGATGAATGTGCCAAATAAACATTCAGATAAGATAAACGAACAACATAAAATAGGACCTCAATCCAACAATGCAGGAACTAGGCAATGAAACATCACACATTTAATAGGGCTATCAAATATGTCACAAACAAATGCGCAAAACTATTACCAAAGATTACTTGCATAGAACGAGGCTGATCCTGAAAATATATCTCATGCCAAGAAACAAAATCAAAGCTATCAACCCACCAGAAATAGCAGTATTGCTATACAGCTGCAGAGTAATAAACTGGCCACAAACAGAAATCAACAAACTAAACATAAAAACAAGAAAAAGAGCCAGCAGAGATTGCAGACGCTCACCATGATTTGTTTTGTGTGGTGTTTGTGTCGTTTTGTGTCCTGTATTTTGTATAATGTTTGTGTACCGGTGTGTTATGTAATTCATAATAGACATAACTAGAACTGACACATTGTAATTTCTGGCAGTGATGACCGGATACCAAGACAAGATGTCCAGCTTTTAATATTTTGATGTTTAATACCCATGATGTTTAATACTTTTGTTCACCCATGATGTTTAATATTTTTCAATTGAATCTAGAATGGGATTAAAATAAATTCAATTTTAATCAAATGGAAGACCAAATAGGTACAGTGAGTGCTGCATTGAAGTCATCAAAAGGAACCAGAACAAGCAAAAAGCAAAGAGGAAATCATCAGGAGGAACTTGGATAGGATTCTGGTTTCAGCTGCGACTCCTCGACCATCAAATCCATCCAGGCAAAGTCAAATGAGCCTTTTTCAAAAAATAAATAAGCAAATAAATAAAAAACACATCAAAAATATTAAACAATCATGCCTGCCAGACCATGCATCTGCTCAGGTTGAAATTTAAAGCATATATTCCCCATCACTACTATATCATAATAGTGAAGTTTCCCATCGAATGATGAAGCTGTTCAAGAGAAATAATTTTTTCGATGAATTTCGTTCAATCCAATATGGCTGCCAGACCATGTGACCGATCAATTATTCATGAATACCCTGCGATCCTCAGGGCTTGGGAAACATTTGTGTGAAGTTTCCTCTTGATCTGTCAGGCCATTCTGAAGATTTGTTTGGGGGTTTTAGGGTAAATCAATCTGGCTGCCACACCATGTGACCAATGATGTAATATGTGTGAACATTTTGCTCCTCATGGATCGGCGGTCATACGTTTGTGCTTCTGTTCAATCTGTTCGGCTCTTTCAGAGAAGAATATTCTTGAAGTTTAATATATGCATATATCTGCCGGCCAAGGAGGAGATAGCATGATGCCGGGCAGACATATGGAGCCAATTACAATTCCACTCCCCCCCCCCAGGGTGCTTCTGGAGCCTTCATAGTAAGCAATTAACTTCTACCTAGTCTTAGAATATTCCATTAGTGAAAATAATAACTTCTGCGAAATTTAAATGAAATCAGAAGTGGTTTAGGGAGTCCACCGGAAGCCCGAAGTTGGAGGGCTATGTCATCTACTATGTGCATATGGCAGCGATTCAAATAGGACCCATTAATGAATGTAACATATATTCGCTACCTTCAGTGTTTATTGTACATATTGGTGCTATGTTCTAATATGATGATGGAAGGATGGAGAGCTAGTGTGCTGAATACCATAACCCTGCAGTTAGATCTTCACAGAGATGATTATCATGAGTTTGTAGAGCTGTGTATTGTGTTTTTGGGTGTAAATGACACAATAAACTTCAAGCGACCTGGACCTCTTCACAAAGCCCGATGGATGGCAAAGCTGTTATATTCCATCAAGATTCCTCTGTTGGAAGCTGCAATTAACCAACTCCCCCCAGGAACAATTACAACGAAACACCAGCTGCCAAAAGTGAAGGACTTTGTGACTTTTGCTACCATTGTCTACAGCTCCTGGTGGATTACATGTAATTCTGCTGTCGATGCACCTTGGAATGACTTGAAGCTGTATCACACTCTGCTAATGTATGAAGCTGTGAATCCCGAGGTTTCCATAAGTGCAGTCAGAGCGTTTCAACGCCATCTCTGGTACCTCACTGCAGAGATGGTACTTCTCGCACTCTTCAGTAACAAAGTACCACAAAAGGAGAAACGGGCAGTTGCTGATAGACTGTTGACTGTTAAACCTCCAGAGGTTATACACACGCCATGTGACCGTTTTGGCACTGGGTTTGGGAATCCCAAGTTTCCTACAGGCATCAATCGGTCCACTACGCTTGCTGATTTAGTCAGCCAAGATTCTTGGTTCACTCTTCAAATTCTAGAGATAGACCATGAGTTTCTTGCAGAGGATGTTGGGAGCTGGTCAAACTCTGCTGCATACCAAGCTTCTGTTGTTAACGTTGATGCCATGAATGTGGTAAATGATTGTGCTGAGCGTGGAGTAAAACTGAGTTCGGACTTTCTTGCAGCAGCCAAAACTGAAGAATATTATCAAAATGTGTTCCAAGTTGTGGAGCAAGACAGAAAACAAACGTCAAACCTGCGCAAGCGGAAATCTACAAATGACAATAAGCATGAGACTCGGAGTGTCGTGAAATTTGGCACCTTTGATATGAACTGTGAACTACTGCAATACGAGGTACCAAGATTCAAGCTGTGGATTTTCAATTCGTTCATTATTGAAGTGCTTTAATACATGTTACTGGTTCTCGCAAAATTTTAAAAACAAAGTCATTTTTTGACTCGCACTGCCTTTTGTTCGGTTTCTAAGACTCAAATGTAGAAATGGTAGCCAAATTATAATATAAGCTCCAATGTATTTAATAAAACATAAGGCACCTATTTTTTAATTATGTCAATATTGATCAAATAGCTGCCTCATGCTTAATTTTGTGGATATGAACAGTGAAATGATTAAACGTAAACTTAAATAGGGCAAATATGCAGAATGATTATACAGGAGCTATTATTTTTCAGAGTAACTCATTGCATAAATATAGCTGCATTTTGCATAAAATAATAAACTTGTGATACAATTCTGATTGGCTCGTGGACCCGCTAGACAATAATTGATTTCAACCAAATTTTGTATGAGTGGTCTAATTAGGAAGTGGAACAAACTGAGGGTAGGTAGAAGTTTAATGTAAAAAAATTTAAATCATGGGGCTCCAGAAGCACCCTACCCCCCCCCCCCGGTTTATTTTTTTTAGGTGTGGGGGTGGGGTTAATAATAATGTTAATTAGTTCCCTTACAAATAATATTCAAACACAGGAGGAAGACATGCAGCACATCAAGCCTGCACAATGGTTGGTATGGCTCGGCCAAGGTCAGGTTCCATCCGCTGACCTTCCACACTCGGAGCCGACGCTCGAACCATTACACCACTGAGTCTAGTCATGCATTTGTTCTCATCCATTTACTCAGTCCAATTTTTATATGCTCCGTAGATTTATTTCAGTTTATCCTTTTGTTATTCATGCGTGTAATTTTTTTTATCTTTCATTATTCCGAGATCACCTGCGAGAGTTTTTTTTAATGTGAATCTTTAAAGATCGTTAAAAAATTCCGGAAGTTTAGCACCATATTGAAGCCGTGGTATACACCAACTACCCTCACACCCCACCTTTTCGAACACGTCCAAGAACTGCAAAACTGGAGGTTCTTGGAAATATTAAGAAGGTGATTTGTGTTCTCTGGTGTTTAAGTATATAATTCAATTTAAATAAAATCGAGATTGTAAAAGTCATATAAATAAATAATTCCTGGTTTTACTTGTGATTATTGAACGCTTTTACGGTTTTAAGTAAAAGCCAATGATTCATCGCTTAGTCTATTACATCACCCTATCTAACACGTTACTTTAGTTGATTGTGCCTGTTGTTTGTGTCCTTTATGAGATCCTTAAAAACAGCAAGTTTCCTGTTTGGAATGATTTTCAATTTTGTTTGACATCCAGGCAGGCAGAGTAACACAATTCTCTCACTCCTCTCTGCGCATGCGCAATCGGGAGAAATTCAGAGCCAAAGTACTGTAAAATGGCAAACTTGTCTTCCGATTAAAGTTTCTATTCATGCTTAAAATATTACTTTCGATTTGCATCAGTTGTTCCTCAATCATAAACTGACGATTGTAAACAGACAGACAGTGACAAACAGGTGAAAACATGACGTCCGTCCACCTTCAAAGGCCCAGGTAAATACAGTCCACTGATTTTCATTTTATATTTTTCCTTGTGAGCTCAAAGTTGAACTCATCCAAGATGTTCACAATGTGATAGCTCTGTGCCAAATTTGGAGATTCTAGCTACCCGAATTGTCCAATCCTGCTGACAAATGGAAAAACCAAGAGATGGGGTCATTGCAACGCTTCAGCTGCGGCACGAGTAATGATTTCTGCTTTTGAACCATTCCTCTATATCTGTGAATTATTTAAGGATTTGATGTACCATAGTCTTTACAGAGCAAGGGGTATACTGGGTGGTTTCCCATTGCCTTCCTGGCATTGTTTGTCTGCACTCCATATTTTTTAATTCTCAGCGTTAAACAAAGAAGCAACACGTACTATTTTTAATATAGTCGTTGGTATGACTCAGCTGGGGTTTGAGCCACCGACCTCCTAGAGTCAGAGCAGACGCTCAAACCATTAAGGCACCGAGTCTGGTTCAATAAATTACACAGTTTCCTTATAGTTGAATATCTTTCCCCTTATTGAACTTCACAAAGTGTATACAACCCCTGGTGGTAATTGTGGTACTTTTGGTACGTATTGTTCACAAATCTGTTGCATGTGAAATTTGTCACAAGTGGCATTGCAGTCGTTTCCAGAAAATTCCCAATGAAGTGTGATGACTCTCAACCTCATTTGTGAGTTAGTGAATGAAATTTCCATGGGTTTTGTGGAAATTGTAATGGTGCATTTGCAAAATTGGGCTGGCAGGATTGCCGAGGCCCGAGAGAGATGCGTACTTGCCTCGAAGCTGCCTAGCCTGGGTTCAAATCCAGACCCAGCTATAAATTGTCATTCCGATGTTTAACAGGTAGGGTGATTCATCAATGTATGTGCCATCCCTCGGATAGAAGTTAAACTGGTCGTCCCAGCTGCTGGCATTAGTTGTTGGACGTTAAAGATCCCCATGGTGTCCTTTGTGACGAGTCAGTGAGCTATCGCCCACGCCATGACCAAATTCCAAATTCCTGTTCTAACGAATGCAGCGAAGGCAATGGCAAACAACCCAGTTTAACCCTTTCTCAGAAAGCTGCTTTGGTGCCATCGACACTCTGTGTGAAGTTTATGGGGAGTGAGGAGGAGAGTGAGTGAGAGTGAGAGTGAGAGAGTCTCTTAAGTACTCAGTAAGGGTTTTCTTCATCTTTCCTGCAGCTCTAACTATCACTGGTTCAATTTTAGCTTTCTTCAATTTCCACACCATCTTGACCTCATTTTTCAGTTCCTGGTATTTGGTCATTTCCTAATTTGTGTGGCATTTAGTCCAAAGTCATTGGGAAATGAAACCTGCCGACTTTTCCTTTTTGTGTTTGAGCACCATGTCCTTTCTTCAGTATGGTTACCTCTGCCACTGAAGGTGGAAGGAGGTTATGTTTTCACCCCTGTCTGTCTGTCTGTCTGTTTGTCTGTTTGTTACTTGCAAATTCCAAGATTTTTCATGTACAGTATATTGGTCCGTCAATTTTGTTATTCTGTCTGTTTGTTTGTTTGCCAATTGCTAACAGATCACAATTCCAAACCGATCGTCATGAAACTTTACCAAGTTGTTGAGGTAGTCTCAACTGAGAAACCGATTGATTTTGAGGTCAAAGGTCAAAGGTCATTTTGAAGTCTAATTTCTAAAATCGTCATGTTTCATCGGATTGACTTGCAAGTTGAACAGGATTTGCATATGACATCACTGAACCGAGAAACCAATTATTTGAGGCCAAAAGGTCAAAGGTCAATTCAAGGTCAAACTTATAAAATCATCCATTTTTATCTGAAAACTCGTCAATTTACGTCCTATTAACTTTAAAGTTGAACAGGATTTGCAAAGTCCATCACTGAATTGGGAAAGCAACTATTTTTGAGGTCAAAAGGTCAAAGATCAACTCAAGGTCAAACTTCTAAAATCATCAAATTTCATCTGGAAAATTGTCAAATTTCATCCAATTGACCTGAGCTTAGGTTAGGATTGTCAGCTTTGGACAATTTGATGTATCCATGGCAACCTTTGGAGAGGGTGGGGGTGTGGGGGGTGGATATTTTCACCACTGTGTCTGTCTGTTTGTCAGTTTGCGTGCAGGATATCTCAAAAAGTTTTCGATAGATTCAGATGAAATTTGTTGGAGAGGGTGGGTGTATGACAAGGATGAACTGATTAGATTTTGGTGAAGATCCAGATCCAGATCCAGATCCAGCTTCGATAATTGTTTAAGTGATTCTTCACCACTGAGATAGGGCCAACAATAATTATTATCACGATTTCTCAAAATGTTGTGGACAGATTCAAACTAAACTTGCTGGACACATTGGGTGCATGAAAAGGAATTGTTTATTCAATTTTAGTGAACATCGAATCTGGATCTGGATCCAAAATTTTTTAAAGTGATTATATTTACCATTGAGAGGGATCGGGCTAAACTGATATATAGCACGATGTCTCAAAAAGTTGTGGACGGATTCGGACGAAACTTTTTGGAAAGGTTGGGTGTGTCGCAAGGCCGAATTGATTTGATTTTGGTGAAGATCCAAATCCGGATCTGGATACATGAGTTATTCAATTTTTAAAGTGATTATTTACCACTGAAAGATAGGGCTAAAAACAATATATACCAAATATTTCAAAAAGTTATTGGGATCGATATGTTCCACTGGATCAGGCATTGCGTGGTGGAGGTGTGTGCTCTATTGAGTGCCCTTCTAGTTTCTTGTGTTATTATTGTCATTTTAACTTCACAATTGAACAACAACACCACTACCAACAAAACCAACCCAAGCAAAACGATGTATTTCTTCAAAAAGGTTGAAAATTTAAAGCAGTATTCAGTTGTTATTTTTTAATCAAAAATACAGAATTGAAGGTCCATGATGTGCTTACAGAAAAAGATTTTTAAAAATAGTTAAACTGTTACAATTGGATTTTCAAGCTCCACTAACTGGTAGAGCCTTCTCAGTGTGTTGGAATTTCGTAACGATGATTACGAGTATAGTCGTGTTGCTACCTCCACTAACAAAGGTGGAAGGAGTTTGTGTTTTCACCCCTGTGTCTGTTTGTTTGTCTGTTGGTGTGCAGGATATCTCAAAAAGTTGCAGACGGATTCAGATGAAATTTTGTGGACAGGTTGGATGTGTGATAAGGCCGAAATGATTAGATTTTGGTGAAGATCCGGATCCGGATCCGCCTACTATAATTTTTTGAGTGATTCATCACCATTGAGAGATCTGGCCAAAAACGATGGATAGCATGATATCTTATAAGGTTGTGACGGATTTGGATGAAAATTGGTGGACATGCTGGGTGTGTGACAAGGAAGAATTGTTTCAATTTTGGTGAAGATCCGAATCCGGATCCAAATCTGATAATTTCTTCAGTGATTCTTCACCATTGAGAGATAGGGCAAAAGCAATATATAGGACAATATCTGAAAAAGTTGTTTGATTCGGTTGAACCTTGGTGGACACGTTGGGTGTGTGGCAAGGACAAATTTTTTCGATTTTGTTGAAGATCCGAATCCGGATCCGGATACGAGGATTATTTAACTTTTAAAGTGATTCTTCACCATTGAGAGTTCGGGCCAAAAACGATATAGTACTGTATAGCATGATGTTTCAAAAATGTATTTGGCCCGATATGTTCTCGTGGATCAGGCATTATGTGGTCGAGGTATGCGCTCTACTGAGTGCCCTTCTAGTTGGTAATATTATCTTTTGTTGGTTTGGTCCTTTTACGAATCATGATTGTGAACTATCCATTGAAGAAAGAGAGTAGACTGTGTGCATCAAAATCTGTCACTTACATGAATCGTAAAAATTAGGAAATGATAAACAATTAAATAACCTCGCTCTGCTTGGCAAAATTATATTTTTCAATGCAATGTAAATTTTTGCACCCCTCCCTCCCCTCTCCCTTCCCCCCACCCCTGTGCCCCAAACCTGAATTCTGGATCCACTTTTGGGTTACCACTCCTTTCTATACACATTTCAGTACGTTCAAACTTTTATGCTTCAAAGGGAACATGATTTTGAGAGCAAGCTCGTAACAATTAAATTAACCATGCGAAATGGAGTACATCGGTTTGATACATTCGAGCAAAAAACTTGTACTCCTACAAAAGCTTGTCAAAATTGACGGGTTGGAATTATTTTATTCAAAATATTCAAGGAAACTGGAAGATCATGATGTTTTGTAGCAAGAAGCGTTACTTTAAAACACTACATATACAAATGTTACAATATTATCTTTATCTTTTGGCACGTTTCATTTTGACGGTACAGCCTCGTGAGCATGCCAAAGTCTGAAGCCTCGGTCTAGCGTCAGCTGTGCTTATATCTTCGTCATTATTAGACATCCCACGGACGTAAATGAAAACTCCTTTTACTCTGTGTGTGTTGCACATCACATGCAGCGAACTTCACCTCCCTACTTCTTGTATTTATTTATTTATTTATTTATTATTGTTTTTTAAGTTTCTGTTCATTGTGATTGATGCCTGGTTGCAAGTCACAGCCTACATTTCCAATAGAAGAGATGTAATGACTCTTTTATGAAAAATGCTTTTCGAGTTTTTTATTTATCCTCAACATTAGACTGTAATGAACACACAGTCATGTTAAAAGATTGGCCTTTATAACCATACTTAAATCATCATGAAAGGAGACAGACAAATACACAAACACACAAATACACACAGTGTTTTATCCATAAATATCATTGGTACATTTTTATGCTTCTGCTGTTGAAGTCACCAAAGGCATTATCTTTTCAGGTTGTCTGTCCGTACGTCCGTCCATGCTAATTTTCTCTGTTTTCTCTGCAACCGCTTATCCGATTGACACTAAATTTCCACCATCGGTTCAACTACTCAAGTAGAATTTTTTAATTATAATGATAACATCTTCGGTCATGTAGTTTGGCAGCCATGTTGGAAAAAAAGAAAAACTTTGAACATCTATCTCTGAAACCGCTCAATGGAAAAATTGAAACTTGGCACATGTGAAGGACTCTCCTTGGGAAACGAGGGTGATGTTTTTTTTTTTGGTTACGTCATAGGTGGCTTTGTTACGTCATAATTGCATACGTCGAATGCTTTATGCCATCAGAATGAAAGTTTTTGAGGTTCATGTTGGGATAAATTGTATGGGGAGGAAAAAAAACAAAAATGATGAAATCATCAGTCGCGTGGTTCGGCAACCATATTGTTTTTAACATAAAAACCTTCAAACATCTTCTCCGAAATGGCTGAACAGATTGAGGCGAAACTTTGTAGGTGTGAGAACCTCTCCATGAGGAACAAAAAGTTCTCTACATTTAGAAGCATCTGATCAGAAGGCATAAACACAGCAAGTATGCAGGAACAAATCATTTGAAGTGTTAAAGCAAGGCGCTGCTTTGTATTGTTCATATGATGTGTGAATGATATAGATTGAATATGCATTCATGGTGTTCATTTTTTTTCTGCTTGTTTACAAGGTTCTATCTTTTTTCCTGTTATTTTGATATGACATGTTGAATAAAACTCAATGGCACTCAAAACAACATCTTGTGATTTGGGACTTTACTCCTGTCAAAGCCCTTACCCACACTATGACACAAATGAACAGCAACCCCAGCCAGATGGTCGGCCAAACAGTTAAAACACAACTGCTTTCATCATCCTCGGGCCTTGGCCACTCACTCATGAAGAAAATACAGCACCTCGTCTCTTGCAAAAGTAAGACATCAACATGCATCTCTTCAACAAGAAGCTTCACTTGAGCTTTACATAGGGAGGATCATCCACCATTACTATTCAAAGTGGCAACAGAAAAAGTCATGGCATAGATGGGAAGGGGTTTAAACAGCATGAGGTTGAACTACCTGGAGCTCCTTCTTACTTTAAGAATACATTTGATATACTTGTTGTTCAGCAACTCCAAATTGTTCAGATTTAAGAATAAGATGCTTTGCCAAGGTTGTGAAAGAAAATATTTTCTTTGCCAAGAAAATATTTAAGTTTGATGTATTTCTTACAGAAGGTATCCTGTAGAAACAATAAAATCTCCGTGGGTGGCACACGAGAGACACCCTCTGGCTCTTGAGGAAAAGCTGAATCATTCCAGACCTCGATGCGAGCACCAGAGCTAAGCGATGAGGCTCCATCAGAGTGGTAACCCAATTGATGTATGCTCATATCACACTATGAAAGTAAAGTAGGTGTTGCGACAGCTGCACATTCCGCCTCTACATTGAGACACAGACACTGCAAACATCTCACACTCTATCCCTCTCTGCAATTTCAACACAAAGGAAAAAGGAAAAAAACAGGGAGTCAAGCAAAAAAAACTGACATAGGAATCAGTAAAGAAGCAAAGTACAACCACCGCAATGGGCAAGGGACAAGAGGAAAAAAAAAGAGAAGAAGATAAGAGAAGAGAGAGGTAGATGAAGAGAGAGGTAAATGGAGATAGAGATAGAGATAGATACAGAGATAGAGACCAAAAATACGCAACATGTTCGAGTTAGGTTTCTCTGAAGGAAAAAGGGGCTCGGTGTGTACCTTCTGGATTCCTTCTCGAATGGAGATTTTTGAAACTTGAACAATTCACCATGTGTTACAGTGCAACATAATCACCTGTATACCGACGAATCCTGTGAACAAGACGAATCTCATTTCAAGCCTGACAGACACTGGATTGCTTTGGATTGAGTTCGGTCTGCGAGAAGAGAAGAACCCAAATTGACTTGCGATGAAGTCTACCAGCCCTGTTTCTTTTACTAATGTACATGAAGTGTACACCTGAGAAACATTCACCATTTCAAATTCAAAACATCTTCCTGCAATTTACTTCTACTGGAGAATGAATGGTGTATCCAAAGACTTAAATTCAGATCGTTGCATCACAATTTGGGAAACAGAGATTAGCATCCTGTTTTACCGAAAACATTGACATCTGCACCATTAAAAAAGATGAATCAGAATAGTCCTTTGTACACCTGGTAAGGCTTGTGATCTTGTGTGGGAATAGAGTGTGCACCGACAGATGTGCTGCAGCACCATCGTTAATTCCATCAGCACATCATGCTCTCAGAGATAGGACCTGCACTGGAAATGCGGCAACAGGGTTTGGCAGACTTGCATGCTGAGAGTTATGGCAGAGAATTCTTGTGGCTATGCCAGGGTGGTTCATTAGCTCCAGTGCCGACTTCCATAATTGGGCTGAGTGGCTCTCAGCCAGTGCAATGCATTGCTGTTCAGTACTGAAAGTACATAAGCCCTGGCTGCATACAAGTGAAAAGAGGAGGCTTTTGAGTGGGTGCCAAATCCTGACAACATAATGGTGGCACAATTACCTTGGCCATGAGATACCGTCTACCTTCTGAGCACCTGATGAGTGCTTGGATCTGGAATGAAGCAACTAAAGTACAACTGTAGCATTAGGGCCTGGAGTGCTGTCATACCTTCAAGTTCTCATATCGTCGAGTGAAAAAGAGCAAACAGTACAGGTATAACACTGTTGTACAAATAGTACAACACCAGCTTGAGCAAACCATGATTAATGAAAGTAGGTGTTCATTTAAAGTGAATGAGCAAGAAATTGTATTCATTCCTGACTATTCTTATTCTTTTTGCAGATGGAAGCTTGGCTGCCAGGTAGCTATCATTTTGTTGGGACATAAGTATGTCACTGATGCAGTACCTCTAGAGCAGTATACTGGTACTCATTACACCAACCTGGGAAGGACGACAGGCTGAGTCAACCCCACTTGGTGTTAATTTAGTGTAAAACAGGGCTTGAACTCAGGATCCGAAGATCACACACCAGCCACCCAAACCACTAAGTCAACACCAGACTATTATTCCTTATTATCAGATACACCAAGGGATGGAATTAACACAACGTCGATCAAATTCAATTAAATGCCAAGGTAACCAAAGAGAAGTTGGGGTTTTGGGTGCTAACCCTTCATTAGAGCAAAGGAAGAGCTCTTTTGTTCAGTAGGAATCATTTCAATTGCAGCCTGCTCACCTGAGTTGTTCGTTATGGGTGAGATCGCCAACGGACTATGATCTACAATTACATGCTTTTGCAGACTTGGCGTTGCATCATATAGCATGCCATCTTTTCGGAGTTGATGTTAAACTGGCTGTTCCATCTGCTGGTCATACGTGCTCACCCATTAACCCATTTTTTGGAGAAATCTCTGCTCTCGACTCATCTCAATCCCTTTATGATCCCCTTATGTATCACTTGTGTAATCGCCTCCAAACCCGCTCTTCATTATGTTTGATGAAGGTGGTGGGCTCTCTCCTGTCTCAGGTTCATTGCTATTTTTCACTTGTATATCGCCATCTACATTATCACGAACCCAATAGCTACATATGATAGACTCAGTACCAATGATGTCTAGTACCCAGGATGGCAGGTGTGGCAAATAACTCCTTTTTTTCACCATACCCTGTTTGTAAATGGAAAAACGTAGACTGAGTTTCAGTTTTGAGCAATGCATGAATGTGGTTTTTAAGGGCTACCCCAACATAAATGTCAGCAATGATCAGTATTCCTTCCATCACCAAACTGTGCTGCAAGTCAAGGATTCATTTCTAGTAATTCAACCCCTTTTGAGTCAAATCAAAGTCAAATATTTTGATGTAATTGAACCCCCACCCCACCCCCATATCCACTATCCACCCCTCCTCTCACCCCACCACCCCCCCTCGGGCAATTACTTGAGATTGGTGCAATAAGCAGGCATTCCATTTGAGACATTCTACAAACTGGTTCAATGACAAGTTACAAAAATGGTATGATCTAGGGGCTGGCATGATGGCATAGAGGGACACACACTTGCCTGTGAGCTGTCTAGCCTGGATTTGAATCTCAGCCCAGCTACAAACTGTCCTCCTGGTATTTTGCTGCCAGGGCTAGGCAACAATGTCTGTGCTGTCCCTCGGATGAACATTAAACTGGGCATCCCACCTGCCAGCAATAGTTGGTGGACGTTATAAGATCTCAGGGTGTCCTACAATCCTTAAGAGTCGGTGAGCAATCTCCGGCACAATTAACAAATTCCAAATTCCTGCTCTAACTTACAAGGGGTTCTGCATCGGTGGCACAGTTGTGTCCCGAGCAAATGATGTTACCTGCAGCCATATGCTTAATTTGAAAGAAAAAGAAGAAGAAGAAGAAGAAGAAGAAGAAGAAGAAGAAGAAGAAGAAGAAGAAGAAGAAGAAGAAGAAGAAGAAGGCATGATATGCTGTTAATGAATGTATACATTCGCTGGATCTGGCAGGTTAACAGAATGCATTTTTTTCAATCACAAAGCCCCTAATGATGTGGCCACCAAGTAATTGTGTGCATGTCGTTTTGGGGATGGAATCAAGAATTTTGTGTTTCCCAGCATGCCACTGACAAAATGGTGTGGATTTAACCTGGAACATGAAAAAGTTGGAGATACAAGAATCTGCATGGAAATGGTAGACGTTGTCCTCAGAAATATCTCGTCGATATGAATTATGCTGAAGAGGCATCATCATCATCATCATCAAGTCCCAAGACATTTTTATGCTTGTAACGATTGATCATTCTTGACCAATTTCCTCTTCCTACTTTTCTCCCCAAAAAGACTTACAATACACTCCCATCTGCCTCTCCATTATCAATTCAACATCCTGTCTGTCTCATTCATGTTAAAATCTCTTGCAGTTTCGCATCCGTGACGGAACATCACTCTGCATCGTTGTTCATCGCCTTTTGTATCATTTCTTCGATGATTTTTCAGCATTTGTCATCAGATTCAAGTCTGACTCCACTCTTATCATCAGATGCAAGCTCGAGAAAGACTAGGGGCAGCATGCTCTCCTCTAATGCTGTCTGTTCTGGCCTCCATTTTCTGACGAGCAAGCACTGAACTACTGCATCGGAAAGATGAATTCTGCATTATCAGTCCTTGCCTCAACCACTGCCTATTGACATGCGCTGGTCTGTAGATTCTATTATTTTACCAATGAAAAAAAATGGAAATTTGGAAACTCAAAGATATGAAGTTCAAAGGAAGGAAGGTGCTATGATGTCCAACCCAATCTCAATGCTGCTCATATTCCTGTGCTGGACTTGTTTTCATTTCTTCTTTATATTCCATTATGCAGAGCTTTTGAAATGTGGGACAAGGATGTAGCATCGCCAGGACAGGTGACACGGGCTTTTTTTTTTTTTGTTCTTCCTGTCGGCCAGTCAATTCTGTGAGTTTCTTCCACCGGTAATTTTTGTCCTGTATTTGTAGGTCCAAGGGAGAACAGGGATATTGAAATAGGAGAATGGAACATAAAATGCCGATAGGCCATTGGTCCTGATGGGATTTTAAAAAGGGAAACTGCACATGTGCAGGAGAGGCAGGGAATAATGAGAGGGACAGAATTATGTTTTTAATCTGCATTGTCTATTAAAGTAAAGAAAGTGAGATGATGTCATGAAGATAAGACCAAGGATCTTTTGTGGTGTAGAGAGATCAGTGTGTATTTGTATACCAAGAAGAGTCGACAAGGGTGTGTAGGTAACTCACTCCCAAAGTGCTTGGAGGTAACTCTCTCCTGAAGTGCGTGTAGGTAGATTCGCTTTGGAAATTAATGGATGTAACTCACTCCTGAAGTGCATTGCAGGTAACTTGCTCCTGGAGTGCGTGTAGGTAACTCGCTCTCTCGAGGAATGAGCCAATCTGGCAGTCAAATAAAATTGAAAATCATTCCGAACAGAAAGCTTTCTGTTTTTACTGACATTATAAAGGACACAAAAAACAGGCACAAAAAAACTAATATGATTTGTTAATTAAGGTGGTGTAAAAGACACTGCATCAATGGCAGTAAACTTCTAAAAAAAAATTTCTGCAACCTTTAAAATATTTATTTTATTTCAATTGAATTATACACTTGAACTGGATAACACAAATAACCTTTTAGGCATTTCAAAACTATTCCATTTTTTTCTTTTTTTTTGGTATACCTTGTCGAGGCTCGTATGAGAGCTAACACACAATGCACAGCAATGCACAGCACAATGCACAGCATGAGACAAGAAGGGCGAGAGTGGGGAGGACAAAAGAGTGGGGAACAGACATTAGGAGATGTGTGGAAGGGAGAGGGATGAGGTGGGGAACATGGGGTATACAAGATGGACATTACAGGAACTTTCAGGAAGGAAAGTAGGGAATTTGAAGGTGAAGGGTTTGGGGTGGATTAACGGGGATAGAAAAGATCGAGGATTTGGATGGGGGACGATATGGGACGGTGGTGAACAGCTGTTTTGAAGGCCTGGAGGGAAGAATGGGATTGAACAGAGTGAGGGAGTTTATTCCAAAGGTGGGGAAAAAGAGGAATGAAAGAGCGAAGGTGAACAGTGATTTGTGATTTTGGTAGTTTTACCAGAAGGGGGTTGTTGGCGGACCTTGAGCGCCCTGCGGAAATATGGTGGGAGCAAATTGCAGACACAGTTGGGGGGGGTGAGACCAGAAAGGAGATGGTAGAAGACAGAAAGACCACCGACCTGCCTGCGGTGAGAGAGTGAGAGGTCCAAAGACTCAGCCTCATCACGGGAGATCCCAATGTTCCGAAATACCTTCGTTTTCACAGCGTGAAGCCGAAAAAGGTGGGAGGCAGGAGCACCAGCACAGAGGGGAGAGCAGTACTCCATCAGGCTGTGGACGAAAGCTTTGTATGTGGTCAGGAGCTCAGGTGGGCCAAGGAAGGACTTTGCACGACGGAGGATTCCCAGTCGGTGACTGGCCTTAGCGGCCAGGTTGGAAATGTGGCTTTCCAAGGAAAGATCATGGCAGATAGTACGACCCGGAAGCTTGAAAGAAAGAACTTCTTCCAGAGGATTGTTGAGACAGTGGATGGGGGGAGGGGGGTTCCAAACGGTCCTTTCGGAGAGACACAGTGAGAGTGTGAGATTTGTCCAGATTGAAAGACATGTTCCATGTGTTGGACCAGTTTGTGATTTTACCCAGATCTGCAGTGAGCGAAGAAGCTGCTGCTTGCTGCTTGCCACTTCATGCTTCTCCATTTAGCAGTACTTGGACGAAGTATGACAACATTTTAGCTCATAACGACCAATGAAATTTGCTGATCATTGACCCTGCCTATATCCTTGTTTCTCAATACAGTAAAGGGTAAGGGATTCTATTAATTCTCTAGTTTTAATTGAGTTCATTTCTTTGACCCTGCCAGCACAGACGAAGCAGACATGAGGAGGGTAGTCGTCCCCACTGTGCAGGCTAAATTTCTCCCACGCTCACCCACGATAGGTGGTGGCAAGGCCAAATTCTGGCTCAGATGTGTGGAAAAAGCCACACAATCCAGCAATCAAACTTAAAGGGGACTCACAATACCATTGGAGGCTGAACAGCCTCCGTGGGCACAAGTCATCGATGAGAGCTTTGCAGCAAAAATTTATGAGTACAATGAGCTCTTTGGATTCTTTGATTGTTTGCTCTTTCACATTTACACAGGTGGCTTTGCTTATTCATTGTTTAAGTTTCGTTCTTTCCTTGTATGAGCTTTTCCAAAGAGATACCAAGTTGGTGTCCATTTGGCATTCGTATCCATCATAACACTTGTTGTTAGTGCAAAGCATCAACTACAGAGAATGTTCAAACAGGGCAATGCATTGCAGATTTTTCTGTTGCAGGAACAAAGCTTATACGTTGATTGCTTTTGCAAAGATTGGGGAGACAAGGTGAGGAGTCCAGGCTACATCCTCTGCCTCATGCTTCTCCATGAATCACTCGAAGGTGCCTGAAATTCTCTTATCCATCTGACATTGCGTCACACTTGAGACATTTTATGATCTCCATGAGGCAGGTCAAAAGCATTCATTTCACTGAATATTTGATGCAAATATTATTCAAATATATCGTAGTGATTTAAAGATACAATTTCAACCAAAACAAAATTCGCTCACATTTAAAATTGACCATGACATCTTCAACTTGACAAGCAAATGCAACTTGACAAGCAAATGCAACTTGACAAGCAGAAACAGAGAAATGAATGAGTGGAGGGAGCAAGACCGAAGGAGAGGGTGCAGAAAACGAGATTATTCAACAACGACGGCAAAATACATTGTCAGTAATAATGAATCAATCATGTAAGTAGATGATAAATGGGGTTTCTGGGATTCCCATTCAAATGAATGGGGGAAAAGGGAAAAACTTTCTGACTCAAGCCCAAAAAGCTCAAAATAGGAGACTGATTTTCTCCCCACCTATCCCCTTCCCTCCCATACAAGCAAATGTAAAATTGAGACTGAAAGATTGAGACTTAGTGATTAAAGCACTTCTTCCCGCCCAACATAATCACAGTCCTTTTATATTTTCATTCCACTCAAAGAGCGAACCAACAAATTTTTGTTCATGTTATACTTTAGGGAATAACTTCATTTTCTTGTGACATTCATTTCCATCAAGTATATTCACAAAGAATAACTTGGAACTTGGATCTTGGTTTAAGTGTCTTTGTTGAGCAGAAATGAAATGAGAAACTTCTCTTAATGCTCTTGTTTGACCACCTCCTGAGCCACATATCATTTTGAGATTGTAGTAAATTGTTTTTCCATTGTTCAATTGATAACCATCAAAGTTTTCAGTCTATTCAAGGATATTAATTTTTTTCTATACATCCACCAACTTATTTGTAATGAAATTTATCCACTTATTTGTTTTATCTACTTTTACCCCAGTTATTTCTTCGATAAGACTTATTTGATATTTCTCACATTCTTTATGTTTCCCATTTAAATACCAAGGCTGATTATATCGCCACTCTTTGGTTTGGTTATTGGTTGGTTCTATCATTTATGAATCAGTAAAAAGATGGCGGTAGCCTGTTAAAATTCCCAACCCAATATCTTAACACTTGTACTTATAACCATAAGGGAGACTACTGATTCCATTCTCTAAAATATATTGTTTATCATCAAAAGCTCCGAATGCTTTCTTATTTATCTCTTCTGTATATGATTGATGTAAATAACTTCTTATTGTCTTCATTTTTCTGTACTCTTCCTTCTTTAAAGTTAAACAGTTGTAATGATGTTTAAAGTTTTTTGTTTCCTTGATTATATTTTTCTTTATTCCCTTTAGCTTCTTATCACACCTTTCAATGTTATTATTATCAATATATGTAAAAGCATATGACTTTGATCTCAATCCTATAAATTCACTCATGACCTTCCCACCCAATTCATCTTTAAACTTATGAATAACCTTTTTATTCTTTGATTAAAAACAACACATCACCTGACTTATAATTACTTGTATCATATATATCAATATTAATAATCAATCATGTCCTCATACACATCACTTGTCTTAATTTCGAATATAAAACTATCTGTATCCATATATAACAATAACCATATCTGTATCCATATATAACAAATATCTGTATCCATATATAACAATTATCCTTATGCTTTGACTTTAAATTATTATAGTAATAGTCATACATTAATGATTTTGACAAGTCAAGAATTGATGTTCCTATATAAATAGGTTTATCCATTTCAATACTCTCTTTTTTCAAATGAATAACACAAAAGTTCGCTGAAAACACATCTGTTAGCTCAAAACTTGGTCTATTAATTAAATTTGAAGCCTGTTTCCAAGATATAGTAAGTCTTATGTTTTGTCGATTCCGAACATTTTCCATCGTCTTTCCAAAATACAGCATTATTCATTAATTTATAAAAGTCCTTCTCAAAATCTGTTTTTGCTTCTGTTTTCCTTTTTGTATTAAAATCAATATACAGTACTTCTTTAACCAATGACTGTTTAAATTTCAAAATCCGTTGAATTTCCCTCACTATTAACCCAGCAGATAAATATTGTCTCAAGTTCCTTTGATGCAAAACATAACATTCTTTATCATTTAATGGAGTAAGTAGTTTTTCTGGAGATTTACCTTTTATATAAAAAGACTGTTGGTAATCACTTAACCATTCTTTTGTTGGACTTTCTTTATCAGGGGCATAAGGTCGGTCTGTATGTTTGTGATGAAGTTCTTCTGGATATTTTAAATCAACCTCAAAATAATATCCAACTTCAGCTTCATCCAATTATTTTTGAGAGGAGACAACAATGACTTGTAAAACTTTTTCATAATGTTTTTCTTTAACGCATTTAAGTTTTCCATAAGGTAAAGATTGAGACATTGCCCACCCATACAAATTGTTAGCATCATAATACATCAGGTAAGAGTTGTCCTCATATCTATAGTACTGATTAATTCGAAATTCTGTTCTGTCATTTTTAACATAGCACTCCAAGCAAAACCCAGGGCCGTGTAATAGTGAGCGGGATCGAATCCATAAGAATTTTAATTGTGACAGACGTTCTAAAAGTTTCAAACATATCAGCCAATAACAAGGCATCAGTTTTAAGATAAAAATCATAATATTCTCCAAGATTCTTTATATTAAACTTCTCCAAAACCTTTTTAGCTTGTATATAATTTCTATCAGAAATATGAGTTTTATTCAACTTGCTATAGAAACTTTCCCTTGAAGGAAGTTGTGTTTCTTTAAACTTCTCAAATGAATCCATGTAGTGATATGGATATATTGCCTTTTGTGATAAGAGATCAATCTCTTCTTGATTTGAGAAATGCGATTTAAGATTCGGTAAGTTTTTAATATTTGATGCTAAGTTAGATAATGAACTTGCCATAAACCTGTATGTGTCAAGAAATCTGATATGGGTTATGGGGGATGTATGCATTGTTTTTGTGAATGAGATGTATTTTTGATCTGTGTCAGGAATGGCAGAAATATTTCCAGATGTATTTGAAAGTTCATTTATAAATAGGTGTGTCATAGTGAGCGTTGTTGTGAAGAAAGATGGGAATAAAGTTTGGGGGATGTAATTAAGATTACAACGGGAATGAGCTGGACCTCGATATTTTCCAGTAAGATGACAATGATCCCTAACTTTGACCTCTCCCTCAATTTTCTCTTCACAAATATGACAGATACTGTTCTTTCTAAATTCCTTTTTCTCTCCCTTTGTTAATGACATTGGTTTATAGGTTTTACCCATTTTTTCTGTTAGTCTTATGCAGTCTTTTTCCAATCGTCTTACAAACTCCTCTGAGGCATCTTCTCCTCGATAAAGTTCTAACTTGTTGTATTCATCACCAACAGATGATTTAATATAATAAGAGAAACCACAAGGAGTATGTTTTTGATATTTATTTTGGTATGATTTATTTGGATTTGGAGAAACAGTATCTATCTTTTCAAGGATACTTATAAAATCAGCATATATTACAAACGGATGTTTTATAGGTTTGTTGAAATCTTTGAATGATATGTTTGAACCTGCTTTTGGGAAATTGATTACACTTGATTTGTGATGACTACAATATTTTGAATGATGATTTAATTGTTCTTTTGTATGAAAGGAGTTGAGACATCTCTTACAAGGTAACGTTTTACATTTTCTCTTGAACAGTTGTGATATGGTTAACCTTGAGAAATTTTTGATGAAAGCATAATGTGATTTTTTTTTTTTGAAGTAAAGTTCGGAAGGTCAATGTGTGTTTCATCATTTTTATAGTTGTTTGAAATTTTTAATATATGAACTTTGTTTGTATCCATTAATCCATATACAGTGCATTAACAGATAGATTATTCATTTTCTCAAATTTAGGAATACCTCTCAATGACATTGGAAACTTTAAATCTTTAACATTTAATGTATTCTCGTATTCCTTATAATGTTCAACCCTTTCAGGTTTCCATTGTGGAGGATGCAAGTGAGCAAGAACAGACCATAGAAAACATTTATTATCTTTGTTTGGAATATTAACAATCGCTTTCTTAAGTTTTATCTGTTTTGGTGAATCAATATCAGAAGAAGCTTGAAGAGGATCTGTTTTTAAGATGTGTATATCTAAAAAGATCATTTTTGTAAGAGCAAATCCAATACCTACTACATTGTTATCAACATCTTGTTCTTGTCTCTGTAGTTCATTGTAAACATCACATCTTACAAAATCTTGAAATGATGAGATAAAGTGGGGGTTTTGTCCTCATATAGGGCATAGTTTAATCACCTTCTCTTCCCATATTCAATTTTACTCCCATATAAAATGTAAAAGTTTTCATTTCACTTAATGTGTTCTTAATTATAGTTTCAATACTTTGTTTAACCACATCAACAGATTCCATGATTGAAGATGGTCCAGGGTCTTGAAAACGAAACAATCTTATTTTTTTATTTGTCCTTTAAATGCCCCATCAGTGTTTTCAATGGAGAATTTCGTGGCACCTTCCCTTTCTTTATTGTTCTTGTGTTTGCGTGATTGAAGGTGTTTATTATTAAAAAAATTCAGAATATCATTATCAAATCTATCACAATGTTGTGTTTCTTGATCAAGGAGATATTTGTCTGAAAGGATTGAATGTGTGTTTGTTGGTTTGAAGGTGTTTTTTATAACATTTATATACATGATTACAAACATCGCAGGACGTTGTATTCACCATATTTATATAACAAAACTTTAATGAAGATTTTGTATAATTTATAGGTGAATCTGTGCTGAAAACATTTTACTTCTCCAACATATTTTACTTAATGAATACAATGTATCAAGACACAAAAGACAAGTTTCAATCAATCTATTCATTTGTAAAAGATACTGAGAAATATGTCGAGGATGTAAAATTAAATAAAGATAAATATAACTATTGAATAAAAACAATTATAGTGAATAATATGAGTTCTTCAATTTACTTCAGTCGAAGGGCTTTTAGTATATCTGGAAGAACATCAATTAAAGTAGCTCTAACAAAAGTTTCTCCTCTTCTTCTGGCAATATATTCAAAACTAGAAAAAGCAATGAAACAAGAAAAAGTATCAAAAAATGAAAACCTTATGGATGAAGATTTTGAAAGAAAAGGTAAGACCATCTGTAATATGCAAGGAGAAATTTGTATTTTTTTCAATAACCCTAAAGAGGTAAATCCTGATGAAATAAACGATGTTAATATATCAGGTGAAATGACATTTCGTTCAATAGTCGTTCAGGTTAATTTTAAAATTACCTTGAATATAAAAAATGTAGTAATTGAATCTGTGAATGAAAAAAAGTAGCCCGATATAGATGGTAATGTTTTTTCTACTAATTAAATGAGTCATTATTTAACTGAAAATTTTGAAGATTATGAGAGTGATGATAGTATTTCTGTTGGAACAGAAGACAGTTATGATACCGAGAGTTTGTGTTCAAATGATAGTTTTGAAAGTAGTTTTAAAGATGATTGTGAAAGCACCAATGAAAGTACCGAAGATGATCCCGAAGATGAATTTTATTTGAAATAAAGTTTTACTTTGTAAAAATGAATAGTTTACGAGATTTTGAGCCTCTTGAATTTCATGATTCTCCACATGACAAATTTGATAATTGTCCTGCGTGTGAAAGACGGGGATTAAACACAGAGTCAAAAGCCTATGAACAATGTATTGTTGCGAATTCGCGCCCGCCGGCGTGCAATCGGCCACGTAACTCGAATCGCGGCATGTCGCCCACCGGACGGACAATTCAGTCGTGACCCCTCTCGGAACAACGCCGGGAGCTAGTCACGGGTGGGTCTTTCGATCTCACCACAATCGTGCCAATCGGCCACCCACATAGGTTAGGGTTGTTCGCCAAACTCGACCTATCTAAGTACCTACGCGGATGGTTAATCGGGCAATCGTACCTCGCCGCAGGTCGACTTCGGACACGAACCGCTTAAACGGTTTGTTCTGTACTGCAGAGATAACCGAGCGGAGTTATCGTCAACCTCGACGGTTCAGATTAGTTACCGGGAACTTACACCCACTACCAATCTCTTACGCGATGCAGGATGGAGAGTCAATAAAAAGAAAGGAGACGAAGTAGAGGGGAATAGTTCAACAAGCAAGCATTTTATTGCGCAACACACGGACACAAAGCAAGCACGTATATTCAGTCACAGTAATAATAATAAAAGGCACATATTCAAGCACAGAAAGAAACAGTAAAAGAGAGATACTACCGACTAAGACTGACACACGGCAACACTTATACAGTTTTACTTTACAGACGGCGCCACCACAAGCATTTACACAAAAAGCAAAGGAAAAAGAAAGCCACCTTCATCGGCGAGGAGGCAGACAGGTCCGTAGACCAAATGTACGTGAATCCTGGAGGATCGGCCAGGTCCACGAGACCAGGGAGGTCTTACACGCATCCTCGTGACGCGATGGCGGGCAAGGCGCAATGTTTGCGCCGCTGCGCCACGACTCCATGCCCTGGCGTGGTCGGTGAATCCTCTCCGGCGTGCTCCGCGCGAGCGGTCCCGTTGGCACCACGTTTAGGGTGGGGGAGGAATGGGGGCCCCCTCGGCACTATCTCAGCGCGAGTGGGGGGGGGGAATCGTTGATGCTCAGGGAGAGGGGTATGGCTGGCTGGCCTGGATCCCGCGACGAGTCGAGGCACCCCCACACCGCAACCTCGTCGCCGCCCGCCGTCTTCCCTGTAACTCCGCAACTTCTCTCCAAGCTCATCTTCACCCTCTTTTAGTTCCACACTCCCGCCGCACTCGCTCCAACAGTTCCACTCTCTGTTTTGGTGTTTCTTTAACTCAGAAGCTTTCTTTTCGAATTCCTTTTTCATCTTTACACCTCTTTTCCATTCTTCCTTCCACGTTTTATCTATACTCTTGGTCATTTCCATGATTCTCGCCCACTCGGGTTGAATTGGTGGATGAGAGAGCCCACGCCCCGTGTCGTGCCATTCGTTGTGCTCAAAATAGCCACCTGCTCCGTTCCGCGACGAGGTGCGATCGCGCCGCCATTGTGCGACTATTTTCCGGCAAAGTCCGTGCTCAGTAAATGGGGTTGAGCTTCCCCTTTGATTAAAATTACAAGTACCATCCCAGGCCATGGATTCTACATTATTACACATACCTAATCCACCCGGCACCCGCCCGCTTTGAGACACCATCTTATTTCACGTAAGCGGATTAATTTAGCTCGCTTGTAATTTGGAGGGAATCGGGGGTCGCTCCACTCACCCCTGAACCGATTCCCGTGAATTTAGTTGGAGATGGGAGAGTTTGTTTCCTGCTCGCTGACACCAGTGTTGCGAATTCAGGCCTGCCGGCGTGCGATCGGCCACGTGACTCGAATTACGGCCACCCTGCCCACCGGAATGGACAATTCAGTCATGACCCTCCGGGAACTACCGCCCGGAGCCAGTCACGGGTGGGTCTTTCGACCTCACCACAATCGTGCCAATCGCCCACCCGCGTAGGATAGGGTTGTTCGCCAAACTCGACCTACCTAAGTACCTACGTGGATGGTTAATCGGGTGATCGTACCTCGCCGCAGGTCAGCCAAGGACACGAACCGCTTAAGCTGTCCATTCCGTGCTTCAGTGATAACCGAGCGGTGTTCTCGCTGACCTCGACGGACGTGATTATTTATTGGGTGTCTAAACCCCACTACGAACCCCTTACGTGATGCAAGATGGAGGTTCAATAAAAGGAAAAGACGAAGCGAAGTGGGAAAACAGTTCAACAAGCAGCACTTTAATTACACACACAGACACAAAGCAAGCACATATATTCAGCCATAGAAAATGCACAAAAAGCAAATGTAAGAAAAACACTTAAAACCGACTATACGCGTACACACGGCAACACTTACACAGTTTTACTTGAAAGACGGTGCCACCACAAGCATTTACGCAAAAATCAAAGGAAGAAAGCCACCCTCACAGGCAAGGAGGCAGACAGGCCGGTAGACCAAATGTACGTGGATCCTGGAGGATCGGCCAGGTCCACGAGACCGGGGAGGTCTTACCCGCATCCTTGTGACGCGATGGCGGGCAAGCCGCAATGTTTGCGCCGCTGCGCCATGACTCCATGCCCTGGCGTAGTCGGCGAGTCCTCTCCGGCGTGCTCTGCGCGAGCAGTCCCGTTGGCACCACGTTTAGGTGGGGGAGGATCGGGGGCCCCCTCGGCACTATCTCAGCGCGAATGGGGGGGGGGTAATCGTTGATGCTCAGGGAGAGGGGTATGGCTGGCTGGCCTGGATCTCGCGACGAGTCAAGCGACCCCAACACCGCAACCTCGTCGCCATCCGCCATCTTCCCTGTAACTCCTCCACAACCTCTCTCCAAGCTCAACTTCACCCTCTTTTAGTTCCACACTCCTGCCGCGCGAGTCGCCTTGCGCTCGTATCTTTAGAGGTCTCAGGAGGAGCCGATATGCAAATATGCGGATCAAAACACGATTGGAGGCGGCGCCACGCCACCCTCTGCTCAGCCATTGGTCGGGCAAAAAGAGGCGTGAACCTCCCTTGATCTGCATATTTGCATAAACGGACTTCACATACACGCGCTTGGAGGCGGGAGCAAGCTGCCTCGCGTTTGCCCATTGGACGGAGGGGGAAGTGGGCATGAAGCATTTTGTATCCGAATTTTCCCCTGGAAAGGCCGCCATTCAAGCTCGCAGCTCGGTGCGTTTGGCACCAATCGCCGAACGGGTCCGAGACAGCCCGACGTTCAGTGTTCACAGGTGGTGCGGTTGTTGGTTGTGAAGGAGAAAGGCGAAGGTGGTGGAGGGTTTTCTGTGGTGGTTTGATGGTTATGGTGTCGTTTGGGAATGGCGCCGAAGCGATGTTTGCGGGATGGAGTTGTGAAGGTAAAGGTAGTGGCTGTTTGCGTTGTTGGTGGCTTCATGGTCGAAAATAACAATAGAGAAAGAAAAAATGGCTAACTGAAGGATCGCAGCCCGAATGGATCACATAAATTCCCTCTATACAACGGGTGTGGGCTAACTACACATGGACTTATCGAGATATCTCACCTGAGGACTCTTTATGGTGTAATGTGAATTTCCACAACCGTAACAGTATGTTCTGTGCTTATCTTCTAATTAATGATAATTTAAAAAAATAAAAAGGAAGATAATTCTTTGAGATTTACACCAAAAATGAATTACTTTACAAGATTGATTCGAGAAATGAATGTAAAGTATGAGGGTGATAATACACCTTTACTTACAAGAGAAGAGAATGAACAAATGACGAACATGTTTTGTGGATTGATGATTTATTTTATTAATGGTTGTCATTATTAGGGAAATATCAACACAAGATATTGTATAAATTAAATAATGGTTTCTCTTGAAATTAAACCTGAACTTCGGATAAAACATAGTTTCCAAAAAAGCCAATGAAAAAATTAAATGACCTGTTTTCCAAATATATAAATGAATTATTTTTTTACCAATTTGGGAAAATAAGATAAAGTTTAACAACCATAAAAATCTTCCAAATCCATTAAGATGTCTCATAGTTGGTTCAAGCGGGTGTGGAAAAACCTGCTTACTTTTAAAGATGCTCCTTACTCCCAACTTTTTGGATTATGATAATATAATAATTTTCACAAAGTCGAGTTTTCAACCTGAGTATCAACTACTCTCACAAGGTTTTAATGCTGGTCTTCAAAAAGAAGATATAATCGGTTTATTTAAACTTCAAAACAAACTAAATGATTACAGCATTGAAGATATAATACAACTATTTTGTGATACACAGAGAGAGAAAAAAAAAGAAATCAAAGCCGACAACTTATATTCTTCGTGATAATACTGATGATATACCTTCTCCCCAAGTTTTGGAAAAATAAAAAAAGAACCTCGTTATTTTTGATGACTGTTAATGAGAGAAACCAAACGGTAATGGATAGCGACTGCACAAAAGGGAGACATTCTTCTTGTAATTGTATTTATCTTAGTCAATCATACATTCAACTCCCTCGTCGCTCAATAAGAAACAATGCTAATACTTTTATTTTATTCAAGTTAAATTCAATAGATATAAACAATTTTTGGAGAGACAATTGTTCCACATTATGTAGTAAAAAGGAATTTGGGGATTATATGAAGCACACGACTGAAAAATATAAATATATTGTTGTGAAACAAGATGAGATGTTAAAAGATATATATTTTTATTTTAGAAACAATTACAGATATAAATGACAACTATTATTATAAATCTTGTGGGTAAATCTGCTTCTGGAAAAAACATTCATAAATCAAGGTTCTTGTATAGTACAAATGAGAATATTGTAAATTTGCTTTAAAAGCACTATGTAGTTCGTATTGTATCAACAACGAGAGCAATAAGACCTGGAGAAGTCAAAGGTGAAGATTCTTACTATATTTCAGTGGAGGAACATATGCGATTGAGGAATGAAAGCCAAATATTTGAGGAGGTTTCTCTTGGTACAACAAAATATTCACATTGTAAGAGTGAGTTGAAGAAACTAAAATCTGGTGGTCTTGGGATATTAGAAACTAATCCAGATGGAATGAGACAAATTTTTAAACATCTGAGTGGTAATGGTGTTGAGATTTTATCATTCGGTTTTGATGTTGATGAAGAAACTCAAAGCAAACGTATGAAAAGCAGAGATACAAGTATTAGTGAAGAAGAAATTACAACTCGTATTAATGTTTTTATGAAGAATTTGATGAAATATTTCAAGAAAAGGATTTATTTGAACACATCTACTTTAATGATGAAGAAAAGGAAAATTTTCCTGTTGACCTTTATAATTCAGTGAATGATATTTTCCAATAAATAAATGGATGAGAAAGAAAGAGCAAGAAGATTTAAGGGGCATCAAGAGTTGCTTTCAAAAGTTGCAAAACACCAGGAAGACATAAAGAAGAAACGCAGACAGAAACTAATGGCTGAAGAAGCATTTGAAAGAAAACAAGAGAAATTTTTTAAACCACTTTAAAAAACTTCCCAAGAAAAAATTATGGATGCTTCCACAGTTCCCAACATAGAATATACTCCGAAAAAACTTCAAATGTTAAAAGATTTCAGTCAAATGACGGAGGAAGAATTTTGGCATATCGGAGAATTAGAATATGATGAAGGATTATTTCAACAACTGGAAGAGATTAATCAACCCCCTGAATATGTTGTGAATGCTCTTGAAAAAAATGAATATTCAGCGGAATCAAAAACCAAAGCAGGACTCACTCCAACAGAACAACCAGCAATATTTCATCTTGCTCAAGAAAAGGGATTGATATTTAATGATGAATTAGGGTTCTTGAGTTCTGCTCAAACTCCTGTTAAACAAACTCTGAGATTAATGTTTCTTCTGACAAAAGATGGAAAACAAGGTTCAACTGTGAGGAATGAATCAAAATATTTTGATAAACCATTGGATATGAAAAATAAGGATGATACAGTCTATATTGATCTGCTGGACTCTCTTACTTATAGGGTTAGTCGATCTGGTAAAAGTAGGAAGAATGAGAAGGAGAAATAGGCCATGGGCCAGATAGGGCCACCGTGCACCCCCCCCCCACCACCTCCCAACAAAACTGTTTTTTTTGAAGTGTCTGGATAAGCTGAATACGAATTTGAATGTTAACATTGAAAATATTGGGATGCACGACCTCTTTTAGGCTCATGAAAATGGGTACCCTCAAAAATGAATTTTCGTCATTTGTGCCAAAAGTGATTTCCGTAACCAATCAGAATGGCTTCCAGACTACACATATTATGGCTTATATGAAACATAATCTCATGCTGGTTCCATGTATGTGTCTAAAATTAATATATCCAAGAGCTTATATAACATGTTGAGTGCATGTGCTGTGTCATCTTATTAACTGCCCATTACTGTGTTGTAAACTTTTCAATAAAGCTTATTTTATCCTGTTTCTTGTTATATATCCAGCTAATTAACCATGAGGTGACATGCCAATGCCAACTGCATTCCACTTGATGCCAAAATGGGTCCAATATCTTGGATACCCGCAATGTTATCACATCCTAAATTGCATATGTTTAATCTCATTGTGTTTGTTAACTATGACCAGAACCTCCATCGAGGTCAATAACTGACACAGAAATGACTTGGTGCTGAAGAGAAAGCTTGATTTCTCATGAACAAAGATATCCATATTGAAATTGGTATTGTGTGAATTTTTTTTCCTCCACATAATTTTATTTTTAATGTGCAGAATATGGCCATTGGAGCAGTAGTACAGACACCTCCCCCTCAAGGAACTTCAACAATAAATATTCATTTGTAGATTACTTAATAATTATTCCCATCATTTACATTGAAGCCAACAGGTTATTTAAGATACAATTCATTTATTTTGACATTAACATCAAATATGTCGTAAAGTTTTCTCGTTTAGGTGAAAGACAATCACTTAAGTCAATTATGAATAGCAAAATTACGATCAATTTTTAATGTAATCACAGATATGACATTTTAAATTTTTTAATGTTGGCTTTCTTATCTATTTGCAGGTTCACAGAGGCTGAGTGCAACCATGCAAAGTGATGTCTGACCCAATGCACTCATCAGAACGTCAAGAGAAAGAAGGCCCCCCAACCAAACACCCGAAGGATGGTGGCAGTGGAGGCCAAGGGACAAGGCCAAAGTCCAGGTGCTTCATACACATCCCTGGGCTTCAGTATGGACCTCTCGTGGCATTAACAATAAGTGCAGAATCCAATGAAAGACTTGCCAGGTTGAAGGACATACGTGACAGGAGACTGTCTCAGCCATTAGAATCTGTTCACCGAATGACTGCTACCTGTGACCTCATACCAAATACCATTACTGAAGGTGATCCATATCACAGAGAATGTTACCAAAGATTCACTATGAATCTCAATCGACTTTCCAGTCATTATGATCCATCTGAACCATCATGTTCCAAGTTAAGTCGGGGGGGGGGGGCTCAGCTGGTGACAAGGTACTATTCTCACCTGATTGTATATTCTGCCACTCAATGGAACGGAAGAAAGTGAAAGTCAAAGGGACATGGACTACTGAGGGATAAAGTCAGTTTGAGTTTGATAGATGGAGAACGGTGCACAAAACTGCTCAAGGCAAATTCGATGAGAAGTTGCTGATCAGAATTAGAGGCCATGATTTGTTTGCCACAGAAGCTAAATACCACAAATCCTGCAGGGTCCAATACACACAAAATTCCGACAAATGGAGAAGTACAAGCATAGAAGACAAGGAGCAACAGATCAAACTAGCAGAGGCACACAGTGAGGCATTTGGTGCTGTATGCCAACTAATCGACAGGGATATCATCATCAGCAAGAATATGATGAAACTGTCAGAGCTAACTGAAATTTATATCTCTCACCTGAAATGCACCAACTTCCCCAATCCCAAATTTCGTGGAGAAAACCTCAAAGTTAAGCTGAAGAAACATGACAAATACAAGAACAGACTGGCCTTCTGCACACTAAACAGAAGAGGCAACTTCCAGTCTTACATTGTCTACAGCTCTCACCGTGACATTAGTGACACAGTTCGATGTGCATATGAACTTGGTTCTAGAGACATGATCCAGGATGTTGGAAATTACCTACGTCAAGTGATTCTGGAGAGCTTCGCAAAAGCTGATGACTTGAAATGGCTTCCATCTGCCCAGGACCTTGGAAACATGACAGCTGTAATTCCATCACAATTGGAAAAAAAATTGAATTACCTGATATCAGGCAAACCAACTCCTCACACGTCGAAAGTGCACAGGCTCATGAATTCAATTGGGCAAGATATTTGTCGTGCAGCATCGAATGGGGAATGGAAACTCCCGAAGCATATGCTCATATGCATGACACTTCGTCACCTTTTCAGGAGCGAAAAATTGATAACCTTGCTGAACCGAATCGGACACTCAGAAAACTACTCATTCTCACTAGAGTTGGAAACTGCCCTTGCTCAGGCTGTTGCTGAAACATCAAGTCTGCTGTCAACGCAAATCATTCGATCACCAGGGGCCCCTTCCATTTTCCACTCTGAATTTGATAATTTTGACCAGCCACTGAACACCTCACTGGAATGGTCTCAATCCACACTGCACATAGCATCATGCTACAGGACACAGAAGGCAAGGCAGAGGATTAGGAGAGTGAACTACCAGGTTGGGATATGGAAGAAGGCCCACATTGCCAACCCTGATATCCCTGATGCTGGTGACGGACACGTTTGGGCACTTGTCAACCTAAAACTGGAGCCTCTCTGGTATGAGAGGTGTTCTCCCACAGCAGTTGACAGATATTGCTGAATCAGTGAACACCAGTGATGATGGAGATGATTAATCAGATAACGATGACAGCAGACCAGAGGAACAGGAGTACTCACCTGGTGACAGCTCGGAGTCTGACCAAGATTGAAGAACATAGCTGAACCATTAACTGTTGACATTGATTGAAATGGATGACAGTAAAATCTCATGATATTGTTACTTTCCTGATGAATACAATGAAACTGTATGATCATGATAATATATCAACAGAAATATCTTGAAATATGTATATGAAAGATATACTGTGTTATCGCTTAGTAAAAGGAACAACGTGACAGACTGTTATTACCTACTATATGTAAATATAATGTTGGTTTCAATCATTGTTTGTAATCAGAATTTGGGAAATAAGTATGAATGTAGCACATTTATATGTATTGTAAAATACATTACTATATTATTTAGAGTCGGAAAGAATATACCAGCGATATTAACATGAATAATGTTCTCCGCCATTTATTTTATTTTTAAAACCCAACCCTGCTTTTGATTTTGTGAATACCGTTCTGTTGTTTATAGTGTGATAACATCATGTGTGTTCATGCTATCTGGATTAAATTGTATTTGGATACTATATATATGGATAACAAATTAAGTCAGATTCTTATTCTGGACGATTTGGCAGAAGAAAAAAATGTCTTAAAAATAAGCTTTATTGAAACTTCTACAACACAGGAATGAACGGTTAATAAGACGATACAGTACATTAAGTCAACATGTAATATAAGCTCTTGGATATTTTAATTTTAGACACATACATGGAACCAGCATGAGATTATGTTTCATATAAGCCATAATATGTGTAGTCTGACAGTGTAATGGGTCGTCTCGAAGCAATTCTGATTGGGTATGGAAATTGCTTTTGGCACAAATGACGAAAATTCATTTTGAGGGTACCCCTTTTTCATGAGGCTAAAAGAGGTAGGGCATCCCAATATTTTCAATGTTAACATTCAAATTCGTATTCAGCATATCCAGACACTTAAAAAAACATAGTTTTGTTGGGAGGTGGGGGGGGTGCACGGTGGCCTTACCTAGCCCATGGCCTAAACACATTATTCAGGCTTTAAGTAGCCTTGGTTCAGGTATTAGTGTTCTTCCAAATGACCCACCACAATTAGTTAATAGACTGTTATTGCTGTTAGATAGTACGAAGGCTGGAAATAATAATTGTTTTAATGAATCATCAGCCATTTTAGACCAGTTGATGAACATGAAAATAATGAATAAATCTCAATATAAAGACATTTTATCTCAGATTAAATAAGATGAGAAGCACAATCCTTAGTTTTAATTTCACAACAAGCGACCAAACATCTTCATTTCCATACCCACTACAACTTGAAGCAACAAAAGAATATGAGGTGTATTTATTGTCTATGGAAACTTATAATATCTTGTTTAATATCACCGAGAAAAATGACAAGTTTAGCTATAATCCGGGAAGTGGATACAAAACGATAACAGTTTCACCTGGAGCATATGAGATTTCTCAAATATCTTCCGAAATTGATTGCCTTATGAATGAACTGGGTGATGAACCAAAAAGTATTGTTATAGATATTCAAAAATATATTTCAAAATCAACGACTAAACTTAACAAGCTCAATTGAGCTAAGGTCCTCGTCCTCTTAATGATGACGTCATAAAAACGAATATGACGTCATTGTGATGTATCAGGTTTGCAATAAATTATCTGTGCTAATGCCGGATTGATTCCCGCAAACAAAATTCAAACAGCTTGCCAAGTTTCAGAGATAATGGTTTAGGCGATTTCCATTAGCGGCGATATTATGACGTCAACTTTTTTTCAAGAAAGAATTTCCAAAATTGGAGATGGTTACTGCCTGCGTGTGGGCTTTCTGCATATACATGGCAAGTTTCACAAAGATCCGATGAAAACTCTGGGTTGTGAAACAAAATATGTCAAAAAATAGAAATGACATCATAAAAATTGATATGACATTATAGTGATGTATCATATTTGTGGTAATTCATTTCTGCTCATTCCCTGTTCGATTCCTGCAAATAGAATTCAAAAAGCTTGCCTAGTTTCGGAGATAATTTTTTAGGCGATTTCCAGTAGTGGAGATATTTTGACGTAATACCTTTTTTTCTTGGAGAAATTTTCAAAATCGGAGATGGTTACTGTCTGTGCAGGGTATTTTTACATATATATGCCAAGTTTCAGGAAGTTTCTATGAAAACTGTAGGCTGTGAAACAAAAAAGTCCACAAGAAGAAGCAGAAGAACAACAACATGAGTAAGACTTGGAGATCCTGCACGAGGATATAAAAATAACTACAAGGTTGATTTCATAATTGATAATTAATTTCGAGAGTTATTGGGTTTCTCCTCAAAAAAGATTGAAACTAATGGGACGTTTTACAGTGACATTGTCATTCAAATATCCTCAGGCATAAATTTGGTATTAATTCACTGTGATTTGAGTGATGGTGCTTATAATGATGGAATAAGAACAAATACAATATTTTCATTCAGCACATACTCAACCCTAATTGGTTATAAATTCAATATGGAACCCAAAAATCTGGTTTATCTCCCTGTGTCAGGAAAAAAAACCATACACAGTAAATTTTAGGACAACCAAACAAGATAATCGCATGATTTATTTTAATGGAGAAATGATATCCATCAGAATTCACCTACGTGAAGTTTTCCAATAAATAAATACATTGGTTATTGTGAGGAAACACGAGATGGGAAAATATAAAATAATTACAGGGGATGGGATGTTCCTTTCCCCATACTACAAGGGTGAAGGTATGTATCTTGGTAGAGGATACTATAAACCGAAGAGACAAAGGGGTGTCGGACATCAATTTAGAAAAAAAGGAGATGGGATAATTGATACTCTAATGGGTATCGGTTCAACTATTCTTAAACATAAAGACCGAATTGGTTCAACTGCTTCTGCTGTGGGAAATGCAGCTGGTGCTATAAAGAGTATAAAAGATCCCCAAAAGGAATCTCATAAATTGCAAGCAATAAAATAAATTAAGAAAGGCAAACCTCAGTTGTCTCCCCACAAACGACAGAAAATAATTCAAATACTTGGGTCAGGGTTTCAAAAGTTTTAACATCTTTTTTCCGAAATAAATACAAGTATGGAAGCAATTGATAGTATCTATAATTTGGATGATACTATTGTCATCTCAAACTCTACAAAAAAAAAGACTACTTCAAGGTAAATGCAATAACTGGAACAGACTGGAATGCAAATGGAACAAAAAGTATTGAAATAAATAATCAACAAACATATTTGAATCGAGCCAAAAGTTTCTTGTTGTGTGAATTTACATTCACTGAGGCTGCAAATAACACAAACGCTACACTCGTAAATGATTTCTTCGGGAAAATGTTTGATAGTGTTCGTTTGTACATTGGAACACAAGAAGTTGAAGCGGTTGATTATGTCTCTGCTCCATCTGAAATGATGAAATTTACACTATATTCATTTAGTGATAGAATGGGAAAGGGAGCTATCAAAGGTTTTATTCCTGATATGGCAACGGGAACAAACGCAGATCTTGGATATACTCAAAGGAAAGGAATGTATAATGATGATACAAAAACAGGTAATAGTTTTACTGTGGCAATTCCTCTTAAAGGTATATTTGGATTTTGTTATTATGATAAAGTTCTGTATGGTCTGAAAATTAGATTTCATATATATATATGTATATATATATATATATATATATATATATATATATATATATATATATATATATATATATATCTCTAGTGCAGCCTATGGCTGCTGGTTGCATCATTGGTTGGTACGCGGCTATGCCGCTGATGCAGTGTCCCCCCTACCAGTACACTGGAACTCATTTTGCCGACCTCGGAAGGATGACGATGATGACATCCTCCTGGTGTATTTTAATGGGGCAGCGGCCAACAGGGCTTGAACTCAGGACCCCAGGATCCCAAGCCACCATCCTAACCACTAAGCCAACACCAGGCTTTCAGATTTCAACTGCAAAGGAATGTTAATGAAAATTGATTTGTTTTGCTGTGGCTAATGCTTTTGCTAATCAGAATAAATTTCTAATTGATGAAATTATTTGGTATATTGGTGAATATACTCCTAATCTTAAAACAAGAGATGTTGAATGGAAGACAACTCAAAGAAACCACTCAATGTATCATACCTTAAAAGAAGATGACAACACGTTAAACTGAACCAACCCACTTACACATGGAATTTGGGTGTTCTGGAAGGAAAGCCACGATATCTGTGGCTAATTAAAAAAAAAACAGATGGTGATACTGCTAATGATAAGAATAATGCATTGAGTGATAATGCTAAGGTGAAACAACTTCGCCTTTCTCTAGATGGAGCATTTTATCCACAAGATAGATTGGAAATTAGTTGGGAAAAAATGATTATGCTGAAGCATACAAGTCTTACCAAAAGGTGTGTGAAAGCAATGGAAATAAAGAACCCATTTTGGATATGACAGCATTTAAAAGTCTGTATGCAATCTATGAGATTGACCTGAGTGCTCAAAAGGAAACTATAAAGTCTAATCGAGTGGATACTTCCCTATACATTGAAAGAGGAGAGAGTGAAGAAGTTGAAACATATTGTTTGCTTTTGGAAGAAACAGAATAACAGTTAATACGGATAATGGTGTTATGATTAGTCTCACATAATTTTTTGATAAATAAATGAGTGGTAAAGTGCCAACTGGGGTATATGTTAATCAAATCAATCTTCATAAATTCTCATCTTGTGTTCAAAATCAAAAGCCTTGTATGATTAACATTAATACAATTCAGAGAAAAGGAGCAGTAAGAATTGATGTTTTGCTCACAAGAGAACAGGTGAAAATCTTGAACGACACTGGCTCACTTAAAATTAAAATGTCAAAACCAATGTTGAAGAAATATTCAATGAGAGAGATGAGTGGAGGATTTCTCCCATTTCTAATTCCTTTATTTGCTGGTTTAAGTGCGGCTGGAGCATTGACGGGTGGTATTTCAGCAGCGGTGAAAACTGCCAACGAAAGGAAGGCTCAACTGTGGGCTCAAAAATAATTGGAAAGACATGACAAAGAGTTGGAGAAACAAATTAGTGGAAGTGGTGTAATTGTAGATTTTGCTGAAAAACTTGAAAGTCTGCCAGATAAAGCGAGATTGTTCGTTGGAGATATGCTTTCTTCTGTTGCACAAGCAGGTGTAAAATTAACTAAAAGGGGTGATGGATTATATCTTTCCAATAAATAAATGAGCATTGATGAGTCGTTCAAAGAATTTGGAAAAAATACATCAAACTTAGAACTTTTCGAATATTGTAAGATATAAAAAATTCATTGGTCATTTGTATGAGAGATGAATTAACAAATGTGTCTAAACATACAAAGAATATTGTTATGAACTTAGAAGATAATAATGGGAACGGTTCTCATTGGGTTTTTATTTTTAATAGTCAAGACAAATATTATTTTGACAGTTTTCGTCTTCCACCACCTGTTGAAGTAATAAAATTCTTGCAGAATGGTGTTTATCAAACATTTCAAGTCCAAGAATTAAATTCCAAGTGTTGTGGTCAATTATGTCTGGATGTGTTATTTCAACTCAACAAAAATAAAATATTTAATGACATTATTTTTCGTCTAATATAAATGACTTATGATGGAAAAGATGGTTCTATCTTTGGTGAATCCCAAGAACTGGATATTGATTTATCAAATTATTACACAAAGGCACAGACGAAATGAGAGAAATCTACAGGGTGCCCCACAGAAAACCAGGAAATTTGGTACAGTTTATTTTTAACAAAATAAAAGCAAACTTAGATGTAGTGTAAAACAAGGATATAAATTTGATAACTGCTGCATTCTGAAATAAAATATAAAAAAACGGTTAGAAAATTTATATGTTAGTTTGTTGATATGGTAAAATACGGCAAAATAAATCTCAATCTCAAATTTCCTGGTTTTCTGTGGGGCACCCTGTAGTTTAGCAAAAAATATTAATATGAAAAATGCTTATAAATTATTAAATTATCCAAGCCCGACTGACGCGAATGACTTGGTGAGATTAAGTGATTTATCACAATATATGTCCTTAAATAAAATGGCACGTTTTGTTAAAGAAGTAGAATTTACCACCACACACCTGGTTCAACAAACCATACACCTTTTCTTATTAAATTCAATTATCTGCTTGGTATTGAATTTTATAAAGAAGGAAGAATAGTTAATATGAGAATAGAGAAATGGAATTATAATATGTGTGATTTAGGATATAATTGGTCTTTTTCATTCAACCGCGAAGACCTACACGATTTTTATCAGTCTCGTAAAGAAGAATATTATCCTCTTGGTCAGAATCAGGAATTATGTGGAAGCACAATTCGCAAACAACAAATACATGATTTCGGGAATAGGAAATTATATGATGGTGAAGCAATTGTTTATATGACAAAGAAGGAAGGAAATTGGATAATTTTACAAAGTCGAGGAATACAAACTGATCTAACAACAGGAAGATGGGGTGGTATTACGTGTCATAATATTAATCTGTCATATATTTCTGAAACATAAATGACAGCAAGAAGACTTCAAGAAAATTATAATTTTTGCATTCAAGGATATTTACAAGAAAAGGGTGTTCGATTTTACATTCCTTATGAATTGGAACATAGACACAGGCAATTTTCAATTAAAAACTGGCCTTCCACTGATGTTAAAAAAACCCCACAAATAGAGATTTGATTTAAATATTAAATAAAAATGAACTTCTAAAGGTGATGAAATATAAAACTCTTTCAGAAATCATCAACAAATCTTATTGGTTTCCTATTATGAGAAAAATAATTGTGGATTCAAGAGTATCGCAGAATCCAGATGAATATATGTATGATATTCTTTGGGGTGAAAGTGGTTCATGGATAGTAAGGGATGAGGAAGGAGTTGAAGAAACTGAGAAGAAAGAGGAGGAGAGGGACGAAAGAGAGAGAATAAATAAATATAAAAATATGGAAACCAGTGAGATTATAAAAAGATCAAAGGTATTACAGAAAATAAATTAATCTCAACGCACCGACGAGGAAAACAAAGAATTGGCAAGTCTATTAGAAATATATGCGTCAAGACTATTAGAAATATATGCGTCAAGACTTTTAACATTGGTTACAGGGAGAAGATTTAAATGAGAAAGTGAAGATGAAGAAGAGAAAGAAGGAAAAGATTATATGATTGATGATATTCGTATAATTGATTTTAATAAAGTTTACATTTTTTTCTAAAATAAATGGAGGAGAGTAAAGACATTTCTAAGGATTCTATATATTTTAAAAATTAAGATTCAAATGTGCATGTTGGAAACTAAAAAGGTTTTCGCACTCTGACGGAATTTTTCACATAAATAAATGAGTTATTGTCTAAAATGTAAAAAGAAAACCAAGAGTAAAAATATCTCGCATGTTAAAAGTAAACATAATAGGGTTATACAAAAAGGTACATGTTCGGTGTGTGGCTCAAAAAAGAGTGAATTCATCACCAAACACAAACGAGGGGGAGATATACAAAAGTTTTTCTCAGGAAGTAAAAGTTCAACTGTAATACCAGGGGAATGACATCTACCAGGGTATTCTTTCTGCGATCCAGGAACAAGCTTGAATAAAAGATTAGATGAGGCTGACAATCCTAAACCATGGAGCAAACCTTTCACTAAGGTTGATGAAGTGTGCATGAGGCACGATATTGATTATGGAAATAGCACAACTTTGGAAGAAAAACACGAAGCTGATAGACAGAGAGAGAAATGTTGTATAATTTGTCTCCAATACAAAATCCAACCTTGAGAGAAAAAGTTCATCGTGAAGAAGATGATCAGTGCTAAATTGAAACTTGGGCTTGGAAATTCAAAAAACTTATCGGCTTTAATGATGTCATTAAGATTGAAGAGCAATTAGCTGATGAATTACATTAACCAATAATCACAAAGTTTCATAGAAGGAAGCTTAATTCCAAGGAAGTTGATTATATCTGGTCCGCTGATTTAATTGAACTCAATTATGATAAGGGGTACAAGTATGCTTTTACCGTTATTGATTTGAGGAGTGGATATGCATGGGTTGTTCCTTTTAAAAACAAAACAGGTAATACTCTTACGTTGGCTTTCCAACAGATATTGAATAAAAGCAAGAGAAAAACCTTAAAAATTGTGGACTGATGAGGGTACAGAGTTCTACAACAAAACATTTATGAATTTTCTTTAAAATAACAACATTACATGATACAGCACCTTTAATGAAGGAAAAGCGGTTGTTATTGAGCATTTTAATCGCACTTTAAAAGAGAGACTATATAAAAAATTCACTCAACTTGGTTCTCAACAATGGTTGTCTTTAATTCAGGACATTGTAGATAAGTACAACGACACGGTTTATACCTCAACGAAAACGAAGCCATCAGAAACATTTACAAAATTAAAATATGAAAAAGAGATTGATGTCAGAAAGCCTCAGTTCAAAGTTGGTGATATCGTAAGAATATGCAGGTGGAAATCTCATTTTGAAGGTTATACCAAGTGATGGACAAATGATCTTTTTTAAATTGTTGATATCGTCGGTACAGTTACTTGGATTTACAAATTATGTGATTTAAAGGGGGAAGCAATTTTAGGTTCATTTTATTCACAGGAATTGCAAAAGACAAAGATAAATTGAATTTTTTTTTGACTCCGCCCTTTTTTGACTCCGCCCACACAAGCCACATCCACACAAGCCCCACACACACACACACACACACACACACACACACACACACACACACACACACACACACACACACACGGATAATTTCTCACCTTTGACTCGACTCATTCAATGTCAGAGGATGTGAGAGGAGTTCTTTCCAGCCAACAAAAATATCATTCAATTATCTTCTGAGCGATTGAATGTCTTTGAGGAAGTCATTCATTTTTTTGCCACTCATTGTGATATGCAAACGCCTCCTGTTCTCGATCAGTTATCAACTATGTTCTTATTGGGGACAACCTGTAAGAAAAAGACACACAATAATTATTGGTTGTATAGTGATTTAATTCTGTATAAAACAACAAATAATGAATTGGGTTAAGGATCTCATCTGTCATCTTGTGAAAACGATTGATACGCAAGGTCCGACAAATTATCTGTACAATGCATTCTCTAAATAAAACACACTCGGCATGCAAGTTGGTTTAAATGAGCAACTTGATGATGTAATGGGAGATTTCACAAAAATGTTTTTTTCAGGGTGTGTCCCACATAGGAAATGACTTCGGAATTTTTTTGACTTGGTTCGGGCGAGGCATCTTGGCTGACTCCAGGCGGACTCATTTTAACATCAAAATGAGACAGCTTGCTTTGAATGATTTTGAGAAAACCTACGTTTAAAAGCTGTTTTTGCTTGCTTTTAGCTAAACTTTGTTGTTAGTGTTCTGATGATTTTAGATATAACCATGAGAGACATGGGCACAGAATACTTCCTCATTTTCACAGCATGACTTTGCTCTTAAAAGCACTTCTTCATTTTACAGAATCGAAGGAGGGATCATGAACTTCCCTTTCTTTCGTGCTTGAAGAGATAAAGTGAATATACTCGATGGAAATGAATATTATAAGAAAATGAAGTTATTCCCTCAAGTAGAACATGAACAAATATTTGTTGGTTTGCTCTTTGAGTGGAATGAAAATATAAAAGGACTGTGATTATGTTGGGGGGAAGAAGAGCTTGAATCAGTAAGTCTCAATTTTACATTTGCTTGAATGGGAGGGAAGGGGATAGGTGGGGAGCAAATCAGTCGCCTATTTTGAGCAATTGGTGTTCGAGTCAGAAAGTTTTCCCCTTTTCCCCCATTCATTTGAATGGGAGTCCCAGAAACCCCATTTATCATCGACTTTCCCCATTGTCTCGGGTTGCTCATCTGCATTGCATTTTTTCAATTTATTCTCCATTCATTTCTTTAAATTTCATTTCTTAAAATTTCTTTAAATGTATATATATATATATATATATATATATATATATATATATATATATATATATATATATATATATATATATATATATATGTTACAGGCCGGGGGTCGGCCACCAACCGACCACTCTGACGGAGCCGCAAGTCGAGTCGGCCCAACCGATCGCCCAGAATATAGATCGCCGCCCGGATAACTCCGAGCGACGGGTCCTTGTACAAGAACCCAAATACGCCAATCGGCAGATCACGTGGGGTATTCCACCCTCGACGGATCTCGTACGGAACAAACCGCCGAGGCGAGCCTGTCCGTGCGCAATTCCGAGCGGCGTAATCGTCCCCTATTACGGACGTCCCCAAATGTCCCCCTATTATATCGTCCCCAAATAAATAAATATATATATATATATATATATATATATATATATATTTATATATTTTTTATATATATATATTTATATATTTATATCTATATTTAAATATTTATATATATTTATATATATTTATATATATATATATATATTTATATATATATATATATATATTTATATATTTATATATTTATATATATTTATATATATTTATATATATTTATATATACACACACACACACACACACACACACACACACACACACACACACACACACACGCACACGCATGCCTGGTGTTGGCTTAATGGCTCGGGTGGCGGCCTTTGGATCCTCAGGTCTTGAGTTGAAATCGTGCTCAGCTGTTGAATTAATACCAGGTGTGGTTAACTCGGCCTGTCATCCTTCCGAGGTCGGCAAAATGAGTGCCAGCATGCTGGTATACTGTGTCGGAGTGGCGACCCATCCAGGATTGTGCCCAATAGCCAAGGAGACTGCTTAAGTAGCATCAACACTCGACACAGAGTCTGGTCCCAATCTCCTCATATATCTTCTTCTTCTTCTTTCAGCTGCTCCCGTTCGGGGTCGCCACAGCGGATCATCCGTATGATCCGCATTGTGATTTGGCACATGTTTTACGCCGGATTCCCTTCCTGATGCAACCCTGGTCGCCTCTTACAACACAGGGATATGGTACACCTATTTTAACCGGGGTATACACGGGCTCAGTACACTGGTACTCATTTCGCCGACTTCGGAAGGATGAAAGGCTGAGTCAACCCCCTGGTGTATTAATTCAGTGGCCCACGGGGCTTGAACTCAGGACCTTTTGGATCCCAAGCCGCTGCCCAAACCACTGTGCCAACACCAGGCTTCCAATCTCCTCATATATATATATATATATATATATATATATATATATATATATATATATATATATATATATATATATATATATATATATATATATATATATATATATATATATATATATATTGACTCTTGACTCATTCCCTGCTCTTATAGCTGAAGAAAGCCACATAAAGCAACCATGAAAAGCAACGCAATTTAATGCTTTTGCCATTTCAACCTCGACCCGAGATCCTCTGCATCTGCAAAATACTCACAAGTGGTACAGACATGAGAATTGCAATGCTACCCCTCCCTCCCCCTCCCAGTTTCATCCCAGTCTCGCTTAAAGGCGAGTCATCAGCAACAGCGCAGACAGAAACGCACACCACTGAGGCTCCCAAGCATGTACCACACGTACAATGTCAAAAGCAGCTTGTCAACAATAGTTACACATACGTATATATGTATTTGGCATCAATTCCGTTAATGGGTTTCACTTTTGTTTAAAATACCACAGTAATTGCACAAATGAAAGTAATAAAGGGAAAGAACAGAAACTCATATCAGGCAGGTTGTAAGATGCAATAGGATACACAGGGTTGCCCAGAAAAAAGTAAGCTATTGCTTAGGGTTGGAGGTATATATTTTCAGTTGCAATATTGACGATTGTAATAAGTTGCTCGTTTCTGTGATGAGTCATGTAAATAACTTGCTTTTATATGTGGCACTTACATACATGTTTGTAATATTTGTCTCTTCTTTACTTTATTCCTCCTTGTTGCAAGTTATTTTTTTAAAGCAGTGAAACACCCATCATCGGTTCCTATTTTCTGGGCAACACTGTATATGCATGGCCACAAGCTGATGCATGGAAATATAAATGCATGGCTTTGAATAAATGCATGGCCACAAGCTGAATGAAGCGGTTACAGAATCAACCTCCCATTGTGCAGACTCATGTCATATATGTAGACCAGAGGAGGTGGGGAAAACAAACTACTCCAACACTGAAGGTCATTAATGAGCCAGGTGGGATTTTGCAAGACAGAGTGATGGATTAAATCAACAGATTGTTGATTAAGGTATGCTTACAGTTGCGGGAAGCAAGGAGAAGCTGATTTTTCGAGCGTTAACCCTTTGTCTGAGCAAAAGAGGGTTTTTTACTGACAATCTCAAACTAACATGGCCACCTGGTCTGCCAGCAGCCCTCTTCTGTTGGGACTCCTGGGATCCGGAATCACTGCTCACATCCACTTATTCGTTCCTCCTTTTTCCTTTTCCTGCCAAGTCCACTTTACTTCCACATTCTCTTAAATCTCATTCTTCCCTCCAGGTCTTCAAGACAGCTGTTCAACACTATCTCAGATTATCCCCCATCAAAAAGCATGATCTTTTCGACACCTGTTAGACCACCTCCCCAACCCACCTCTTTCCAGGTTTCTAGTTTTCCCTTCCTGAGAGTTGGCAACTGTATACATCCTGTCCACCCACGTCCTGATCTGTTCTATGTTCTAGCTGCTCCATGAGCCTCGACTTTGTGTTTAAAAAAACCCTCCTGTGATGAGCTTGACTTCCAGAACCAGAAGCAAGGAATCCAGAGCCTTAATACTGCTGCCTTCACCGAAATATGAAACTACAACCTCTGGATGTCAGTCCAGTGTCTTCACCACTTTGCCATCGCTGCACCCATAAAATAAAGGTTTATGATCACAAGGACGTTGCAGGTCCTGTAGAGTACTGTTGAGTGTACTCAAGCAAATCAGGAGAGTAACTGGATTGATCTTGAATTTTTTTATTTGATGAAGGAAGCTAAGTCACCTGGGAGAAGATAAGTGTTCGTCAATAAAATGGAAACACAAGACTGTGACTGGGAGAGATAGAAGCGGATTAAAGTCAAAAATGGTTTACAACCAGAAATAGTTCACACCAACCCGAAGAGAGAATTTGGACAAACAACTATGAGTTGGCAATAATAGCACAGGCTCGAATGGGTTTCACGGCATCCTCCTGCGTTGCAGTTCCTTGCAAGGCAACATATATTTATTCATTTATAATTCACGACTGTATTTCATTTGTCCACTGATGTTCAATTTCAAAAAGAAAATGATTATGTTTGCATTAATTGGAACTTAGGAAGATATAATTAATGTTGCTTCTGAGAAAAAATCTGCTGAATTAGGAGTGGAATAGAACAAAGATCGACAAGAGAAGGCAAGTTAGCCCATTGCAGCATGTGCCGTGATGGAATGTATTCATAGAAAACATTCCGCTGCAACAAGACCACGGAAAAATTGCATGCCAATTACAAGTCTAACGATATCGCTATTCGTTACTCTTTTCCAAAGTGTGTTTGTGAGTGTGTGTGTGTATGTATGAATGTGTGTGTGTTTGAATGCGTGTGTTTGTGTGTGTGAGTGTGTTTGTGTGTGAGTATGTGTGTGTGAGTGCGTGTGCACGTGTGTATGTTAGTGTTGCAAAGCCCTTATGTTATCACAAACACACACATATACCACAAAGTCGTTCCACCCATTTCTTTGAAGCTATCTGACACCTCATATTATTCCATCTCATGGTGCTTATTGCTCCAACAGCTGTATTATTCCTATTATTTCCCAGGGTGTAATTAATGTTGTAGAATTAATTATCTGCCTATTGCCACACATTCGTTTGTGACGTTAACTTACATCATGAGTACTTTTATCACGAAGATGTCCTGACCAGGCTGAGTACGAGTCCTGGTCATTAGGTCTCACACACACACACACACACACACACACACACACACACACACACACACACACACACACACACACACACACACACACACACACACACACGCACGCACGCACACACGCACGCACGCACGCACTTGAGAAAAGGGATAATTTTATTGGATTTGTGAGCTCCTAATGTTGTGTAGATATGCTGTCTCGTTAAATTACTCCAATTAGCCTTGCCAGAGATCAAGTGTTTCGATTGCACCTCATCATTCCCTTAATCCCTCGGTGTTGTTCCACGATTAAATGTGCTATCTTTCTTTTAAGTACTCTCCTATTTGAACCGTCACTCTGTTGCAGAGTTGATGTTTGTTGAAAGGAAGTTCCACATGATGTCATGTGTGGGACATCACGTGGCCAGTCACAAGGGAATTGGCTGACTCATGCGGACTGGATTTTGGTCAATGGGTCTTGAACTCTCAGGCTTTGCCTGGAAAGATAACGACTTTAGTGGCACACGACAGCATGCGTGACACAGCTGCCAACTCGACCGATTTTTGGATACTTGAACGGCTTATCGATTTTATTGCCCAAATAATAGCGGAAAATACTGCTTGCACATAATGATACATCTCATCCAAGTTTTTGACAGATTTTCATGTTGTGACTAGGTTTCTGTCAGCCTTTGAGTGGTTTCCTTCGATGCTGGGTTCCAAAAAAAAACCACATCCATGATTTCATTGCATCTGAACAGCTTGGTACCAACAACGACTCAGAGTTTGCGGCAGAAAATGACAAATGCTGCCCTATTTACAACATTATTGACGCGTTAAAGGTAGGATGTTTATTATTGGATGACCGGCAGTTACATTAACTTAGAGCAAGACACTGGACCAATGTGAACCGCATGCTGTGCTGCGTTAGCCATATGCCCGTATGCACACTGTGCTGCATTCGCCACAGACAGGTACGTACGCTGTGCTGCATTTTATTTTATTGTATACCTTGTCGAGACTCGTATGAGAGCTAATGCACAACGCACAACGCACTTCAAGGGGGGCATGAGACAGGAGGGGAGGGAGTGGGAAGGACAAAATAGTGGGGAACAGAGACATTTGGAGATCTGTGGAAGGGAGAGGGATGGGACGGGGAACATGGGGAATAGAAGATGGACATTACAGGGACTTTCAGGAAGGAAAGCAGGGAATTTAAAGGAGGTGGGCTTGGGTGGATTATCGGGGAAGAAGAAAAGATTATCGGGGATTTGGATGGGGGATGATAAGAGGTGGTGGTGAACAGCTGTTTTTGAAAGCCTGGAGGGAAGAATGGGAATGAATAGAGTGAGGGAGTTTATTCCAAAGGCGGGAGAAAAGAGGAATAAAAGAGGGAAGGTGAGCAGTGATTCGTGATTTTGGTAGTTTTACCAGAATGGGGTTGTTGGCGGACCTTGAGCACCCTGTGGAAATGTGGTGGGGACAAATCAGAGAGAGAGAGCAGGGGGGGGTGAGGCAGGAGAGGAGACAGTATAAGACAGAAAGATCACCAACCAACCTGCGGTGATTGAGTGAGAGGCCCAAAGACTCAGCCTCATTGCGGGAGATGCCAATGATCCGAAATGCCTTGGTTTCGACAGTGTGAAGCCGAGAAAGGTGGGAGGCAGGAGCATCAGCCCATAGGGGAGAGCAGTACTCCATCAGGGTGCGGACAAAAGCTTTGTAAGTGGTCAGGAGCTCAGGTGGGCCGAGGAAGGACCTTCCACGACGGAGGATTGCCAGTCGGCGACTGGCTTTGGAGGCGAGGTTTGAAATGTGGCTTTCCCAGGAAAGGTCATGGCAGATAGTGAGACCCAGAAGCTTGAAAGAAAGGACTTCTTCCAGAGGATTGTTGAGAAAGTGGATGGGGGGGGGGGTTCTAAACGGTCCTTTCGGAGCGACACAATGAGAGTGTGAGATTTGTCCAGATTGAAAGACAAGTCATGTTCCACATGTTGGACCAGTTTGTGATTTTATCCAGATCAGCAGTGAGCAAAGAAGCTGCTGCTTGCCAGTCAGAGGGATGACCAATGGTACAGCAGAGGGTGGAGTCATCAACAAAGAGATATAGAGGATTTTCCAGAGAGTTGGAGAGATCATTGATGAAAACCAAGAAAAGAATAGGGCCCAGAACGCTTCCTTGAGGAACTCCAGCCTGGATAGGAAGGGGGATGAAAGAACTCCATTTAGGGCCACACGTTGACTGCGACAGGAGAGGAAGTCTGCGAGCCATGAGTGGAGATGGCCTTGGATACCATGAGAAGAGAGTATGGTGAGCAGGGCAGGGTGCCCGACTGTGTCAAAAGCACGTGATATGTCCAGAGATACGGCTTGGATTTCCTGTCTGGCATTGAGGGATTCCATCCATTGTTGGGAGAGCGGAAGCAGCATATCCAGGGTAGAGTGACCTGGTCTGAAACCAAATTGATGATCAGAAATCAAGCCATTGGAGAAGATGAAGGATTTGATGTCTGAAGCGATGATGGATTCCATAACCTTGCTGATAATTGGGAGAAGGCTGATTGGTCTGTAGTTGGAGGGATCTGTTTTTGCACCTTTTTTATGCAGGGCAGTGATGTTTTCTGATTTCCAAGCAGATGGCAGATGGCCTTGAGCAAATGAGAGGGTGAATACAACAGAGAGAGGGTGAGCAAGAGCAGAAGAGCAGGCTTTAAGGACATGTGGGCTGATGCCGTCTGGACCGGTTGCAGAATCTGAGTTGAGGTTTGACAGCAAGCTCTCCACCTTGTCAGGAGAAAAGGACACAGAGTCCAGGGACAGTTGGGTGCGACTGGGTAAGGTGGGTAGAGAAAGTGATGGGTTTTGGACACAAGATTTAGCTGCAAACACCGAGTTTAGGCATTCAGCTTTTTCACGTGTGGTATCAGCAGTGTTGCCATTTGAGGTAAGGGAGGGGATGAGGGGGGGAACATACACCAGAAACAGATTTGATTTGACACCACCAGGATTTGGAGGAGGGAGAGAGGTTTGAGAGTTCAGACTTGAGATGAGAAAGATGTTGTTTTCTGGCTCTCCTGAGGGTAGATACACAATTGTTCTGAGCTTTATGGAAGGAACTGAGATTGCCCTCAGTTGGGTTTGCTTTCCATGAGGCAAAGGCAAGTTGTTTCAGGACAACTGCCTCGCCACAAGCTTCAGTGAACCAAGGGCGGGAGGAAGGGTAAGACAACTGAAGACGAGAGGGGATAAATCTGTGCATGAGGGAGAGCAAGTTTCTTTGAAAGAATTCCCAGGAAGAGTTGATGTTGGAGAAAGTAGCGATAGGAGACCAGTCTATAAGTTTTCGGGATGCTTGGAGACCCTGTCAGTCGGCTTGAGTGAAATGCCAGACTCGACGGCGGTGAGGTGGTTCTCTGATAATAGTCATTAGCCAAAGGCCTGCACATGCGCTGTACAGTGTTAACCATAGGCCCATGCAATGAAGCACTCACGTTCATGGCCATTGGTCCGTATGCACAGTACATGCAATGAAGCACACAAGTTCATATTGTCATGAATTTGGAAGCTTACTGCATGCAACAGCTAGGGTCCTTATAGCTCAGTTATATCGGCAAGTGTGCGTTTCTAGTAAGGGTCCCGTCCCTCGTATCATGGGAATTAAGTGTACGTGCGCTGTGGATTATTTTATAGATTGGATTTTTACATCACCGACAACAACAACGACACTCTGCTCTGCTCTGCTCTCGGCATTCTTCGTGAGCTCGCCGGCATGCGGGAGTGTCTGGAATTCCATGCCTTAGGCGGTGTGCGTTTCGGTGTGGATTTCGCACCGTATATGGTCGCAAAGCGTTTCGCTTCAGCTGTGCGCCAAATAAGGGTATGCGTCGTTTTCTGCCCAATGGGTGTCGAGCAGACCAGAGTCGGGGCGGTCGTTGGCAAGAAGGCGGAGCCGTGACACGCCGTCCACCCAATGGGAGCAGGCCATGGAAGCAGACGGGCCCCAAAAGAAAAGCGACAAAGAAGAAGCAACGAAGGATTTGCGTCCAGTCTGCTCAAGTGCGCGTCGAGTCTGCTCGAGATCGCGTCCAGTCTGCTCAAGTGCGCGTCTCTGTCCGGGTCTGCGGCCGACTGCATCGCGCGAATCCGGGACATCTCGTCTGGCGCATTGCTGCGGGTGGTCGACCATCTCAACTCAGGAGATCTTCTTGTGTCGCCTGCCTGCGAGCCAGAGGAGCTTGCCAACGCCTGACGCTACCCTTCGTACCTGGAGCTTGGAGCGGCCTCTGTTGCGGGTTCGAGTCCCGTTACCCCAAGATCGTCGAGAACCACACGAGGTGGACAGGTCCATGTCTTTCTCGGTGTGTGTGTGTGTGTGTGTGTGTGTGTGTGTGTGTGTGTGTGTGTGTGTGTGTGTGTGTGTGTGTGTGTGTGTGTGTGTGTGTGTGTGTGTGTGTGTGTGTGTGTGTGTGTGTGTGTGTGTGTGTGTGTGTGTGTGTGTCCTTGGGCCCCGTGTTTAAGTAAAAACTGTGGAAGTGCTTTCTTTGCTCATTGTACATTGCATTTCTTATAATCATGATAACTCTGCTCTTGTGTGCTTCCCCTCCCTGATTATTGTAAAATAAATACCCCTATTGTTGAATGTACCAGCTCGTTTCTGTGCTTGTTTCATTGGTTTGCCATGGTGCGTATTGGGGATTAAGAAGGCCGTTGCTGCGGTAGTTGTGCATTTGGACCGACGGACCTCGGTAACAATCCGCTCGGGTTACGCATGGTTCGAGCATGGTAGTGGCTCATTCTGCTCGAGCTCCGTCGAGGGTGTGAATACACAGTAGCTTTGCCGCGTGGATACTGAGGTATATTGAAGTTTGGCAATTAACCCTATCCCACGTGGCCGAATTATTGGCGATTCACGGTCCTGTAAGGGACCCATGCCTTTCGGAGTTCTCTAGGAAGCACGATCTTGATTCCGGGTGTTCGGTGGAGCCGACTCTAATGCTCCACCTCGCGGTCATGCTCGCCGCCGACACCCGGCCCCACAACAATTGGTGTCAGGAGCGGGTTTTGAACCCCTCCGCCTCCGTAGAGAAATTCACGGGATTCAGACCAGAAGCGTAGGGAGCAAACCCCCCCCCCCCACCCCCGTTCCCCTAAATTCCGAGCATTTTGAAATTTATTTCCTGGAACGCAACATGGCGAACCAAGATTAGCTGGGGGCAGGTGCGTAGTAGTGTAGGTTTAGAGGAACCCATGGTCCAGGACACCCCCATGCAGAACGACATTTCCCTGCAGCCAAACCCGGAAGGGGTATTAGGAGTGGCAGGGGCGGCGTATGACACCCCCCCCTTCGTCAAAGTTGCCCCCCCCGATTTCTGCCTGTTCCGCACACCATCATGGCGGATTGGCTCCGTCATTTGACATGAGACAGATGTTGAAGGCGTTGCTGCAGAAGATGGATGCAAATGCGCAAGTAGCGCAATAAATGAAAGAAGAAATGCAGAGAATGGAAAACGAAATAAAAGCGAGCGCACAAAACATAAGGGATGAGATGAAGAGTGAAATGCGAACACAGCGGGGTGAGATGCAGAGCATGGGGTTGAGTCTCCAGGTGGGGCAAGAGGCCATGAGGGCGAGTATGAAGGAGGTGAAAGGTGGGATGGGGACAATGGATTGCATAATGGCGGCACCATGTAGCGGAGTGACCGAACCGATGAGGGGGAGTGTGGAATGTGTCCGGCCCACGATGGAGACGGGTGAGGTCAGGATGACGAGTGACGCCACGACAATTGATGGGGAAATGTGTAGGATGAGACACGAGGGGACGACGGAAAAATTAAAAGAGGTGACAGAAATTAACAGAGACAGAGATGCAGAAAATAAAGGAGACAAAGGAGGAAACAGCAGAGATGCAGGAGATAGAACAAGCAGAGAATGAATTAAACAAAACGAAAGAGGAACCAGAGACGCAGAAATCAATTGAGGTGAACGAAATACAGGAAATAAAAGATGAGCACACACAGGAAGGGATAGTGGGGGACAATGAGGTTGAGCATGGGGAATGTTTCGTGACCCGGTGCGAGTATCAAGAGAGCCTCCTTCAGGAACAGAGGGAGATGGTAGGCTCCCTCGAAGCGGACTGCGACCAGGTGGGTCCGGTTGGGCCGAACGAGGTTGAGCGGGTGAGTGATGTGAATGGGTACACATGGAGCTTGGGGGTATGGAAACCCCGGGATTTCTTGAGTTGACACGAATCCCCGATGTGATTGTCCCGGAGTGTGTGGTGAAATGTGTGAGCAGTACGAGTGTCATGGCGTGCGTGAGTGCATGCGAGGAATTGAAACGCGGACGGATTCAGACGGGAGACAGGTATAGCGAGCCGAATGGGCCGCCAGTAAGTATTTCGGGAGCCACGCCGGTTTCACGGGACGTCGCGAATGGCGAATTTTCGCATTTAGCGAGCGGCCCTCGCGCGCGCGTCTTCGTGGAAGGAATCCGGCGCGGAAACGCTCTGCATGGGATTCGACAAGGCCTCATGCATGGCTAAAATGGTGGCGAGTGTTTGAATTCGGCAAACAGGGGTCTCCATGCGAGCACGTGTGTGAGGCATCATGTGCTGCGCGCCACGTGGTCCATTTGCGGAACGCGTGGAGCGAGCCCCCAGGACGACACGCGCGGGCGGGCCTGCACGGCAAGCCATGCAGGTTCCGTGGGCGAGTGACGTCACTGAGGATTTCCCACGCGAGTTGCGGTTGAGCTGCACACGGCTCGCGTGGGGAATCCCTCAAAGGCGAGCGCTTGACAGGGTGATGAAAAGGCCTCGATTATCACCCGATGGAAGGGACGAGCGAGTGAGCCGTAGACCGCCGCCTTGGCGGTGTAAAAATATAAAATAACAAAGCCTCACTCCAAGTACACAGCCTCGCAGGATGTGGTAAACATCCTGTTTGGGCATAGGAGCAGTAGTTAGTGGGAAGGGTTTAGCTTAGTTAGACCGGCCTCATGGGGGCATGAGCCGTCCTCCAAGGGGCCCGTGGACTAGTTAGTGGGAATGTTAGGTCAGATTTAGAATGACAAATAGATTTTGGGAGACTCACACAGACATGGAATGTGTAGTGGGGACGTAGTTTAGCTACGTAGATTAAATGGAACATGCAAAAGTTTAAGGGACGACGAGGAAGGAGGAGAAGGTTAGGGGGGACGTAGTTGTTGGAGTGTTGGTGTAAATTTAGAGATGAGAAATGTGTACAATTAATGAGTTTGGGTCAGCGGGCCCAAGTGTGTGAGTGGAGTGAATGCGGAATGCATGGTGCGAATGAATGAGTGGCGGGAGGAGTGAATCCCACCCAAGTGACCCCAGGGTCAGTGTAATGTTAGTTCGTGGGTTAGTTAAATTTACCAAAAGGAGGTCGTTCTGTGTTGGTAGTGTATGAAGGCACAAAACCCATTTGGAGGGGTGCAGGAGTCCATGGACTGGCTGGCAGTGTGGCTGTCGGAAGGTGAATATCGAGTAGAGGGCACCCCGGGCACCGGACTAGTCGGCCAGAGTAGGCCAAGGGTCCAAGGAACCAGGATAGTTTAGTGGGCACGGGTGACCCACGGAACGGGACCAGGAGCACCAAAATGCCACGTGGGCATAGGAGGGGGGAAATGCCGGGAAGGGATCATTCATAGGGAAGGGAAGGGAAGGGATCGGGAAGGGCCCCCACGTTCATAGCGAGCAGTTATGCTCGAAGAGAGCCTCAGGGCCCGGGGGTGCCGCAGTTTGAGATTTGGCAGAGGGGGAAATCCCTGCTACATGAGCCACGCTGTCCAGCCACGAAATTGTGCAAAGGCACAAGTGAAAATTTGTGGGCAGAGCCCAAATTAATAATGGACGCCAACACAGACGACGGGAATCATGGTTGTTAGAACCTATAGTTTAAAGAGCCAGGCATATGGAAAAGCCCCAGGGTAGTTTAAAGTTAATAAATGCTAGGATAGTTAGGAAATGTACCCCTTCGCACCATCCATCCCTTCGCTCTCTGTAGGCCGCTGGACCCACCTTGGTAAGATGGCTGAAATCTGAAGGAGGCTATTCTAAGGCTTTGTTGGGCCTCAAGACAGGACGCTAGTCTCTCCCTATTCCCCTCCAAAACAGGAACGTAGGGGTTGGGAGTTGATGGACAGGATAGGTTAGCTGGACAAAGACGATAAAGGGGGTTAGGGAGACGAGATTATAGAGGAAAATAAATAATAACAAGTGAAATCCTTCAATACAGCACGTGTGGTGAAGCAAATGAGTACACTAATGTCATTGAAAGAACCACTTATCACTTTGCCACCAATATCTGCCATAATTGTAAGTACATTTCAACTACTAATGCATGACGAAACACTTGATTCTGGCTAATATTAAAAAGAATGATGGCATAAGAAGAACTTAGCTTTCAGCGTTCGGTGTTCGGCGCGAAATGCCATGGTGGGCGGAAATGACGTCTTTCGTTCATTCGTACATGAGAGGGGAGCGTTTCTTGGTTGTTTTTCCGTCAAGCAATAAATTCAATGGTTTTCACATGTATAACACATTAGTTTCACAAATTTCCATTGAAATACTCGGGTATTTCCGTCAATTGTCGCCATTTCCGTCTAGGTTACGCACTGCCATCTACCGGACGGCCGTCATTGGCTCACTTGAGGCACGTGGGGGGGGGGGGGACACAGGGGACATTTCAAACTCGGTGCAATTGTATACAGCGCACGCACTGCAATAATAAAAAATTAATAATAATAAAATAAAAAGGGGCTAAATTTTGTTGTTTTCTTGTTGCAAACTAAGGGAGTGGGTATGGACAGAGACAGGCAAAGGCGATAGGTTGGGGGGAGACGGTAGGGAAGGTCCGAGCCCGTTTTCGGAGCGTCCGGCACCACCGCACTCCCTCCACAGAACCTCACGGACCATACCCGAGGCCGGCCAGCTTGTTATGCCGGCCTGTTGTGCTTCAGCTGCTGGTCTGCATCTGCCTAGCCATGCCTCATTTACTTGCCTTTGTCATGACCCCATGCCTGCTAGCCCTATTTGCATTGCCCCTGTGTTCAACAACTCACCATGTGCGCCAGGACCATCCTGGAAAGTGTTTGCAAAGACTGCCCTGCAGGCAGCCACACACCGGGGACTGCGTTTGCGCAGCCCATGCATCCATGTTTTTTGTGTTCATTCCTGCACCAATGACTTTGGCTTTTTTCTTCCACAGATCACCGGTCCTGGGGCACAGTTAGTGTAAATATTAGTTAAGTTGAAAATAAGTTCTTAACCCACCTGTGTGTCTGTCTTAGCGCCGACAATTTTAGTTAAGTCGTCTGTATGAGTCTGATAGTTATGCAGCGCACTAGGTTATTTATTTTTGGGACATGTATTCAAATGTCGCACTCAGGGATCCACAGGTAAATCGTACGAGGGGAAAACTTACACATGCTGGTCACGCGAAAATTTGACGACTCGGGACGAGTCTGTAAAAAGGGGAGGGGTAGTGTTACGAATCTGGCAGCCATGAGCACACAACAGCCAGAGTCCTTATCGATCAGTTATATCGGTAAGTATGTGTTTCTAGGTAGGGTCCCGTCCTATGTTTAATGGGTGATTAAATGTTCGTGCGCTGCGGAGTTATTTTGATAGTCAGGGTTTTTTTTTGCAGTTTTACATCACTTACCACAATAACAACACATTCGCTCCATCCTGATGCCATAACGCTTGTGGTGGGAAGAGTTCAAGAAGGACTTGGTGTCTCTCTTGACCAATCAGAGAGATGTGAGCGAGTTTGCCATCGGTCGGCCAATGAGAGCCAATGCAGGACAATATTACTCCTCTTCCTGTTTGAGGGGCGGTCCACCGCGATGCCCACCACGGCCCTCCGGTCCAATCAGCAGAATTGGCGCCCCTTTTGGCCAATCATGGGGGCGACGAGCGCATTTGCACGCCAAAACCGTCCAGTGAGGGAGAGCGGGTCGGAGGAGGCGGCTCCTCCCCTCTGGAGAAGGAGTGAATAATTGTTCGGCACGATCCGACTGGAGAGGAGTTGGTTTTTGTCTGCCGGATCATCCCGGATCGCCTGGCCTTTTGCCTTCTGGCGCTCGCTGCCTTGTCCGCCCTCGCGCTGGTTGGCATCCGCCTTTCATCTTCCGTCCCTGGTACTTGGAGTGGCATCGTGGTTGCGGGTTCGAGTCCTGCCGGTCCAGGACGTCGAAGACCACACGAGGTGGAAAGGTCCAAGATAGCTCTGGTTTCCAGCTCATCTTCCCTCGAGCTGGAAACCTTCAAGAAAGACTCGACGGGGTCCATTTCTTTGGGTGTGTGTCTGAGTGTGGCCCGTCTCTAAGTAGAATCGTTAAGTGTTTGCGTTATTGTCATTGGAATATATTCAGTTGTAATCTGCTCTTTCTCTCCCTTCCTGGTTTTTGCCCATTATTGTAAAATAAATCCCCACTTGTTGAATGTCCCAGCTTGTCCTTGTCCATTCTACAACTGGTTTGCCACGCTGTGAACGGGAATTAGGAGGTCTCATTGCTGCCGTAATCGTGCGATTGGCCGGGAAGGATTCTGGTACTCTCCGCTCGGGGTACGACTCTGATCCGGCTCGGTAACGGCCCAGATTGCGCAGATCCTGCTGAGGGTGAATTTCCCCAGTAGATTTGACGACGTGGGTATTTAGGTAAATTGAAATTGGAAATTAACCCTTTCCCACGTGGTCGACCTATTGGCGATCTTCGGTCCGATAAGGGACCTGTGACCTTTCGGATTTATCAGAAGGGTGCGACCTAAATTCCGGGTGTTCGGTGGAGCCGACTCTACTACTCCATCTAGTGGTCGTGCTCACCACCGAGACCCGGCCCCACAACAATATTGTGTCCAACACGTTTTTGGATGTGCAATCCTGAGCAATCTTTACCATTCGCCATTTGCTGAAGTCAGTCAACAAGGATGTGCTACCCACCTCACAAACCAGCAATGTTATTTATGAGTTTAAGTGCCGATGTGAAGCTCGGTACGTGGGCCGCACAACACTAAGATTGGCTGATCGGATCAAACAACACATCCCCTTGGCGATTCGAAGAAAGATTGTGAGGGTTAGAACACAACCAGTGCGAGCTTGTAGAAATATCCAACAACAACCGGCCACTGTAGCTACTTCATCCGCCATTGCACAGCACTTGGTTGCCAACCCTATCTATGCAGACCAGTACAAATCAGATATGTTCAGGATATTGAGCCGAGGTAGGAGCTCGTTTCATTTACGTATGTTGGAAGCAACCCTCATCCTGACCAGCGATCCAATATTATGTCGTAAAAAGGAATTTGTACAATCTCTGTGTCTTTTTCAGCATGGAAAGATCAAGGGAAGTACGGTAACAAATGGTGAATGGACCTTCGGGGAAAACCATCCCCACTCTCTTCAGGATGCGGTTGCAAACGTCAATCATCAACGAACTCTGCTGCAGTCAATGGGAGCTCGCCGTGAAGATGATGAGCCGTCCAATTGGCGTTCGGATTAGCCGTGACGTCATTAGGTTGAACCAATCAGTATCTACCTTATTGAGACCTCCGTATAAAGCACGCACCTTCATTGACTCCTTCACTTGCTGCGATTTTTACACTGAAGAGTGCAGCACGAAAAGCTTCGGTCACTATTATGTCGTGTTTGTTTGTGTCCATATATATATGCATACAAATATAAATGTGCATATATATTGTTGCGGGCCAGGGAGTCGGCCGCCAACCGACCGCTCTGAACGGAACCGCAAGTCAAGTCGGCCCAACCGATCACCCAGAATATAGATCGCAGCCCGGATAACTCCGAGCGACGGGTCCTTGTACAAGAACCGAAATAACGCCAATGGGCAGATCATGTGGGGTAGGGTCGATTGCCAATCTTCAATTTACCGAAATACCCACGTGATCCAACTACCGGGGTATTCCACCCTTGACGGAACTCGTACGGAACAAACCGCCGAGGCGAGCTTGTCCGTGTGCGATTCCGAGTGGCGTAATCGCCGAGAACCGTCGATCCAAATGTCCCCTTATTTCAGCAAACCAACGGCTTTCTAACTCCCAACACACGAAATGTTCAGTCAATGAGGGAATGGACGCAACGAGCAGGTTTACATTCACACAAGGACATTTATTATAATGAAATGTGTATGCAATTAAATAAGGCAAAACATATATGCAATTATACAAGCAACAAAAGCACGACAAAAGAACTACAACCGTCTACTTATTATGTACAGTCATTTACACTTAACAGCAGTTCCTACTTATTAGACGTGCGCGCGCGCACACACACACACACACACACACACACACACACACACACACACACACACACACAATGGTGGCTGAGGCCTTTAATCACGAGCTCCAGCTTGGAAGACAGGTGAGCTGAAACTCAGAGCCTAACTCGAACCTCTCCACCTCGTGTGGTCTTCAACTTGTCCGGTCCCGGGCTCCAGCGAGAGCGAGCTGGATCCAAATCGCCGTGAGCCGCGTTCCTTCCCGAGCTCCCGCGAATCCTCCCGCACTTCTCAACACGTGCCGGTGAGACGAGGCACCGATCCTTCCTGTCGATGCGTCGCTTCCGCGAGGAACCAACTCCCAAGAAGAGGCCGATGCGTCGCACCAAGCCAGGAAACAAAATGGAGAACGAAAAGCTCCACGAACCAAGAGGAAGAGGAAGAAGAGGAAGAAGCCTCCACTCGCAGCTCGAGCCGAACAACCGGCTCAAGTTCCTTCCAAAACAAAGCAGCAGCCGAAGCAAAAAGCTTCCAAAGGCCTCAAGCCAAGCAAGCCAAGCAGGACCCAATGGCCTGCTGAACGACTGCTCTCTCCGAAGCAAAAGGCTTACTCCTCCCACGGGACTCAGCACACGAATTCTGCACACGGGACTCAGAACGGGACTCTTCACGAACTCTGCCACGGGACTCCCACACAAACAAAGAAAGGATCTCCTCTTTATCCTTCCCACCCCCGCACCTGCACCCGGCGTGATTCATGCCCTCGTGATCCACCCCCCGCTCAACCACGGGTGGGAGGTTGTTGTTGACGTCACGGGATGGCAGGGTTCTTCTTCCTCTTTGCAGAAGAGGGGGAGGGACGTCTCCATTGTTTCGTTCCCTAACTATTAAATCGATCCGCAGCACATCTAATCGATCTCTGAACATTTAAACAATGAAAGGTGAGATATCTAGGGAACATGCACTTATCGACATTGCTGACTAAGGGAACCTGTATGTTGTGTGCAATTGAATTCCAAATTCGTAACACTACCCCCTCCCCTTTTTACAGACTCGACCTGAGTCGTCAACTTTTCGTGTGACCAGCATGTGTAAGTTTTCCCCTTGAACGTTCGACCTTCGGATCCCTGAGTCCGACATTTCTTAAAACGTGTCCCAAAAATAAATAACCTAATGCGCTGCGTAACGAACTAACAAACTCTCAGACTCATTCGGACATCTTAACTAAAATTGCCGGCACTAAAACAAACATGCAGGCAGGGGTTCACGTATTTACAATTTTCACTCAACTTAACCTTAACTTATAAATTTACACGAAACCATGGCCCAGGATTTGTAATCTGTGAAAGGGGAAAGGGGAAAGGCAAAAGTCCTTGCAAAGTCTTTGCTGCAGGGGAATGGATGGAGATGGTCGCAAAACAAATGGACATGATGGATGCACGGGCTGCCTGCAGGGCAGTGCTTGCAAAACTGGATGTTCCTGGCGCACATGGTGATGGATGGACACAGGGGCAAACGCAAACAAGGGCAAGCAGGCATGGGGTCATGGCAGAGGCAGGCAAACGAGGCATGGCAAGGCAAGTCCATGCAGAACAGGCGGCTGCAGCACAACAGGCCGACAGATGAAGCTGGCCGGCGTCTGGTGTGGTTCCATTAGGTTCGGAGGGAGTGCGGTTGTGCCGGCCGCTTTGAAGGCGGGCTCAGACCTAGCCTACTGTCTCCCCCCCCCCCACTCTATCGCCTTTGCCTGTCTCTGTCCATACCCGCTCCCTTAATTTGCCACAAAAAGAACAAAATTTAGCCCCACTTTATTTCCATTATTTTATTTCCCTTTTACAATTGTCTCCCGAACCCCCTTTATCGTCATTGTCTGGCTAACCTATCCTGTCAACCTAGCCTACTCTGAACCCCTACCTTCCCTCTCTGGAGGGGAATAAAGGAGAGCTAGCGTTCTGTCTTGAGGCCCAATTAAGCCTCAGAATGGCCTCCTCAGAGTTCAGCAATCTACCAAGGTGAGTTCAGCGGCCTACAACGAGCGAAGGGATGGATGGTGCGAAGGGGTACATCTCCTATCTATCACAACATTCATTAACCTGAAACTACCCCGGGCCATTCCAAAAACGCCTCACACTTTAAAACTATCGGTTCTAAAAACCATGATTCCCGTCGCCTGTGTTGGTGTCCATTATAAATTTGGGCCTTACCCTCAAATTTTCATACGTGCCCTCACACAATTTCCTAGCTGGGCAGCGTGGCTCAACTGGCAGGAACTACCCTTCTGCCAAACTCTAACCATGGCACCCCCAGGCCCGCAGGCTGCCTCCGAGCCTAGCTGCTCCCTATAAGGCGGGGGGTTGCCCTCTCTGGATTGCCCCCGTCCGATGCCCACATGGCGTGTTGATGCCCCGGGTCCCTTTCCGTTCCCAATACACTATCCCGGCCCCTCTTGGGCTCTTGGCCTACTCTGGCCGACTCGTCCAGTGCCCGGTGTGCCCACTAAACAAATACTCAACTTTCCACAGCCACGCTCCCAGCCGGTCCATGAACTCTTGCACCCCTCCAAACGGGTTTCGTGCCTTGTCTCGACACCAACAACAAAACGACCCCCTGTTAGGAAATTTGAATAACCCACTAGCTAACATTAAACTGATCCTGGGGTCACTTGGGTGGGAATCACTCCTCCTCCCAACCAGTCATTCGCACCATGCATACCACATTCGCTCCACTCGCACACTTGGGCCCACTGTCCTACACTCATTCCTCACATACTTTCCATTTCGCAACTCACACCAACACTCCACACTGCCATCCTTCTAACTAAATCCAATGACTAAATTATGCTCCCTCGTCATCCCTTAAAACTTATGCACGTTTCATTTACTCTATGTAGCTAAGCTACGTCTCCACTACACATTTCCAGTCTGTCCGTGTCTCCAAACATCCAAAAATTCCATTTCCTAAATCGAAACTAAAATCCCTCAAACTAATCCATTCCACGGGCTCCATGAGGTACAACCCATGTCCCCATGAAGCCGGTCTCACTAACTCTAACCCATCCTCCTAACTAGTATTTCCTGTGCCCCCAAACAAGGGGGTCTTCCACCCCTTGCCTGGGAATCCTGTTTACCCGAAGCGAGGCTTGCTTTTCTCAACTCTTTTTTTTTTCATAATGCGCACCACCAGCGGGGCAGTTCACAGCAGCGCTCTTTTTCCGTGACGTCATGGCAGCTGCTTGCACCCCGCGGAACCTCGTCCTTCTTGGACGGTACCATCCGGCAGGAATTCCCTTCTGCCGAATTCCAAACACACGTGCAGCCATGACGTCACTCTGCGCATCTCAAAGCAAGCCCCGCGTTTTGAGGGGTTCCCCACACGAACACATGTGCTCTGCCCGTCGGAGCTTTACAAACACGCTCGCGTGGAGAACCCATCCGGTCCAAATTCTGAATCCAGCCGAGCTTTTGTCCGTCTGAGGGATCGGCTAACATCCACCGCTGGCGTTTCCGGACCGGGTTTCACCTGCTCAGCCGCGCACGTGGCGGCCTTGTGCGTAGCACAGCACGGACCCCACGCTCGCTGCTGTGTAAACCCGGCACGGTGCTCAAAATATCTGCGGCCGTTACTCGGCCCTTGTCCTTCATCTGGTCCCTTCGTCGTCGCCGTTCAACGCACACACTCCTGCGTGCCACGACGCTCACACACTCTACCATGGCACTCAGACACGGGGATGCGGTTGGTTTCTCCCGCATACCGACTGTCATCTCCCTCACGTACAGCGACCTCACACACATCGCCTTTCACTCACACACACCATACTACTCACACACGCGGTTCCTGTCACACATGGTGTTTCATCCACACACGGTGCTTCATCCACACACGGTGCTTCATCCACACATGGTGCTTCATCCACACACGGTGCTTCATCCACACACGGTGCTTCATCCACACACGGTGCTTCATCCACACACGGTGCTTCATCTACACACGGTGCTTCATCTACACACTGTGCTTCATCCACACACGGTGTTTCATCCACACAAGGTGCTTCATCCACACCATGCGTGCTTTCCAGCATGCATTTCGACACACTCGCAAGCACACATTTCGACACCACACACACCGGAACAACCACGCTGGGAATTAGCACCACCTCAAGGGGTCCCGGGGTTTCCATAACCCCCAAGCTCCGCGTGCACCCATTCACAGCACTCGCCCCCTTTACCTCGCAAGGCTCGACCGGACTCTCCTCGTTGCGATTCGCCTCAAGGGGGCACAGCCCCTCACCTCGTTCCTGAAGGAGGCTATCCTGCTGCTCGCACCGGGTCACAAAACACTCCCCCAGCTCAACCCCATTGTCCCTCACTATCCCTACCTGTGTGTGCTCGTCAATTACCTGGAGTTTCTCCTCTACTTGCTATATCTCAGTCACCTCGTTTATTATTTCCATTTCTTCCTGGCTTTTCGTCTGTTTCCGTTCTATTCCCCATGGCTCTGGTGTTCCTTCCTTTGTCTCCTGCGTCTCCATGCATTTCTCAGTCACCACCACGTGTCTCGTCCTGCATGTCTCAGTCACCTCATTTAATTTTTCCCTCTGTGTCACCGTCACTTTTTCCGTCACCTGCACGAGTCTCGCCCAACGCGTCTCCCGAATTATTTTGTCCTCCACCGCGGAGCTGACACAATCCACACTCTCCCTCAGCTCGCTTGCTGGTTCGGTGCCTCTGCCACATGGCGCCGCCATTTTGTACTCCACTGCCCGTATCTCGCCACGTGCAGGTGCCATTATGCCTCTTATGCCCAGACTTACTGCCTTTTGCCCTTTCTGGAGGTCCAGCCCCATGCTCTGCATTTCACCTCGCATTGCCCGCATATCGCTCCTGAATGCTTGCATGTTCGCATCCATTTTGCTTTGTATATTTGTATCCATTTTTCCCATCAACGCCTCGAACATGTCTTTTACATCAAATAACCACGTGGCAGTCGCTTTGCCATGATCGGGCGCGGATCCGCCAGGGACTGAGGAGAGATTTTGATGGAGGAGGGGAGGGGGGGGTGTCATACACCGCAGCCCCCGCCGCTGCGCCCATTGCGGACTCTGCATTTATTTGCGGGGAATAGTCAACCTGCATAATGGGAGTGTCCTGCATGGTCATTTCGTCCTGAGCCATAGATTCTAACATTTCCAAATCCATTCCTAATCACTCCTGCCCCTGCTCGCCTTGGCTGAACATTTTACGTGCTGGGAATAAAAATTATAACGCTCGTAATTTACGGACACACGTACACGTGCGCGTGCACACACACACACACACACACACACACACACACACACACACACACACACACACACACACACACACACACACACACACACAATGGTGGCTGAGGCCTTTAATCACGAGAGCCAGCTCTGAGGACAGGTGAGCTGAAACTCAGAGCCAAACTCGAACCTCTCCACTTCGTGTGGTCTTCAACTTGTCCGGTCCCAGGCTCCAGCGAGAGCGAGCTGGATCCAAATCGCCATGAGCAGTGTTCCTTCCCGAGCTCCCGCGAATCCTCCCACGCTTCTCAACACGTGCCGGTGAGACGAGGCGCCGATCGTTCCTGTCAATGCGTCGCTTCCCCGTGGAAGCAACTCAAAGAAGAGGCCGACGCGTCGCACCAAGCCGGGAAACAAAATGGAGAACGAAAAGCTCCATGAACCAAGAGGAAGAGGAAGAAGAGAACGAAAAGCTCCATGAACCAAGAGGAAGAGGAAGAAGAGGAAGAAGCCTCCACTCGCAGCTCGAGCCGAACAACCGGCTCAAGTTCCTTCCAAAACAAAGCAGCAGCCGAAGCTCACTGAGTCAGCCGAAGCAAAAAGCTTCTGAAGGCCTCAAGCCAAGCAAGCCAAGCAGGATCCGATGGCCTGCTGAACGACTGCTCTCTCCGAAGCAAAAAGCTTACTCCTCCCACGGGACTCAGCACACGAACTCTGCACACGGGACTCAGAACGGGACTCTTCACGAACTCTGCCACTGGACTCTCACACAAACAAAGAAAGGATCTCCTCTTTATCCTTCCCACCCCCTCCCCCGCACCCGGCGTGACTCATGCCCTCGCGATCCACCCCCCGCTCAACCACGGGTGGGAGGGAGTTGTTGACGTCACGGGATGGCAGGGTTCTTCTTCCTCTTTGCAGAAGAGAGGGAGGGACGTCTCCATTGTTTCGTTCCCAAACTATTAAATCGATCCGCAGCGCATCGAATTGATCTTTGAAACAATGGAAGGTGAGCTATCTAGGGAACATGCACTTATCGACATAGCTGACTCAGGGAACCTGTATGTTGAGTGCAATTGAATTCCAAATTTGTAACAATATATATATATATATATATATATATATATATATATATATATATATACATATATATATACATATATACATATATACATATATATATATATATATACATATATATATACATATATACATATATACATATATATATATATACATACATATACATACACGTCATACACCGGTATTATATATATATATCACCGTGAATACTGGTGTCTGACAGTATACAATATATATATATATATATATATATATATATATATATATATATATATATATATATATATATATATATATATACATATATGGACATATATATATATATATATATATATATATATATATATATATATATATATATATATATATATATATATATATATATATATATATATATATATATATGAAAAACATAAAGCTTTCTCAAAAACAAGTCTCTCTTTGTTCACTTATTGGTCCAAATCATGATGCAGAATACCCAGTTGTTGAAATGGAATCGAGGTGGAAGCCCGATCGTTATTTTGATTATTTGAAAAGCTGTCCAAGAAGTAAGAATGCAGTGAATAAATGTTGAGTTGCATTCACCTTGACAGGTCAAGTTATTTCCAAAGTGCTAATCAGATGTGGCAGCAGGTGCCTTCAGGCCACATTGTTCAAAGAGAAACTGTTTCATGAAGGATGCAATCAACGGAAAAAATACAATCTCATTAAGGAAACTCATCATCCTTACAACAACTCTGCCTCATTTCAAGAACAAGGGGCAAGTGGATTTGTTTCTCTGTGCAGGAGTGTGCGGAGGGATTCGTTATTTTCCACAGTGAATGTAAGATATGCCTTCAAAATCGATTTCAAGTTTAAACTTTCTATGTTCCATGCATTCATTTCATTCGCTCCTGCGCACAAAGGCATGTGATTAAATGTATTCAGCTTGGAATATTATGAAATCCGAATGCATGGGCCTAATTTTTTATTATTAATTCTGAGACCCGGCTCATCGTTCCCAAATGAGTCGTGGGAGGGCTGTGCTGTTGCATCGCATTAACTAACCATCTCTGAACACCCGTTGCTCACTCACCATTGCACAGTATTGAATCACAACTGCAATTTAACATGGTTTCAGATTTTAAAATAGTTGCATTTAAGAAACGTGCAGTTTGGCCTTGTGTGTTGAAGAACGTTGTCTGTGATTCAATATCATTCAAGGCACAGTGTGACTATAAATCGACTTCATTTGAGGACTCTAACAGAGATTGCAACATCAAAGCACAGTCAACTCAAACATGTACAGATAATACAATGAGCATTCATTATTGTTCTCAGAACGCGATGTGATAGTCGTCAAAGATCTGCCTAAATTTATTAGATTTTCAAGAGAAAAGTAGTATTTATAAGTTCTATTGGAATTTTGTTTTGCTGAACAAAATTGACGCTCAATGAAGAGAAAGAAGGCAGAGGGCAAAAGTGCAATGCAGCGATAGGGATTCAGTGAGATAAGAGGTAGATACGATAAACTTGTAATGAGCAAACAGAGAAAGGAAGGGAAGAAACAGAGTGACATGCAACTAAGAGGGTTCAGTTTAGTATGGTTAATGCGGGTAGAAAATATTGTGGATGAGGTTATGGATGACAAGAGATGATAGTACACCACTTTCTTGAAGCCCTATCAGCCTCAGGGTGGCAGATACACAAACGGGAGAAAAGAAGTTATATAGTGGAGATAGGAGGGATGTTTGGATTTTGTGAGTGGAATCAGGAAGGGGTTACTGGAAAGGTGCTTCTGTCCTGGAGGAGCTGGGAATGTTCTGAGAGATGAGAGAGCAGACAGACTGAGACCGGAGAAGGGGTGATAAATCTGATACAAGCCACCAAACTTTCTCAGATGTGAGCGCAACAGACCTCACACTTCAGCCTCATCACAGGAGATAACAATAATGTTGAAAGGTTTGGATTCCACAAAATCCATGAGGGTGTGAGAGGGGGAGGGAGGGAGATATTTATTTATGTATTTGTAGGGCATGCTTGCAAACTGCAAGCAGATGCTGGGGTGCATCCTCCGTGCAGACATGACAACATGTGGTCATTCCCACATTTCACGTAGTTACCAACAGAGCGAATATGAGTTCTCATGTGAAGTTAGCATCCTTCCTTTTTGAAAAGTTGAATATAGACTAGGAACGATTTACGTAATAGGTAAGAGAGATAGCAATTATATGTCTGATCTGGGTTCAATTCCCGACCCAACGAAAAACACAGTATGTCCAGTACAAGTCATTTTACATGCTTTTCATAGATAAAGAATGCATGCCTTTCTGGGTCGACAAATGAGGCTGAAAGGCAAAAGTGCAGGCTCTCTGAGCCTCTCCTCCTGACTGTTGCAAAGGGGCAGGCCCAAATATGCCTTACCCAGTTAAGCATCTCCACCACTTTTTCTTGCCTACACCCCTGGCAGTATATTTCGCCACCAAGGTGATGCAACAATGCAGAAATAACAAAATTATTGTTTATTCAGAAAAGATGCAGGCCTTGGTCTTCACAAGTCTGGACACTTGAGATGTAGAGACTGGAAACTTCCAGCAGCAGATGCCTGAGTCACTCCCAGTAACTCAATGTGACTAAAAAGTTCAATTTTCCGTGACGAAGTTTTTTTTTTTTTTTTTTTTTTTGTATACGTTGTCGAGGCTCATATGAGAGCTAACACACAACGCACAGCAAGGGGGGCATGAGACAAGAGGGGTGGGAGTGGGAAGGACAAAACAGTGAGGAACAGAGACATTAGGAGATCTGTGGAAGGGAAAGGGATGAGGCGGGGAACACCGGGTATACAAGATGGACATTACAGCCACTTTCAGGAAGGAAAGCAGGGAATTTGTCGGAGGTTGGTTTAGGGTGGATTAACGGGGGTAGAAAAGGGGATGATAAGAGGATTTGGTTGGGGGGATGATAAGAGATGGTGGCGAATATCTGTTTTGAAGGCCTGGGGGGAAGAATGGGATTGAACAGAGTAAGGGAGTTTATTCCAAAGGTGGGGAAAAAGAGGAATGAAAGAGTGAAAGTGAGCAGTGATTCGTGATTTTGGTAGTTTTACCAGAAGGGGGTAGTTGGCAGACCTTGAGCACCGTGAGGAAATATGGTGGGGACAAATCGCAGACAGAGCAGGGGGGGGGGCGAGACCAGAGAGGAGACAGTAGAAGACAAAGACTCCTGACCTGCCTGTGGTGAGAGTGAGAGGACCAAAGACTCAGCCTCATTGCGGGAGATACCAATGATCCGAAATGCCTTGGTTTCCACGGCGTGAAGCCGAGAAAGGTGGGAGGCAGGAGCACCAGCTCAGAGGGGAGAGCAGTCCTCCATCAGGCTGTGGACGAAAGCTTTGTATGTGGTCAGGAGCTCAGGTGGGCCGAGGAAGGACTTTGCACGATGGAGGATTTCCTGTCGGCGACTGGCTTTGGAGGCCAGGTTGGAAATGTGGCCTTCCCAGGAAAGATAGTTATATCTATAGGTTTCTTTGAAGATGCCATGGTGTATATGACTTTTGCCAAAAAGCAACATCACTTTGCGAAAACGATGAATGTGCCCCGTGATGAGTCATACCATCATATCTGGATAAAGGCCCTCCGTCCTCGGAAAATATACTGTACCACTGCACAAAAGTCGCAATAAACCCGCAGTCTGGGTGTGAGAATGACACATGATGTGAAAAACTGACATTTCAGTCAGTCCCTCAAAAATCCCACTTCACTGAGGTTGCCTCCCATTTAACAGGTTAAACATTATGTGTGGAAGGACCTTTTCCAAGAGACGCACCCCATTTAAGTAATGTTTCCATTTATCCGAGTCCCAGTTCAGCAGTGGCTACTGTATTGCAACAGTCGCGGGACCAGTTCGGGAGCCCAGTTGGAGTTCCACAGGTTGTGTTAAAATGACTGCAACCACAAACTAAGTCCACAACCCTGAGCAAGTTATCAGATCGACAGTATATGTGATGTTACAATACCCTTTGAAATCGCGGATTCAACCGAGTGATGTGCCGATAGGCACTCACGACCTTTCAAATCTGGCCGAGCAACCACAGATCGTGAGTGCTCCGATCCGGATTTGGTCAGCTCGTCGAACGATACCAAAACCACCAAATGAGACCAAATGCGATCACCACAGCGAGTAAAATCTATCCCCGAATCCAGCGACATTAATTTAACAACTAGCAATTACCACCCATCGCTTCGCTGACAGGAACACTGAGATGGGGGGGGGGGGAAAGAGGGTGGTGATAGAGAGTGGTGGAAGGAGAGTGAGGAGATAGAGGGGGAGAGAGAAATAGGGGGGAGAGGGGAGGCAGTGAGAGGTGAGAGGAAGGGAAGTAAAGGCAGACTTGTGGTGGAGCATCAATTATGATTCATACTATCTCATCAAAATGATTCTGCATAGAATAACAGTGAAGATGGAAACAAAATTACGTCTGAAATCCATTTCTACCGGACATACTATAAATACCACCCAGAGCCAAACACCGCCCGGACGCGTCCGGAGCCAAGCTGTCTGGAGACAAACACCACTCAGACACATCCGGAGACAAACTCGCATTCGGACATAAACAGCGCCCGGACACAAACTCCTGTCCAGACATCAACACCGCCCAGACATAAACTCCCATCCAGACATGTCCGGAAATAAATACCATCTGGACACGTCTTGAGACAAATCCCGCCTGGACATAACCACCGCCCAGACATAATGACTGCCCTGATACATCCAGAGACAGAGACAGAGACAGAGACAGAGACAGAGACAGAGACAGAGACAGAGACAGAGACAGAGACAGAGACAGAGACAGAGACAGAGACAGAGACAGAGACAGAGACAGAGACAGAGACAGAGACAGAGACAGAGACAGAGAGAAAGACAGACAGAGAAAGAGAGAGGTTTGGGGTGGGGGGGGGGTAGGGGAGTTGTCAGAGAGAATATGTTATGCTTTGTGAACAACACACACCCACACGAACAAGCACACACACACACGCTTGGCCTTTATCGGCAAAGTGAGGTGGCCGGGGAATGTGAAGGATATAATTAAATAAGGCCATTAATTATCTTCAAAAGGCATGTTTTAATTAACACAAACACCCAAATTTCACTCTTGCACTTCCTTGGATTTTTTTTAGTATGTATGAAAAGTTTCAGGCTGCTAGCTTTTATTGCTTTGGAGTTATGGAGGAGAAACACTCACTGGCACACACACACACACACACACACACACACACACACACACACACACACACACACACACACACACACACACACACACACACACACACACACACACACACACACACACACACACACACACACACACACACACACACACACACACACACACACACACCCTTTATTAGTATAGATTAAATGGCATGGAAGGTTTACATGAAGCAATAACCAGTATGAAATGAACAAGTAGAAATGAATCAGTAAATAACGGGGTGAAAACCATTACCACACACGAACAAACCAAATGTCGCAGACAAGAGTACAGGGAATACTCACTTGACAAGAACAAAGTACAGGGAAGAGAAATAACAAACAATATTAAGTGGTCGATTTCAAACCCAGAGGCAAGCTGTGCAGGAGCCCGGACCCAGAGTTATCGACAGCTGCTGTCTGGTGAAATTTGCCGTAAAACTCCGTAAGGTCTCTAAGTGTGGCTTCCTCAAAGCCCTTGTTGCTATTGGGAAGTAAATGTTCACAGCACTGGTCGTCTCGGCCCCGCACACCCAGAGACCAAGGCGCTCTCCATTCTCCTGCCATTCCTCCAAATGGCTATCTCTCTCTTTAAAAGCAGCTTCATCACAACTGTGTCTCACTGTGTCAGCTGCATCGCCAACTGTGCCTCTCTGAATCAGTTACCTTACCAATTGTGCCTCTCCACATAAGCTGCATCACCAACTGTGCCTCTCTACATAAGCTGCATCACCAACTGTGCCTCTCTGTATAAGCTGCCTCACCAACTGTGCCTCTCCCCATAAGCTCCGTCACCAAATGTGCCTCCCCACTAAGCTTTGTCGCAAATTGTGCCTTACCTTTTCGCTCACTCTCTTTTTCCAATCAGCAGTTTACGGGCCTGCACATGCAATAACTGCTGACCTGGTCCTGCACTGAGCCAGGCAAGCCATCCCTGCGGCAAGGCCAACTGCAGACTTCCTCAATGCAGATTCACCCCATACATCAGCCCCTGTGGTGAAGTTCAGGGCTGACTATTTGAATTATTCAGATTCACCACACCTGCACAGTCTCATGACTTGAGCTGCAAAGCTCTCATCTGTGCTTTGTAAAGACACGGAAACAGAGGAAAAGAACATTGAAAATGTACAGCCAGAGGTTTGAATCGGGAAGGACAATACAGTCAGGTAGGGAAAACAAACATCTCATTGTACATGTACATACACAATACATATCAATTCCACAAATCGTGTGTCACGCTTATCTAAATACATGCTCAGAAATAACTATTGTTCCATGAAACAGTTTTATTAACCCTTAAATATCATTCCCACAACAGTACATACAGTTTTGGTTTTTTTTCACTTTTGTCTTATTCCACATTAAACATTTGTGGGAAGTTAGAAGTGTGCAATAAATGTATATGATAACTCAAATTTTGGTGAAAGTCAATTTAATATCACAGTTATGGTACTTTTAAATACAGTATATAAAACAAGAGTGAGAATTGCTTTGTAATAAATGTCCCCTTCCGGCCGCAAATGAAGAAGAAGAAACCCTTATACCCCACTGTGTTTGGGCCTATTCAGCAAAATAAACAGAAAAGCAATTTTCATTTACTTATATCTTTTAAAGACTAATAACCAATAAAGACAACTCAGATAACAAACTGGAGAAAATTTTTAGTTTGCCTTTACGCATGCTCGAGCCGATACCGGAACCAAAATGAACAAGAAAAAGGGCAGATAGAGATTGCAGACCCTCACCATGAATTGTTTTGTGTGGTGTATTTTGTGTGGCATTTGTGTACTGGTGTGTTACATAATTAATAAGAGACATAACGAGAACTGTCACAATAAAACTGCTGGCAATGATGACCGGGTACCAAGATGTCCTGCTTTGATGCAACCCTACTTCGATCGGACACCTGACCCTGATCCATGACGTTTTTTAAAATTATTATTCAATTGAATTCAGAATGGGATTAAAATAAATTAAATTCAGATCAAATGGAAGACTAAATGGGTACAGTCCTGTGTTGGAGTAATCAGAAAGAATCCAAACAAGCAAAAAGAAAAGATGAAATCAGGAGGAACCTGGATTGGATTCACATTTCAGCTGCTTCCTCTCTACCCTCAAACCTGTCCAGGAACAGCCAAGTGAGCTTTATCCAAATTGTTTTTTTTAAACCCACATCAAATAAATAAATAATTCTGTCTGCCAGATCATGTGTCCGATCAAGTTGAAATACAAAACCTGTATTCCACATCACGACTAGATCAAAATTTTGGAGTTTCATATCAATTAAGTGGTCCAGAGAAAACGTTATTTAATATTTTTCTTAAATCTACTATGGCTACCAAACCATGCGACTTATCAATTATTCCTCAACAACTTCATACACACGCCTTGGGGAATATTTACATGAAGTTTCCCCTCAATCTGTCCTGCTGTTCTGGAGAAGAAGATTTTTATATGTTTTAGGGTAAATCCAATATGGCTGCCAAACCATGTGACTTATGATGGCACATTCATGAACCTTTTGTTCCTCATGGGTTGGTGGTCACAGGTGTCAAGTTTTGCCTCGATGTGTTCAGCCATTTCAGAGATGTTTTGAAAAACAATATGGCTACCAAATCACGTGACCGATGACATAATCAAAAAATTTTGTGGACCATTCTATCCATAAATTACCCTCAAATTTTTTTATAGTGATTGGGTGTAGCATTCCAAATATGCAATTATGACGTCATAACGAAGGCACCGATGACGTCATAATAAAATCAAACCCATTCCCCACGAGTACTTGCTATGTGGCAAGTTTCATTTTTTTTTTACTTGGTGTGGTTTGAGAGATAGAGGTCCAAAGATTTTCCATTTTTCCAACATGGCTGCCGCAACACGACATATGTCGTCAAAATTATCATTAAAATATTCTACGTGAGTTGTTGCACCGATGGTGATATTTCGACTCAATCCGCCAAGTGGTTGCGGAGAACAACACGAAAGTTTTGTGCAGACAAACCAACAAACAGACAAACAAACAAACAAACAAACGGACGCAAATGCAATGGCCTCTCCTCCTGGGAGGGTTATTAAAGATGGAAAAGCTATCAGGGTGATTGTGGAGCTAAATAGATTTGAGCCTTGTGTGAGCGATTCAGCGGCAAAAGGCGGAAGTGTTTGTGAAGATGAAAACGCTGGTCACATGATCACTTCAGCTTGATTCTCCGGGGTTTGATTTTTCGTTTAATTCACAGTTTATAAGGGAGGGATTTTGTATCAGTTGATAAATCGGTTTATATAACACTCAAGCAGAAATACCCATCATCACTCGACAAGCATAGACACCACGGACAAAACAGCTGATGAATGCTTTGTCTCACCATTGCATGGTGACCAGGTCGTTGGATGTTATGGGATCATCCCATTTCATACTTTTTCTGGACGCCATTTGTGTCCGTGCGATGACCCACTGTCATGTCCGTGAGGTGTCGATGTCCCTCCCCGGTGGATTGGGGATTGTAGGGGGGGTGGGTTTTGTGGTGTTGGGGGTGTGGGATGGTGGTGGGTATTGTGGTGTGGGATGGTCATGGGTATTGTGGTGTTGGAGGTGTGCAATGGTCATATGTATTGTTGGGGATGGCAGAGTGGGAGTGGAGTGGTATTCACTGAATTTTAGGATCAGAGGTCAATTCCACTCGGAGAAGAAGACGATATATATATATATATATATATATATATATATATATATATATATATATATATATATATATATATATATATATATATATATATATATATATATATATATATATATATATATATATATATATATATATATATATATATATATATATATATATATATATATATATATATATATATATATATATATATATATATATATATATATATATATATATATATATATATATATATATATATATATATATATATATATATATATATATATATATATATATACACATACATATATATGTATGTGTATATATATATATGTATATATATATATATATGTATGTATATATATATATATATGTATGTATATATATATATATGTATGTATATATATATATATATATACATACATATACATACTTACTTTCGCTCCACTATAAATATAAATAAATGGTGTTTCATTTGATTTGTATTAATTTGTATTTTTTAATAGATAATTATTTTCAGGTGCTCTTGTAGTAACTGCCAGGCAATGGCAACAGGTGTTTGATGCACCATGTACTTGTTCAGGTGCAGGTAGCTCGGTAGAGATGGTGGTACAGTTTTGAACGATGGCTGGTTCTTCCGCTTAATCATGGGGATGGCATCCTCCCTCAATCGTTGTGGATAAACACAAGATCTAGTCATTTCTATTGTTTCATAACAGAGCTCTGTAACACGTTACGAGCACAAAAGCGAACGGTTTGAAGGGCTGATCCACACGACGGTATTTCGCACAAACCTCTGTCCAATTTCTGGCAAATTTAGTGCGTTCCGGCCATTGAGGTAGCATGAAACCACGTCAGCTTGTCTTACTATACAAGCACCAAGGACGCAGACTCAGCATATTTGTGAAAAATCGAAAATTATTCACAATTTGAGTTAAATCATACCACGATATAAATCGGAAACAGTACGGATGTGGTGGTCTACCTCTGTGATGTGCGACATCACAGCTAATACGAAGAAGAAGATTTCAACTTTTAATTGCAAATGTATCTACTTTATAATTTGGAAATTGGAAAAAGACACATCATATCTATTTTGCAGGGTACCAAGGGATAGATTAGCATCCAGGTGGTCTGAGTGTTTGGATATCCCTTGAACAACATGGCGGTCTCCATGGAAACAATGCTGTCGTGGTACTTGAGGAAATGCTGTCTCTAGGCCATCTTTTTCAGTTTTACGCGATCCTTTTGTGACAACTTCCCCAAACAAATTGATGGTGTTTGCAGCGGCTACAGAGTAATGTTTGAAAAGTAAAATAAAGAGAAATAAATGGAGAGTCACCTATTCAATATCATCCACTGTGACAGTAGCATGGAAGAAATAGCCACCAATCATTTTGAATCTGACTGCAGTGGCCATTTTACAACATCATTGGTTGGTGTGTTCCATGAGGAAGTGGCTTGCTTATCGCTTGCCAAGCACCTCCTTTGATCGCTTGGCAAGTGGCTTGCAAAGCGGTCAATACAGAATGACTGGATTGGGAAACGATAGCATTCCGCTTGGTAACGGAACACAACCCAGTTCTTTTACACTGCTATCACTTTGGAGTCATGCCAGGTAATTGTGGACTCGAAACTGTGGAAAATAAAAGTGCAACAAATGTACGCTCTGTAAGAAAGTTAACTGGTATTTTATGGCTGTTTAGTTACCAAAGAAAACATAGCATGCTAATCATACATTACCATTGCTTTAGTATATAGTGCACTCATTGTAAACATTTGTAGTTTGTGGTCAGGTTTAGCAGTCCACACTCATGCTGCGAGCTTATGAAACATGTAGTGTGGCTTTAGTAGTACAAATACATGCAGCAGCAAACCAATTAAACAGTTGTAGCTATCACATTTACCAGTGGGTCATTGGTCAGACGTTAAGCAGTGTACATTCTGCTCACAAGTAAAATCTGGTCATTGCTCGTACTTGAACAAAGTACATGCTGGCATTTTGTAAAAGCCTTCATGGGATCAGGCTTTAACAGTGTGCATGGCAGTAAGCCATTTACGAGCAAACACTAATTAGACAACAATAAACTTGGCATAAATCAATGTGTGCATGAAATGCACTTATGACTTGTGTAAATCAATCAAATTGCTGAACACATTAGTCAATATTTATTTTGTGTATCCAGTGTCGAGACTCATGGAGACTCAAGAATAAAGAATGGACCAGGACACAACAGAACAAAAGGAACAAGTCAGGGCACAATATTAAGAAGGGTTGAGGGACAAAATGGAGGGAGACTTGGAGAAATAAGGGAAATTGGGAAGAATGGGGGCTAAGGGAGGACACTGGGGGTAAATATAATAGATGCAGTCACAAACTCTCAATCACAGAAGTGAAATGAAAAACTGGAAACTTGGAAAGATGTGGGCTTAGGGAGGGTTGATGGGGGTAGAAAAGATCATGGTTGTGGATGGAGAATGACCTGGGATGGTGGTGAATAGCTTTCTTGAAGATCTGGAAGGAAAATGAGATGGAAGACACTGGGAGAGTCGATTCCATAGGTGTGAAAAAAGTACTGAATGAGTGGAGGTGAGAGTGATGCTGGACTTTGGGAGTTTCACCAGAACAGGGTTACTGGCAGACCACGTGAGTCCTGCACAAACGTGGGGAGTTGAGGGGTGCAAGAGCACAAAAGTGCAGAGGGTGCAAGACCAGAAAGGAGGGGGGTAGAAGACAGAGAAAATACCAACCTGAAAGTGATGTGAAAGTAATAGGCTCAGAGACCGCAAAATCCGCAAAGAACAACCATCTGTCTGCCACCCAGACGATTGTTCCCGCAAATGCAAACCATTCAACCAGAAGGCACGTGATGTGATCGGCGGGTAAATCGAAACATGTGGAGTGTGAGGAGCACTCCCCCGATATTTGGTGTCAGACTATGTCCAATGGAGATCAGGGGAGTGCTTGTCACACTCCACATTTTTCGATATATATATATATATATATATATATATATATATATATATATATATATATATATATATATATATATATATATATATATATATATATGTTATGGTTGTAGGGGTAGATGGAAGAATTTAATAAGAAATAAATTCATGCCTTTTTAATTCTCACTTCTCTTTTGTCAGAAGTGCGCGAAAATTAATGTAGTGCAAAAATTCATATCTGGTAGCAAGTCCATACAGTACAGTGTTTGAATGAATGAAGGTATCAAATCAACAATATTCTGCATGACAGACTGATCCAGATTTTTTCCAAATGTGGAGTACATTTGGTCACAGCACTTGTGTATTACTTGGTGGAGGTCGGCTTTCTACAGCTCCCGATCCACATTCCGAGACGTGTTCGGTTGTGTTCTGTGTTGCCCAGGCTCTAAGCTGAAGCCCACTGTCTCTCCCCCAGACAGAGGTGGTTCTGAACATACAGCATGTCGCATCATCTTCTTGCAGCAAAAATGTTTTCTGTACTGTAAAATGGCTTGCTGGTGTAATGATGAGGGTTGCACTTATTTGTATGCATACACCGGTCAAAAGTTTTCGAACACCCCCATTTTCCCAGTTTTTACTGAAATTTAAGCAGTTAAAGTCCAATGAATAACCTGGTACAAAGCCAAGCGATAAACTGCCTGAGGTTAAAAAACAAAAGTTTAGGTTACCAAAAACTGAAAAATAATGTAAATTTCAGAGTTGTTAAAAAGGGCCCTTTTCAGGGAACAAGTAATGGGTCAGCAACTGCAGCTGTTCTGCAGCAATGGAAGTAAATTAAGCCTTGAAAGTTGATGAAAACAATTCCTACAGGTGTCCCAACTTTTGTTGATTAGTTACAAACCCTCTGTCTGTATAAAAGCAGTGTTGGAACAGACTGTGTTGCTACACCCTCTGAAGCATTATTTGGACAATATTGCACTGCAGGAAGTAGTATATTGCTTTCAAAATGGCGAGAAAAAGACAATTAACCAAGGAAACAGACAGACCATTATAACCCTTAAAAGTGTAGGTATTTCCTTCAGAGAAATTGCAAAGGAAGCCAAGGTGTCAGTGAGTACAGTTTCCCACACCATCAAATGGAACTTGGAAACTGGAGGAATCTCTGACAGGAAGAAGTCTGGCAGACCCAAAGCCACAACAAAACCAGAAGACAAGTTCTGAGAGTCAACAGCTTGCATGTTTGGCAGCTCACAGGACAGCAGCTTCAAGCACAGCTTAACACTGGTCGAAGTAAGGAAGTCTCAGTTTCAACTGTGAAGAGAAGAGTTCGAGCTGCAGATTTGTCAGGTCGAGTGGCAGTAAGAAAGCCATTGCTAAGATGGCAAAATAAGAAAAAGAGGCTTGCCTGGGCCATGAAGCACCGCCAGTGGACTACTGAAAACTGGAATAAGATCTTATGGACCGATGAATCAAAATTTGAAATCTTTGTTTCATCACGCAGGGTTTTTGTACGCCGTCGAGTAGGCGAAATGATGTTTCCTCAGTATGTAACACCAACTGTAAAACATGGAGGAGGAAGCGTGATGATCTGGGGCTCTTTTGCCTGATCGAGAGTCGGCAACTTGCACAGAGTGACTGGCACCCTGAACCAAAAGGGCAACCACAGCATTTTGCAGCGCCATGCAATACCCTCTGGTCTACGCCTAGTTGGTCAGGGGTTCATCCTTCAGCAAGATAACGACTCAAAACATACCTCCAGGCTATGTCGGAACTACCTTAGAAGAAAAGAACGTGACAGTAGGCTTCAAATCATGGAATGACCAGCACAGTCTCCAGACTTCAATCCCATCGAGCTGGTTTGGGATGAACTGGACAGAAGGGTGAAGGAAAAGCAACCTACAAGTGCAACACATTTGTGGGAACTTCTGCAACAGTATTGGGAAGAACTTTCCGAACAATATTTGATTTCCATTGTAGAAAGAATGCCACGAGTATGTTCGGCTGTTATCAAGTTGTTGGCTTGATGGTTACGTGTCTGGCTTAAGAGCTTCCGGTCTTGAGTTTGAGCCCTGTAGTTTCAGAGAAGAATTAACACCAGGTGGGGTTGACTCAGCCTGTCATCCTTCCGAGGTCAGAAAAATAATTACCAATGTACTAGTAATATAGCGCATTGCATTAATGGCATAGCAGTGCCCCCAAAAAGTGATGCAACCAGCAGCCAGAGCCTGAACATGAAAGCTACGTGTGTGCTAATCATGGTACTAACGTGAGAGAAGAATTCCAATTGGGGATAATGCATTCACATCTTTCAAATAATGTAGCCATTCCATCATTCCATGTGGAAGAGAACAATGGGAAACAGAGCCGTCAGGCAATTGTGACGTCATCAACCACAGGAGTTCATGATGCATGGAATCGATATGGATAATTCAAAGACAGCTGTTAAAGTACGTACATGAAATGAGTTTGTTTGGGATAATGGTTTGGTAACTATGATGTTCCCGTTCTATTATTATCAATGGCATTTGAAGAAAAAAAAAATATTTTTGTTATAAATTGTTTGCCATTCATTGGCTGAGGAAAAAAACAAAAAGGACAATGTCAACAGGCTTCAGACCAAATTAAAATCCCATCCAACTCCATTGTAACATCAGGCAGAAGACTTGGGCTGAAGGCTTTCCACGGCCAAACTAACAAGAAGGTGAGAATAATTGCGGTGAGCGAGGGCATTAAAGAAGTAGACAACTGATAATAGGACAACCATAAAGCTTATGACCGAAGACAAATTCAGAAGTATAGTTTGTGGATAACGTAAATCTATAAAATGTTTGGAATAAAAAAGGCAATGTTTTACAAAGTTTAAACAGAAATTATACACAGAAGGCCATTCAACTCATCATGCCTGCACCACACGAATACCAGATTTAATAAATCCATCAATACCCCATCCCTTCATATGCAGCCTTTTGGATGCTACACTGGTACTCATTTCACCAACCCCAGAAGGATGACAAGCAGTCAACCCCCTGTTGTTAATTCAGCAGCAAGCAGGGCTTGAACTTGGGACTCCAGAATCCCAAGCCACCACCTTAACCGCTAAGACCAACACCAGTAACTTAGCCAACAATGTTACGACATGAGATCCTCCCCAACCCACCGCAGGCCTTTGAGATCACAGCATCGCATATTTTTAAACAGAGGTTTACATTTCCTAACAATAAACACCGACTGACCGAGGAAGGGGTTCACAAATTTAGAGTATCTGGTGAAGAAGACGCGTGGAGTGTTGTCGGAGTAATTTATTTACATTTTAGGTTTGACAGTTTTATTGAAAGGTAACTTGCGATGTCCAATTCAACATTAATTGCACAAAACGTGATGCTCTATTGACCGAAGGAAGTTTATCAGGATGAGGGAAGGAAAAGCTGCTTTGAAAAAGGTATATATATTCATGCAGGAGGGAGCCACAAACAACCTGGTAGTGGTGTCATGATAATAGTAACAACACTAAGGGAGAGAATGAAGGCTTTATAACAAGGAAACGATGCAGTTGGAGGCCATTTAGCACATCATGCCTGCGCTACACCAACACCAGAAGAAGTAAACCCCTCAAGCCAACGACTCGATTTCAATGGGTAGTGTGGGGGAAGGAGAGGTGATGGGAAAAGTGTAGCAGGCCCAGAGACATTACCAGGGTGTTAAAAAAAAAACAAATAGGGGCAATAAAAATGAAGTCAACGTGGGATGAAATTATGCAAAATGTACCAATGAACCAATGTTATTCCAAACACCTATTTTGGGGGCAACCACCCCGTAGTCCCTCTTTGGGCCCAATTATTTATAATGCATTGAACAAACTTTTTCATGCCATGAAAAAAAGGTTGTGGTTAAGTTTCATTGAAATTGTGTGTGTAGTTTCAGAGAAGTTGGAAGTATTTGTGGATGGCAAGACGGATGACGCACAATCCCATAAGCTCCCCAGAACTACTTTTCAGATGAGTTAAAAAGAAGAAAAAAATTGGTTGTTTTTTAAAAATATTTTTTTTTGTGGGGTGGTGAGCAAAGGTGGTTCTCAGGGTGAAGAATGTACAATACCGATCACACACTATCCCTTGATGAGACCATCTTACAGACATCACACTCTGCACAGATGTACACAATCACCCATCGATACTCAAACTACCTACAAATCATGCCAATATCCCTGCAATGTGTCCATCTCCAATGCTTATAGGAACCTATATAATTCCATTTTAAACTTCTCTACTGTTTCTACTACCACTACCTTTCCAGGAAGACAATTCCATGCATTAACTGCTCTCTGAGTGAAGATCCCTACTTTACTACGGTCAAAACTTTCCTCTTCTTTCCCCTCAGGCTACGGCCCCTGTCATATTACTGTCGATCCTACTGAATAACTCTTCTGTGGTTTTTGTCTATCCCTTTCATTATCTCAAACATCTCTATCATATCCCCTCGTACCTCCCTCCTTTCTAATGTACAAAGTCCTGTCTCCTCACTGAATTTCTTAACTCCCCCAGGTGCTTCTCCTATGTCACATGCTCCAAGACTGCCCATTGCATTATGTTATCCTTATTTTCATAATTCTTACTCGTCCCCATCACCTTACATTTCTTAATGTTGAACTGCATCTGCCAAGCTTTTACTGAATCAATGAGAATATCTCGACTTTCCTAAATCTGATCACCACCCTCTGTGCTATCTATCTTACCTCCAACATTCATGCAAGTTTGGAAAGCCTAATCATAACTCCACTATCCAAATCGTTGATTTAAATTACGAATAATAATGGTCCCAGTACTGATTCATGAGGTACCACACGAATTACATCCCCCCACTCACAGCCACTCTTTACATTACAAAAGCATCAGAAAGCAACACCCAATCTGCACAGTTCAAGTACTATATCTCATCGAAAAAAACATGTCACCATGGCACAAGCTGCAAGTATAACAGCTCGCATAACCACAATGATCAGACAAACTTCATTTGTGCTCGATTGCCGGGAAACTACGGTGTTCACTTGTCGAGTCACGTGGACAAATGAAATGCAGACTTCTTAGGTTGTTGTTTGGAATCTAAACACATATTTGAAAATATCTGTGTTAAATTTCCAAAGCTTACCTATTCCAATCCAATATGATAGCATGGAAAAACACTCAACGGATTGAAGATGTCCGCATGAGACCTGATGGCACATCCACAATATATGGTGAAACGGAGGAATTTCATCGATTATTTGCTTGGCTCTCTTGAAGCACTGACAGCTCATTTGGTAAAGATCTTGCCCCGAACCACCCCCCACTCAAGCTGTCTGGCACAGAGTTTGATTCCTAGTTGATTCAGATCCGATTATAAACTTCAACATGATGCGTTGCACTCTTGTGCTGTCGTTTGATGCCAAAATAAAATCCCATGTTCTCCACTGTGCCAACAGAGATTTTGGACTCCATAAATAATATATTACGATGGGGATATTAGATAAAAGCAACATTGGATTTAAGGAGAGAACTAAAAAAAAAATACGTGTCTCATTTCATGGAGCAAACGCATATCGTAATGTATGCATTCTGTATTTGTGACCAAAACGTCTTATTCTTCTTCAAATTTTCTTTAACAAATTCCGCTATGTTGTATTTGTGAATACATACATACATATATATATATATACACATGTACACACATACATATGTAAATATATATATATATATATATATATATATATATATATATATATATATATATATATATATATATATATATATATATATATATATATATATATATATACATATATATACATACATACATATATATATATATATATATATATATATATATATATATATATATAGATATATATATATATATATATACATATATACATATATATATATATATATATATACATATATATATATATATATATATATACATATATATATATATATATATATATATATATATATATATATATATATATATATATATATATATATATATATATATATATATATATATATATATATATATATATATATATATATATATATATATATACATATATATATACATATATATATATATATATATATATATATATATATATATATATATATATATATATATATATATATATATATATATATATATATATATATATATATATATATATATATATATATATATATATATATATATATATATACATATATATATATATATATATATATATATATATATATATATATATATATATACATATATATATATATATATATATATATATATATATATATATATATATATATATATATATATATATATACATATATATATATATATATATATATATATATATATATATATATATATATATATATATATATATATATACATACATATATATATATATATATATATATATATATATATATATATATATATATATATATATATATATATATATATATATATATATATATATATATATATATATATATATATATATATACATATATATATATATATATATATATATACATATATATATATATATATATATATATATATATATATATATATATATATATATATATATATATATATATATATATATATATATATATATATACATATATACAGATGGAGGAAGCTGAAGGAGGAAGACAGTTGCGTGAAATTTAGGGAGGTGGTGAGACAGGCGTTGGATGGTGGTAAAGATGGGTGGGATGATTGGGCAACCACAGCAGAAGTGGTGAGGGAGATCGCTAGGAAGGTACTTGGTGTGACATCTGGACAGAGGAAGGAAGATAAAGAGAACGTGGTGGTGGTGGTGGAACGAGGAAGTACAGGAAAGTATAAGGAAGGGGTTGGCGAAAAGGAAGTGGGATAGTCAGAGAGATGAAGAAAGTAGGCAGGAGTACAAGGAGTGTCGGCGAAAGGCGAAGAGAGAGGTGGCAAAAGCCAAGGAAAAGGCATATGACGAGCTGTATGAGAAGTTGGATACAAAAAAAGGGGAAAAAGATTTATACCGATTGGCAAGACAGAGAGACCGAGCTGGGAAGGATGTGCTGCAGGTTCGGGTGATAAAGGACGCAAATGGGAATGTGCTGACGAGCGAGGAGAGTGTGTTGAGAAGGTGGATGGAGTACTTTGAG
>NC_140976.1:48201244-48231244 GCF_056783735.1 Eptatretus burgeri
GAAACAGGACTTTGATGGGCACCCAGCACAATAGAAGGAGGCATATTTAATATCTGACCCCAATTAGGGGTCAAGTTTAGGTGATATACTGTTACAGGTGTGCGACCAGCGGGGGGCTTCGAGAAGATACTAGAGAGTTCTGGCAGGATCGAGAATTAAAGTGCCATTGCCGAGCCGAGGATCAGCGAACAACCAGGTTTATAAAAAGAGTGGGCAGGGTATGGTGTAAGTTGGTTCCCTATTTCGATGTCTGCCACCCTGGGGTTAACATTAAATCATTTGAAAGGGGAGACTAGTGCTGTTACTTGCTGCTGGGGTTTATCACCCAAGCAGTGATCATATGTGGGAGGTATGTACCTCCTTGTGGCATTCAATTCACACATTCTGCATTTATTATCTGACAATCTGCCTTCTGTCACTGCTAGGGTCATGGCTGCACAGTCCCGGAGCCTTCGGTAAACTTGCAGCTTGTGAGAGTGTCTTGCTTGGTGCTCAATCCTGCTGGCTTTCAACACGTTTTGCCACAAAAACTGTAACTGCTAAATTAATGTTTCTCCTTCAAGTTCGGAGACTCACACTCAAGTGACAATTAACTGCACTTGCTGTAAAAAGGAAAGTGTACTCTGGATGAATAATGAACAACTAGTCTTGCTGATGAAGGATGTGTCCATCTGCGACCTATCACTCAGGTGGACACATCTGCACTTGCTTTAAAAATGCATTTGCTTGAAAAAGGAAAGTGCAGTGTGGATAAAGAATGGACAACTGTGCATGCTGATGAAGGATATGTCCATCTGCGACCTATTATGCAAATGGACACATCTCCACTTTCTTTTAAACCGCATTTGCTGTAAAAAGGAAAGTGTAGTGTGGATGAAGAAAGAACAACGAGTCTTGCTGATGAAAGATGTGTCCATCTGCATTGGCAGACAAGTAGAACTATGGATGGCACCAACAGGACGTTAACTGAAATGTGCTAACCGCTGTGGAAAGCAAGGAGAAGCTGAAGTTTGCATTGTTAACACGTCTTCAGAGCAAAACAAGGCGATGCTTTTTTGCTCCAACAAAGAGTTAATGCTCGAAACCTCACATCTTGCTTGACATTATCAAAATAAAGACCAATTGCTGCACTGTAGTCCCAAGATGGAAGCCAGACATAAAAATACACACACAAAAATACACACAAAAATACACACACACGCACACACACACACACACACACACACACACACACACACACACACACACACACACACACACACACACACACACACACACACACACACACACACGTTATGTCCAGGTAAGTACTTAACAAAAGCTATTTTATTTGATGTTATAACCTTATTTATAAGCAAATGACTGATTTCCCAACTGCCCAGATCATCAGCAGGGCACCGTTTATCATCGAGGTTTCGATCCTTTCAGCCCAGAACCTCTCCAAACGGCGGATCCACAACACTGGTCACTGGTTCACATTAGTAGATTACTCAACATCAATGGACCCACAACTTCAAAGCTGTGTCCAGGCAGTCAGTCAACACAGCAATACAATATCCATATTCAAACTTATTTAATTATTACTTTTATTTAGTGTGTGTGTGTGTGTGTGTGTGTGTGTGTGTGTGTGTGTGTGTGTGTGTGTGTGTGTGTGTGTGTGTGTGTGTGTTGTGTGTGTGTGTGTGTGCCAATCCCTTCCTGACATTCTCTTTATCGTTAATTTCTCTCTCTCTCTCCTCTTTATCGTTAATTTCCTCACGATTTCTCTTTTGTCACATCACATGTAAGTAAGTACACGCACTTTTATTTCACACAGACCACAGTTTGACATGATCTCTTCCGACACACACGTGAGGAAATCAAGATATCAAGTATAGTAACATAACCTCAAACTTCCCCACTCGAAAGGAGATCCCTCATCCCGCAACCCTCAGCCCCATTGTAAGCCTACATGAAGGTTATCAGCCTCGAACCAGCCAGATGCTCACTCGCCTTAAGCGTTGGCAAGCGAGGCCTGACTCTTATGACAGCCAGAAGCCCCGACTGAGAGGACTCGCTGTAGAATAGGCGAGGCGAGGAAGGAGGAATACCAATCTTCACGCAGACCCCGCACAATGGCGCACACATTCTTGAAGCTTCCAGGCCGGCCTAATAAAAGAGCCAATCCCAGAGCGTTTGCTCTCTTTTTCAATGGTCGTTTTGTGCTCACTCTTTCAACGGATGCCAGATACTCTGTTCCCTGAGGCACAGCATCAATGGGTGCCGGACACTGTTCCCTCAGGTCACACTGCTGCTTCTTGGCACTTTTTCCCCATTGGTTTTTCCCTCAAGAACTGTCATCACAAGCGAGGAGGCAAGGCTGCGATCGGGGCTGGCGGACCCCAGCCGATTAATAGGACTGAAACCAAGCTACACTGCAGACACATCTGGTAGGATCTCACATTTAGCCTCTCCCCTCACACTCTTTTCTGCTGCAGCTTTCTCAGTTTCCCTTTTCAAATACACTCGCAACACAAATCCACTCGCAACACACACACACACACACACACACACACACACACACACACACACGCCACTCTTCTCCACACACTCGAGACACCTCACAGTCTTAATTTGCACTTCTCTCCCTCAGCATTGAATAGCGAGGGCACCTTTGCCCCACCAGGTAGGCTGAGGCTGCAATTCCTCACTCCCTCTCGCACCCCATTTTTACCCCTTGGTTGTGAATGCTGGGCCCATGTGCTGTGTTAGTGGTAGATAAGGCGCTTGTTAAGTTTTCTCTGTGTCTCTTTTCTCTTTCTCTGATCTCATTGCTGTACAAATTGCTTGACCCTCATCTCTCCCCATGCCATTAAAATCCTTACATCACCCCCCCTTTTTTTTCCTGCTCCTCACTTGTGTAAATAAACCTGTTCTTGTTGAATCTATTTCCGATCTGTCCTTGTCCATCTTTTCCACCATTGGTCTTGCACTGTCCACACGTATATAGCTTGGGAAGTTGAGATTCCTGACGAATCGATTTGCAAGGTACGGCGTGTGCTAGCAGTACAGCTCGGCCACATTCAAGATCACTGGATAACGTAAGAGGCACATTTTCCGAGGGTGTGTTCCCCAGTCGGAGGACCACGGGACCCCCAGTTAAACGGATGTTAGACTGACGGACAATGGGACTCATGGTCGCTCGATTGGTGTTCATAGTTGCATTGTAGTTGCGCCACCACCCACCGTGGGGTGAAGGTATTCACTCCGGGTGGCCTTTGATCTGAGTGAGTTTAAGAGAAAGCAGGGATTTCCCCCTTGTCGTTTCTTTTTTCCCAAAACCGCTGCAGTATCAATATTGTACCATTATCTCACATGCATGCTCCTCTTGTAGACCAAGAAAGAAGGCTTATTTGGCTGAAAGCTTGTCACCATGAAGTTCGTCCAGAAGCTACGTCCGTGACTCATTTAATTTATTTCTGATATATATTCATATATACTAGTGGGTTATGCTTACACATTGTAAGCAATGACGAACCATGCTTCATATATAGATACATAATAAATAGCAGCAGTTGCAGCATGACCTCCCACTGTTTTGGGTCGCTCATGTGCAGTGAGCACATCAAGGATGCACATATTTTCGGATATTTCCATTGATAGCCGCTTTCCGACGGTTCTGTAATTTCAAATCAACTGTTCATGCTGCGGGTGCTCTTTATGCTCATGGACTTGCTTCGGCCTGCAGGGCGGTGGAGTGAATCAACAGTCCCTGCTGCAGGTGCTCTTTGTGCTTTTGGCCTCGCTTCGGTCCATGGGGCGGGAGAGTAAATCACTAGTTCATGTTGAGGGTGCTCTTTGTGCCCGTGGACTTGTTTCGGCTCATGGAGCGGTGGAGTAAATCAACAGTTCATGCTACGGGTGCTCTGTGCTTGTAGACTTTCTTCGGCCTGCGGGGCGGTGGAGTAAATCAACAGTTCATGCTGTGGATGCTCTTTGTGCTTGTAGCCATACTTCGGCCCATGAGGCGGTGGAGTAAATCAACAGTTCATGCTACGGGTGCTCGCTGTGCTTGGAGCCTTGCTTCGGCCCACAGGGTGATGGAGTAAATAAACAGCTCATGCTGGGAGCTGTTTGAGCTTGTAGCCTTGCTTCGACCCGTGAGGCAGTGTTGTAAAAAAAACAGTTCATGCTGCAGGTGCTTTTTGTGATTGTGGCCTTGCTTCAGCCCGGGATCATTGTGGGAGGTCCAAACTCTTTCCGTGTCTTCTTCCAGGGTCCGCTGCCATGGCTCTCACACATTGGCTAGACAGATTGTGACAGTCCTACCGAGCCACTCCAAATGTCTCTTTAAACTTCCAATTCTTCACCTGGCCTCATCTTTCAAAAGGTCAGACATTTTACAACCTTACTCTGTCTGTCCTCTCCATAAATTGCATACGCTGTCTCTTCAGCATCACAAGTAACAAACGACTTACTGTGACAGGTCCCTGTTACATGGCAATCTAACCTACTCAAAACACATGGACCATGTTCCACTTACCACAGTCTAGCTGTGGACTCCTCCCTCCTTCCACATAACAATAATATAACTGGCACAAATTACTTAAACCTTTGGAGTGATGAGGCCTGTGCTGTTGCAATTTTATATTGCTCTTTGAACAACTGACATTGTGTGTGCAGAATAAGTTCATCAATAATCCACAACTTTCACCATCCTCATATCTGGCAGAGAAACACCATTTCGTACTGGCGATTATCCATAACTTTCAGCAGGATATTTGCTCCTGTTGAAATCGTGCACAATAATTAATGTTGCATAAAGGTGTTTAATTGTGGTGGATACATTATTAAAATCTCATAATGGGAATAGCACGTTTACTAATTCATGATCCGCACAGTGTTTTAATAGGCTTTTGAGCAATAATAACGCATTCATGGTGTACTTGAGCGAAACCGTTGAATGCACTTTTGTGTGAAAGCCTCCAGGGTGTTCCACATTAGAGTTGGCATCAATAGGCGACAGCAGGATACGTGCCCTTTACATGCAGGGAACTTGATGGAAGGCACCGTGCGGCACATGGACGTGGCACGGCCGTGCAGGAGTAAGCCTTCACACAATTGCGACTTTATGATATTTGACCCTTGTTGGCTTTGATAATCCATCACATGTAGGAGGAATACACCCAAAGTGTGTGTGTGTGTGTGTGTGTGTGTGTGTGTGTGTGTGTGTGTGTGTGTGTGTGTGTGTGTGTGTGTGTGTGTGTGTGTGTCGCGTAAACACCCCTGGAGAAACCTCACTGTCAGAGGGCATGGGTTGAGTAAAGTAAAACCAAGGGTATAATATCCATCGCTGCCACTGTTGGTTTCCTTGAATCAGAAAGCATGAGTTACCGTGCCAAAAGGCAGGTCATAAATCTTCCCTCATGGCCCTAAAAGGCCTCTAGCTTTACCAAATGCACTCTCTACTCTGAAAAGTCAATTTTAAAGAGAGCATTTCGAAACTGTTCAACTTTAGGAAATCAAATGTCCAGTGGTAGAAGGTCCTGCTTTGAAGGGAAATAATAACACAAATGATAATAATACGAGTTCCCTTGAAAGAAACTTAAATGCAGGAGGATGCCATTATGCTCATCAAAGTCTGTGCTATGATTGCCAACCTGTGGCTGTTTATCCGTACTCAACCATTATAATGCTAAGCATAAAGCAATGAAGCAACACATACTATTTTTGAAGTCTTTGGTGTCACTCAACCAGGGTTCAAACCAACAACAGTAGGGGAACGGAGTCTTGTTGCAGAAAGGTCTAGAAATTGTCTTTTTCAACAGAACATCAACGGCCATCAAGAGTGGCCCTTGAAATGGGTGGTGAAAATTTCTGGAAAGCATTAGTCTGGGACACAAGGTCCTACAGAGTGATTTACACAATTCTGCAATTTCACTCTCAGCTGCAAGAACAATTGCGGCTTTTTTTGTCTTCGGAAAGACCCGACTTCAAATGTCCTGGCAGAAAGTAATTGTACAGATAGAAGTGGGAGCCTACAAGCGGGCTGTGTCATTCCACCCTGATGTCTGTCGGGAAAGTTGAGGGAAATTACACCATCTTCAAAAGTTTTATGGAAAAAAGATGAGGACAACTGCAGGAGTAATACGAGTTGCACGATCCTGCTTCAATCATGACAAGCCCATGTCAAAATCCTTATTCCACAACTGCGGTGAAAGTTAATGTTGAAGCGTAGCTGAACTGCCTCTTCAATGACATCGGACCATCAGGTGATAGATAGCTCGGCAGAGTGCATCATCACATCATGGATTTTCAGAATCTCAAAATCGAACCTTCCATATATTTAGTGTTTTTCCATGCTAAATCAAAACATAAAACTGCAGTCATGGCTTCCCTTTCTCCAATATTTTGTAAAATGCGTTACATTGGAAGGTGTATAGCTCCACACTAAAGTTGAGCATCGTTTGGTAAAGTGGCTCAAGGGATATGACCTTTCAAAGATGGATGCATTGTCGACTGTAGCCTTTGATTATTATTATTCCTTCAAGTTGCCATATCTCAGAATGCATTGAAGCTCAAAAGCTAAATGAAGCATTTCTGCAATGATTAAAACCTGCACTTTAACACACAACTACTGTGAAACCATCTTTTAAGACCTTCAAGACAACATCTCTTGATAGCTGATTTGAGACCTGACCTTACATCTTCAAACTTGATAAATTTTCAAGATTATTCTGTCACAAAAGCCAATACATCTCTTCTCTATAAAGTGAAAATGTCATGGTGGGCATTCAAACACTAAATGAAGTACAGTGTATCGAGAAGAGAAATGTGGTCCTCAGAGGGAACATTTTGAAAGACTCAACTGATGAGATTTATGACCACAAAGAAAACTAGATATCTGAGATCACAAAGTGATCGCCAAGGGAAAGCGCCTGTGATCCAATGATGGCCATATTCTTATCCACCAAATTGACCTTGACCTTCAGCATTTATGGATTGAGTGTAAATTAAGAAAATGTGTTCCCATCTACAATCTATCAAAAAACTCAACATCATGAAAATCGGAGGACAATCATTCAAGTTATGATAAAAAAAAGTGTTTTTTGTTAATTCGGTCACAATCTGAAAATATGTATGACAAGGATACTAATCAAATATCAATTGCACAACTTCAGTGCAGGAACACCATTTTGATGCAAGAACATCGAGGAAGACCAGATGGTCTTTAAAAATCCCCATTGGCAAAATTGAGTGCTGACAAAAAGCACTGTTTTTTATTTTCTAGACTGCCATTTGACATTGACCTCTAATGCAGAGGGGTTTCATGTAAATTAAGCAAAAATGCGCCTTTCTCTGGGCTATCTAGTGAGGGAAATTTCATTCCGAGACAAACCTTCGTCAAGTTACGTTGAAAAATGTTTTATAATTGGATCATGACCTTAAAATTAGGTCAACTTTAGAAATTAGGTCAACCCGGATACTTTTTATTCCCATTATTGATGCAAAATTTCATTCCACAAGTCCGAGCCAGCTCTGAGATACAGCTCAGAAATTGGCAGAAGAAAGAATAAAAAATTTTTAATGGTGGTTTAGTACTCCGAAGGGACTAAAAAACTCTGAGGTAGGATTAAAAATTTGGGGCACTAGTTGTAGAAACAAATCCTACAAATGGTGTAAGCCTCTCCCTATCCGATAAGGGAAGGCTTAAAAAAGTGTGTCCTGCTTCAGTGAGACTGCAAGCGGTCTGAGTACTGGGACCCTTAAGTTTACAGTACTTCGTAAAAGGTTGAAGGTAATTGATATCGAGTATATTGTTACATTCACAGTTAATGTAGAAAAACGTGTTTGCTCTTAATAATAACACCTTGCTTTCTTTTTTCAACAGATCAGTCTGCCAGGATGCCCAATCAAAGCAGGTGCTGGAAGCCTTTGTGTTTAAGGAAAAAAATTAACACCATGGCTCTCCATAAATCTCTGAATATGCAGTCAGACGATGCAGACCTGTGCACCTGCCAACCCAGGGAAAGGTATGAGTTTAAAACCATAACCTTAACAAACCTACACATCAGGTGATTGAAGAAGCATGCAGGACCATCTACCGGACAAGACGATGATCTGATGGAAGTTTTCAAATAATCTCTTGAGGCAGTGGATCAAAATAAATCTCCTTGAAATTGCTGAAACACCAGTGAATAAGAAGGCTATAACAAAAGAAGTACTCTGAAGAGACACTGAAGAAAATCAGCAAAAAAATTAAAACGAGGACTTCTTTTGTGTGGTGTTTGTGTACTGGTGTGTTATGTAATTAATAAGAGACATAATTAGAACTTCCACTTCATAACTGCTGGCAGTGATGACCGGGTACCAAGACATCCCGCTTTGAACGGACACCTGACCCTGACCCATGACGTTTTAAAAATTATTATTCATTGTTCAATTGAATTTAGAATACAATAACAGTAAATTCAATTCAAATCAAATGGTAGAACAAATAGGTAGAGTCCTGCATTGGAGTAATCAGAAGTAACCTGAACAAGCAAAAATCAGATGAGTCATCAGGAGGAACCTGGATAGGATTCACATTTCATCTGCGACCCCTCCACCTTCAAATACATCCAGGCACAGCCAAGTTAGCCTTATTCAAAAAAAATTAAGAGAAACAAAAATAACCCACATTAAATAATTAAATAATTATACCTACCAGATCATGCACCTGATCAAGTTGAAATTGAAAACATGTATTTCCCATCATGACTAGATTATAAATGTGAAGTTTCACTTCAAATGAAGCAGTTCCAGAGAAAACATTATTTAATATTTTCTTTAAAATGGCTGCCAAACCATGTGACCTCTCAATTATTCCTGAACAAACTTGCACACCCATTAGGTCATGTGGAAGTGGGTGGGTTTGTTCAGTTTCGTTGTGCAGATCACCAATCTAAACAAAATTCACCCTGTACATTCATGAGAACACACCATTGAAATTCCTACTTGTTTCCATATGCTCAAGTTGACACACCTACAGTTATTACCATTTGAAATTACCGCCGTGAAGTGGCCGTGGCATGCTTGTAATCGTGGAGGAAACGACCAGGAAACAACAAATGAAGATGGCGGCGCCCATGGTTGTCATGTGATTTCGAGTGATTTTTGGTCTTTCAACAACCAAATATGCGTTGTTTCACACTTGGGCGCGGAGGATGATGAGAAAGTGACGCAATTCACGGATAAGAGCTGGCTTAAGGTATGTGAGTGTGCGTAGGCTTGGTGCGATGCCACAGATAGTGAAACTATCAACAAATTCCGTTTGCTGACTGATCAAATTATGAAACTGCTGCCAATGACTGATCCTCCTGCGGATGCCGGCCGTCACCGGTTCTGCTATGTGTCGTTGTGTAACAAGGATGATATAAAACGTACTGAAGCCAGGAAGAGGAAATCAGAAGCCAGCACTACTGCAGTTTCTGCTCGAGCCAGTGAGGTGGTGGGTGGACTTGAAGAAGAGGGGCACTCATACCACAAAATACGTAGAAAATCCCTCAGAACCTCTGTAGAAAGGGTGGCTGGCAAATCAGCTGGTGTACTGCCAAGAATTTGTATCATATGCCAGAAAAAAGACAAATTCATCCGTGTCAAAGGAAAATCTCAACGTGATCAGTTGTCCCTGGCAGAAACACAGGATGGAGTTTAGCTGAGGGAAACTGCTGAGCAGAGGAGAGATGAACGTGATGTGAGAATAATGACAACTATAAAGGATAACGACTGTGTGGTGCTGGCAGTTTGTTATCACCGTAAATGTTATTACGAGTATGTGAATGACACATAGCACAGACAGAGTGAAAGTAAACTCCAAACTCAGAAAGTGAACTATGACTCAACATTTGACATTTTCTGTGATAAAGTAATCCAGGTAAGACTCATTGATGGAAAGCAATCTATACATATGAAGAAGTTGTGTGAGATGTTCAATGACCAACTCAGAGTATGCGAAGGTCAGGATAAGGCCAACTACCAGGCAACAAGCCAGCCAGGGTCCACAGCAAGGTGACTCAGACCTCAATTTACATGTTCTATACTCGGGAGCACTCATGGTGAGGGATGACCTGAACAAACACCAAAGTGTGGACATTACATGGCACTACTTGGAAATGGTGGAGCTAGCACTAGAGCTTATATGGGCAACTCATACTTCGAAGTGGCCGAAACACCTTGCGATCACGAGAGCGTCAATGCCCTGGTACTTTGCGTACAATCGCCTAAACTATGCAAGGTACTTACCCGTTTACTGGCTGGAAATGGCCGGGCTAGAACACTCCCACCCAGACACCTATCAAGCGTTCATGGACGGCAAATGGACTGCCCAACGGCATACTCGTTATGGATTTAGTAGCGTTGCGTGTGATCAGATCATAGAGCAGACTTTAAATAGGGACAGCAAGACCAGTGGAGGCATCATTGGTTACACTCAGAAAAGCACAGCTGTGAAGAAGTGGATCCTGTCCCAACCAGCACGTGCGGAAATCGCAAGGAAATGTGAGTCCATGGCGGGTATCCACGACGAGCCCCGAACGAGAAAGGATTTGGATGTCGAGCTCGAAGAAGAACGAAGCAGTGGTGGTACAAGTGATGGACACAGTACTTCAAATGATTAACCCTTTCTCCGGCGCTCACCTTGAACTCATCAATATTAGTTCAGGTGTCATCGCACCGCCAGCCACTTCCGTGGACTTGATGAACACGTATGTCAAGGGAGAGAATGCTGTCGTGCAATTCATGAGTGATCGGCTTCTCTCGGGTGAGGTCCCATTCTTCAGTCCGATTTCGAAGTTCCAAATTGGCAACTTTCTCGAAGGCGCGAGGCAAGTCGGCGACTCCGCACCAGCAGACGTCGAAGGTTGAAATTGCGAATGAACGTCGTCTTTTCACACGACTGCTGTTGATTGGCGAGAAAAGCAATGTAACACTCCACGATCTGCTCGCGTACCCACTGGTGAACATATCTTTCCCGCTGGCATCCGGTGATGGTTCGATTGCTAAGATGGATAAAGCCAAACTCCGCAACCATATACTGAAACTGTGGCCCGATTGCCGTGTGGACGCTCGGCCTATCCAAGGTGCAACAATTGTGGATGGATGGCCGTTATTCAGGTGATAAAGGCTGGTTCACTGCCTAACACTTTTGGCAAACTGGAAGAGATGGTGCTGAACATCGTTGTGGCAAAAGCACGACATAACCAATCTTCGAGACTGGACGTGGTGTTTGATACTTACCCAAGTATCAGCATCAAGTGCCTGGAGCACGCCAGACGAGCGGGCAGGGTGGGTGATCTTCAGGTACGAACCATCTACGGACGTGATCAAACCCTTCCAAAACAGTGGGCCAATTATCTCCTGAGCGGAGCCAACAAGGAGGCATTGATGGAGTTCATCGTCGAATTGTGGACGAGAAACATCTCTCCATCAAAACTGGACGACATGCTGTTGTACGTCAGTCATGCCGGCAAATGTGAGAAAATCGAGGCGTTGAATGGTGTCATGACTGTGTCGTCAGTACCTGAACTTGAATGTGACCATGAGGAAGCTGACACGAAGCTCCTGCTACATGCTGCTCACGCGGGACAGAATGAAGAGTCGGTGCGCATCGAGTTTCGACACCGATGTGTTTGTGTTGGCATTGACTCACTCGAAGTTGATTCGGGCGTGAAATTTCCATCTGGTCACATGAAGTCCCAAGGACATTATCGTCGTTGACATTAGGAAGCTGAGTAATGCCCTGGAAAGTTCTGTCTGCGATTCATTGATAGGTTTGCACAATTTCACGGGAAGTGATACCACCAGTGCATTCCAAGGTAAGGGCAAAACAAGGCCATTTGACTTGATGATGAAGGGTCCCCATCTTATCACCTGTTTCGGGAGCATTGGTCGAGAATTCACGCAAGATCAGAATATCATTCACGACCTGGAACAATTCGTCTGCACCATGTACAATCAGCCGACCATGAAGAGTGTGGATGAGGCTCGCTACAAGCTATTCTGCAGCCAGTCGCTGGGAGAACAGAAGTTGCCGCCCACAAGCGATGCTCTGATTCTGCATTGCAAAAGAGTGAACTATCAGTCTGCGATCTACCACCGCCTGACTGAGAGGTTTATAGAAGCCCCTTCTCCGACATTTTACGGATGGATGGAACGCAATGGAGCACTGATTGTTCACTGGGTGAACAAACCACCAGCGCTGAAGGAACTGTCAGAGGTGATCTCTTCAGTTATGAATTTAAAAGTTCATTTGGAAAAATTGTTACTCCCTAATTCGTAACTCATCTACATGTGGTATTATTGGGAGGGTGTGAATACTTTTGCAGGCCAATGGATGCACTCGGAAGAGGAATAAGTGGAAGAAGAAGAAGAAGAAGCACTTATTACTGACCATTTTCTTGTGGCCAAGGCTCAGACACCCATTAGTTTTTGAGGTTCTTGTACTCGACCACCCCATTCAGTGAATACCTACCTCATCAGAAAAACCACGTTATGCAATATTTCAGGATATTCATTCAAATGTCGAAGCCCTTACTCAGTAAATCCAAAGCGACGAAGCTTATCATCTTGATGGAAAAGTGATGCCACGATAAAATAAAGGTTTCATTTCAAAACCTGATTCATGGTCATCCTGGAAAAACCCAATTGTTTTTCTTCTTCCAATTTTGGTTGATTGGTCTGCACAAGGAATCATTGCTGCTCGACGAGCTTCAACCCTTTATGAAAGGAATACTGATGGTTTCCACGGCCTCTTCAGTTCAAGCATATTGCCTTTCTGCACGATGCCTTATTGTCCCAAATTAAGCTCGGACAAGCCATTGTATCAGGCGCACTCTCTTCTCAGCGAATAATAACACCGTCCAACTTATTTTGTTGGACGAGATGACCTTTGAGTCGACAGATCCCAAAATGTATTGAACGTCTTCACAATAACCTCAGAGATGCCAACTTTTGGAAATCAGAATTAGGGAGGATTTGCAACCGACACCAAATAATGTGCGCGAAGCACACATCTCGAGCGCGGAGCGCTCGACCCTTGCGGCGGGGTCCAGGGCCCGCCATAGGGCCCTGGAAGCTCTGGGGTTCTAGACGCTCTCTAGTGCCCTCTGAGCCCTATTTTGGAGCATTTAAAACATGTTAAGAATTCCCACTTTTTGAACAAAAAAAGGGGAAAATTGTGCACTTTTTAATGTTACATGTATGTTAATATTAGTAAGTTAGGGGACAATCAAAGATTAACAAAAAGCACAAAAGAAGCAATATTTTTCTTACCTTACTGGCTGGTACTACTGCTGCTTGCTTTTTCCATGGCAGCTTTGCTGAGTGACAGCTGTGTGGCTCTTTTAGCCCTTCTGATTATGTCTTTGCTGTATTCTCTCTGGTAGCAAGGGGTGCTATGAGCTAGTTTTTCAATTAAGAGAGCTTCCAGGGTTTTGACACTCAAATTGGGACGAAATTCAGTATGATTCTTCCGTACAAGACTGAGTGCCCGCTCACATGATGCGTTCGAATGAGGAATGACCAAGATTCCCTTCATCACTTTGCTCAAATTAGGATACTTCTTGGCACCAGTGCAGGGATCTGTGAGCTGTGAAATCCGATGCCACTGCTCATCCACTCTCACTGTCTCAGTAGCAATTGTAGCTATGGAGGCGTCTGCCTGGTAGTGAGCGAATTCACTCTCAAGACTGTCTATGTCACTATCACCGCCACTGAACAGACAGGGGAATTTCTTGATGAAAAACTCCACACAGTCAAACCCCACTTCTTGGTGTAGCTTAACATCCAGCACCTGAGCATGCTTGGCTAATTCATCATCTAGCGGCCAGGTTTTGAAGATGTAATTGCAGGCTTTCACATAATATGAGCGAACTGCACTGAAGAAACCTTGGATGTCTGACTCACTCAGAGTGAAGGTGGATTTCTTGAGACTCCTTTGTTCCCTTATATACAGTTTGGCATCGTTCCCAATCATGAGGTCCTCATCATTCTTCTGATGATTTCTGTCAGAGAAGGGTACATTTACCAGAGCAACCGATGACACCGATGGTTTCAAAAACCGTACGAAGATATCTTTCAGAAGACCATTCAATTCTCCGTGCAGGAGATGAATACAGGGTTCGTCTCTTTGGAGCAGAAGATTCCCCTTCTCAAAAAAGCTTGTTAGCATATCGAAGAAAGAAACAATAGAGTTTTGTTTGTGGAGACAAGAACATCCTGTTGACACGTTTTTCTCTAGATTCCTGCACAGTGTTTGAGGAAGATGCGCTTTTAGTTGTAGAACTCGTAGTACACTTAGCCGCAGGGCGATCACACTTGCGTTTACTGCCAGCAGAAGAGGTCAGACTCGTAGTACCAGATCCAATTTTACGTTTGAGGAGAGAGCTTGAGGTAGGTGCAGCCAAGGAAGAAGACCTCTGATTCGAAGGTTTTGCTGAGCTTCTATCAAGTGATTTGGCAAAAGCAGAACTTAACTTGGGTCCTTCTTTGCCTGTAGATGGGACTATCACAGTCTTTCTCGACTCTGAAGGGATCTGCTTTGTAGATGAACGTGATGAAGGGCCGGTGATGCTACCTGCTCTCAGCATTGGTTTTGGTGCTGTCCCTGCTGTCTTCTTCGCAGCAGATACTGCAGTGGTAGTGGTAGTGGTGAATGCTGCTCCACTAGTGCTTGATCCTGCAGTGCCAGTACTGGCAGTAGATACAGTGCCGTCCTTCTTGCTCGTTGTTAGAGTCTTGGCTACAGTTGGTTGCATTTTTCTTCGTACTTTTTCTTTGAAGAAGAGGCGAAGTGGCTCCCACTGTTCAATCAGCCTGTCTAGGCACTGACCAAGGGACAGCCACCTTGTTGCGACATGCTTCAGAATCTTGTGTGTCGGGGCATCACAGAGTTTTTGCAGTGCTTTCACTCCTTTGACGCGTTTACTACTTTTGTCCAAGTAGTAGTAAATATCGATGAGAAAGTCATCTAATTCAATGGGTAAGGCCTGAGCCGCCTTCTTGGCCGTATTGTGCATCATATGGCAAGGGCATCCCATGATGTAGCACTCTGGATTTTGTTTGTGGATATAAGCAGCGACTCCTTTGTGCTTGCCCACCATGACAGAGGCATTATCAGCACAAAAGGAAACACAATTTCCCAACGGAATTTTCCTGTCACTGAACTCATGATCAAGCAGTTTGAAAATGTTTTCTCCAGTGGAATCTTGTTTGCATGCAGGCAAACTTAGCAAACCTTGCTTCACAATCCCAGCACTGTTGTCATAGTACGAAATCAGGACAGGATATAGCTGGGCCTCACCACTGTCATTGCTACCGTCTGTAGCTAGGCTAAATGGAGCTAGTCTAGCAATATCGGCAATAGATGAAGCAGTCACATTTGACAACTCACCAATTATTGCTGAAGTTTTTGTTCTTGCACATCCATACTTTGAAGCAACTTTTGAATCTGGAAACATCTTTTGAAATAGAGGTCCAGCATGATCTGAGACTGATATGGGCAAGTTATGTTCCACAATAAATCCACTAAAGAGAAGTTCCGCTCGGGTAACATCCTCTTCCTCGCTTGTCCCTTGTTTGGTGAAATAATTCAGAAGTGTACCGGTACTCGTGCTCGAAGATCTCTCCTTTGCAATGTCTGTGTGCCGTTTGCTTCCAACGTGCTTCCGAATATCATCGCGACCTCCGTGCTCAACTGAAATATCAACGCTGCATACTGTACAATACGCATGATGAATTCCTCTTTCAGACTTTCGAATACACGGGTATTGGAGACTGTATTCGGTCTTGTACTTCTGAGACCATTTCTTGGTCTTCGTAAGCTTCTTTTCTGCCATTTCGTAATCAACATCGAGGGCTTGAAGCATCGGTAACTTCGAAGTCGATGTTCCACAGCTGCAGCGCGACTCGTAGAACTCTAGCGGCTGTTAAACACCGCACGGTGGTCGCGACCGCCCGGCTGGTACGGGGCCCAGCTGCATGCAGTGAGCGTATCGCATGCATATACACTGTGCATACATACCGCATGCACTGTATTGCACACATACCGCATGCACTAAATCTCAGTGCATGATCGCATAAGCGAGATCCAGACCCAATGTTTCGCTGCTCCTCATTTGAATTTGCAATTTTTTACGTACAATTTGGTAGCAGCGAACGTTATGGAGTTACCACATGCTATACGTAGCAGACGATGCTTTTCATTCAATTCTCATACTAGTACATTCTGATTAGTGAACAGTGCAAAAATATCAAAATTTCGGGAGGATAAGGATAGTGATCGTAAGGGCGGGAGTTTGGGTGAATTTTCGGAAGCCTCCCGATGAAATCGGGAGGGTTGGCATCTGTGTAACCTTTCGATTTAAGATGTGATTGATGCAAACAATCACTGCAAACCAACCTTCAAAGAAACAAAAACAGTCGTCATCTCGTGGCTGAGCTGACAGCAGAACAAAGGACAAACAGGCATTGGGAAGGAAAAATCACAACTTTCACCTTTTGTGACATTGTTCTCCCCATTATTTTGTTTCACTCTGTCAATTTCCAGGAATCCATTGTTTTCATTGGCACAACAACTCGAGTGTGCTCATGATGTTCTATCGGTGATTCGAGCGAAAAATGCATATTTATATCTATTTTTAAAATTCCCGTATTACATTTCAATTGTGTATAATGTCACATTTTCACCTGTGCTCGCAAGATGAACAATTGTTATGTTGGAAAGGTAATTATTTCTCCATTGTGGAACCAGATAAGTAAATGTAACATATTCTAACCCCAAACGCCCAACAGTTACATTTATTGAAAGACAATCGGTAGTATACCAGTATGTGCCATTTATTTTATAAATTTTGTGTCATTTAGACATTGGACAAATCAACGCAGGATATGGGATTTGAAATTGGGGTATCAGGAGGGATTCTCAAATGCAGAACATCTAACGGATGTTCTGTATGGTAATGTATGGTAATGTATGGTAATGTTTTGATTGACACTTCTTCGGTTCATTAGCAAGATCAAATAAAACACCAAATACAGCATTGGAGCTATCCGGAGGAACCAGACTAGGCAAAGATGGAACCATCGGGAGGATTTCATTTGGGTTTTGGCTGCGACATATTTACCCTCAACCCAATCCAGGTACAGTCAAGGGAGCCTTACAAAAACGATTCGCAAGATTTTACTTGTCCATAGACATAGAAAAAGAAAGACGAAAAGTGAAAATAAATTATAATTAAAATGGTAATGTCATTAAGCAAGTACACACACACACACACACACACACACACACACACACACACACACACACACACACACACACACACACACACACACACACACACACACACACACCCCAAATAACCAAACTGGTTGAGAATGCATATGAATCTCTGGAATACCACACTAATACTACACTCAGAAGGAAATATCAAATACTCGGGGTGAATATATGACGTAAGATCTTCCAAGAAGACAGCCTTTCCCTGGTCCTGTTTTGCCTGGCTCAGGCACACAGAACAACCTCATTAAGGAGCAAGGATTTGGATACACCTGAACATCCAATGGAAGAACGGCCAAAGAAGCAGGGAGGGTAACACATTTACTGTGCATGAATGATTTAAAGCTCTTTGCACTGAATAACGAAAAATTGGCAGAGGAACTGAAATTAGTGAAGCAGTACTCCAGCGGCATTCAAATGGAATTTGGCCGGGATGAGTGTGCCACGTGCACATTCGTACAAGGCAGACCGACAAAATCAGACAATGGACTCAATACAAAAATAAAGGAACTCGAAAATGAAGCATCATACAAATGCCCCGGAAAAGAAGAGGGTAGAACAATTACCAAATAATATTTGGGCAGAATGAGGCCGATCCTGAAAATATATCTCACCACGAGAAACAAAATCAAAACCATCAACCAACAAGCAATACCAGTATTCCAATGCAGCTGCAGAATAATAAACTGCTCACAATTGGAAATCAAAAAACTAAATATTACAACAATGAAACTCCTCACCATCCACAAAATGTTCTACAAAAACCAGTGCATCCCAATAATGTACCTGCCAAGATGAGTCAGAGATATTGGCCTGATGCAACTCAACCAAGCACACAGAATGACATCTGTCGGATTGTCTGAAGACGTGAAAAGTTCAACAGACTCCTGAATCCAGTTTGTATGCAAACCCAAAGAAAGAAAGCCAGAGAAGCTATCCCTAACCCACCTTGCAAAAAATTTCTAAAGACGGATGCAAATGGAAGATTTCACGTATGAAAGCGAAACAGCAATGAATACAGGTCGAAATTATTGCAAAAAAGATGAAAGGAAAAGACAAAGTGAAATATCAACAGATATACACTGAAAACTGGGAGAACAACAAAAGAGCAGGAAGATATTGTTGTTGATCCAGGGTTCGAGGCTCACCACGAGGGGAAGTACACGGGTCCCTCCGAAACACCCGGTCCGAAGGCCACCGGGCACAGATATCTCCACGTGCTGGCGGGTTGTGAAGCAACAATGAACACCGATTGGAAATGCCAGTCCTGGCAAGGTTACACAACTTCACCTGATGCCTTACCTGTGGATGGCCACACGAAGGGGGGGGGGTCTCGTGCCCTTAGGACACACCTAAATTACTGCCGAGCAATACAGTGAATGTGCACTGGCTAATAAGAGGAATTCATGTGGCGTAGAACTTCCTGGCTAACACGAACGTGCGGACTTTGCTAGACCAATGGAGGCAAATACAGGGCGAGCTGGGTACATTTATAACACAGGTTTATTTGTAATAAATGAAATAAAAGAATATGCAAATATTTACAAAGAACAATAAAGGACACAGTGAAGACTTATACCAATATAAATAACTTCTACAATCTTAGCTTTACACTGTACAAGACAGGCACCATCAGAAACATAGCCTAAGAAAAGTGAGTGAGAGTGAGAGAGTGAGAGAGTGAGAGAGTGAGAGAGTGAGAGAGTGAGAGAGTGAGAGAGTGAGAGAGTGAGAGAGTGAGAGAGTGAGAGAGTGAGAGAGTGAGAGAGTGAGAGAGTGAGAGAGTGAGAGAGTGAGAGAGTGAGAGAGTGAGAGAGTGAGAGAGTGAGAGAGTGAGAGAGTGAGAGAGTGAGAGAGTGAGAGAGTGAGAGAGTGAGAGAGTGAGAGAGTGAGAGAGTGAGAGAGTGAGAGAGTGAGAGAGTGAGAGAGAGAGAGAGAGAGAGAGAGAGAGAGAGAGAGAGAGAGAGAGAGAGAGAGAGAGAGAGAGAGAGAGAGAGAGAGAGAGAGAGAGAGAGAGAGAGAGAACGACGTGTTAACGAACTCTATGGTACCTGGCGTGGCCGATGGGCCTATGCTTCCCAGTCACTTAGGAGGGGCAGGAGAAGAAAACACTGGGGTTGTCTAAGGAGTGAGATTTGAGGAGGTGTGATGAGGTGCAATGAAATGCAAATGAGGTACAGAGAAGGGAAAATGGGAAGAGGTGCGTATCTGTGAGGTCACTCTTTTGTATCCACAACAGATGAGATAATAGACAAGAGACAGAATGTGTGATAAAATAGCTAAATAATGAAGTGTGAGAAAGTCCGTAAATATAAGTGCTGACGGTCTGATAACTTTGATCGGTGTAGCGCTTGATTCACTCGCCCGCCCAGCGCTCTGGTCTGCCTGCTCTGTTCCACCTTCCACCCCATACTGCCAATCAAGACAGAAGTGTCTCCCTCCCAGAACTCTCATCAACTGAACTCCCTTTGCAGGGTATTTTGTAGCTGTCTGGTGAGAGAGGAGCCCAAAGTCATATCAGGACAGTTAGCAGGCATTCTCCACCATGCCCATTGGTGCACAGACACTTTTCCAAGAATTAGCCCTGCCCCTACAAGGACCCGTTGCCAAAAATGGCCTTATTCGCCCCCGAACTTGATCACGTGATGGAGCTCCGAGATTAACATGGGGCACGGGCTTCTGGGGGTGCTTTCCAACCATGAACGTGCGCTGGACACCAAATGGGGGTCATGATTGAGCAGAAAGCCAGGGCTATCGAGGCGATGATGAACAGATTCTAGTGCATATTTGCACTTTGAGCGACATGCCAACACATTCCGAACACAGCATGTTATGGTAGGTAGCGTCCATGGTTCCCCGACATCTTCAAAGGACAATGGTGTGCACCTGGGGTGGTGACTGTGATTGTGGAATTTGTAGCGGTTGTGGTGAGATGCTTGAAGTATTGTGGTGGTTAAGGTGAGGTCGTTGAAGCACTGGAGCTGTTATGGTGAGATAAGCAAGCATTGTAGTGGTTATGGTGAGGTGAGTGAAGCGTTGTAGCAGTTATGGTGTGGTGGTTGAAGCGTTGTAGTGATTATGGTGAGGTGAGTGAGCTTGAATGAAAGATAAAATAATGACCGTTTTTACAGCCATTTTTCCCTGCTGTGCAGCGGTTGGGCTTTTCCTTGAGGCAATGTTTTTTTTATGGCCGGATGCCCTTCCTGACGCCAACCCAGGTCGCCTCTTACGACACACAGGGATATTGTACACCTATTCTAACCGGGACCAGTACACTGGTACTCATTTCGCCGACCTCGGAAGGATGACAGGCTGAGTCAACCCCCTGGTGTTAATTCAGCAGCCAACGGGGCTTGAACTCAGGACGCTGGGATCCCAAGCCACCACCCTAACCACTAAGCCAACACCAGGCTTGAGTGAGCTAGAATGGATGTAGGGATTTTTGTAAGGATGTTGTGATGGTTATAGGAATGATGTAATGTTGTGTTTTGAGTCTTGAGAAGATCTGAGTTGATGGTCGGTTTGGGAATGATGCGGTTTGAATGGGGTTTTGGCGGCATATGCTAATGAGGTGTCTCTCTTGTTACTTTGAGGCTGTGGCATGCATGCGTGCATGAAGAGAAGATTGTGTGGTTAGCAAAGTAAATAAAATAGATAAAGGGGAGAATAAAGACCAACCTGAAGCCCTCCCAACCGATTTTGTGCCACATACCCACAGACATGAGGGAAGGACGATCTAATATGAATACTCATGAAATAACTGCCTCGGGACCTCTCCGAGTTGTATGGCTTCGCCTTGGGGGAGTGCCGGCTTTGCAGAACCGCAACAATATAAAAAGAGTTGGACAGACTGGGCATAGGCAAAGAAGGCTCATTGGAATGGCTCAGGAGATAGGACATCTCAACTGAGATGGAGAACAAATCAATATAAATGCCCAAGACCAGGGACACGACACAAATGGCTTTAAGAAAATGGCGAGAAAGAGTCAATCGGACAAGCGTAGGTTCTGCAAGGTAGAAACAGAAAGCATGAGCCACCTCCTATCAGGATGTAAAAAAATCATGTCAGAGCAGCTGTATACCCAAAAGCACAACAGAGTATGTAGAGTAATCCAGTGGCATATCTGCAAAATGTTCAATATCCCAGTCCCAGAAAACTCATGGAAACATGAACCAAAAGTGATAATTGAGAACACATACCACCTGATGATCCCATGGAGCGTGAATATGGAAAACAAAACACTGCGACCGGATATAGTACTTATGTATAAAATCGAAAAAAAATGGCATCGCAAATTGAGGTTGCTAATTGAGCACCTGGAATCTGAAGAGCACCAAAATTGTACCAGTACCAGTGATCATTGAAGCAATGAGAATGAGGAAGAAGAACCTGATGTGGATTTTTTAACCCACCTTGTTGTGATCGTTGTCCTCCTGAAGGATTCTAACTGGTCGATTGTGGAATCCTATTTGACTTCAGACAGAGTTTAACGTTTGTCCGATTTGATTATAAAACCCTACAAAAAACCCTATCGACACTGATAAAACTGATGTCCACACAAGTCCTTCCTTGTGAAACAATTTATTTCCTAATTATACACCATACACTTCTCACCTTTGTACAATGAACTTAAGAATCCCCATTTGATTGCAATATTATTTGGTTCTATTTCATTTATTCTTATTTTAGTTAACAGTTACACCAACCCGATTCAATTCACTTCTACATTACATCAGAGAGTTTTATTCAAACTTGGTACTTGGTCAGTTCCAAGGAGTACAAGCCACTGAGAAACTATACTTCCTCATGTGCTCGTACTAAGAAAATGTGCCTTTCAAAACATTTTATACTTCCATGAGAGAGAGGTTGGGGGATATTCACCCAGACTGTAGACGTGTCTTTTAGACAAAAAGCCACTTCGTACATTTTCTAAGCAAAGGTTCATTTATCAGCTCGGTCACTCTGCTCCAGAACAACACATTTCTTATCATTTAGGCCAAAAGTCTTTTGGCCAGAAATGACAGCCAATTCAATTTGCAGCATAAAAGTTACATTTCTGAAACTCCATTTGTTACAATTTAAAATACATTAATATAAATTTTTCCCCCACACTCCCCCGTTTTTTTTTTTTAAGGAAAATTTGAATAATTTTTCTTACACATGATTACCATGTCCCATTCCTGAAGGAGAAAAGATTTCCATTATTCAAGTTCAATCAACAATGGCAGCATGTGCTCATATCAGAAAATGAGTGAGTTTCCATTTAATTTATGGCCTTTTCATCAGCATGTGTCACACATTGAAAACATGCTACCCGAAGTCAGAAGATAAACAGGTCAGGCTGTGGATAGAGCGGCACCCAACGGGAAACACAATCGAAGCACTCCTTGAGCTGAGGAGAAGGTAGATGTGGGCAAGTACAAGTTTGGGCCAGACACTGGGTTGAAGGAGCGCAGTGTGGAATTCCAGGCCTGTCGTACATTGAAGCAACCACAGCAAATTCACGATGTATTTGCAGAGCGGCAATCGAGAGTGTGGCTGAGAACATTCCTCCATGCAGGCACCACACAACGCCGACGTTAAGACTTTGCTCAACCTTCTCCTCAGTGGGTTTTTTCTTTCTTTTCCCACATTGGTCCATCTTATCTCCTCAGGAAGGGGAGGCATAATTATGTGTTGAATGCTCAATCACCCAAATCTGGGTTCTCCATTCGTCCAATCTTTGTGTGGAATTTCTTTCCAAACTTCATTTAGATGAAATCGTACAGTGCTTCAAAGACTGCTTTCAACACTCCGAAACAAACAAAGCATCAATTAAACACCAATCAATAAACGTCATGGGCACATGTAGTTCTACAAGACTAACAAAGATTGTTATGGAAGCATTTAACTTGCATTATATGTCATATCAATATTTTAATCCCTTTCCTTGTTATTTCCCAAAACAACATGCTAAAATATACAGAAATCCCAGTTGTACGTATACTCAAAACATCCATCTCATTTGCTATTTCCATCGACATTTTAAATCTCTGACATTTCTCCATCTGTCCACTTCTCTCTCACCAAAACAGCAAACATGCTGCCATTTTTCCAACTCACATACACAAACCATCTATCACTTCCTCCGACCTTCTCAATTACGAATCCATTTTCTTTTATCAAAACAAATAAATCATTTTAAACAGTTGTTCAAAAATTGTCAAATCACTTGTCAAATCTGTTATCAGGCAAATATCATTTATATTGCAGCTCAAACACTCTGTCTACACATGCAGCTTCACCCTCCACAATCTTTATCCCAGTCTTGGAAAAGCATCTTAAACTTCAGACTAATAAACATCCAAACTCTCTTAAACAACTTTTTGGTCAAAACAAAATATTTCCTTTTAAAATCCATAAATGAAAAATTTAATCTTCAGCATCTATCCAATTAAATCATGAATTTACCTTGACTGAATCGATCAAATGGTTACACTGGGTTGTTTGCCATTGCCTTCCCAGCACAAGTTCAGGTAACCTCAACATTCGCAGACGAATAAAACAATATTTCAACGTCCATCCGAGGGAATCATCTATTATCTGTGAATTGCCCCACATGCTAAACATCATCAAATCATTAAAATCATTCCAAATCACGTTTCTACATTTAAATCACATACAGTATATCCACATTCACAATTGTTATTTCACAATTTATTCAAAATCCCGATGGTTGTAAAATAAAACTTCAACACTTTTTCCTAAATGGACTTCACTTTAAACAGATTCAGTCCAGAGGGTGCGCCACAAACACCAAGGAACGAGGAACAGGAAGTTCTCTCCACATCCAGTGGGAAGAAAAAGGAAAAAAAACTCTGACAGGCAAAACCCACAGTTTGCATTACTCTGTCATGGCTTCAACACATACACTAGACAGCATTGCATCTCATAGACTCGCATGTGATCACATGACAAATACCAATCACATTTCTAACTCATCCTCTTGAATCTGCATATGAATCGAATTTCACACTTAAAGCAAATGCTCGAACAAAGACTCAGTGTAAAGATAGGCCACCCCCCACAGATCGAGTGGAGGGGGTCTCACACAGTGTAGTTTGCGACCTTCGCGTGGAAATACAACGCCAAGAATGTATAACATGCCATTTCAAACAGACCCACAGCTCAACTCAGCACGAGTTAAAATATCGTCAAAATCCCAACAGAACACGTTTCATTGCAGTGAATATTGGAATCGCACAAGTTTCTTTTTTTTTTTTACTCTCAGGAACAAATCACCCACCATGCTCCCAGCTGGTTAATCATCTCTTGCACTCTACAAAACGTTTCGTGCAAATCATTGCATCTACAAATCTGTAAAACCTCCACACAATATAATATAACAACCTCACTGCCAACAAACTTCCAGTGAGTTCAATGAACAAAAAGTAACTCTTAAAACTCTTACAAACAGGTAACTTACAATGTTTATCTATTTTAACCCTATCTCGGCGTCTCAGCCGTGTCCTCGGCGTCTCTCTCACAGCCGGTCCGTATCAATGCAAACATGTGGCATGTCACTTCATCATGCCTATTTAATTACGCATCTGGCTCCTCAACGAGCCTCTTCTTGTCATCTGACTCCTCTTCTTCTCCAGCACTTTTCTAAAACAACTACAGTACTTATTGTTTACTTTAAAACGGACTCTCTCTGCCAGATCCTCTTCTTTCTCTCAATAAAATTATCTGACAATGAACTTTTCTTTGTTCGAAATGCGTTACCTGCTGAGAGCGCTCTCCCTTACCTTCGCTCAAGCACTTGTCGTTCCTCCAGGCACTGCCTCCGGCAGATTAAGCACCTCCGGTCACGAGCACCGCACCAACGTCGGTTCGAATCCGAGTCTCGGCGCCAACTGATGTGGATTTTTTAACCCACCTTGTTGTGATCGTTGTCCTCCTGAAGGATTCTAACTGGTCGATTGTGGAATCCTATTTGACTTCAGACAGAGTTTAACGTTTGTCCAATTTGATTATAAAACCCTACAAAAAACCCTATCGACACTGATAAAACTGATGTCCACACAAGTCCTTCCTTGTGAAACAATTTATTTCCTAATTATACACCATACACTTCTCACCTTTGTACAATGAACTTAAGAATCCCCATTTGATTGCAATATTATTTGGTTCTATTTCATTTATTCTTATTTTAGTTCACAGTTAGACCAACCCGATTCAATTCACTTCTACATTACATCAGAGAGTTTTATTCTAACTTGGTACTTGGTCAGTTCCAAGGAGTACGAGCCACTGAGAAACTATACTTCCTCACGTGCTTGTACTAAGAAAATGTGCCTTTCAAAACATTTTATACTTCCATGAGAGAGAGGTTGGGGGATATTCACCCAGACTGTAGACGTGTCTTTTAGACATAAAGCTACTTCGTACATTTTCTAAGCAAAGGTTCATTTATCAGCTCGGTCACTCTGCTCCAGAACAACACATTTCTTATCATTTAGGGCAAAAGTCTTTTGGCCAGAAATGACAGCCAATTCAATTTGCAGCATAAAAGTTACATTTCTGAAACTCCATTTGTTACAATTTAAAATACATTAATATAAATTTTTCCCTCACAAACCTTACAGAGATAATACAAACCAGCCGGGGAATATTAATACAAATAAACTGCATTTGGAAGCTGCTCAGTGACGATCCTGAGAAGAGCCCTCAGAATAAAACTTTGAGAAGAACAAAACCTTACAGCTTGGTCCCTTAACCGTGATCCCCCCTCCCCCTTACAAAAAATGGAGGTGGATACTTCGAGACCTGGGAGGACTCCATTCCACTTTCTGAAAACCGCATATGTAGATAACAACCAACAACAACACCAATAACACACACACACACACACACACACACACACACACACACACACACACACACACACACACACACACACACACGGAGGTGGATACTTTGAGATCGGTAGGTCTCCGTTCCATCTCCTGACACCCACCCATGTGTGGAGAATAGCAGGCTACCAACAGCAACTTGAACACGTACACACACATACAACAGTTTTGAAGGTCATGAAAACTGAGTGGAAAACATCAGCTTTGATGTGAACAATGACTGCACATGAGGCACCCAGTATCACACCATTTGACACCATTTGACATGTGTATTTGACATGTGTATCACGGCATTTGACATGTGTTTGAGACGTGGCTGGCCTGGCCCTGCAGCATGGCGGGATTTGTTGACCCCATGCTTCTGGGAGAGAAGGCCTGAGCTTTGGCGACTCCCTCTTGAAAAGTTCTACCTGTTGATGATAGAGGCTGAGTTTTGAGTGATTGAGGACCGCGCCAAATACAACAACTTCAATGGGAGAGAGAACCAAGCTGAAGACGGCAGCTTTGGTGAGGCCGAGGGCCACACATGTGGCACTCGGAGTCGTGCTGATCAACATGCATTTGGAATGAGGCCTGGCCTTGCAGATCTCTGGGTTTTGCCAACCTTATCATGCTGAAAACGAATGTCCGAGCTTTTGCGACTCCCTTTTTGCCAACTTCAGCCCACATGGAACCAAGTTGCATGGGATACAGGACCATGCCGAATACAACAACTTCGATGAGAGCGAGAACCGAGCCAAGAGCAGCAGCTTTGGTGAGGCTGAGGACCACCCAAAAAGCACACTTGACATGTTTGGGACGCGGCATGCCACCCTGGCCTTGACTTGCGGCTTGTTGAGTTTTGCCGACTCTATGCATTCAAGGAAGGATGAGACCAAGAAGGAAGAGATTGAGACTGGTCATAGCGTGGAGGCCACACAGGAGGTCGCAGAGATCTACATTGTCACCACATCGAGGACAGAGGAGGAAATGGAGCACGAATAAGGAGAGGGCTAGGTGCAGGAATCATGGTTCCATGCTGAGGTGAAGATGGATGCTTCAGGACCAGAGAAGACTCCATTCAGTCTTGAAGACTCTTGAGTGGAGATGATGACAGGTGGCAATGGCACGTACACATGCACACATAGATGAATTGTGATTATGCAGACACATGCATGGTTGTGAATGCACTTGCACATGGATCGTGATTAAACACATATACGTGACATATTATAGATATTACACAACACATTATACATATTATACATCGTACACAAACACAAATGGAGATGGATACTTTGAGAACTGGTAGGTCTCCGTTCCATTGTCTGAAACCCATCCACGTGTAGAGATAGCAGTCAACAACAGCAACTGTCTGTCTCTCTTTCTCTAACGCAACGCAACGACGCACACGCACACGCACACGCACACGCACACGCACACGCACACGCACACGCACACGCACACGCACACACACACACACACACACACACACACACACACACACACACACACACACACACACACACACACACACACACACACACACATACACACACACACACACACACACTATATATGACAACTCAGTGCAACTTAGGCATCTATCATGTTGATTCGTTGATGCAGGAATACATTATGACTTCCGCCACCGAAGGTGAAGGAGGTTATGTTTCACCCCTCTCTGTCTGTTTGTTTATTTGTGTGCAGGCTATCTCAAAAAGTTGTAGACGGTTCCGGATGAAATTTGGTGGGCAGGTTGGGTGTTTGACAAGGCCGAACTGATTAGATTTTGGTGAAGATCCGGATCTAACTACGAGAATTTATAAAGTGATTCTTCACCATTGAAAGTTTGGGGCAAAACGACATAGAGAACAATATATCAAAAAGTTATGGACGGATTCGGATGAAACTTGGTGGACATGTTGAGTGTGTGACAAGAAGGAATTGGTTATGTTTTGTTGAAGATCAGAATCCAGATCCAGATGCGATGATTTTTAAAGTGATTCTTCACCGTTGAGAGATGGGGAAAAAATCGAGATATAGCATTATTTTTCAAAAATGTATTGGGCCCAATATTTTCTCGTGGATCAGGCAGTACGTGGTGGAAGTATGTGCTCTACCGAGTGTTCTTATAGTTGCTTCTTTAATCCAGGTGTTGAACTTGTAGCACAGAATGTACATGACAGTACATACAGGACCCAAATCGATACACAAGCCATCTATTTATAATGAACTTAAGTTCCCAAGGCTGGAAAATAAATAAGGATCGGAATGTATTCAGCCCTTTTGTAAGGGGATGTGCCAGGATATTTGTGAAGAGGGCAGCATGTTGGGAATCTGCTCATCTGAGTGAATCAATTTACCTGTCTCGTTCAGCAAATGATTAACTTGCCTTATTTCCACTTGTTGTCTTGCTTTTCAGAGGACCAAGTGTAATTCACATGTAGAGACAGTGAAATGCTCAATATCCTTGTGAAGGTTTGACCAAAGTTATTGAGCTGAAAAAATTAATGCTACATGAAACCGCTCCGTGGAAACGTGGAAAAAACATCACAGACAAGACACGACTAACAAAGGCAATAAGACAAAACAGACAAGTGGGTTTTCAACCTCCGGTCACGGCCTCAAGATGCCAGTACTTAGATGGAAAAGCCAAGTTTGAAGCTCAAACGAAAGGTGCTTTTATATTGTTTAAGCTGCCTGAATCCGGGATTAAGAAAGCCGACGTGAAAAATCTCAGCGGCAGAAATTGTTGTTGCACCCGAGCCAACATTGCTGGTGTCTTTAGCAAGTCATATTCCATTTTTAATGCCAAGGGTTTGTGAACATATGTCATTATCGACATTAGCGGTCTCATCAAAAAGCCACTTTACCACTTAATAGATTTATTGCAAAACATGAAATAAGGGATTGCTTGCACAGAAACAGAACAGCAGTTTGTCGTCTAACTTACTAATAGAAGAATCGAACTTCAGGCAGTAGCTAAGTATAACAAGAATGAGAATTGCTTTTCAATTATATGTGTGTCCCCCTCCCGATGTGATATTGTCGAAGTCCAAAAAGGGCACAACTCTGAAAAATTGACGAAATGCCTTGAAACTTGAACTGTAACTTATCATCATGAAGTTATGCAACAAGTTTCAGTTGAATGTGTTGAAGGGGTATGGGGGGGAAAAAAAAAAAGAGTCGGAAAAACCACAGGTGGGAAAGACAGGCTAACAGGTGAAACTGGAAGGGGTCTCACAACACAACTGCAGAGCCATTCTGAATACCAGATATATATATATATATATATATATATATATATATATATATATATATATATATATATATATATATATATATATATATATATATATATATAGTAGACTAGGCGTAAGTCGGCAGCGTGTAACTCGTCACTTCGCCTAAGTCGGCAGCGTCAAAAAGTCCCGAATTTATCTCATGTTAAATCCCTATGAATAAAGGGTCATCCCTCTGTAAGTCGTCATCTCTAAGTCGTCAGATGTTGTCCATTCCCACGTAATGGAAACTCAAGTAAATTACCACTCCTAACTCGTCACACGGAACTGCTGCCTCGTGAGAAGCCCGATTTCATTGAATCGTGATGCTCGCTCATTGGTGTACACCGCCAGTGATAGGCTATTTATAACTGCGTACACACGTTGATCGCACTGCAGGCAGGACAATGGTGACTAAGCGGAAGCTTACAACTAAAACCTACCAAGAAAAATACGACATTATCCAGTTTTGCGAGGCAACCCCACTGATGAAGAAAACAGCCATAGCTGAGAAGTTCGACATCAAACGGCAGACATTGAACGATA
>NC_140976.1:48236244-48241244 GCF_056783735.1 Eptatretus burgeri
GGAATATCCAAATGAAAGCCAGAGATCAGTTGCGGTCTATGAAACCATATAACAACTACAACGGCAAACGGTAGAGTGCATACCTCTGCCAGGCTGAACAGCTTCCATTTTGTATCCCAGTGATAGGCTGGATCTGGATCCGAACCTGAACCAAAATCGAATCAGCATGTTCACATCTCCGACTCAACTCATCCACGAAGTGTTGTCATAACTCATCCACAGCTATTTGAGATATCATGCTATACAGTACAGTACTGTGTATCATGTTTGGTCCCATCTCTCAATGGTGAAGAATCACTTAAAATTATCGGATCGGGATCTTCAGGAAAATAAAGTAAATGCTTTCTTGTCAGACATACAACTTGTCCACCAAATTTCCTCCAAATCCATTCACAACTTTTTGAGATATTCTGCTCACAGACAAACAAACAAACAGGGATGAAAACAACCTCCGTCGACCTTCGGTGGCAGAGGTGACAACAATGGAAAACAAAAATTGGAAAACTATGCTTATGTCAGAAAATTCAAGCACAGCATGTGTGCATCACTGCTGGGAACACAATTGTACAGCTGGTGCACTGCCCCACGCAGGGCAGAGCAGGCGTTTGAAATTTGGCCATTGCACTGCCGGTCAATCGCTTCCTCTTCATGAAAGACATTGTGGGATCTTTAATGTCCACCAACTAATGTGAACAGATGGGATACACAGTTTAATATCCATCTGATGGATGGTGCACACACGCACGCACGCACGCACACACACACACCTGATGCTTTGCCCTTCTTGTGAAACATCAGGATAAGACTATATTGCTGGCTCAAAATTTGAACCCAGGCTAGACAGCTCAGAGGTGAGTGTATAGCCCTCTAAGCTACTGTCATATTTGTGGGGTAGATGGAGGAATTTCATGGGAAAGATAGGATTGTATAGAGTTGCTTGGCCCGTGGACATGTAGGAGACATCGCGGTGTAAACTAAGTTGGGAAACTGTGAGCTTAAGTGTTATTCATCACTACATGGGGGGTGGTGTTGTGTTAATTAGATAGGGATTAAGGATAATTTTCCCGAGTATGTAATTTCCCCCCCCCAATGACTTTTCCCAATGTTTTTTGTATTACAATCCAGCAATGGAAGAATTGCGTTGTTATAACAACAACAACCATTACAACCAAGCTGCCTGACCGAAGCCCCGCCTCCAAGGGTGATGGCGGGCGGTGTCAAGCCCCCAAGGCTGATGAATGATGGGCGTGATGTGAGTAGGAGAAAGAAGAGCGTGTTAGAGGACACGTCAGCCAAAGGACACAGGGGTGAGAGGAACGTGGCTGGGACAGAGGATCTCGCTTTGCTCTCCTCTCGGCACAACGAAGGCTGCACGATTCACATGTTCATGCTGTGTGAATTTGCAGCGTGCTGAGCTAGCCATTGACTGTTCGGCTGAGCCGTGAAGTGTTTACGTTTTCTGAGGAGGGAAGAAGAGTGTGCCTTGTGGCCTGATCATGGGGTCTCATAAATCCCCTCATCATGTGGGCCATCGTTGTGAACAGACGGTGCAAGAGAGGAACGGTCGGCATATTTGCTCTTGAGAATAAGCTACACCGTAGTTTGTGAGCCCTGACGTCGAGTGCCATCTCCGAATTGCCTACTGTGCATTACCCGCTGTGTGAGAGTTGCTCGGCACAATTTTGGGGTGCGATTTCCCGCACGCTGACGACGCAGTTCGATAGTCAAGTCCGAAAAGATCACCTTCTGGACCCGAAGTCACAATGTCACATCTGTGTCAATGTCACAACAGGGGCTCAAACTCAAAACCTTGAGATCTTAAGCCAGCCACTGCAACCGTTAAGCCAACACGAGGCTTTATTAGTGACAAGGTGTGCACTGTTTCTTCTGATCAAATGGAGATCTCCTGTTGGGCCTGGAATTAAAGGGAATTTCTCTTCTTATTTTGCACAAATGTCAAACACAAATATGATTGTAAGAGGAATTTTGCAGAAAACCGTATGTGGAAGAATCCAAAGTCAACGAAGAAAATAGAGGAACATTTGAAGCCAAATTGACTTGAGAGTTCATAGAACACCTTACCCCATGCAGTCTTGAGAAGAAGAAAAAAAAACATGGGCGGGATCTACGAGCAGCAAATTTGATTGGTCGGGATGATGTAAAATGCCGTCACATTTTGTCCAACTAGTGCTCAACGAAAGGATCTTGAAAGTGTCAAGATGGTGATTTGTATTCTGCAGTGGTCAAGTACATAATTCAGTTGAAATAAAATAAATATTTTAAGGTTGAAGAAAAACTTTTTTTGGAAGTTTACCGCCGTTGATGCAGCGTCTTTTTCAGCACCTTATGTAAAATGTTACATTAGTTGTTTGTGCCTGTTGTTTATGTCCTTTATGACCGCTAAAACAGTAAGTTTCCCGTTTGGAATGATTTTCAATTTTGTTTGACTGCCAGACAGACAGACAGAATAAAAAAAATTTATCTCGCTCTGTGCGCACGCGTGATCTGGATGAATTCAGAGCCAAAGTACAACTAAACTACGGGTTTGTTTTCCGATTTATGTTCAAGATATATGAAATTGAAATTAAGTTGTTACTCGATCATAAACCGACATTTGTGGACAAGAGACAGACAGACAGACAGACAGACAGAGTGAACCAATTGCTTGACCCCATTTTTCTCTTCGTGCTCATGGGGTAAAAATGTGAAAAGCTCCTTTAAGCACCTGTGTTGGTGAAGCCTTTGCAACCACTTTGGAGTTGTGCACTTGTGTGACTCACAGTGATGTATGCTGTTGGGGTGATGCAGTTATTATGTTGACGTGAGAACTGGGGATTGATTTGAGTGAGCAGTGCAGAACCTGAATGCTCGTGTACAGTCATTTGGAAGGCAATAATTGTGAAACAGTATCTTATTATCAAGAATATTTTGTTTCTTCCTTCACTATCTATTAATTCCTTAATTTATTCCTCAATGTCCCCACTCCTGTAACGTTTGAGAAAAGAGTGAACATTCAAAAGCTGGCCTGAATGGGCAGCACCCATTGGCTCTTTTCATTCCCAATGACAGCGAGAAGCTCTTTGACACACGCAAGCTCCAATCGGGAACGCTTTTGCAATCTCATCCGGTACGAGCTCACTTCTGACATTCCAGATCCCGGTTTGACACCACGACGGTTGAACTCACCATTAATATTGTCCCACTACTTCCACTGGAAGGTGGAGTATCCCACGGTCTTTGAAAGGTTTATAAAGGCGGTTGTCTTTTCTGCCTCCATTCACTGCTGGATGTCCAAAGATCTAACGTCGTGTTTCACAAATAATAGCCTGTGTTTCAAAAGTTCCTCAGGCTGCATCTTCTTGCCAACTTCTTAGGGTGTAACCTCTACAACTTTTGTGCCAATAGAACAAGTAAGAAGACAGAACCTGCCATAGTCTCCCACTTAAGAGTTTCATGCTGGGATGTGCAACACATCCCAGCAATGTTGTGTTAAAAATTGAGTGATGTAGCCTCAACACCCACAATAGTTTTGCTGCTGAAACACCTCTCTTGTTGTCTTTATGAACTCTATCAGAGGCATCTCCACACAAGCTCGTATATCTACTAATATTTGTAACGAGCCAAGGTACTAATATTTGTAACTAGCCAACACATTGTTGGGTCCCTCCTCCCACCCCACCCCTTCCTCCAGTTTCCCACCCATCCCCTTACCACCTCCTCTTCCCACCCACCCCTTCCTTTCCCTCCCTCCTCTTCCAACACCACCTCCCTCCAGGGCATTGTTGGGTCTCTCCTCCCACCCCTTCCCCTCCTTCATCCGACCCACCCCCTTCCTCCAGATTCCCATGCATCCCCTTACCCCCTCCTCTTCCCACCCACCCATTCCTTTCCCTCCCTCCTCTTCCAACCCCACCTCCCTCCAGACTCCCACCGCACCCCCTTCCCCCCCTCCTCCCCTCGATCCAAATTCCAACACCACCCCTACTACTCACTCCTCATCCCCTTACCCCCCCTCCCTCCAGACTCTCACTCCACCCCTTCCTTCCCACAAACAATTATGCTTGCAGCCCAGTTAACCACAACAAAGGAGATGATGAGGCGGCAGGGCCTAATCCATCCATCCATTGGGACCATACTCTGTGCAGAGCGTTGGTGCTGCCGAAGCAGTCTCCTTGGCTATTGGGCACAATTCTGGATGATCGCCACTCCGACACAGGATACCCACAAGCTGGCACTCATTTTGCCGACCTTGGAAGGATGACAGGCAAAGTCAACCCCACCTGGTCGTAATTATGCCTGGTGTTAGCTTCATGGTTAGGGTGGCGGGCTTTGGATCCGAGGGTCCTGAGTTCAAATCCAGCTCAGCTGTTGAATTAATACCAGGTGGGGTTAACTCGGCCTGTCATCCTTCTGGGGTCGGCAAAATGAGTGCCAGCATGCTGGTATACTGCGTTGGAGTGGCGACCCATCCAGGATTGTGCCCAATACCCAAGGAGACTGCTTAAGCAGCACCAACGCTCTGCACGGAGTATGGTCCAAATCCCCTCCTCTCCTCCTGGTGGTAATTCAACAGCAAAGTGGGATTTGAACTCAGGATCCTCGGATCCCAAGCCCACCACCATAACCATTAAGCCAACTCCAGGCATTGGGCCTAATAGCAGCCATTATTAAGTGCTGCAGTCAGTGTGGCGGCTCTCACACTGACGTCTTATCGGCAAAAGTAGCCCCCTTTAAAATATAGTGAAGATCACCGATATAACGTTTTGTGGCGATTAACCTTTGGAGCTCATACGAGTGGCATCACAAACAAAGAAAAAAGTTTCTTGTTTTATGTAGACTATAACATCACTCGAAGCTCCTAATGAAATGAAATTATATCCTCAATGAAAGCAGATCACATTAAAAGGTAAAACAATTTAAACCCAAGCTGGACAGCTGAGATTGAGTGTACGTACCTCTCGGCCACCCTGCCGTGGTATGGGGATTCATTGCATTGTCGC
>NC_140976.1:48246244-48268744 GCF_056783735.1 Eptatretus burgeri
GAGAGAGAGAGAGAGAGAGAGAGAGAGAGAGAGACGCAGAGAGAGAGAGAGACGCAGAGAGAGAGAGAGAGAGAGAGAGAGAGACGCAGAGAGAGAGAGAGAGAGAGAGAGAGACAGAGAGACAGAGAGACAGAGAGACATGGAGACAGAGAGAGAGAGACACACACACACACACACACACACACACACAGAGAGAGAGAGAGAGAGAGAGAGAGAGAGAGAGAGAGAGAGAGAGAGAGAGAGAGAGAGAGAGAGAGAGAGAGAGACGCAGAGAGAGAGAGAGAGAGAGAGAGAGAGAGAGAGAGAGAGAGAGAGAGAGAGAGAGAGAGAGAGAGAGAGAGAGAGAGAGAGAGAGAGAGAGAGAGAGAGAGAGAGAGAGAGAGAGAGAGAGAGAGAGAGAGAGAGAGAGAGAGAGAGAGAGAGAGAGAGAGAGAGATTCAGTATGGTCAGATGGGAATGCATGGCCCCAAGATTGATTGCTGAGAGCTTCATTTCACCAAATTACGGTAGTAATTACGATAATCATTGTTGATGTCATTATGATTGGCACAGGCCATCTTCCGTGAAGAGGTTTTATCGTTCTCGAAGAATATAGCAATTTGTCCATTGATATACGCAGCGATTTCTAATCGACTCGCTTTCAAAGTGGCTCAAATTTTTGTCGATTGTATTGATGGAATAAACATAATAAACATCTGGGCGTGATGTCCATCACTCAAAAATAATAATATTGCGTAGCATGTTCTAATTTCCACGAAGGAGGGTTTATGATATTCGAGGACACGATCAGTTATTTAGACAGCAAGGTTCTTAAAGCATTTCGTCAATTTTCTGCCCGATAGGATTGTAGAGAAGGAGTGCAATTACCTTTGAGCTGTCTAATCTTGGTGTGATTCCTGACGAGACTATAAATGGTCATTTTTGTACTTCGTGTGCAAGGCTATTCATCTTTTTTCTTCTTTTGTTTGCAGCACATGGCTGCAGGTAGCATAATTTGCCATGGGTGCGGCTGCGCCACTGATGCAGTGCCCCCCTGTAAGTTAGAGTGGGAATCTGGAATTTGACCAGGGCGCTGGCAATAGCTCATCGATTCTACATGATCATCTTTACTGTTTGAGGCTTGCTGCAAAGCTGCAAAGGAAACTAACTACTGTCCGCACACTGACATTCACGGTTCCGCTGTTCGCGGATCCCACGTATTCACAGTTCATAAAATGTGACCTGCTTCTACATTTGCGGCCCAGTGCTTCGTGTGTTTGCAGGTTTTTTTTTTCGTGTTTTTGCATGCATTATTTGTGGGTGTATTCACAGTATCTTTTTTCGCAGGAGTGTTTGCGCTTAATGATGTATTTTCCCTCATGAATCATGATCCGCTGGGAACCTATCCCCCTTTTTTCCCATTGAAACAATGCCCCAACATTTGCGGATTCGACATTCGCAACATTTTTCAGAAACCTATCTCCCCCAAATGTCAAGGTCCGACAGTATATTATTATTATTAAGACTATCTCTCCGTTCAGGTACTAATTTAAAAGCTAGCTATTGCTGCATTCAGGTCTCGCCACTGCCAGCAATGTGAAAATAGCTCAAAACATAATTGTCGTTTAGAGCAGGAAATAAGGACTTTGCAAGCAGCAGCTTTATGTGAAAAGCCACATGCATGATAAAACACTGTGATGAAAGAGAAACGAGAAGAGACTTCAGCTTAGCAATGAGAAGAATTAACTGCTTAAATTTCTCAACTCTAGCTTTGTAAGAGCACACAAAAGAACCTGGTAAAGAACGAATGTGCAAGATGAGGAACGTACCTCACCAAGCTATGCAAGCCCAGATAAGACCGCACTGGAAAAAACAAAAATCTCAAAAGTTATTTGGAGCTCATCATGATGAGATGTCACATTTTATGGACAACATTAGTCTTGAAGCTTTTTCTCTTTCATGATTGTTATTTTGTTCAGATAGCACACAAACCCACCGTGGTCAGTTCCAGCATGTTTTGCAGAAGCTGGCTGTGCTGGATGTCCCAACGCCCGTGAATTTTACATCAAAAGCACAAGGAATTGTAAATAAACTTCACATGCAGGAGGATGCCATTAGGCCCATGATGACAGTGCCATACGTACGAGTTACATCCCATGTCTGTGAGTTGCGCTGATTGCACTGCCAACCCTGAACAAAGAAAACACACACACACACACACACACACACACACACACACACACACACACACACACACACACACACACACACACACACACACACACACACACACACACACACACACACACACACACTATATTTCGTCATGGATTTCATTTTTTGAAATGAAACCATTATGGATGTTTTATTACATCTATCAATTGAAACAATCGATCAGCAATAAACTCGAGCAGATTCTTGCAGTTTCACGATAGATCAGAAAAACCACAGAGCAAGCACTTAGCCATCTCAGAATCCCACGATCTGAAGGTTCGTGTCACTGAAAAATAAGGCACAACAGGCCCCCATATGATGAAGAAATATTACATCATCACAAACCTGTGTAACGCAGCTTTGTACAAATCATACAACCTTGTTTGCATCCCTCACATCACTTCCCAGACATTCCCGCTTCTTCCCTCATGAAACAGATCTGAAACGACCCTTTCATTGAAGAAGCTTTACCGGTGATCATAACGGAGTGTACGGAGCACTTGCGTAACGTTATTTGCTGCAACGGCCCGGAGTACAACTGATGAAAAAGAAGGCCCCTCTGACTTGTGACAATGAAGATCTAAGCTAACTGCACTTAGGATATTAACAAATGTCCTGGTGAGTCCAACATGAGCTAAAGGTGAGCACCTTACCACTTTTGATGAAGAGTAACGACACTACATGGTTCAATAACGATTATAGTTCAACATTTGGAGAGAGAGAATAAGAGCACAGAGTGTACATATATTGTGTAATACAGGGACAGGGGTGGGGGAGGGGGTTGCATTGCAAGCATGCTTTATGCTTCAGCAAGTGAAATCGAAGCTATAAGTAGATATGCGTACATTCAGTGCAGGCAGAGGACAGCCTGCGTGGTAAGAGTGTGTATCATGTACACTGCGGTATCCTGTGCACAAGAGCATAAATTATGAGCGGTACTGTGTCTCTCTGGGTGACTGGGAGGATGTAGAGCAATGTTGCACATCTAACAGAGGCCGATCTGGTATGCCATAGAAGCGCATGATGACATATTGACATTTTGCCCACAGGAAGCCGGTAATGAGGCCACATGTTTTGGAATGTGCACTGCCGTGTCCATATTTGCAAATGCATTTCAGCCAAAGACTCAGACTGCCACAAAAAGGCCACGTTTATGATCAAAAGAACGATGTGAAGTTAGCAAAGCTCCCTGGCAACGGTGGCAAGTACTTTCAGAAACAAGGAAGGTCTAAGAAGGCATGGTGTTGTGAGTGACCACCCAAAGGGTGCAGCGAGCGCTATCGATTGTAGGATCGCCGTCATAATTTGTATGCAGCACGTGGCTGCAGGTTATCACCAGTTCTTGCAAGGATGAAGTGGTGCCACTGATGCAGTGCCCCCAATCGAGGTCAGAGCGGGAAATTTTTGAATATCATCAGGGTGCTGGAGATAGCCTGCTGTTCCTACTTTTTCGTGAAGGACACAGTGGGATCTATAACCTCCACAAATGTTATCAGAAGGAGCCATGAGTTCGTCCATCCGAGGGATCTCACACACATATTCATGAATTACTCTGCTTACAACGCAGCAGGATGACAGTTTACAGCTGGGCCGAGATTCAAACCCACTCAGAGGCGAGTGTGCTCAATATGTTTTGAGATCAATCATCCTTGTCATTTGAAAAAGCACTTCATATGTTATCTCACAGTTGATTGCAAGCAAGGAAATTCACAGAAAGGCAGACTCGATAAGAGGTCATTATAACAGCTCAAAATCGAATATCCTTATTTGCCAAATGAAGTCCTAGCTCGTTACGGCATTGATAATAGCAGCAAAGGTGTACGACTAGTAATCAAACCAAGGCAAAAAAAGAAACAGCTGGAAGGATAGCCTCGGCTTGAAGTATACACCTGAGCTATCTAGCCTGGGTTTCAATTTCGACCCAGCTATGAACTGTCATCCTGGCGGTTCTCAGGCTTGGCGAGGCATCAATGTGTTCACCGGCCCTTGGATCAACATTTAACTGGGTGTCCCGTCTGCGAGCACTGCTCATTGTGGACATTAAAGATCCCACATCTTTCACAAAGAGTAGGCGAGTTGTCATCGGTATCCTGAACAAAATATAAATGCCAGTCATCTCGAGTTGAACACCATGTTGGTTATTGATAGACTAGTCAAAAACATTCTCCAACCGATCCCACAAGAAGTTGGAAATAATTAGAGACATAAAGTAGTTGTCATCAGTTGAAGTAGTCGTCGTAGTAGTAGTTATAACAGAGAAAGAGGCATCAGTTAAACCAATGGAACACCGTTTTGAATGCTCGACCAAGGCAAAAAGATAGAACAAGCAAAATAAATGATAAATGTCAAGAAAAGAAGAAAACAATATGAAAGCAACGTGAGGTTGACCCGGCCAGACATTCGTGTTCTTTTGGACGGAGGTGTTGCAGTGGTATAAAAGAGTCTTCATTTTAACATTTTGAACAGTGATCAAACGGATGGATACAAGAAGCCCAAAGGACTGAAGGAGCTAACCCCCCTCATCCATCCTCCCCTTTCTTCCCAAATGGAGACTCCAAGAAATGTTGCATGGAATACTGATGGACCCAGAATCATAACGACTTTGGGAGCAGAATTGCTCTGAACCACCAGAAAGAAAACCCTTTGTGAATGGTCAAAGATCACCAGTGAAAACGAATGATTAGAACCTTTGAGCTTACAAAGGTTATAATCAGAGAGAACTTTTTTTTTCTTTTTTTTTCAGAAATGTCAATTTCCAAGTAAGAACTCCAACAGAGGATGAAAGGCCAATCTGCCAACAATAGATTGATGGAGAGCAGGTGGACATGAACACAACATGAGAGGCAGGTACACAAAGAAACACAAGGAACTTGAATGCAGGAGGAAGCCATTTGGCCCATCAAGCTTGTGCTTCATCTCGACAACATTAATTAATTCAATCGAACACAATATCAACTTAAATTCACTGGAAAAGTGGGAATGAGAAGAGTGGGGCAAGCACAGGCATCACCAGGAATATATGTTATCCATATATAATGGAGAAAATGCGTAAATATATATATATATATATATATATATATATATATATATATATATATATATATATATATATATATATATATATATATATATATATATATATATATATATATATTGTTGCGGATTCGCGCCCGCCAGCGTGCGGACGGCCACGTAACTCGAATCGCGGCACGTCGCCCACCGGACGGACAATCCAGTCGTGACCCTCTCGGACTAACGCCGGGAACTAGTCACGGGTGGACCTTTCGGTCTCACCACGATCGGGCCAATCGGCCCCCGCGTGGGATAGGGTTGCTCGCCAAATTCGACCTACCTAAGTACCCACACGGAGGGTAGACCGGGCGATCGCACCTCGCCGCAGGTCGACTTCGGACACGGGCCACTTTAAGCGACCCGTTCCGTACTATCGGGATAACCGAGCGGTGTTATTCGTCGGCCTCGACGGTTCGATTAATTATCGGGCGTTTTAGCCCACGACCAACCCTTTACGTGAAGCAAGATGGAGATTCAATGAAAGAAAAGACGAAGCGAAGCGGGAAAACAGTTCAACATAACTCACATTTATTTCGCGATGAACGGGAAGCACACATATACAATTACACCAAAAGCACATGTAAAAGGAGAAGACAATGCAATATTACACAAAAAGCAAATGTAAAAGAAGAAACACAATGCAGAGCTATCCGACTACCGAGCACACGGCAACACTTATACAATTTTACTTCACAGACGGCGCCGACAACACGTATACCCAAAGCAAAAGAAAAGAACCACCCTCCAGGATGAGGCGGGCCTGGGGCCGAGACCGTGTCGGGCCTACCGTCTGATGGTGAGACGCAAAGTGGCGGTGGCGCCTCAACTCCGCGGGCCTCGCGGACAGTGTCTGGTAGGGGGTGGGAAAGGGGCCCCCTTGTCGCACTATCTCAGCGCGGGGGGAAACAGGAGGGGGTTGTTGATGCTCGGGGGGGATGGCGGATATCACCCTGTCTCGGGTCCCGCGACGAGCGTCTCCTCCTCGACCTCGGTCGCGTTGCTGGCCTCTCCCTCTGCAGCTCCCGGCACCGACGCGAGCACCCCCTCGTCCGCCTTCGCCGTCGCCACCTCTCCACAGCTCCGTCTAACCGCCCTCTCCGTCTCCTCTCTTGGCTCATCCCAACTCTTCACTCTTGACTTCTCCCCTCCGAACCCACAACTGCCAACTCGACTCAACTTGACTGACGAACGCAGCCGTTTATATAAGCCCCGTGGCTTCGCTCCTTCACCTTTGACCCTCTGCCTCCGACCCTTCACCTCTCTAACTGGCTCCCCATTGGACCGAGGAAAAGTGGGCGTGAATGCTTTTTGATCCATGAATTTGCATATAGCGTCCTCACTCCAACGCCCTGGAGGCGGGGCCAAATCGCCCCAGCTCGCCGATAGGATGGAACAGAAGTGGGCGTGAGTCGTTTTTGATCTGTTTTTCTCGGAAAGTCTGTGATGTCTCTGAACACGCTGCTCGGTGCGCGCCCCACACGAGTCCAGCATCGGCGCCCACAAGTGGCGTGGGAATGACGGTGATGCGATGGTGGCGATTTGTGACGGTAAAGGTCGTGGCTGTTGTTGTGAAGCGGCGTTGTGGTTGGTGGTTGTTGTTGTGAAGCGGCGTTGTGGTTGGTGGTTGTTGTTGTGATGGCTGTTGAGACGTGGTTGGTGGTGGTAGTAATGGCGGCTGGTCCAAAATAAAGATAGTAAAAGAAAAACGGCTATCCTGAAGAGTCGCAGCCCGAGTGAATGACATTTATTCCCTCTAGACAACGGGTTTGGGCCTAACTACACATATACTTACAGAGATATCTCACCTAAGGGACCTGAATGGTGGTTTACGAATTTCGTCAACCACAACAATATATATATATATATATATATATATATATATATATATATATATATATATATATATATATATATATATATATATATATATATATATATGTATATATATATATATATGTATATATGTATATATATGTATATATGTATATATATATATATATATATATATATATATATATATATATATATGTATATATATGTATATATATATATACATATACATATATATATATATACATATATATATATATACATATATATATGTATATATATATATATATATATATATATATATATATATGTATATATATATATATATGTATATATATATATATATATGTATATATGTATATATATATATATATATATATATATATATATGTATATATATATATATATATATATATATATGTATATATATATATATATATATATATATATATATATATATATATATATATATATATATATATATATATATTGTTCCAGATGTGGGGTCAGGGGTTATCATGGATGAGGTAGGAGAGGAGGGGAATGAGGTACCCCCATATTTGCATCGCCATCAACCGGCCCTGAAGCCTTGTTGTCCCTCTCTGGAAAGGGAAGGGTAATCGCCAAGACTGCAACAACGACCGAGAGGTGACGCTGCTCTCAGTGCCGGGCAAGGTCTTTGCTCAGATAATTCTTGATTGGGTTCACCACCATCTGCTTGAGCACCAGCATCCAGAACAGTCAGGCTTTACACCAAAGAGGTCAACGATTGACCGTATCTTTGCTCTTCGGGTCCTCACCGAATGCAAATGAGATTTTTGGCAGGGGCTGCTTTCAGCCTATGTTGATCTCTGTTAAGCGTTCGATTCAGTGAATCGGGATGCCCTCTGGAGGATTCTTGGTCTTCGTTGGGTGCCACCAAAACTGATCAATCTGATGTCTGAACTATACTCTGGCACTGAGAGTGCTGTGAGATGTGGTGGTACCATCTCTTACTTATTTCCAGTTGTTACTGGAGTTAATCAGGGGTGTGTACTGGCCCCCACACTCCTTGTGAGTGGAGGAGGCCAATGGGCTGACCACATGCCTCATGGTTGCAGCAGGTTGATCAGTATCTCAAGGAGATGGGGATAGGCCAGGCATCTGCCTGGGGGATGGCCAGACGAAGGCCCCTAGAGTACCGAAGGAAAGTATATGCAGCGCCGCGCTGCTCTGGCACAGGTGCCCATTCCTGACCTGACCTTTAACTCCACACTGCAAAATTACTACAACTACGGGGGCAATGACATTTTTTGCTTTTTAGTTGTTCACAACTAAATAAAATCAAGCACAATGATAGGTCTTTACAATCACGAGTAAAGATAATTTTTTTACTTCTTCTTTACACATCCACTTTAAAGAAGTTATGTACACATCCACTTTAAAGTTATAGGAAATGTACACATCCACTTTCGTACAATCAACATCACCTCTGTGTTTATGTACATTTTCAAAACTAAAACAACACTTTGAAAACTGAACAGGTACATTTTCATGACAACGAAAATACTCATGATTAACATTTGAAATCATTAATTGAAAAAAGTTGTCCATTTGTTGGCGTTTTGTATGTGCTGTTTGCTATCAAGCTGTCCAGGGGTGTGTTCAGTTACCAAGCAGCTTGCTGGCGCTTACAAAGCCAGCCGTTCCTTATTAACGCTTTTGAATGGAATGCTTGCTTGCTTGCTTAAGCCACTTGATGAGCACTCCACAAGAAACAAGGTAACTGAACACACCCCTGATTCATTACATGGAGATGAGGACAAACATCTATACCATGAATTCTTTCAGCCATTTGGATGAACTCGTCCTTCAGGGGCATATTTTGACACAAGTGGCAAGTTAGAGGCAACGAGGAAAGTTAGAGGTTGTTCGAAATCGAAAGCGGGTTTAAATTTAATTATTTATTTTTCCCAAACGTGGTTAAAATCCTGTGAAAATTCCTTCGTGGGAGGGTTGAGTGGAAGGGGTGGGAGGAAGAAAGGGAAGGGGTGGGGTGGAAGTCCAGAAGGAGTGGATGGGGTAAGAGGAGGCAGGGGAAGGAGTGCGGTGGTAGTCCAGAAGGAGGTCGTGGGGTGAGAGGGGGAGTGGAAGGGGTGAGAGGAGGGATCCTGCATTGCCCAGTACCCATACTAGTATATAGGGTGAACCCAAAAAATATACAACTTTTAAAATGCTTCCTTTGATCCAAAAAAGCAGTAATATTGTCACTAATGCTTCATCTCTTGTTGCAGAGATCCTGAAGTTTATTTTGATACCAAGCAAGCGCCAGAAAAATGCCAAGACTGACTGTACAACAATGGACGAAAACCGTTGAACTTTGGCACCAGACGAAAAGTGTCATACAGGTGCAACATCTTTACTCGAGACATTTCGGTATCCACTTGCGCCATGCACCAAACTTCCGGACAATAAAGTGCACCATTGCAAAGTTTACCAATGTGGTAACCATCTGTGACCTTCACAAGGGTCACAGTGGTCGGAAGAGGACAGGTCCTAGTGAAGAAAATGTGGAAATGGTGAGACAGGCGTTCTTTCAGAGTCCAAAATAATCGATTCGACGACTTTCTGCAGAGACAAACATTCATAAGAGCAGCATTCAGAGGATCCTTCACCAAGACATTCATGCCTTTCCATGCAAAATTCAAACGGAAACGGCGCTGACTGATGAACAGAAATGCAAACGACTAGAGTTTGCAAATTGGTTCTCAGGAAAGTTGGAGGAAGATGCAGACTTCCTCAAAAAACTTCACATGACGGAAGAATGCCATGCTCACTTGTCCGGGGAGGTAAACAAGCAAAACTTTCGGTACTGGGGAACTGAAAATCCTGGTAATGCATCAACTGAACTTGTCCCTCGATCTGTTCTCTAAGTCACCATGTGGGTGGCGGTTGGTTGGTATGGGATAATTGGTCCATACTTCTTTGGAGATGACCATGGACGCACTTGCACGGTAAACCAGAGGAACTATCGCACAATGATTCAGGAATTCTATCTGCCTGAGCTACGTACTCAGGTCCGTAGGAGAAAGAACCTGATCCATATGAGAACCCAGTGGTTCCAGCAGGATGGGGGACCGCCCCATACAGCCAGGGAAACAAGGCGTTTAATCAACCAACATTTTGAGGGCCACTTTATCTCCCTCTACGAAGACGTTGATTGGACACCGTATTCCCCTGACCTTACTCCTCCAGACTTCTTCTTGTGGGGGTATCTCAAGGACAGGATCTATGGAAACCCTCGGCCTCAGACTCTTGATCAGCTGAAGGAAAACATCCACCGAGAAATCCAGAACATTCCTCAGGAAACGTTTCCCAAAGTGATGGAGAACATGACAATGCGTTTGCAAGCAGTGATCGGACAACGTGGAGCCTACGTCGAACATGTAGTCTAAAAGAAAACGACGATTCTTCCAAAATTAAAATTTTGGTGGCAATTTTGACATTGGTACAATAAACTTCAACCTTTCAGCTTTCTATTCAGCCATATATATTTTTTAGAAATATATGTTATGACCATCCTCTTTGCAGATGAAAAGTTGTATATTTTTTTGGGACACCCTGTGTATATATATATATATATATATATATATATATATATATATATATATATATATATATATATATATATATATATATATATATATATATATATATATATATATATATATATATATATATATACAGTGGGGAGAACAAGTATTTGATACACTGCCGATTTTGCAGGTTTTCCCACTTACAAAGCACGTAGAGGTCTGTAATTTTTATCAGAGGTACACTTCAACTGTGAAAGACTGAATTTAAAACAAAAATCCTGAAAATCACATTGTATGATTTTTAAATAATTAATTTTCACTTTATTGCATGAAATAAGTATTTGATCACCTACCAACCAGTAAGAATTCCGGCTCTCACAGACCTGTTAGTTTTGTCTTTAAGAAGCCCTCCCATTCTCGACTCATTACCTGCATTAACTGCACCAGTTTGAACTCGTTAGCTGCATAAAAGACAGCTGTCCGCACTCAATCAATCAGACTCCAACTTCACCAAAATGGGCAAGACCAGAGAGCTGTCTAAGGACATCAGGGACAAAATTGTAGACTTGCACAAGGCTCGGATGGGCTACAGGACAATAAGCAAGCAGCTTCGTGAGAAGGCAACAACTGTTGGTGCAATTATTAGAAAATGGAAGAAGTTCAAGATAACAGTCACACTCCCTCAGTCTGGGGCTCCATGCAAGATGTCACCTCGTGGAGCCTCAATGATCATGAGAGGTGAGGGATCAGCCCAGAACTACATGGCAGGACCTGGTCAATGACCTGAAGAGAGCTGGGACCACAGTATCAAAGAAAACCATAATTAACGCACTACGCCGTCATGGATTAAAATCCTGCAGCGCATGCAAGGTCCCTCTGCTCAAGCCAGCGCATGTCCAGGCCCGTCTGAAGTTTGCCAATGACCATCTGGATGATCCAGAGGAGGAATGGGAGAAGTTCATGTGGTCTGATGAGACCAAAATAGAGCTTTTTGGTTTAAACTCCACTCGCCGTGTTTGGAGGAAGAAGAAGGATGAGTACAACCCCAAGAACACCATCCCAACCGTGAAGCATGGAGGTGGAAACATCATTCTTTGGGGATGCTTTTCTGCAAAGGGGACAGGACGACTGCACCGTTTTGAGGGGAGGATGGATGGGGCCATGTATCGCGAGATCTTGGCTCACAACCTCCTTCCCTCAACAAGAGCATTGAAGATGGGGCATGGCTGGGTCTTCCAGCATGACAACGACCCGAAACACACAGCCAGGGCAACTAAGGAGTGGCTCCGTAACAAGAATCTCAAGGTCCTGGAGTGGCCGAGCCAGTCTCCAGACCTGAACCCAATGGAAAATCTTTGGAGGGAGCTGAAAGTCTGTGTTGCCCAGCGACAGCCCCGAAACCTGAAGGATCTGGAGAAGATCTGTATGGAGGAGTGGGCCAAAATCCCTGCTGCAGTCTGTGCAAACCTGGTTAAGAACTACGGGAAACATCTAATCTCTGTAATTGCAAACAAAGGTTTTTGTACCAAATATTAAGTTCTGTTTTTCTGATGTATCAAATACTTATTTCATGCAATAAAATGCAAATTAATTATTTAAAAATCATACAATGTGATTTTCAGGATTTTTTTTTAAGATTCCGTCTTTCACATTTGAGGTGTACCTATGATGAAAACTACAGACCTCTACGTGCTTTGTAAGTGGGAAAACCTGCAAAATCGGCAGTGTATCAAATACTTGTTCTCCCCACTGTATATATATATATATATATATATATATATATATATATATATATATATATATATATATATATATATATTTATATATATATATATATTTATATATATATATATATATATATATATATATATATATATATATATATATATATATATATACACAGTATATGTATTGTTGCGGGCCGGCGGGGTCGGGTGAGAAGATCACTTGCTGGGGGAAGCTACGTCGATTCCCACCAGATTCCCTAGAATTGTAGGCCGTTGCTCACGGATAATTCCATGACGCGGTAGGTCGCTTCACCTACCGTGGAGGCCAATAACTCAACCGCATGACCTGGGGTCCTTCCGGCTATGGAATTGGGTTACCTAATTAACCACGCGGTTTAACCACCGGGGAACCACGCCCTCGGTATGCCTTGTCCGAACCGGTTCACTCTACCGGATCGGATCACCTTTCTGGATCGGATGCAGCCGAGCGACACTGCCAAGGACGTACCGGCGAGAAGGAACGGACCGTTGGGAATAAGACCCGGCTCAACCTGGATTCGAACCATGCTGGACCAATGAGGGAAAAGCCAAAGGCGAGCTGGAAACATTTCTGCAATAATTATTTATTCACAGCAAGCGAGGAAAAGTATGTGGCACAACAAAGCTTTTTGGGTATCTAATGCAGGGAAAGAGGAGAGGTGTGTGGGGGGTGCGACAATTATACAAGCAACTTAATAAAGCAGACAGTGCAGACTTGATGCGAGATTATTCACAGTAACAATAAAAGATCTTCTTCAGGCTTGCTTAACAGACAGGCGCCAGCACACTCAGACACGCACACAGAAAAGGAAACCCCAATGAAAAAGGGACTTTTGCAGCCAGGGAGGGAGGGGGTTGAGGTTATAGTTTTTGGTACCTGGGTGGTTTTGGGGAAGGATGCTCCGTGGTGCGGCACCCGACAAGGGCCGCGTTGTTCTGGCCACAGCCGCACGTGTGGAGATCGTGTTCCGAACAGGAGGAGCTTGAATAGAGAAGGGAGGAGTCCAGAGGGCGAGGGTGGAGCAGTAGGCGGGACCAGGCAGGAGGCGGTTCGATGTCGTGTGGACAGAGACGAGATTCAGGAACACTAACTTCTTCTACAATTCTCAACACACTTCACTCCTTCAATTCCTCAATTCCTCAATTCCTTTTCCATTCTCCTCAATTCCTCCTCAATTCACGGAGGATCCCTCCGTCTTTATAGAGCCCGGAGCTAGGGGAGGAGCCATGTCGAAACAAACGTCATCGTCCGAGCCGGGCATTCCGACTGGCTCCGACCCTTCAGGTGGTCCGCCTTCCTGGGTTGGGTTTCGGCCAGATGCCGGTATAGCCCACCAACCTGGGTGCAAAACGTACGTGACACGTCGCACATGTCTGGCCTTTGGCAGATGGATGGTGGTGCAGCTTAAAGCGTTTGTCCAGCCGAATGTGCGCGTCGGGATTTTGCCTCACAAAACGAGACTCCGGGTAGACGGTGGTACGTTGTGGTAAGCAGGACGAGGGTAGCAAGCGAGGCAAGGCACCATGGATTGTCATGCTGTGCTCAGCGAGACGAGGGAAGCAAGCGAGCCAAATTTACATCAGAAAATAAAAGGAGGGAATAAAATAAAAGGGAAAAATGATTTATTTACCTAACTACGAGGTGTGTTCAAAAAGTATCCAACCTTAATTTTTCGTGCGTAAACAAATGAAGCTAGGGAGGCGTGGTTTGGTGCACTATGTAGGTGATCCTAATTCGTATGCGTGAATATTTTCCCGCCTGCAGAAGCTGTCAGTTGCCGACAGACCGCCGATGAGTGAGGAAGTGTAAGTGAGCGCCGTCGGATTTTCGTTTTTGACAAAATGACGGAAAAACTTGAACAACGCTACTGCATCAAATTTTGTGTAAAGCTTGGCGATTCCCAAGTGGAAACGATCCGCAAGATTCAACAGGCCTTCGGGAATGAAGCAATGGGCACCACACAGATAAAAGAGTGGTACAACCGCTTCAAAGATGGTCGCACATCAGTGGAAAGTGAAGCACGTTCTGGTAGGCCCTCAACATCCCGAAATGAGATCGTCATTGACCAAGTGAGGACCCTGTTGATGCAGGATCGTCGAATCACGATCAGAGAACTTGCAGACGAAGCGGGCGTCAGCATTGGATCCGTTCATTCCATTTTGACTGAGCAGTTGGGCTTAAGGAGAATCTCAGCAAAGTTCGTGCCAAAGCTGCTAACGATCGAGCAGAAGCAACTCCATTTGGAGATTGCAAAGGACATGCTGGAGACTGTGAACAGCGATCCCAACTTCTTCAACACAGTGATCACTCGCGATGAGACCACAGTGATCCGTCATTTTGTCAAAAACGAAAATCCGACGGCGCTCACTTACACTTCCTCACTCATCGGCGGTCTGTCGGCGACTGACAGCTTCTGCAGGCGGGAAAATATTCACGCATACGAATTAGGATCGCCTACATACGTGTACCAAACCACGCCTCCCTTGCTTCATTTGTTTACGCACAAAAAATTAAGGTTGGATACTTTTTGAACACACCTCGTAATAGCCCATCGCAACACACTCCAGGCCTGTCGCCAGGGCTCAGTTTTAAGGGGGACATATAAACTGGATGGGGGGGCACAATTATAATATTTAATTTTTTGATAACCCGGTATGCTATTGTATTCATGCAGCATTGACGCATCTATACTGAGGTTGCAGTCACATACTAAGCAAATTGATCTCAGCTAGATTTAATATGTTCCGATGTTTTTGGCCGAAAATTATTCGAATACAGGAGAGCCGCAACAAACTGGCACATTCACAATGCAGATATTCAATGATTAGACAATTGGCACCAATTGCGGTGCACTTATACACAAGGTGTTGTCAAGATTTGGCATTAGAAAATGAATATACCAGAGATACAATGACTAAACGGGGGAGGTTGGCACCGGAATCAATGCACTTTCAAATAAGATACAGTCGGCTATGCTCTGCGATCATCACGTTAAACTATCAACAGCAAATACGACCAGCCTGAACTGAAGATAGCACAAGGTCCGCATTTAAAGCAGTCAATTACACAGAGGTAAGGTTATGCACAAAGCACTAGATATTGGATATGCAAATCACCAAACATAACATTTAACTTAAACATCAGAAGTACAAAGCAGCCGACCACGGCGGGTGCTGACCACAACCACAACTGCAACCTTTTTCCTTTTCTTAGCCATTTTCGTATATCCATGTCTTTTTCTACTGCTGCTAGCGAGCGCTCTCCGTGACTCGTCCCTCGTGACTCGTGTCACTAATCTCACGACTTGCCAGATTTGATGGTTCACGGTTTTGTTTATTAAATGTTGTATGCACCAACAACAGGTTTTATCTGCATAATTTCAAATGTAAGCACGATTGCAAACACACATATTTTTAACTTTTATTATAAAATTATTTTTGTAAGATGGAGGGGTGTGAAGGTCACACGGTGCACTTCATCTTTAATTATGTAAATTTATGTCTTTTCCTTATTCATATTATGACTATATTACATTTATACATAACACAACTAATCAGGTAACCTGCTTAGTAGGGCCTCCATATCGAAGATGCTGATTGGCTATTCCTTAAAACTAAATGATCCACGATATATACATAAACCACCCACAGCATCGACATGCGACACGAGGTCTTGCGGCTGTCTGTCGTCTTGGCTGCTGGTATTGGTGCTTGCGTTATTATCTTTTATCTTGTGGGCTTGGACTGTATTGTCTTGCCAATTGCTTTTGGAGATGCGCTGGCAAGCGCACACTTATCTCTTGACTCTTCTTCAAAGAAGGATATTATTAAAGAACAGTTTATCCAAGAAGGCCTTATTATTCACCACGTTGAACATCTGGAATAAGGGGTTTTAGTTCACACAGGTGAACTCTTAAACAGCAAGGAGTTCACAGTGGGTGCTCATCCTTTAACACCAAGTTCTTCACAGGGTGCAACAGGGCATAAATGGGTGGCGTACAAGTGGGGGGGGGGGACCACATGCGCCATGGGGGGCATTGCACCCAAATGCCCCTCCATCCTGACGGGCCTGACACACTCCCTTGTCTTCCCACTAGACAAAAGGGAGGGACTTAACTACATGTATATTAATGGAATAACTGACTCGGGACAACTATCTGTTGTATGCATGCAGTTCCGAGAACCGCAACAATATATATATATATATATATATATATATATATATATATATATATATATATATATATATATATATATATATATATATATATATATATATTGTTGCAGACTCGAGGTTCGAGGCTCGCCACGAGGGTAAAGGTTCGGGTCTCTCTTGAATGACCAGTCCTGAGGCCGCCGGGCACAGATACAGGAACTGCGCACACCCGCAGGTTGCGAGGCAAGCACGAACGCCAATTGGCACGGCCAATTCGGGCAGGGTTACACTACTTCGTTTGATACCTAATCTGTGGGTGGCTGGTCAATTAGGGTCACATGCCCTCGATGGGTACTTGCATCAAACTTACCATATGAGGTGCAGCCAAACAGAGCTGCTAAGTACACACCGGCTCATAAGCAGATTGTTGAGGTGGAACTTCCCAGCAAAAGTAGTGGGCAGACCATGCTGGACCAATGGAGGAAAAGATGAAATGAGCTGCGTACATTTATAACAAATAATTTATTACAACAAGGCGAGGAAAATGATGTGGCACAGTAATTGGTTTCCTTCATAGAATATACAGCAGGGGAAGGCAAGGAATTTGTGGTTGTGGCAAAATATAATACAATTATTCATGAAAGAGACAGTGTAGAGTTACCCCGATAATAAACTTCAACAATATTACTTACGTCACACGTTACAGGTGCCATCACATGCACACACACACCTGGGGAAATTAGTTAGCCCAGAGAGAAGAGAAGCATTTGAGGTGTCGGCGACCTCGTTGGACTTGATGCGGTTGACAGACCTACGCAATCCAATCGCTGAGGAAGGGGGAGGAGGGAAGAAAACTGGGGTGTCTACAGTGCATGAGCGGGAGGTTCAAAAATGTGGTGCAGCATGATGCAAGAGGAAGGTGTGAAGTGTGCAAATCGGTGATGCTCTTTTCATGGATGAGGCTCAGACTGAGAAATGATGCATGAGAGAAAGCTTAATTTGGGACGTGTTTGAAAGTCTGTAAGTGGTAATGAATATTTGCTGCAGAACGCAGCTGAAGCCGAGTGCTGATGACCCGGTAGCCGCACCCCGCCAGGCTCCCAAGCTGAAAATGGCCTTAGTTTCCTCCGAGCCTGGGCACATGACACAGCTCTGCAATTAACATTGTCCAAGGGTTTTTGTTTGCGCTCTTCGGCCCTGAACATGCGCTGAACTCCGTTTGAGTGTTATTATTTAGTGGAACACCTGACGTATCCGGATGTCATTGAACAAATCCCAATGCAAGTTTGCACTTCAAATTACATGCCGAAGTTCCACGACGTGTAATGTCCTTCATTCCACTGACATCCTCAGAGACTGTGGTGAGCGTCCAGGTAGCTAACTATGGTTGGAGCAGTTTATAGTGGTTGTTGTGAGGCAGAGGAAGTGCTGTGGCATTTGTGGAGAAGGTATTGAAATGTTGGGAGTGGTTGCGGCAACTGTAGTGAGGAGACTTAAGCGGATGAGGTGATTGTGGTGAGGAGACAGAGCGTAGGTTGTTGTGGGGCTTTTTTGAGAAGGCATTTGCAGTGATCATGGTGAGCATTGTTGTGTGTGATGAGCGTGGTGTGGGTCTGAGGTGAGGCATCAGTTAGTTTATGGCATGCCGTTTGAACAGGGAAATGGCATTAAAATGTTAAAATGGTATTTACTTCAGTACATACAAGGTCAATACAATGATTCCTTTATACAGCGAATGCAACCTTACATTATCAAGTGTGCCAAGCAAGGTTTGTGTGGTCGAATTAACCTCCATTAGAACCACCTCAACCTCATTTGAGCAGATTGACATTAAGTCCTATAATTTATGAGCTTTCCAACCAAGCCATTTATAAGCCAAATTATAAATTTACCAAAAGGATTTGGAAATCCATGGTGCACTTGCCTGCTGAAACAGATGTGTTTCGTGATAAAACGAAACAAAATCTCGAGCAGTTTTATCACCACGGGTACAGAAACGATTAAAGTCGCTCGTCCGGAACTGCACGCTCAGGTGTTAGAAAATGCCAATATTGAGCCATTTTAGCCAACGACAACACTCGAGTGAGCCCGTCGGATCCACCAAACTCCTCGGCACTGGCAGTCCAGCTGGGTTGACCTTTCGATGAAGAAAACTGCGAGCGAGTTACAAGGAAACAGAAGAGTGAAGAAAACGTTTTTCTCAGAGTTCCGTGCATCAATCGTGAAGGTTTTCCCTGACAAAGGTGACCGCTTGCTGGAAATTCAGAATCAATGCGAGCACATTTGACCATTATTGCCCAAGAATAGGATGGCTTGCTGGAGAGATGCAGCCTGATAAACGAGAGAAGATTTGTGGATATTCTTCCGGAGTGTGGGTGAGCTTGCTGGAGATGTGGCATCAACATGGAAGTTTGGCTATTTTACTCCCAAAAGGTGGGTGGACATGCTGGAGATGCGGGATCATCAACATGTCAAACCTTGAATGCTTTGCTCTGAGTGGGAGTTCTTAGTAGAACTGTGGGATCAACAAGATAAACTCTGACTATATTTTCAGAGAGTGGGAACGTTTGCTGGAGGTGCAGGATCAACATACAAAATGGGTGATTTTTTTTTCTGCCCGTGGATGCAATGGAGCAACAGCTGGAAAGCGGCATCAACACAACAAGATTTCAGCATTTTCCCACACAGTAAATGCTTGCTGAGATGCGGGATCGATGCGAGAACATTTGTTGGGGTTTCACGACTCGGTGCACGCACATGCTGTTTTTCCATAAATCTGTTTCTCACAACTCCAATCCTTTATTTAACAGTAACAACTATTCCTGAAAGATTACATGAACAGTAAAAGGGGGTTGTAAATATTACTAATTCTCCGAAACCTGAAATTAACGAGCTTAAGCGCAACCCTTAAAATAGTTATTTACCAAAAGTAAAAACCTCATGAACTTATTAGTAACTGATAGATTTTTTTCCGACTGCCCAGAACAACAGCTGGGCTTTGTTCTTCAAAAGGATTTTCAACACCTGCAACCTGGAAGCTTTATAAATGGTGTGTCCTCAACCTCTGTCATGGGTCTACATTAGGAGATCAGCACAGGATGGCCGAGAGGTACACACACTCAACTCCAAGATGTCGAGCCTGTGTTTGAATCCTGGCCTAGCTATAAACTGTCATCATGGTGTTTTACAGGCAGAGCGATTCATCAGTGTGTGTGCCGTCCCTATGAAGAACGTTAAACTGGCGACCCATCTGCCTGTATTAGTTTGTGAACGTGAAAGATCCCATGGTGTCCTTCGTGAAGAGTAGGCAAGCTATCACCAGTGCCATGGGCAAATTACAAATTCCCACACTAACTCCAGAGGTCATGGCATCAGTGGTATAGCCGCACCCTCAGCCAATATTGTTACCCACAGTCTTGTAACAAGAGAAGTAGTAGATACACAACCTTCGCTGTGCCCACACAGTCAATCAACCAAGCACAGCAACCTCACAATATTCAAACTTAATATTCATTGCTTCATACTACTGTTACGAATTTGGAATTTGATTGCACACAACATACAGGTTCCTTTAGTCAGCTATGTCGATAAGTGCTTGTTCCGTAGATAGCTCACCCTCCATTGTTTAAATGTTTAGAAATCGATTAGATGCGCTGCGGATCGATTTAATAGTTAGGGAGCGAACAATGGAGATGTCCCTCCCCCTCTTCTGCGAAGAGGAAGAAGAGCCCTTCCGTCCCATGATTCATGACGTCAACAACTCCCTCCCACCCGTGGTTGAGCGGGGGATGGAGCACGAGGGCATGAGTCATGAGTCACGCCGGGAGCGGGGGAAGGGCGGAAGAGGATAAGGAAGAGATCCTCGAGTTGGTTCGTGTTAGGGGGGGTTGTTCAGTAGAGCTTCGGTTTGTGCTTGGCTGGTTGTTTAGTAGAGCTTCAGCCACGGCTTGGCTCAGGTGGAGATTTTTTGGAGAGCTGCTTTGTTTGGAAGAGAGTTGAGCCGGTTGCTCGACTCGAGCTGCGAGTGGTGGCTTCTTCTTCTTGGTTCGTGGAGCTCTTTGTTCTCCGTTTGGTTCCCGGCTTGGTGCGACTCGTCAGCCTCTTCTTGGAGGTGGTTCCTCGGGGAAGCGATGCATCGATGGGAAGGATCAGCGCCTCGTCTCACCAGCATGTGTTGAGAAGCGCGGGAGGATTTGCTGGAGCTCGGGAAGGATCGCGGCTCACGGCGATTGGATCCAGCTCGCTCTCGCTGGAGCCCGGGCCCGAACAACTTGAAGACCACACAAGGTGGAGAGGTTTAAGATAGGCTCTGGGTTTCAGCTCACCTGTCCTCCAAGCTGGAGCCCATTATTAAAGGCCTCAGCCACCATTTCTTGGGTGTGTGTGTGCGTACGTGTGTCCCTGGGCCCGTGTCTACTAAATAGTAAAAACTGTTAAGTGATTGTGTAGAACGGTTGTAGTTCTCCTGTCATGCGTGTTAGCCTTGTATAATTGCATGTGTTTTGCCTTGTTTAATTGCATACGTGCATGCCTGCTGACGTACTTTATTACAATAAATGTCCTTGTGTGAATGTAAACCTGTTCGTTGCGTCCTCTTCCTCCATTGAACCGCCGTATTGCATTCGGAATAATAGTTGGTTTTTAAATAGCCGGTGAAGTGATCTGGTCCAACGGGGCTCGCGATAACACCCCACTCGGTTATCCCAAAACGGAGCGAGTTGCATTAAGCGGCTCGTGTCCCAGCGACCCATTGAGGTACAATCTCTCGGTAATCTACCCGCGCGAATAATTAGGTAAATTGAAGATTTGGCGATCGGACCCTGTAGCGCACGGGTAGAGTACAGACAAGGTTGTGGTGTGGTACAAAACACACCCGTGGCTGGTTTTCGGCGTTGATCCGGAAAGCCGCGACTGGATTGTCCATTCGGTGGGCGAGATGGCCGCCATTGGCTGAACGCGGTCGTTTGCACGCCGGCGGGCGGAGAATCTACAACACTATATACGTGTGTGTGTGTGTGTATATATATATATATATATATATATATATATATATATATATATATATATATATATATATATATATATATATATATATATATATCCATAAATACATATAAACAGAAGACCAACCAACATCTCTCACCTGTGAATGGAGGCAAAAGACAATTAGCTCTCACCTAATCAACTAAACCCAGGTGGTGATGATTATAAAAAATAAAATGACACCTCCCATCCTCCTCGAGCCGAACAATCTGCATAAAGCAACCAAGAAGGCCTATGCAAGGTCAGCACTTTGCTGTTTTGAATCATTCCCAGAGGTCCTCAACAGCTATAAAGACATTCACAAATAGTACACACATGAGAATCCCAATGTTACACACCGCCTGAGGCGATTTTCAAATTTTAAAAATAGGAAAAAAAAAATCGATTTTCAAAATAGGTAAACCCCGCACGGACACATCCAGAGACAAACACCGCCTGGAGATAAACACCACCCGGACACGTCCAGAGACAAACATTGTCCAGCAACAAAAACTGCTTGGACACATCCGGAGATAAACACCACCCGGACATGTCCGGAGACAAACACTGCCTGGAGATAAACACCATCCAGACACGTGCAGAGACAAACACTGTCCGGACATGTCTGGTGATAACTACTGCCTGGACAATTCCATTGATAAACACCGTGCAGACATAAGCACCATCAGGAGATAACCACCTTCTGGACACATCCGAAGATAACCAGTCTGGATTATCAAATAATGTGCAAATACAACACTCTGGACATTGATGAGCATTCCCGCTTAAATTCTGTAAGTTCTAGAATCTCTTCACCTGAGTCGATTTTCAAAATTTTAAATGCAGAATTGACCTTCGCAGCAGTTCTGAGTGCTTAAAAAAGAAG
>NC_140976.1:48273744-48283744 GCF_056783735.1 Eptatretus burgeri
GCGGCACAACATTCATTCGAAAGAAAAGCAGGAAAAAGACCCCATCAAAGGCAATGGGGTCAGACTGACCTCTTGGGTCTTTATGGCGTGGGACTTGGCAGACCGAACGAGTCCCACGAGACCATTGCAGATTACCTGCACCCTCGTGGTGTCTGGCTTGGGCGACCCGCGACGTCCCGTCCCCACAGCAGCTAGCGTAGCCCGGTCGAGCTCGGGCCTTCCATGTGGCAGGCGAGCTCTCTCTGGCTCTCTCCACACGAACGCGCTTGGGCGACCCGCGATGCTCCTTCCCCACGGCAGCTTGCATAGCCGCGGTCGAGCTCGGGAGCTCGGGCCTTGCCAAGTGGCCGGGTGATTCGGTCTCAGTCGGCAACTCGTTTGAGAGGAACGAACGGGTCTTTGCTCTCTTCGACTTGATGCTCTGAAAGAACCCGTCCGTCCCTCAGTGATGCTCGAACTGCGCCGAAGCCCGATCACCTCGGACTGCCTGTCGCTGGCTGGCGAGCTCTCTCTGGCTCTCTCCACACGAACGCGCGGTTTCGCGCGACACAGCAGGCAAGGCTGCACCTCCAGCTCGCGTCTCCTTCGCGACGCCGGACTCTCCACTGACTGCAAGCTCCAAGATCCCGACACGAGCCCAGACTTCCACGCAGCTCCTTGGCTTCTGGCTTCCTCCCGACTCCCCGACCTCTCCAGACTGACTCAGACCGACCGATCAACTCAACTCGACCCAACTCGAACGCGAGCATGGCGCTCTGCTCGTCCTTTTATAAGGCTGGTGAGACGCGGTTTGGCCTCCAATCCTCAACCTCTGACCTCTGCGCGAAAAACGGACCTGCGCGAGATCACCAAGCCTCTCGATCCGATCGCCTCTGACCTCTGCGCGGAAAGCGGACGTGCGCGAGATCACCAAGCTTGATCCGATGAGCAAACGTCCTGCGTCGGCCTGCAGCGACGCCACTCGATGCGGACTCGCCGCGGCTGGCGCAAAGATGGCGTCGTTTCGGAGACGAAGGTGAGGCAATGTTTGTGGTGTGGAGATGTTGACGGTTGCTGGCGAAGTGGTGAGGATGGCGTGGTTTGGTGAGAGGCAGGTGTGGTTGTGGTGGTAGAAGGCGGTTGGTCTGAAGCGGTTGTTGAGAGCGATGTTGGTGGTAGGGGTGGTTGTTGTGAAGCAGTTGTTGAGAAAGATGTTGTTGGTGGACGTGGTTGGTCCAAAATAACGATAGTAAAGAATAACGGCTAACTCAAAGATCACAGCTCGGTTCACATGAATAGTTCCCTTTAAACAACGGTGGAGAAATCTATCTGAACACGAACTTATCGGCCTAACTGATCTCGGGACCTTTATGGTGTTCTGTCAATTTCCACAGCCATAACAAAATATATATATATATATATATATATATATATATATATATATATATATATATATATATATATATATATATATATATATATCGATAATCCAAGCCACCTGGGTTTCGTTGATTAGGTGAGAGTTGATTGGTTGTTCCCTTCATTCACAGGTGAGAGGTGTCGGTGGTCTTTCTTTCTTTATATATTGACTGCTTTTTACGTCTGCATGTGGTGCATGCATGGGAGCCTCATTGATATGCATTGCTGTCTAAGCTGTTGCTGATGATTCGCCAATAAGCAATGAAACTGGTCCGGTAGCAGAGATGGTGTGTAGCATTGGGATTCTCATGTGTGTACTATGTGTGAACATCTTTCTAGTTGTTGAGGAACTCTAGGAAGGGTTCGAAAGAGCATAGCACTTACCTTGTGTAGGTCTTCCTGGGTTGCTTTAAGCAGCTTCTTCGGCTGGAGGAGTGTGGGCGAGGTCAATTGTTTTCTAATCCTGCCACCTCGGTTTTGTTGATTTGGTGAGAGTTGATTTGCCATTCACAGATGAGAGATGTCGTGGGTCTTTCTACATATAGATATTAGTTATGTAGTTTTATTTCCATTCAAAATGCCATCACATATAAGACTACAATGGTCCTCGGTGGAGAATATACCCTCCGCCAGGCTAAACAGTTTACGTTTTGTATCCCACTGATAGGCCGGATCTGCATCTGTATCTAATCAGATATCCTGAACCAAAATCGAATCAGCTTGTTCTTGTCATCGACCAAACTCATCCCCCTAGTTTTGTCATAATCTGTCCAAAACTTTTTGAAATAGCTTGCTGTATATTGTTTTTGGCCTCATCTCTGAATGATGAAGAATGACTTAGGATATTACAATCGAAACAATTCGTCCATGTCACACACTCATCCTGTCCACCAAGTTTCGTCCGAATCTGTCCATAACGTTTTGAGATATCCTGCTCACAGACAGACAGACAGACAGACAACCAGACAGGGATGCAAACTCAAGCTCTGTGCACCTTTCGTGACGGAGGGAAATATGAGATAATAATAGATGAGCGAACGCACAGTTTACCTTGCAGATTTCTCACACATTACCTCAGCACCTACATTAAATTTACCATTGATTCAAACTGTTATTCAAAGAGAGAACCTGTCATTTTGACGGATACCCCACATACTCTACTGCACCCCTCCATCCTCCTTCCCACCCCTCAGTACACACTCTACAACACCCCCTCCCACGAGTGACTACTGAAAATGTTTTAAAACGTATTCACTTCAATGCTTCATGAACAATGTTTTTAATGCATGTACGCGTACACGTGCACGCACCATTCTCTCAGTTGTAACTTGCATTGTGAGTGCAAGGCTTTGTGCCGTTTGATCTTTCTTTTTCTCTGCAAATGGATAAGCGGTACACAAACAGTATTCTGTGCCATATTGTGTATTTTTCTCATTAGGATCCGATTTGAATAGCTATGGAACCCATGCACAACCTCTTTTTAAAACAATAAGTGACCCCCAAAAATTAAATCAAGAGTGCGAGATTGAAGGTTCAGCATTTGGTCCTCTTGGAGATAAAGACCCAAAACTCCCCCTCTTTGGATTCTTGCTTGGCAGGTGCAATGTAATTGTTTTTCTTTCACTCGAGCAAACCTTCACGTCTGTGATGTCTCAGGCTGAATTTAACACTTACATCATCACTTCATTATGCTGTTGCCTACGAGGTAGGACGTGCTCGTTAAAGGAAAGTTTTGTGAACCTCGTGTTTCCTAATCAGACAAGTCTGTTTATTTCATCCTGCAGTATTCACTTTGCATTCCCATCATTTATCAATTTTGTTCTTTGACACACTTGTTATCTCATTTACTGACCAACCGTCCATGGACAAGTTATATATGTGCCCCTGATGAACCCGAAAGCAGGAATTTGTGTGCACCAATATAAACCCAAAGACATATTCTGGTGAAATATAACACAGGATCTTTTATATTCACATGCTTGAATGACCTCTCCGAGGTTGCTGAAAATACTTCCTCTTTGGAATGAATTGTGTTGTGCAGCACTCGATCCCTGTACTGATAGGCAGACTGCAGGGGTGTCTGCTGATCTGGAATCGATTAGATGCTGCTCTGAAAAATTGAGCAGGTCGTTCAAGCCTGGAAAATTTCAGTCTTACCCGATCACTCCCGAAGGATCAACAAATTAACCCATCGATCTATTTCCATAGTCATCCACTTGAAGAGGTTTGGTCGCTTGAACTTCTAGGTGTCACCATCAGCCACGGCCTCACCTGGTTCAACCATATAGTAAAGCTGGCCTCCAAAGCCAGCTACCGACTGGGCATTCTCCATCATTCCAAGTAATTAATTGAAAAATCAAAACTATTCACAAAATGATTCAAAACTATTCACATATTTGTTCATAGATCAATGGGGTAGAGCTCGTAAAATGGGCTGGGGCCCAGGCATCACATCTATCTCTCCTGGAATCTGTGGGTTCTAAAACACTCAACAGTATTGGCATCTCTGGAAATGAGGCACATGGCTTGTGGCTCTCACATCACAGACAGGTTGGTGGCCTTGACATTTCAGTGCCTCTCCTCTGGACTTGCTCCCTCTGACCTTTGACCCAGCCCTACTCCTCCAGAACGAACACATTCCTTCGATAACCCTCTCCTTGTTAAACTCTCAGAATCGAGTCCGACTTTACAGCTCAACTCTTTTGTTCTTTTCTCCCATTAGTGCAACCACCTTCCTGAGGCTGTCTCAATCCCAGTCTTCCCTCCAAGACCTCAAGCATGTTGTGCACTAACTACCATCTCATGTCATCCCTCATCACTACCCACAATATCATATACTCCCATTAAACCCAACCAAACCTTCTTGCTTGCAAGTAGCTGCATTTCCTGTACTCCTCTCCTCTTTGTTCACCCTTTCCTTTCTTATTGTATCTATCCATTGCTCCGCTGTCAGTTTGTGACATTTTTACCCCCATCACGTCAATACTCCATCAGCTGAGAGCTTGCACAGGAAGAAAAAAAAAAGGATGCGATCACCAGTTCAATATTCACTCTGTGAAGGATGGCAAGCTCAATGGTGCAGCACTTGCAGTCAGTGCTGCACGTACACCTTAAAGTGAATTGTAGTGGGATTGCAAACTGGAGACCAAGAAATTGAGGGGCAAGTACAATTTCTTCGTGACTACCATTTTTTTTTTTGGATACCTTGTCGAGGCTCGTATGAGAGCTAACACACAACTCACAGCAAGGGGGCATGAGACAATAGGGGTGGGAGTGGAAGGGACAAAACAGTGGGGAACAGACACATAAGGTGAACTGTGGAAGGGAGAGGGATGGGGATGGGATGGGGAACATGGCGAAGAGAAGATGGACATTACAGGGACTTTCAGGAAGGAAAGCAGGGGAATTGAAGGAAGTGGGCTTGGATGGATTATCGGGGGTAGAAAAGATTGAGGATTTGGATGGGGGAAGATAAGAGGTGGTGGTGAACAGCTGTTTTGAAAGCCTGGAGGGAAGAATGGGAAAGAATAGAGTGAGGAAGTTTATTCCAAAGGCGGGAAAAAAAGAGGAATGAAAGAGTGAAGATGAGCAGTGATTCGTGATTTGGTAGTTTTACCAGAAGGGGGTTGTTGGCGGACCTTGAGCGCCCTGTGGAAATGTGGTGGGGACAAATCGCAGAGAGAGCAGTGGGGGCAAGGCTGGAGAGGAGTCGGTAGAAGACAGAAAGACCACCGACCAACCTGCGGTGATTGAGTGAGAGGCCCAAAGATTCAGCTTCATTGCGGGAGATGCTGATGATCTTAAATGCCCTGGTTTCGACAGCGTGAAGCCGAGAAAGGTGGGAGGCAGGAGCACCAGCCCAGAGGGGAGAGCAGTACTCCATCAGGCTACGGACAAAAGCGTTGTAAGTGGTCAGGAGCTCAAGAGGGCTGAGGAAGGACTTTGCACGACGGAGGATTCCCAGTCGGCGACTGGCTTCCCAGTCTTCCCAGACTGGCTTCCCAGATTCCCAGTCGGCGGCGACAGTCAAAGGGCGGAGGAGCTCCTTGTGAGCCAACGGCCATCCATATCTAGTGCCCAACTGTGTCTGCGGACGTCCTCCTGCAGTTGGGTCATTTCTTATTAGGAGGTTGGTGGCAGGATTTGCACTCCGGCCACCGTAAAACCCTTCTTTCCGCAAAACACAAAAACGCAAAAAAATCTGAAAACCCACTCCGTGGGAGTACCTCCTGTGCAGCTTCCATTCGCAGGGTAGTTCACCGGATGACGGGATTGGGGCAAAGCCTTCGGGACCCCCAATCTTTGATAGGAGGGAAACCACGGGGTAACATCCCTGGGTCAGATTGCGGGAGAGTGTGTCGGAGTGGTGCTGAGGTGTCGTCCACCAGACGGCGGTCTCCTTGGGTTAACCTGAGGCGGTCCCTTCGGGTGGGTGCCTGGAATGTCCTATCCCTAAGAGAGGATGATCACCTGTCTCTGTTATCATCTGAGCTCAAGCGTTTGGACATCGGGATTGCAGCTCTCTCTGAGGTTTGGAGACCGGATTGCGGTGAGATAATGGTGGCTGGTTACACCTACTATTGGTCTGGTCGCTCTGATGGTTACCATACCCAAGGAGTTGCTGTAGCTGTGTCCAATAAGCTGACCCCAATGATAATTGAGGTAACACCGGTCAACGAGCGTATTATGAGATTAAGGATTCGTCACTCCTTAGGTGTCATTTCCGTGGTCTCTGTTTATGCTCCGACTGAGGCGAGTGATCTCACCGTGAAGGATGCATTCTACGCCACACTCGGGTCTGTGGTTGATCAGTGCCCCAGATGAGATACACTTCTAGTCTTGGGGGATTTCAATGCATCGACTGGAACTGATAGGGACGGTTATGAGGTGTGTGTTGGTCCCCATGGGTCAGGAACTATGAACCAGAATGGCACTAAGTTCCTTGACTTTGCAAGAAGTCATGGACTTAGGGTGGCTGGTTCATGGTTTCAGCGCCCACAAGCTCATCGCTGGACTTGGTATTCCAACGCTGGCGGTGTGGCAAAGGAGATTGACCATGTCCTCATTGACGGTCGTTGGAGGATGATCCAGAACTGCAGGGTCTACCGGAGTGCTCAGTTCCTCAATACTGACCACAGGCTTGTTGTAGCAACTCTAAAGCTGCACCTTAAATCCTGGAGAATGGTACCATCCCAGCCGAGGCTGGATGTTGCCAAGCTCAGGGATGAGAGAGTAGCTGAGGAGTTTGCGAACAGGCTGAGTGGACACTTGGGGGTTCTGGGTGCTTTGGGGGGTCCTGAAGAGTTGTGGAGCACCTTCAAGACCACCGTCCTTGATGTTGCCGGTGGATGCCTTGGAGCTCACCGCAGGGCAAAGAAGAATTTTGTCTCTCAAGGGACACTGGATACCATTGACCAGAGTCGCAGGGCCAGGCTGAATGGCAGAGCTGAGCTGTTCAGGGAGCTGAGGCGTAAAACTGTACGTGCACCGAGGGTGGACAAGGAGGCCTATGTGCGAGGAATCTGTGAGGGGGTAGAGCATCACCTGTGGACAGGTGATTCTCGTCCCGCTTACAGGGGAATTCGCGCATTACGTTCATCCAAGCCCATCCCTCGGAGCACTACAGTTCGAGCAGAGAGTGGTAGGCTCTTGACAGAGGAGTCTGAAGTGAAGGCCCGCTAGGCCGGTTACTTTGAGCGGTTGTACCAGGCTGATCCCCCAACTGTCGAGTTGGACGTCAAGGGTGTTACAATCCCTGTTGCTGACCCTCAAATCAACTGTGGTCCACCTACGCTTGTGGAAACACGGGCTGCGGTGAACCAGTTGAAACGGGGCAAAGCTCCAGGGATCTGTGGCATCCATGCCGAACTTCTCAAGGCTGGTGGAAATGCTGCACTCGTGTCGTTGCATGCAGTTTTGTGCTCTGCCTGGAACACAGGCATCATCCCAACTGACTGGAAGAGGGGCCTTGTTGTCCCTCTCTGGAAAGGGAAGGGTGATCGCCAAGACTGCAACTAGCGAGGGGTGACGCTGCTCTCAGTGCCGGGCAAGGTCTTTGCTCGGATAATTCTCGATAGGGTTTGCCACCATCTGCTTGAGCACCAGCGTCCAGAGCAGTCAGGCTTTACACCAAAGAGGTCAACGATTGACCGTATCCTTGCACTTCGTGTCCTCACCGAACGCAGACGAGAGTTTCGGCAGGGGCTGCTTGCAGCCTGTGTTGATCTCTGTAAAGCGTTCGATTCAGTGAATCGGAATGTCCTCTGGAGGATTCTTGGTCTTCGTGGGGTGCCACCAAAACTGATCGATCTGATGTCTGAACTCTACTCTGGTACTGAGAGTGCTGTGAAGTGTGGTGGAACCATCTCTGACTTATTTCCAGTTGTTACTGGAGTTCGTCAGGGATGTGTACTTGCCCCCACACTTTTCAGCACTTGTATGGACTGGATTCTAGGGAGGATGTCGGAGAGATCAAGTTGCGGTGCGTCATTTGGGAATGTCAAGATCTCGGACCTTGACTTTGCAGATGATGCAGTCATCTTTGCGGAGACTTTAGACATCCTCTTGGGGGCCCTCGAGGTGCTGAATGAGGAGTCGGAGCCGTTGGGATTACGGGTTTCTTGGGTCAAAACTAAGATCCAGGCTTTCGGTGACATCTTGGATGCTGCTGTCCTGTCTGTGTCTGTTTGTGGTGAGGATGTTGAGGTCGTGGAGAGATTCACTTACCTTGGCAGTGATATTCATGTCTCTGCTGGCTGCGAGTCAGAGGTCAATAGTCAATAGGCTTTGAGGACACGTGGGCTGATGCTGTCTGGACCGGTTGCAGAATCTGACTCGATGTTTGAAAGCAAGATCTCCACCTTGTCAGGAGAAAAGGATACAGAGTCCAGGGACAGTTGGGTGCGACTAGGTAAAGTGGGTAGAGATAGTGATGGGTTGAGGACACAAGATTTAGCTGCAAACACCGAGTTTAGACATTCAGCTTTATCACGTGTAGTATCAGCAGTGCGGCAATTTGAGGTAAGGGAGGGGATGGAGGGGGAACATACACCAGAAACAGATTTGATTAAACGCCACCAGGATTTTGAGGAGGGAGGGAGGTTTGAGAGTTCAGACTTGAGATGAGAAAGATGTTGTTTTCTGGCTCTCCTGAGGGTAGATACACACTTGTTCCGAGCTTTGTGGAAGGAACTGAGATTACCCTCAGTTGGGTTTGCTTTCCATGAGGCAAAGGCAAGCTATTTCAGGACAACTCCCTCACCACAAGCTTCAGTAAACCAAGGGCGGGAGGAAGGGTAGGACAACTGAACACGAGAGGGGATAAATTTGTGCATGAGGGAGAGCAAGTTTCTTTGAAAGAATTCCCAGGATGAGTTGATGTTTGAGAAAGTAGTGATAGGAGACCAGTCTGTAAGTTTGATGGCTGCTCGGAGACCCTGCCAGTCGGCTTGAGTGAAATGCCAGACTCGACGGCGGTGAGGTGGTTCTCTGATAACAGCCAGAGATATGTCCACTTTTACAAGGACGTGGTCAGAAGAACCGATTGGAGCGAAGGAAGAGCACCAGATATTGTCAGGGAAATTTGTCAAAATCAGATCCAGAAGAGATGGAGTACCATTGGTTGAGATCCGGGTCGGGAAGTTGACCGATTGAGTCAGTCCTAATGAGTCGCAGAAAGCTTTTGCTGAGGTGCCATGGCAGGTGAAAGAGGTACCCACACCTTGCCAACTGGCGTGATGACAATTGAAGTCACCACATAAGAGGAAGAGAGAGTTTGGATGAGAAGATAGAAGATGGTCCATGTTTTCGGATAGTGAGGTGTAGATGGAGTCGTCACTGTTCAGTGGACGGTACAGTACACATATAAACATGAGGTGGGAGTGGAGGGGAAGCCGAAGCCAGAGGTATTCCTGGGGGTGTGGGGGAGTGAGAGCAGTGCATGGAGAGTGAGGAATAGAGTCTTTGATGAAGAGAGCAACACCTCCACCAGGACGAGGCTCAGGTCTGTCATACCGTAAGAGGGAGTATCATACCCGTAAGAGGGAGTACCAGGTCTGTCATACCGTACCATACCACTATGTTCGTGAGGAGGATGTCAACCTTCTCAACCACAATGAGTGGAATGTTTGCGGAGTGTTAGATCATTGTTCCTGTTCGGCAGAGAAGATCATACAAGTGAATACAGCAGGATGAAGATCATAACAGTGTTAGGCAGAGAAGAACGATGCCTGCTGATATGGGTATTGGAGTCACATAAATGGAGACTGTGAGCTTCCTTCTTTGATAACTTCATGAGGGATGAGATGGTTTTTTTTAACCAAGAAAGGAACCTCCTTACATTGAGGAAGAGAGGAAATGTTTTTAGTTCATCGAGAAGTTAAATTTGAGGAAGCACACAAGGAATTGATGGCTCAATAATCAGTGACATTCCAGAGTGGTTGATCAGAGAAAAAAGAAAGGAAGAAGATAAAATGTGTTAAGATAAGTTATTCGGTTAGGATGGTGAGGGGTGTGGTGGGGGGGGTGTGGTTATGTGGGGTGGGATGTCCTTATCGCAGACAGGGATGCAGTTGCAGTTTGTCTATTGTAAGCATGAGTGGAT
>NC_140976.1:48286244-48311244 GCF_056783735.1 Eptatretus burgeri
CTTTCCCACCCCCTACCAGACACTGTCCGCGAGGCCCGCGGAGTTGAGGCGCCATCGCCGCTCCGCGTCTCATCACCAGACGGGTAGGCGCGACCCGGTCTCGGCCTCAGGCCCGCCTCATCCTTGAGGGTATTCTTTTCCTTGGTTTTGGGTATGTGTTGTCGGCGCCGTCTGTGAAGTAAAATTGTATAAGTGTTGCCATGTGCTCGGTAGTCGGTATTAGCTCTGCATTGTGTCTTCGCTTTTACATTTGCTTTTTGTGTAAATTGAATTGTGTTTTTCTTTTCTGTGTGCTTTTGGCGGAATTGAATATGTGTGCTTTCCGTTCGTCGCGAATAAATGTGCTTTATTATTGAACTGTTTTCCCGCTTCGCTTCGTCTTTTCCTCTATTGAATCCCCATCTTGCTTCACGTAAAGGGTTGGTAGTGGGCTGAATACGCCCGATAATTAATCGAACCGTCGAGGTCGAAGATAACACCGCTCGGTTATTCTGATAGTACGGAACGGGTCGCTTAAGTGGCCCGTGTCCGAAGTCGACCTGCGGCGAGGTGCGATCGCCCGGTCTACCCTCCGCGTGGGTACTTAGGTAGGTCGACCCGGCGAGCAACCCTATCCCACGCGGGGGCTGATTGGCTCGATCGCGGTGAGACCGAAAGGTCCACCCGTGACTGGTTCCCGGCGTTAGTCCGAGAGGGTCACGACTGGATTGTCCGTCCGGTGGGCGACGTGCCGCGATTCGAGTTACGTGGCCGTCAGCACGCCGGCGGGCGCGAATACCGCAACACTGGTATCAGGTCGTGCGATACAAATTCATCGCCCTCCTCGCGGCACTGGTATCGGAGAACAGGAAAACGGGCTCTCCTGTCTCCGGCTAAATTCACGGGAATCGGTCCAGGGGTGAGAGAAGCGACCCCCGATTCCCTCCAAATTACGAGCGAGCGAAATTAACCCTTCACGAGAAGCAAGATGGCGTCTCAAGGCGAGCGGGAGCCGGGGGTATTAGAAATGGATGTAGAATGTGCAGAATCCATGGTCCAGGATGGAATCCCCGAGCAGGAAATGTTGATTGTGTAGGAACACGGACTCGCCCAACTGAACCCAGAGCCCGAAATAGGTGCGGCAGCAGCCGCGGTGTATGACACCTCCCCCCCCCCTCTCCACCAAAACCCTTCCCCAACCCTTGCCGAAACGGCTCAGCTGAGTGCATCCGACATGGCCCAGCTATGCGCCATGCTGGCGGCAATGACAGAAAAGATGGATACAAATACAAATGAAATGAAAAACGAAATGAAAGACATGAACAAGCAAATGAATGAAGTGAAAACGACGATGGATGCGAATACACAACAAATGAACGAAAAGATGGATGCGAATACACAACAAATGAACGGAATGGAAACAAACATGAAGGAAGAAATGAAAAAGCTACGGGGTGAGACGCAGAACATGGGCCGATGCCTGCAGGCGGGCATGAAGGCCGTGACAAAGGAAATAATAGTTGAGACAAGGGAGGTAAAGGGTGAAGAGTTGGCAGAGACACGGGAGATAGAAAAAATAGAGGAAAGACTACACGAGGAAGACGGGGTAAGTGACGCACACACACACACAGAGGTAGTGGAGGATAATGGGGGTGAGCTGGCGGACTGGGTAGAGACCCAGTGCGAGCACCTGGATGACCTCCTCCAGGAACGAGGGGAGGGAGTCTGCCCCCTTGAGGCGAGTCACGACCAGGTGAGTTCGGTCGTGCTTTGCGAGGTTGAGAGGACGGGTGCTGTGGACAGGTGCTTGGAGAGCTTGGGGGGTATAGAGGCCCCGGAGACCCTTGTGGGGACACGAATCCCCAGTGTGGTTGTCCCGGTGTGTGTGGTGCAGGGTGTGAGTGCGTCCCCGTGTGTGGAAGCGACCCCGTGTGTGAGTGGTGTGGTGGCAATGGTGCCAGAGTGCGTGCTTCCCAGCACGCCGTGTGTGGATGAGGCACCGTGTGTGAGTGTCGCCGTGTGTGTGAATGAGGCACCGCGGGTGAGTGCCCTCGCGTGTGTGAGTGAGGCACGGTGTGTGAGTGAGGCACCGCGGTTGAGTGCCCCCACGTGTATGAGTGAGGGACGGTGTGTGGATGAGGCACCGCGGTTGAGTGCCCCCGCGTGTATGAGTGAGGCACGGTGTGTGGATGAGGCACAGCGGTTGAGTGGTCCCGCGTGTGTGAGTAGTATGGTTTGTGTGAGTAGTGAGGCACGCGTGAGTGAACGGCCGTATGCAAGGGAGACCGTGTGTGTGAGAGAGCGGTATGAGAGGGAGATGTCGGTTGGCATGCGGGAGCACGCAGCCGCATCTCCCAGTGTGAATGTGATGGAGTGGACTGTGTGCGTCGTGACACGCAGGTATGCGTGGGTCGAATGGCGACGACGGCGACATGAGAAGAGAGAAAGCCGAGTAGCGGCTGGAGTTGTTTCGAGGACCGTGCCGGGTTCACCCAGCAGTGAGCACGCGGTTCGTGCTGTGCAACGCACGAGACCACCACGTGCTCGCTTGCGAGAGTGAAGTCCCGGTCCGGAAACGCACGCGGTGGATTTGCCGATCCCGCGGACGGACAAAGTTTAGGCAGGTAAATGGATTTGGACCGGACGGGTTCTCCACGCGATCGTGTGTGTTAAGCTCCAACGGGCAAAGCACATGTGTTCGCGTGGGGAACCCCTCGAGACGTGGGGCTTGTGTTTTTTTTTTGCGCACGGTGACGTCATGGCTGCACGTGTGGTTGGAATCCGGCAGGAGGGGTATCTCTGCCGGATGGTACCGTCCAAGGAGGGACGAGGAACACGTGCAGCTGCATGACGTCACGGGCAGGTGCAAAGTGCGCGAGCTCTGAGTTGCCGCGCAGGTGCTGCGCATGGGAAAAAAAAAAAAAAAAAAGCAAGCCTCACTTTCGGGTGCACAGGATTCCTGGGCAAGGGGTGGAAGACCCCCTTACCCTGGGCACAGGATGGAAACTAGTTAGGGGGAAGGGTTAGCTTAGTTAGACCGACTTCATGGGGCAGGGGTAAGTCCTCATGGAGTCCGTGGAATGGATTAGTTAGAGGGATTGTAGCGAGATTTAGGTTGGGGAATTGATTAATGATTTTATTTGAGGACATGGACAGACTTGTGAATGTGTAGAGGGGACGTAGTTTAGCTACGTAGCGTTAAAAGGAACGTGATGTAGTTTAAGGGACGACGTGGGAGCACGAGTTAGTTAGGGGATGTAGTTAGAAGGATGGCAGAGTTCAGCGGTGTGTGTGTTGAAGAGTTGGTGAGTGAAGTGGAAGCATGTGCTTGGTGAGTGAGTGAGGCCAGCGGGTCTGTGTGTATGGAGTGAAAGGGGAATGCATGGTGCGATGAGTGATTGGGGGGAGGAGTAACTCCCGCCCAAGGGACCCCGGGGTCAGAGTAAAGTGAGTTAGCTGGGTTAGTCAAATTGAAAAATGGAGGTCGTTTTGTTGTTGGTGGGAAAGTAGGCTCGAGACCCATTTGGAGGGGTGCAGGAGCCCTGTTGACGGGCTTGGGAGCGTGGCTGGGAAAGGTGAGTATCGCTGAGTGGGTACCCCGGGCACCAGGCTAGTCGGCCGCGGTAGGCCATGGGCCCATGGGGGGCCGGGATAGCGTAGTGGGCACGGGTGCGCCTGCTTGGTGCGGGGGCCCGGGGCGCCATTAGCCGCGTGGGCAGTGTTGTGGGCAAGGGTGACCCTCGGAAAGGGGCCCGGGAGGCCGGCCTGCCACGTGTGCGTTTCAGGGGAGGTGCCATGGGGGGCACTCCCCGGTGTTAGGGAGCTGGTAGGCTCGGAGGCAGTGTAGTGCCCGGGGGTGCCATAGCGGGAGAATCGGCAGAGGGTCGTGCCTGCCAAAGGGAGCCACGTGTCCCAGCCAGGAGACCGTGTGAGGGCACGGAGAGAAAATTGGGGGGCGAGGCCCGAAATTGTGAGGACACCAACACAGGCGACGGGAATCTGGGTTTATAGAACCAATAGTTTAAGCAAGAGGCGCTTGTTGAAAGCCCCGGGGTAGTTTAACAGTTAAATGGTTAGGGTAGATTAGGAGATGTACCCCTCCGCACCATCCATCCCCTCGCTCTCGTTGTGGGCCGCTGGACCCACTTTGGATTAGATCGCCGAACTCTGGGGAGGCCATTCTGAGGCTTCGTTGGGCCTCGACACAGGACGTTAGCTCTCCCTTATTCCCCTCCGGGAAGGGAACGTAGGGGTTGGGAGTAGGCTAGGTGACAGGATAGGTTAGCCGAACAAGGACAGTAAAGGGGGTTAGGGGACGATTTATAGTGGGGAAGTAAAAATAAAAACAACAAAAAAATAAGTTGGGGCTAATTGGGGTTTGACAAATTAAGGGAGTGGGTATGTACAGTGACAGGCAAAGGCGATAGGTGGGAGGGAGACAGGTAGGTCGGTCCGAGCCCGCCTTCCAAGTGGCCAGCACCACCGCACTCCCTCCACCAACCTCCACTGAACGGCAAAGGCTGGCCAACTTCATCGGCTGGCCGTGTTTTTCTTCGAGGCGGAGGCCGGCCAACTTCGTCTGCAGCTGCTGTGCTGCGGGGCCTGTGCCGGCTGGATCGTCTGCAGCTGCTGTGCTGCAAGGCCTGTGCCGGCCAGTTCATCTGCTGGCTGTTTTTCTTCAAGGCCTGTGCCGGCCAGTTCATCTGCCGGCTGTGTTTGCCTGCAGCGGCCTTCTTCTGCGGGCTGTGTTTGCCTGCTGCCTTTGCCATGCCATGCCCACTGCCCACGTTCACCAGCCCCGTTCAATTTTTGCTTTGCCCCCCCCCCCCGTTCATTTCCATGTGCGTCAGGATCAAGGCAACAGTTTGCAAGCTGCGAGAACTGCCCTGTTGGCAGCGACAACACGGGCCTGCAGTGGCGGCCCGTGCACCGTGTTTGTGTTCATGTATCCATTCGTTGTGCTCATTGCGTGTGCCACTTGAGCTGGCACGGAGACTGCGTTTGTGCAGCCCATGCACCGTTGTGGTTCACTGAGTTCGATTCAAACCATCCATCCATCCATTCGTTGTGCTCATTGCGTGTGCCACTTGAGCTGGCACGGAGACTGCGTTGTGCGGCCCATGCACCGTTGTGGTTCACTGCGTTCAGTTCAAAAAGGAAGGCCTTGGACTGCGTGTGAGCAGCCAGCCACGTTCCCTGTCACCTGCATTGTTTGAGCCAGAGACTGCATGTGGGCAGCCTGGCTCCCTGCTAACTGCTTTTCTTTGCAGAGTTCAGTGATCCTGGGCCATGGTTTAGTGTAAAATTTGTAAGTTAAGGTAAGATGTACTGTAAATATGAGTGCGCCCCCGGCATGTATGTCTTAGCGCCGGCAATTTTATTTAAGTCGTCCGTATGAGTGAGTTTGTTTAGATAGTTACGCAGCCCTCAGGTTATTTATTTTGGGGACACGAATACCATGAATGTCGCACTCAGGGATCCGTAGGTAAAATGTACTAGGGGAAAACTACACATGATGGCACACGAAAATTTGACGACTCGGGACGAGTCTGTAAAAAGGGGAGGGGGTAGTGTTGTGGTTACCAAATTCGCAAACCACCATTCAGGTCCCTTAGGTGAGGTATCTCGGCAAGTATATGTGTAGTTAGGCCCAAACCCGTTGTCTAGTGGGAATACATGTCATTTATGCGTGCTGCGACTCTTCAGGATAGCCGTTTTTCTTTTACTATCTTTATTTTGGACCAACCGCCATGATTACCACCACAACCACAACATCAACCACCAACCACAACGCCGCTTCACCACAACCGCCACGACCTTCACGTCACACTTCGCAACCGTCGCATCGCCACCGTTCTTGCGCCGCCTGTGGGTACCGGTGTTGGACTCGTGCAGGGCGCGCGCCGAACAGCGTGTACAAAATCACGGATTTTGTGCTTCAAAAACGGATCAAAAACGACACACGCCCACTTTTTGCCGTCCAATCGGTGAGCGAGGGGCGATTTGGCCCCGCCTCCAGGGCGATCGCTATATGCAAATTTATGGATCAAAAAGCCTTCACGCCCACTTTTTCTCGGGCCAATGGGGAGCGAGGTGAAAGGTCAAAGGGAGGGGGTCAAAGGCGAAGCTAGGGGGGATAAAAGGACCGTGTTCGTCAGTCAGAAGAGAGTCGGAGAGTCCAGAGGCGGAGAGGCGGAGAGTCGGAGAGTCCAGAGGCGGAGAGGCGGAGAGTAGGAGAGTCGGAAACAGAGAGTCAAGACTTCGCGGGCGGTGGAGCTGCTCGTCGTGTGCGTTGGAGTCGGAACGGAGGGGACGAGCTGTGGAAAGGCGGCGACACCAGACGAGGGGGTGCTCGCGTCGTGCAGGGAGCTGCACCCGAGGGAGGCCGACAGCGCGACCTGGCCGAGGTGGAGACGCTCGTCGCGGGATAATAAAGATCCTCTATACCCCAAGCATCAGCAACCCCCTCCTGTTTCCCCCCCGCGCTGAGATAGTGCGACCAAGGGGGCCCCTTTCCCACCCCCTACCAGACACTGTCCGCGAGGCCCGCGGAGTTGAGGCGCCATCGCCGCTCCGCGTCTCATCACCAGACGGGTAGGCGCGACCCGGTCTCGGCCTCAGGCCCGCCTCATCCTTGAGGGTATTCTTTTCCTTGGTTTTGGGTATGTGTTGTCGGCGCCGTCTGTGAAGTAAAATTGTATATAAGTGTTGCCGTGTGCTCGGTAGTCGGTATTAGCTCTGCATTGTGTCTTCGCTTTTACATTTGCTTTTTGTGTAAATTGAATTGTGTTTTTCTTTTCTGTGTGCTTTTGGTGGAATTGAATATGTGTGCTTTCCGTTCGTCGCGAATAAATGTGCTTTATTATTGAACTGTTCTCCCGCTTCGCTTCGTCTTTTCCTCTATTGAATCCCCATCTTGCTTCATGTAAAGGGTTGGTAGTGGGCTGAATACGCCCGATAATTAATCGAACCGTCGAGGTCGACGATAACACCGCTCGGTTATTCTGATAGTACGGAACGGGTCGCTTAAGTGGCCCGTGTCCGAAGTCGACCTGCGGCGAGGTGCGATCGCCCGGTCTACCCTCCGCGTGGGTACTTAGGTAGGTCAAATTCGGCGAGCAACCCTATCCCACGCGGGGGCTGATTGGCTCGATCGCGGTGAGACCGAAAGGTCCACCCGTGACTGGTTCCCGGCGTTAGTCCGAGAGGGTCACGACTGGATTGTCCGTCCGGTGGGCGACGTGCCGCGATTCGAGTTACGTGGCCGTCAGCACGCCGGCGGGCGCGAATACCGCAACAATATATATATATATATATATATATATATATATATATATATATATATATATATATATATATATATATATATATGTGTATACATATATATAGAAACAATAAATCAAGAGCAAAATAAGTGAAAAGCTGTCATGGTTGTTTTGATGCAGAAATTTCTCATTATGACCAGATATAATTAGACTTGGCGATGACGGTATTCTAAAGGAAACAATTGCACATATTAACATTTAACCACTTGATTCTATCAAAACAGGTAACCAAGTCACATGACCCACATCGACAAAAAACAAATGCATTTATCATTGACCAGACATTGGTACCATACGTATATGTGTTTTTCTTAAACCTAAAACAATAGGATGGAAGCTTTCATCCAATCCTCTTGAATTGGCATAGTGGTATGACATACTGTATACAGTATAAATATTTCTGGCCTCAATTCCCGCCTGCTGTCCGGTTGTCTGCCGCCGCGATGTGTTGCAAAGATGCTGTCACGATTCATTAGGATCTCGGCTCGGCGAGCACAGCCGTGGCACAGAGATCTGCGGTCCAATCCAAATATCGGTGGGATTGGCAGGATAGCTCAGGGGTAGCATACTTACCTTCAAGCTGCGTGGTCTGAGTTCGAGTCACAGGCTGATTATAAACTGCCACCCAGGTGTTTCGCAAGCAGGGTGGTGAATCAGAAAGGGCACCGTCCGTCGAATGGTATATTGAGCTAGGATCTCCAGAATTGGCTTTCAGTGTATGTTAAAGATTGTATCTAACAGTTTCACAAAGTATAGGTCATTGGAACCTGGTAAAATTCCAAATTTCCAAATATTGATTCATAGGGTTTGTGCTGGACGATGTCGAGTGGTTGAGGTGAGTGATTGGTGGTCGCTCTGAAAGCGCGCGCGCACGCACACACACACACACACACACACACACACACACACACACACACACACACACACACACACACACACACACACACACACACACACACACACACACACACGCGCACGCACACGCACACACACACTCCTTTGTGAGAAATTGATCGATTTCCTGACCACCTGTATCATGACAAGCTTTCCGTTCTTCATCGAGGTTCTGACCCTTTTAGCAGAGAATTTCTCCAACCAGTGGATCAACAACCTGGGCCATCAGCCCAGATCAGTATTGATCCACAAGCTCAGCCATCTCTGATAAACAATCAATAATCCAGCAATTGCAATCTCATCTTCCATCTCTTTACCTAAAAAGTAATGCTTCACTTATAGATATATACCTTCATTACTCGAGGCATATTTGATGTATATTTATAACCCTTGTCACACATCTCATTGCATAACCACACATATGTACCATTACGCTCACACACACAAACGCACGCACACCTGTGCCTCACTGCGGGCTCCAGGCTAGTATACCTACCTGTCGTCGAGGTAACACGGTGGAATGTTCACGCACTGCCAAGTTCCCCAAAAATCCAACTCTTCATCACAGTGATTTCATTGGCAAAACGATTGCTTCCATAATCTCAGGAAAAAGTCAGTGTGAGGCATTGGGACTTGGGAGCACAGGCACGGGGGAGGGGGAGGGAAGGGGGATGGGGAGTAAGGGGGAGGGGATGGTGGAGATTCGTGTGTTACACCTGCTCACACGATGTGTACGTGACTCGCCTTCGTGAAATAGAATCGATTCTCGATCCTCTCCTCAAACACGGCATCCATTTTGTCTCACCTTAAGTAAACAGCTTTTCGCATCATGCTATTACCGAGGCCGTGAATTGCTTTCGACTGACTGGGCTGTCGTTAAACGTTGGACATTACATCCAAGTGCACTGCTCTCGCTTTGCCTTTTAATTAAAACTGAACGCTCAGACATGCCATTGTGCATATTGCGGCCTAACAGGTATGCATGAGGCCTATTCGTGGCACTTCGCATGACAAACGGCTTCACTGGACTGGTTTTTGCAATCTTACTACAAATTCACCCTCATGGAGTTATAGGCTTGGGGATAGGATGACAAGACGGCAGAACGAGATAACAAACAGCTTGATCGAGCTTCTGTGCCTGTAATGGGATAAGCACAAGCACAACAATGATCAGATTTCACTCAATCACTGATTAGGGCTGTCGAGCCTGGGTTGAAATCTCAGCCAAGCTATAAACTGTCATCCTGGTGTTCTTCAGGCAGGAAGACTCAACGATGTGTGTGCAGTCCTTTGGACTGACGTCAAGATGGCCACCCAATGAGCTGATGGACATTCACGAAGAGGAGGCAAGCCATTGCCGGCACCCTTGCCAAATTCCAAATTCCTGCTCGAACATACAGGGGGCACTGCATCAGTGCCATTGCTCCACCACCACAGCAAATCCTACCCCCAGCCATGTGGTGCTTATTAAAGAGAAAGAAGAAGACTGATATATGCTCCTAATACAACGGGATGGTATACACTGCAGAGGCAGTGCATTTGCCTCCGAGATCCCTTCTGGATTTGATTCCTAATCTGACGATAAACTGGCATATTAGTGTTTCACAGGAAAATGTGTTGCATCGCAAGCTGTGCTGTGCTGTCCCTTGGCTGAATGTTGAGCCGGGCGTCCTGTCTTCTCGCATTCGTTGGTGGATCTTATTAAAGTTCGCATGGTGTCTTTTGTGAAGAGTAGCCCAATTATTGCCGGTTCACGAAACAAATTGCAAATTCCTGCCCAAATCAGGTCCAGTTGAATCTCATCCGACCAGCCAGTTATTGAAATACTTGGGTGAAACCTCCACCTCAGCCAACTGCACAGATGGGATTCCATCCATCCATTGGGACCATACCCTGTGCAGAGCGTTGGTGCTGATGAAGCAGTCTCCTGGGCGATTGGGCACAATTCTGGACAGGTCGCCACTCTGACACAGGATACCAGCAAGCTGGTACTCAATTTGCCGAACTCGGAAGGATGCCAGGCTGAGTCAACCCCCACCTGGTATTAATTCAACAGCCAAGTGGGATTTGAACTCGAGACTCGAGGATCCCAAGCCCACCACTCTTGCCAGGTAGCCAACACCAGACAAACAGATGGGATTGATTTCTGAAGAATAATAATAATAATTTTATGAATAGGCTAAGCCATATTTTGTGGACTTATCTCCTCCAAAACTGCCGGACGGATTGTCGCCACTTTCGGAATGCGGGTGCTCTGTGGTCTAATGAACAACATGGGCTATGTGAGATCACGCCAGAAGGACAGGTTTGGGAATTTTTGGCAATTTTCTCATTTTTACATTCGTTTGCATGGCGACGTGTGACATCATCGCTAAGAGGCATAATGACGTCATGACATCATGGGTCATTAACTGATGTCATTACATCTGTCGTCGACAGACCGTCACCACTGAGAGGTGTAATGCCACTCTGAGAAAACAGCGTCTGCAATGTAAAACCCTCTTCTGCACATGCTGACGACCTCAGAAGGTGCATTTGACACAAAAATGTGACAAGAAACATTGTATACAAAGAAATTTGATAAATCACATTGTGAACACTGAATATATGGACGTTCTAACGAGCAGGTTTGGCGAGTAAGAATTGTTGTTGGTGCTGGTGTTGTTTGTTGTTGTTGTTGTTGTTGTTCTATAGCCCCAGGCAGTTATCTCAAACAAGCCCGCGGCACGAAGATAGCCGATTGATCTTCCCGGAGCAATTCAGAGAACCCCCACATCCAGGATGGTGTACCCCCGCCTTCACAAAGTCAGGGCCATGAGGGAGTTAGAGAGAAAAGAGAAGAGGAGAGGAGAGGAGAGGAGAGGAGAGGAGAGGAGAGGAGAGGAGAGGAGAGGATAAGACAGAGACAGAGACACGGTCCATGGGGACCGATTGACACTGACTGTGACCATGCTGTCCTGATGAATCCAGGGAGCAGTGAAGAATGGGGAAGATTTAGCCCCCAACTTGTATTGGGTGGTGGGGGGGGAGCACAACTGCAGCGAAGAGGCATGCCCAGTAGTTGCAGTAGAAGTACGAGGAGTCGTGGTAGTCATCCGCCCAACATGCAGCTACTTAACAAATGGTCCAATTGATGACACCTCTGAGAGAATGAGTGGATGCTCAATGTGGGCACCTGAGGGAACCTTCACAAACAATTCATGTGTCATGTTGTCGTGCCAGGCTGTGCAGGTGGTTTGCAGTGAAAGAAATAGTGAATATATCACTTCAGCAGATGTCTGTGCTTCCTTCTTGGATGAAAAGCTGTTCAAATAATGAAGGTGTTTTTGTTAATTGTCAAAAACATAAACATCCTTGAACAACTACACCCCTCACGTTTGTCTCCTGTCATAGCTATTGTTGACGGCATAAAGTGGGAATAAAATGTGAATACCTCCAACAATGGCTTCTGCTGTGTTGACAAAGGCTTGCAAGGCTTGCGAAAAGATCAAGAATCCTTGGGACTGTGAGTGGAGCCTTGACATGCGCCATCTTGTACAATCCCAGCTTATGGCTCCATGATGCTGGCAGCTGCAACATTGAAGCTGGAGCGGAATACGAATGCTTCCCAGAGTGAGAAAAAAGCAAGATTTTGAATAGCCTTGCAATGGGAAGAGTGTCGGTGCATTAAGTCAAAAATGAAACTGTCTGCGTTTATCGCACAGTACTTGGGACGAGGGCATTGCCTCATGGGGAACATATTTTTGTCATACACGGTCAATAAGCGCCTCTCAAACGCATGGCTTCTTGCTGTGCATCACCATACGCATGATGCGTTACGCCGTTACTGCATGGGATGTGATGAACCGCAACACTCCTTTGCTTTGCAACATTTATCAGGTTATGCTGGCACTGATGCTCCAGAGATTGTCAAAATCTACAATCAATGGCTGTTGTGAAGTGCACCTTATTGGAGATCAGTACCCCCCACCTTGTTGTGTGTGAGCCTATTACGGCATTTCTCTATTGTACTGCCCTGCAATGTATTCTTACATGCCGCTTCTGGATTAAAAGAAGCGTCAAGTTTATGGTTCTCTTGATATCATTTTCCCGGCCGCCTGTCCAGATCTGCTTGTGTGGACCAAAGACAGGATGGTGTTTGGTAGGTCAACATCGAGACGGCAGCAGCCCCCCTAACACAACAGTGAAGGAAATGATATTTGACATACAAAGATCTGTGTTGTAGAAAAGTTATACCAATCCATCGTACCCCTTTTTTTTATACAAATATCAGTGAAGAACCCATCCTTACAGACAGGATAATTCCCCCATCAATTACAGATGGGTTCATTCAAACAGAAATAGGGTATTTTTGTCAAACTTATAATGCCCTCTCCCATGAAGAGTTGTGCCAAACATACGTATTTACAAGGAGAATCTTGGGAGACCTTCCCACACCCTGAACCCTCGGGACTGAATTTTCTATTACCACGTGAAACCTTCCTGTGCACAAGTCAAGTCCAACCATCAGTTTGCAACTCATTCCATCCAGTGGTTCAGGAGTTCATCGAAGTCAAACATAAGCAAACAAACACAGAAACTCCTTTCGGCGGTGGCCTATTTTCAAACACTCTCTTCAAATATATATATATATATATATATATATATATATATATATATATATATATATATATATATATATATATATATATATATATATATATATATATATATATATATATATATATATATATATATATATATATATATATATATATATATATATATATATATATATATATATATATATATATATATAAATATATATATATATATATCTAGCCTGGTATATTGGCGCAGTGGTTAGAGCAGCGGCTTGGGATCCAAAAGGTCCTGAGTTCAAGCCCCGTTGGGCCATTGAATTAATACACCAGGGGGTTGACTCAGCCTGTCATCCTTCCGAGGTCGACGAAATGAGTACCAGTATACTGGGCCGGTGTATACCCCGGTTAAAAAATAGGTGTACCATATCCCTGTGTCGTAAGAGGCGACCAGGGTTGCGTCAGGAAGGGCATCCGGCGTAAAACATGTGCCAAATCACTATGCGGATCATACGGATGATCCGCTGTGGCGACCCCTAACGGGAGCAGCCGAAAGAAGAAGAAGAAGATATATATATATATATATACATATATATATATATATATATATATATATATACATATATATATATATACATATATATATATACATATATATATATATATATATATATATATATATATATATATATATACATATATATATATATACATATATATATATTGTTGTGGTTGAGGAAATTCACAAACCACCATTCAGGTCCCATAGGTGAGATATCTCTGTAAGTACATGTGTAGTTAGCCCCAAACCCGTTGTTTAGAGGGAATAAATGTGATTCATTCGGGCTGGGAGGCTTTGAGATAGCCGTTTTTCTGTTCTATCTTTATTTTGAACCAACCACGTCTCAACCGCCATCACACAACAACCACCAACCGCAACGCCGCTTCACAACAACAACAACAACGCCAACAGCCACGACCTTTACCTTCACAGCACACCATCCTGCAACCATCGCATCACCGCCATTCCAAGCGTCACCGTGGCCAGGGACCGCCACTTTAGACCCTCCACCACCTTCTCCTCTCCTTCTGCGGCCATTCCCGCACCGCTTGTGGGCACCGAGCGTCAGGCTGTCCTGGACTCGTACAGGGCGCGCGCCGAGCAGCGGGTGCAAAAAGCGGCCTTTCCGATAAGTCGGATCAGGAATGATACACGGCCACTTCAGATCCGTCCTATCAGCAAGCGCGGGGCGATTTGGCCCCGCCTCCAGGCGCGTCGGAGTAGAATCGATATATGCAAATTCGAGGATCAGGGGAGGTTCACGCCCACTTTTCTTCCGTCCAATGGGCGAGCGTGGCTCCGCCCCGAGCTCATCCTGATCCGGAAATTTGCATATGGGTTCTCCTGCCGTACTAGAAAGCGCAGAGCGCGGGGCGAATTCAGTTCAGTTTTGGGCTCGGGCGAGTTGGAGAGGTGTGGCGGCGGCGAAGTGTGGCAGCGGCAGAGTGTGGCAGCAGCAGAGTGTGGCAGCAGCAGTCAAGACGGGTCTGGAGGAGAGTCAGAGTCTGTCGGGGTTCGGAGTCTGTCGGGGAGCTGCAGAGAGGGGAAGCCGGGAGCGCGGTCGAGGTCGCAGTGGAGTCGCTCGTCGCGGGACCCAAGCAGGCCGGCTGTCCTCTTTCCCCAGAGCATCAACAATTCCCGCCTTCCCCCCCCCCCCCGCGCTGAGATAGTGGGGAAAGGGGGCCCCGTTCCCACCCCATTCCAAGCAGTGCCAACAAAACCCGCGGAGGAGCGTGGAGTCGGGGCACCGCCGCGGCATTTGCGGCTCATCACAAGACGGGTAGGCTCCACCCAGTCTCGCGCCACAGGTCTGCCCCCTTGTATTTGAGGGTGGCCCTTTTTCTTTTGCTTTTGAGTATATGTGTTGTCGGCGCCGTCTGTAAAGTAAAACTGTGTAAGTGTTACCGTGTGCTCGCGTAGTCGGTAGTAGATCTGCATTGTGTTTCTTTTGTTGCAATTGCTTTTGGTGCATAATTGTTGTAATTGTATATGTGTGCTATCCGTGTGCCGCGGAATAAATGTGCCTAATGTTGAACTGTTTTTCCCGTTTCGCTTCGTCTTTTCTTTAATTGAATCTCCATCTTACTTCACGTAAAGGGTTGGTAGTGGGCTAAATACGCCCAATAATTAATCGGAACCGTCGAGGTTGACGATAGCACCGCTCGGTTATCCCGATAGTACGGAACGGGTCGCTTAAGTGGCCCGTGTCCGGGGTCGACCTGCGGCGAGGTACGATCGCCCGGTCTACCCTCCGTGTGGGTACTTAGGTAGGTCGAATTTGGCGAACAACCCTATTCCACGCGGGGGGCCAATTGGCACGATCGTGGTGAGGCCGAAAGGCCCACCCGTGACTAGTTCCCGGCGTTAGTCCGAGAGGGTCACGACGGAATTGTCCGTCCGGTGGGCGACGTTCCGCAATTCGAGTTACGTGGCCGCTCGCACGCCGGCGGGCGCGAATTCGCAACAATATGTATATATGCAAGTAGGGTGAATATACTGGTTCTGGCTCACTTTTCCCCATGTAAATGAATGAGGAAATTTTCAGCGATTCCTATTTTTTTTCCCTAAAAATAAACCCCCTTTTTATCCCAAGGTATATTTATTTGTCTCCCCTTTTAACCTGGAGGTTGAATCCCATTGAATTGAACACCTGGGGGTTGAACAGCTCACTCATTGAACCTATAAAGATTTGTTCATTCTCAAATTCCTTCAATAGTTTAATTTTCTTTGCACAATAATCCCCATCTAAAATATTGAAAAACAAAACATTTGAATCTTTATATTTTTTAAGATACCCCTTTTGTGCCATTACGAAATGATAAACTTCTCTTAATGATCTCATCTGGCCACCGCCCGAGTTGCAAATCATTTTTGTGTATAAACCACGCCATAAAAAAGTTTTGTTTCAAATGTTTTCAGTTCGTGTCGTGAAAATGAGGAAGTGTTTTTTTTTTGACACGGTCGTGCTGTGAAAAGAAAAACAGGAACTATTCTGTGAGACAAGGTCTCGTGTTTATATTTTATCTCAGAACACGAACTGAAAACATGTTTAATCAAAACCATTTCAGGGTATTTTAAGTATGTTTTGAAAATGATTCATACAATTTGAGAATATAATCGCCCAGTTATTTTCCAAGCTGCCTCGCCCGAAGCGTCATTTCTTGTGGCCGCACCCAATGCTTAAACAATTTCCTCATCGTTGCCTTATAAGTGATTCGCCAGACAAAGTTTCTGCCAGACGGGATTTTCATTTTTACAACTGAAACATGAGCGATCTTTCTTCCGCGAACAAAACAGCTCAACACAAAGTTGGTAAGCCTGTGTATTGGTTCCTCTTTGAACGATGAAGCAATTGATTATAAATTAAATCGTGATAATTCTGATATATATTTTTTTTCTTGGCAGGTCCTTGGAAGAAGAGCAGTTTACATATCACGACGAGGTGCATGAAATTAATGCACTTATTGAAGAGGTCAATCATCTTAGAAGAGAATTGAAAAACATTTATAATGACTGGTACGAAGTCTTATCACGGCCTCTGATCTCGAATGAATTAAACCAATGGTGAGACGTGTCTGTGTGTGTCTGTGTGTGTCTGTGTGTGTGTCTGTCTGTGTGTGTGTCTGTGTCTGTGTCTGTGTGTGTGTGTGTCTGTGTGTCTGTGTCTGTGTGTCTGTGTGTGTGTGTGTGTGTGTGTGTGTGTGTGTGTGTGTGTGTGTGTGTGTGTGTGCGCGCGCGTGTGTCGCTTTCCCTGTCTGTCTCTTTGTATCCCTCTCTGTCTGTCTTTCTACCTACCTCTCTCTATCTGTCTCTCCATCTATACCCTTGACTTATTATTATTATTTTTTTCAGCACTATCACACAACATCAGCTGTTGAAGCAATCTTGTACAACACATGATTTTCTGGAGGTAAATGTTTCTGAATTATTATTTAGTTATTTTTTTATTAATATCACTCTCTCTTTAGAATGTCGTCTTATGTTGGTTGCATCATTAGTTTGGACGCGGTTTTGCCAGTACACTGGAATTCATTTTATTGGCCTTGAAAGGATTACAGGCTCCTGGTGTGTTAATTCAGTGGTCAACGAGGCTGGTGTGTTAATTCAGTGGTCAACGAGGCTTGAACTTAGAACCAACACCAGGCTTACTCAAATTACCATGTAATTAATTTTATAAAACCTAATTATTATCCACTTTTTGTTTCAAAACAGAATATGGTGTCTGAGTTTCGAAATCACAAGACATCTGTAGAAGATTGCTGGGAAAGATTATACATTCTCGCAAATGAATATTTAATATTTTCAATTTTAATAAATTATATTTGTTTTGTTTACAATTACTTGATTTTAAATTTCAGAAAAAGGATTAAGACATGATGGGGGGGTAGGTGCGCTCCCCCAATGACCCATCACCCCCTCATCCCACCCCTCCCCTCCCCATGTGTGTGTGTGTGGGGAAGGGTGGGGGTGGGATGAGGGAGGTGGTGGGTCAAAGGTGGGGGGCACACAGGGGGGATGAGGGGGGGGGGGCTTGTGTGGGTGGGGCTTGTGTGGGTGGGGCTTGTGTGGGCGGGGCTTCGGTGGGAGGGGCGTTTATGTGGGCAGGGTCTATGTGGGCAGGGTTTATGTGGGTGGAGCTTGTGTGGGCAGGGTTTATGTGGGCAGGGTTTATGTGGGTGGAGCTTGTGTGGGCAGGGCTTATGTGGGAGGGGTTTACGTGGGCAGGGTTTATGTGGGAGGGGTTTATGTGGGCAGGGTTTATGTGGGAGGGGCTTCGGTGGGGCTTATGTGGGGGGGGGGGTGAATGTGGATGAGGTTTGTGTGGATAAATGGATGGGTGGATGGGTGGATGGGTGGAGCTTGTGTGGATGGGTGGATAATTTTTTAATTAAATAAACATGTTGTGTGTGGGGAACTAATTAACTAATCACTAATTATGTGAATATGATGAATATGGGTGGAGCTTGTGAGGGGTTTGTGTGTGTGGAGCTTGTGTGGAGCTTGTGTGTGGTGGGGTTTGTGTGGGGTTTGTGTGGAGCTTGTGTGGGGTGGGGTTTGTGTGGGTGGGGTTTATGTGGGTGGGTTTTGTGTGGGCGGAGTCAAAAAATTTCAATTTATCTTTGTCTTTTGTAATTCCTGTGAATAAAATGAACCTAAAATCTCTTTCCCTTCCAAATCATATATCTTATAAGTCCAAGGAACCGTATCTATTACATCAACAATTTTAAAAAGTTCGTTTGTCCATCTTTTAATATAACCCTTTTCAAAATGAGATTTCCACCTATATATTCTTACGATATCACCAACTTTGAACTTAGGTTTTCTGACATTAATCTCTTTTTCATATTTTAATTTTGTAAATGTTTCTGATGGTTTCATATTTGTTGACGTGTGAATCGTGTCATTATACTTATCCACAATATCCTGAATAAAAGATGACCATTGTTGTGAACCGAGTTGTGTGAATTTTTTATATAGTCTCTCTTTTAAGGTACGATTAAAACGTTCAACAACAACTGCCTTCCCTTCATTAAAGGTAATGTAAAATGTAATACTGTTATTTTTTAGAAAATTCATAAATGTCTTGTTATAAAACTCTCTACCCTCATCAGTCCACAATTTTTTAGGTTTTCTCTTACTTTTATTAAATATCTGTTGAAAGGCTAACATAAGAGTATAACCTGTTTTGTTTTTTAATGGTACAACCCAAACGTATCTACTCCTCAAATCAATAACGGTTAAAGCATACTTGTACCCCTTATCATTATTGAGTTCAATCAAATCAGCAGACCAGATATAATCAACTTCCTTGGAATAAACTTTCCTTCTCTGAAACTTTGTGAATATTGGTTTATGTAATTCATCAGCTAATTGCTCTTCAGTCTTAATGACATCATTAGAGCCTATAAGTTTTTTGAATTTCCAAGTCCAAGTTTCAATTTAGCACTGATCATCTTCTTCACAATGAACCAATCAACTTTTTCTCTCCAGGTTGGATTTTGTATCAGAGACAAATTATACAACATTTCTCTATCGGCTTCATGCTTTTCTTCCAACGTTGTGGTATTCCCATAATCAATGTCGTGTCTCATGCACACTTCATCAACTCTATTGATAGGCTTACTCGAGGATTTAGGATTGTCTGCCTCATCTAATCTTTTATCCAAGTTTGTGCCTGGACCACAGAAAGAATACCCTGGAAGATGTAATTCCCCTGGTATTCCAGTAGTTGTAAATTTACTTCCTGATAAAAACTTTTGTATATCTCCTCCTCGTTTGTGTTTGGAGATAAATTGATTTTTTTTTGAACCACACACCGAACATATACCTTTTTGTATAACCCTGTTATTTTTACTTTTAATATATGAAATATTTTTAGTATTAGTTTTCTTTTTACATTTGAGACAATAACTCATTTATTTATGTGAAAAATTCCTGCAGAGTGCAAAAACCTTTTTAGTTTCCAACATGCACATTTGAATCTTAATTTTTAAAACATAAAGAATCCTAAGAAATGCCTTCACTCTCTCCTCCATTTATTTAAGAAAAAAAAATAAAAATGAAAAACTTGAATTAAAATGAATATCTTGTCGATGTCAATATTCTTGTCGAAAGTATTGCAAATAGACTTGTCAATTCTTTGTTTTCCTCCTCGGTGGGTTGAGTTATTTTCTGTAATACCACCAATCTTTTTGTAATCTCACTGGTTTCCATATTTTGAGATTTATTTTGTCTCGCTCTTTCCTCCCTCTCCTTCTCTCTCTCCTCCCTCTCCTTCTCTCTCTCTCTCTCCTCCTTCTCTCTCTTCTCCTTTTCCTCCTTCTCTCTCTTCTCCTTTTCCTCCTCTTCCCTCTCTTCTTCAACTCCTTCCTCATCCCTTATTATCCTTGAATCGCTTACACCCCATAGAATATCATACATATATTCATCAGGATTTCTTGTTATTCCTGTATCCAAAATAATTTTTTTTACAACAGGAAACCAATAAAATTTCTTTTGAATTTCTAAAAGAGCCTTACCTTTTCTTAACTTTATAATTTTTTCATTATTTAACATTCTAATTAAATCTAATGTTGTCGGTTTATCAACATCAGCATAATACCAATCTTTTATTGAAAATACCTCATTCTTATGTTGTAGAACATATTTATTAAAATACCGAATACCCTTTTCTTGAAGGTATGCTTGGACACAGAAATGATAATTTTCTTGAAGCCTTCTTGCTGTCATTTATGTATTAGAAATATATGTTAGAATAATATTATGGCACGAAACACCTCCCCATCTTCCCATAGTTAAATCATTTTGTATTTCCTTACTTATTATATATAATCCTGTTTTTTCTGTTTTCATGAGATAAACAAGGGCAAAACCATTATTATATTTACCCTTATTAAATTCATTTATTTGTTGTTTACTAATCGTGGCCCCACAAAACTCATTCTCGATACCAAGTGGATAATATTCTTCCTTACGAGACTGATTTAATTGTTCCAGGTCTTCGAGGTTAATTTTAAATGACCAATTATACCCTAAATCATTCATATCATACCCCCATTGTTCTATTCTCATACAAACGATACGCCCTTCTTTATAAAAATTTATTTTAATTCGAACTGTGAATTCTGTATCACCTGGAGATAATATCAACACTTCTGTATCTTTAGAATACACGGCCGTTTTATTTAAGAATATATATTGTGATAAATCGCTTAATCTCACCAAGTCATTCGCGTCAGTCGGGCTTGGATAATTTTTTAATTTATAAGCATTTTTCATGTTAATATTTTTGGTTATATTATATTTATGTCGTTCAGCCTGTGCCTTTGTGTAATAATTTGATAAATCAATATCCAGTTCTTGAGATACACCAAAGATAGAACCATCTTTACCAACATAAGTCATTTATATTAGATGAACAATAATATCATAAAATTTTTTTATTTTTGTTGAGTTGAAATAACACATATAAACATAATTGACCACAACACTTGGAATTTAATTCTTGGACTTGAAATGTTTGATAAACACCATTCTGTAAGAATTTTATGACTTCAACAGGTGGTGGAAGACCAAAACTATCAAAATAATATTTGTCTTGACTATTAAAAATACAAACCCAATGAGAACCGTTCCCATTATTATCTTCTAAGTTCATAATAATATTCTTTGTATGTTTTGGCACATTTGTTCATTCATCTCTCATACAAATAACCACATTATGAATTTTTAATTTCTTACAATATTTGACAAGTTGTAAATTTGATGTTGTATTCTTTCCAAATTCCTTAAACCACTCATCAATGCTCATTTATTTATTAGAAAGATATAATCCATTACCTCTTTTCGTTAATTTTACACCTGCTTGTGCTATAGAAGAAAGCATATCTCCAACTAACAATCTCGCTTTATCAGGCAGACCTTCAAGTTTTTCAGCAAAATCTACAATTACACCACTTCCACTAATTTGTTTCTCCAACTCTTTGTTATGTCTTTCCAATTTTTTTGAGCCTGGAGTTGAGCCTTCCTTTCGTTGGCAGTTTTCACCGCTGTTGAAATACCACCCGTCAATGCTCCAACCGCACTTAAACCAGCAAATAAAGGAATTAGAAATGGGGGAAATCCTCCACTTGTCTCTTATTGAATATTTTTTCAACATTGGTTTTGTCATTTTAATTTTAAGTGAGCCAGTGTCATTCAAGATTTTAACCTGTTCTCTTGTGAGCAAAACATGAATTCTTACTGCTCCTTTTCTCTGAATTGTATTAACGTTAATCGTACAAGGCTTTTGATTTTGAACACAAGATGATAGTTTATGAAGATTGATTTGATTAACATATACCCCAGTTGGTACTTTGCCACTCATTTATTTAACAAAAAATTATGTGAGACTAATCATCACACCATTATCTGTATTAATCTGCAATTCTGTTTCTTCCAAAAGCAAACAATATGTATCAACTTCTTCACTCTCTCCTCTTTCAATGTATAGGGAAGTATCCACTCGATTAGACTTTATAGTTTCCTTTTGAGCGCTCAGGTCAAACGCATAGATTGTATACAAACTTTTAAATGCTGTCATATCCAAAATAGGTTCTTTATTTCCATTACTTTCACACACCTTTTGGTAAGACTTGTATGCTTCAGCAAAATCATTTTTTTCCCAATTAATTTCCAATCTATCTCGTGGATAAAATGTTCCATCTAGAGAAACGCGAAGTTGTTTCACCTTAGCATTATCACTCAATGCATTATTCTTATCAGTCGCAGTATCACCATCTGGCTTTTTAAAAATGATCCACAGATATCATGGCTTTCCTTCCAGAACACCCAAATTCCACGTGTAAGTAGTTTGGTTGAGTTTAACGTGTTGACATCTTCTTTTGAGGTATGATACACTGAGTGGTTTCTTTGAGTTAAGTCTTCGATTCAACATCTCTTCTGTTTTAAGATTAGGAGTATATTCACTGATATACCAACTCATCTCCTCAATTACAAATTTATTCTGATCACCAAAAGCACTACCAACACCAAAAAGCAATCGATTTTCATTATCATTCCTTTGTAGTTGAAATCTAATTTTAAGACCATACAGAACTTTATCATGATCACAAAATCCAAATATACCTTAAAGAGGAACTGCCACAGTAAAACTATTTTCTGCTTTTGTATCATCATTATACGCTCCTTTCCTTTGAGTATATCCAGGGTCTGTGTTTGTTCCCGTTGACATATCAGGAATAAAACCTTCGACAGACCCCTTTCCCATTCTATCACTGAATGTATAGAGTGTAAATTTCATCATTTCAGATACAGCAGAGACATAATCAACCGCTTCAACTTCTTGTGTTCCAATATACAAACGCACACTATCAAACATTTTCCAGAAGAAATCATTTACAAGTGTAGCGTTTGTGTTATTCCCAGCTTTAGTGAATTTAAATTTACACAACAAGAAACTTTCAGAGAGATTCAAATAGGTTTGTTGATTATTTATTTCAAAACTTTTTGTACCATTCGTATTCCAGTCTGTTCCAGTTATTGCATTTACCTTGAAGTAATTTTCTTTTTTAGTGGAGTTTGAGATAATAATAGTATCATCCAAATCATAGATACTATCAATTGCTTCCATACTTGTATTTATTTAGGAAAAAAGATGTTAAAACTTTTGAAACCCTGATCCAAGTATTTGAATTATTTTCTGTCGTTCTTGGGGGGACAACTGAGTTTTGCCTTTCTTAATTTCTTTTATTGCTTGTAATTTATGAGATTTCTTCTGGGCATCTTTTATGCTCTTTACAGCACCTGCTATATTTCCCACAGCAGAAGCAGTTGAACCAATTAGATCTTTACGTTTAAGAATAGTTGAACCAATACCCATGAGAGTATCAATTATCCCATCTCCTCTAAATTGATGTCCAACACCCCTTTGTCTCTTAGGTTTATAGTATCCTCTACCAAGATACATACCTTCACCCTTGTAGTATGGGGAAAGGAACATCCCATCCCCTGTAATTATTTTATATTTTCCCAACTCGTGTTTCCTCACAATAACCATCGTATTTATTTATTGGAAAACTTCACGTAGGTGAATTCTGATGGATATAACATCTCCACTAAAAGAAATCATACGATTATCTTGGTCGGTTATCCTAAAATTTACTCTGTGTATGGTTTTTCCTGACACAGGGAGATAAACCAAATTTTTGGGTTCCATATTGAATTTATAACCAATTGGGGTTGAGTATGCGCTGAATGAAAATATTGTATTTGTTTTTTTCCATCATTATAAGCACCATCAATCAAATCACAGTGAATTAACACCGAATTTATTCCTGAGGATATTTGAATGACATTATCACTGTAAAACGTCCCATTAGTTTCAATCTTTTTTGAGGAGAAACCCAATAACTCTCTAAATGAATTATCAATTGTGAAATCAACCTTGTAGTTATTTTTAACTTTAATCGTTGATTTTGAAGTATGTTTTTGAATGTCTATAACAATATTTTTTGGTTCATCACCCTGTTCTTTCATAAGACGAGCAATTTCGGAAGATATTTGAGAAATCTCATATGCTCCGGGTGAGACTGTTATCGTTTTATATCCACTTCCGGGATTATAACTAAACTTGTCATTTTTATCGGTTATATTAAATAAGGTATTATAAGTTTCCATGGACAATAAAGATGCCTCATATTCTTTTGTTGGGTCAAGTTGTAGTGGGTATGGGAATGAAGATGTGTGGTCGCTTGTTGTGAAATTGAAACTAAGGATTGTGCTTCTCATTTTATTTAATATGAGATAAAATGTCTTTATATTGATATTTATTAATTATTTTCATGTTCATCAACTGGTCTAAAATGGCTGATGCTTCATTAAAACAATTGTTATTTCCAGCCTTCTTACTACCTAACAACAATAACAGTCTATTAACTAATTGCGATGGGTCATTTGGAAGAAAACTAACACCTGAACCAAGGATACTTAAAGCCTGAATAATGTGTTTCGCTTTCTCATTCTTCCTACTTTTACCAGAAAGAATAACCCTATAATTTAGAGTGTTCAGCAGATCAATATATACTCTATCATCATTATTTTCCATATCCAATGGTTTATCAATATACTTTGATTCATCCCTCACAGTTGAACCTTGTCTTCCATCTTTTGTGAGAAGAAACATTAATCTCGGAGTTAGTTTAACAGGGGGTTGAGCAGAACCCAAGAACCTTAATTCATCATTAAATATCAATACCTTTTCTTGAACAAGATGAAATATTGCTGGTTGTTCTGTTGGAATGAGTCCTGCTTTGGTTTTTGAATCCGCTGAATATTCATTGTTTTGAAGAGCATTCACAATATAATCAGGGGGTCGATTAATCTCTTCCAGTTGTTGAAATAAACCTTCATCATCATATTCTAATTTCCTAAATGCTCTAATTCTTCCTCCGTCATTTGATCAAAATCTTTTAACATTTGAAGTTTTTTAGGAGTATATTATACTGTGGGAACTGTGGAAACATCTTTCATTTTTTCTTGGGAAGTTTTTAAAAGTGGTTTAAAAATTTTCTCTTGTTTTCTTTCAAATGCTTCTTCGCCCGTTAGTTTCTGTCTGCGTTTCTTCTTTATGTCTTCCTGCTGTTTTACAACTTTTGAAACCA
>NC_140976.1:48318744-48438744 GCF_056783735.1 Eptatretus burgeri
TGACCCGCTCCTTTTGAAATTCCACAGTAGCTATCTAAAGGTGCCTTGCATTGGAAAAAAAAATTACTTGGCAGTTTGAAATAAGAAGGAAGCTCTTGTAAAGAAATTCTGTTTGATGAATCACAAAATCAGAAATATTCACCCTCAATGGAAACCCATGAGTTTTATGCTGTCCAATGTTCCAGAGCTTTATGGAAACCAGGAGGAAGCAGACATGAAATTACCAGATTGCTCATTCATGCCAAACATGCATCTGAAGCTGGCAAAACTACTACCATCACGAGCAAGTTCCCTTATCGAGCCATCGCAATCCTAGCTCATGCACATAATGCACGGACGTAATCTCTGTTAATTTTCATGTCAGTGAGTGGGAATTGTACGAAGTATGTTGATATATCTGCGATGACACAAAGGTTAGCACCCAGGATCTGCAAAGCACTGTTGGGCTTACATGCCATGACTGGTTTTGACATCACGGTGTTTTTGTTGGCAAGAGGAAAACGAAAGCACATTATCTCATCGAGACACAACCAGACGTGTGAAACACAATGCCAACGATGGGAATCGACTTTGCTGTGAATGAAACAATTCATAATGAATGCTCATCATTTGTGTGTGTGCCAACTGGGGACAGCAGGGAAACAATGTCAGTGAAGTCAGATACAAAATGTTCTGTACAGCCAATGCTCAGACATCCCAAATTCGACAAATAAACGATCTACTTCGGCAGCACATAATACGAGCAACTCACAAAGCCACCATTTGGTATCAGGCTCTTCTTTTTGTACAGCGCAAAATCACAATTCCATATTGAGGCGATGCATGATGTCAGTGACGGGTGCTGAAGGAAGGGAGGACTCCGTTTTTATTGTTTGTTTTCTTGTTTTAATTTTCTCTCTTGTTTTTTCCGGGTAATATCTCGGCTATCCTTTGAGCTCGGAAGCTGAAATTTGGGGACAAAAGTGAAGATGTGCTTTCACAAAAACGTTTATTTTTTGATAAATCGATTAATTAATTACTTAATTATTATCGATTTTATATTTTCTTATTTATTTTGTTTCTCATCTGGGCAATATCTCAGGCACCTTTTGAACTCGGAAGCTGATATTTGGATACGGCAGTGAACAGGTGATTTGGCTCTGAAGGGTAATTTTGATGTATTGATTAATCGATTATTCTGTTTTGATTAATTGCTCAATTTGAAAAGTTTACAGATTCGGATGAAACAGTGGTGGTTTTGGTATGCTATGAGCAAATTTATGAAGAAATGAATTAGTTTTACGATTTTTATTATGTTATTTTAATGATGCAAATAATCAACAAATAAATCAATTATTGGACACCTCTCCCTCACAATTCCATCTCCATGTGTTGCACAGCAAGTAAGTATCATTTGTACACATTCACCTCAGAAGGACACCGCTCCCTCCCAATTCTGTCTCCATGTGCTGCACGGCGGTACCGCAAGGTGCTGAAGGTGCCCTGGCAATGTCACGTGCTGGAGGGTATATTATTTATTTGTTTAGCATGGGGGAGGTGTACTTTGAATGTACCTGTACTTGTTCCTTTTTTTGTATACAGAGTAAATCGGAATAGCGAGAACGGATCATCAGTATGCTGAATAGAAATATAAGGAACAATACAAAAAGGGGGAAACATTAACAGTGGGGTTGAAGGACAAAAGTCGAGGGAGATGTGGATAGCAATGGGTGTTGGGAGGAATGAGAGGTAGGGGAGGACACATGTGGTGGACAAGATGGATACAGAAGTGAACTCTAAGGAAGGAAAAACTGGAAATTTGGAAGGAGGTGGGCTTTGGGGTGAGAGGAGGGGTTAGCAAGGGTAGAAAAGTTCATGGTTTGGGATGGGGAATGATCTGAGAAGGTGGTGAACAGCTGTCTTCAAGAGCTGGAGGGAAAAATGGGATCAAAGAGAATGTGGAACTCCATTCCACAGGTGGGAAATAAGAATCACAAATGAGTGGAGGTGAGCATTGATTCTGGATTTTGGGAGTTTCACAAGAAGGTGGTTGATGGTGGACTGCATGCATCCTACAGATACCTGAGGGGTGGACAAAGCATGGAAAGAGCAGAGGGTGCATGACCACAAAGGAGGTGGTAGAAGACAGAGACCACCGATCTGTCTGTGATGGGAAAGTGATAGGCCCAGAGACTCAGCTCTTAAGCCTAAACTCAAAATGACATGAATGTATCATCGTGTAAGAAGGAAGAGCTGCATCATATCTGGATGGACAAGCAACCTCTTAAAGCCCTTTTGTAGTTGATTTGCTGCAAATGTTCAATAAGTCTGAGAGATATTCCTGCATGAAAACAGCCCTTCCTTGCATGGAAAACCTGTCACTATAGCGATAATATGTGTAAATATTGTTCAAGGTACTCCTATTGAGACAAAAGATGACAATCATGAAGATGAAAGATATATAGGTGCATTTTGAGATATGGACCGGTTAATGTGCAGTTAAAATATCGTTTGCACCTTAAAGCATCCAATTCACTAATGGAATTTGTGGCATATCCGATCGAATAAACTGGTCATCTCGCTACTCGCTTGGAAGGCTACAACCAATGCCAAGCCATAACTCTTCAGATTATACCTTATAACCTCTTACAGCACCACAATGATGTGGGACTAACTCTGATTTGACTTACAAATTGCTCATAAATAGTTGATATTGGCAAACATCAGGATTACGATTACCGTTTTTATGATAATTACATTATTGAACATTTGGGAATTGAGGGAAAATATAAGCATCACACAGGGGTAGCAGCAGTGAATGTCAATAACCTTGTAATACAGTGAGCAAGAATTGTAATTCTTTCAACTATGTATGGCTGAGATAGGGTACAATATGTAAATCATACGTGTCTGCCAAAGTAATTTTTTCTTCCATTTTAGAACCAAAAATGACAAAACGTCATTGTAATAGTACATATGTAAGCATTATACAAAATGCAGATTTTCAATGAAGGAGAGGCCTTGTGAATAAATAAAAAAAACTTTTAAAAAATATATAGATTTTGCTCATTTGTTTCACCAACTTGCAGTTGTCGATCCCAGAGGTCCTTCTGATCACAGAAATACATAATGTTGCATAGTTTCTCTCAGGTTTTCGACCAATAATAATGACAGCAACTTAGTACAACTAACCAGACTCAGTTGCATAATAGTTAGATGATCCACTCTGAGTCTGGGAGGTCAGTGGTTTGAACACGACCCTTTGGCAGAGTCATACAAAAAACTTCAAAAATAGTATGTGCTGCTCCTTTGCTTGACATTCAGCATTTAGAGGATGGAGCATGAACAAACCAAGAGGGATTGGTTTCTGATGGGGAGGTGGAAATTTTGCATCAGGACAGGACTTTCCAAATGACGTAATCCATCCCAGAATGCTCGCTGCACATGCACAGAAACCCTGAGAAATAGCGATCTTTGGGGAATGTGAACTGCTATTGTGCAGGCATTGTAAAGTGTGTCACCTAAAATGGCTCACAAAGCTTCTAAGAAGCCAAAAATACTTGAATTAGTACCTGAGAGAAAGCTGGAGTGTTCCTCTGCACAACAAAAGAGTTGGAGGGAGAAACCGCATCTGGTTTTGGTGCTTCTGAATACTTATGGGGACGTCATATCTGGGGCTTGTGAATGCACAGGGAAGGTTTAAAATCTACTTTAAAAATGACGATTTTACTCTTAACCATCCAGGGGACGGGGGGTGGAAGGGGAACTGTGAGGGCTGTTGTAAATATATTGTTTGGTTCTGGTGCGACAAGAGAAATCATATTCGATTTGTACATGTATTGCGTAAAGGAGAAGTGAATCAAGGAAAACGCACAAACAGCACATGACGAAAGGCCTCTTAAGCATTGAAACATCATTTTGAAAGTCCCGTACTGCCCCACTTATCGAGAGAACAGTGACATCACAAAGATGGTGTCACTGGTTACCAGAGTGCCCCAGGAAATCATGTCATTTCCTCAAAGGTCAGCAATTGTGCTTCCTGGTCGACTTGTCAGGTCACCAAATGATAATGGATTACTAAAGGTCCAATACATAAAATAAAACCACTAAATAAATGTCTGATGGCAGGCTGCAATGAAAGGAAACCTTTCAGATTTTAAACTAGTCTATTCTTCTTTTGGTTCTCTCTGGTCTCATCCCTTTCAGCTTGCAGTTTCCAAGCTCAAAAGACAAAACAAAAATATAACTACAGCAAAGTCGATGGCACACCATCACAAATCCCCATGCTTGCTTCCTCGAGTAAAGTTGAAAGATGCCAAAAAGTTCCACCAGGAATGACACAATATCACATTTTGAGTTCAAATTTTTTTTCCCATTTTGACCCCTCTGACCCTAAGTCGCAACTAATTAGGGCATGAACGAGGTGTCAAATCCAATGTTTTTTTTTTGTTTTTTTTACATCTTTCATGTGTCCTCAAATGTTGATTGCATATACAAAGATTCATTAAAAAAAAAACGTTTAAAAATATGCCCGTAATTGCATTTTTTGGTCTTTGACCTTTTGAACCTGCCCCAGGTGGCAGGGCCAAAATTGATACTGCTCATGCACCTCCTGCCATGTGCTATTCATAACGACCAAGTTTGGTCAGTTATTGCCCAGCCGTTTAGGAAGAGATAATGTGACGGATGGACTGAGAGACAGACAGACTGACAGATGAACAGACTGATGGAGCCGATTACAATATTCCCCTGTTTTCTTCAAAAAACATAGGGATAAACATTTTGCTCTTTCGATAGAATGCTCGAATACAAAGTGTGAAACCGAGGCTGCGGGTTTTCACATCGAGACGGATTTGTACGTGGAATAAGCGTGTTCGTAACGGACGATAACACCTCCCCTGGCACAGATTTCATCGAGATTGGAGGGGTTTTTTTTTTTTTTACAAAATGCATTCCAGTCGGAAATGAATCGTGCAAATCGAAATAATATCCAGTCGACTCACTCGTAAAGCCTGGCTTTCCATTTAATGGTTTACTGCGATGGGCTTTGAATGGTGTGCAAACATTTGAAGGTTTTTTTTTTTTCTAAACATATTTTTGATGATCTTTTGTGGTGTTCGTGATACAGGAGAAATCAACTTGAGGAAAATAAAAGTCTGTTAGCGTAAAAAGAGTGGTGAGGATAAAATACAAACGGGTGTGCTATAAAAATGCAAAACCAAACAATCAAATGTCAATGCCATTGGTAAAGTGTGCAAAGTTGCCGAGCATTATTTTGAGGACACAATTTACCTTTGGGCAGCAAGCACCTTCATACAGGTTCGGCTCGATAACACAATAGCGTAATGCCCCTCAAATTCCAAATGACTTCCTAATCTCTTTTTCCAGAGCACTTCAGCTTGCCAAAATGCCTTTTCCTCACACAGGAAGCTGTTCCACAACTGGTTAATGAACTTGTGCATGTAACATTTACAAGGAACTTCAGCAAATCACAATCAATAAGGTAAATGCAATATACACATATGTGTACATATATATATATATATATATATATATATATATATATATATATATATATATATATATATATATAATTAAAATCCTATATTGTACATAAAGTTATTGCTGACTTGTGGTTCCCCTCATTTCTCTCGAGTTGCTGAGTTTATGTGGATGTGATAACACCTTGGAGGGCCTGTTCTCATTTGGAGGATAATGTGTGATGAGGCAGGACAATCACCTCAATGTTAACTTCCCACCGAAGAGCAATGTATAGTCTGTAATGCCACACCTTCTCTTTTGCTAAACAGTAACTTTCAGGGAATCTGATTCCGTTGGGAATCAAATCCAATGTCACTTACGATGAGAAATAATGATTCGAGCTGAAACTCAGGTATAGTTTCCGATGAAGAATTACCGTGCTTTCCAATGAGAATTTTTTTCTCAAAATAGTTTCGGAAAATGCGGGTGGAGGTCTTGATGTACCGAATGCATGACGCTACATCTCGAGGCACCAATTTGTCAACAGAAAACATCAAAAGTTAGCACTGACTGCTTCAGCACCAGTCAAAAGCCTGATCAATAGTCATTCAGGGATGGAGCCTAGTTCAGGCCAGAATATAACTTCAGGCTTGATGTCATAATCCCAGAGGTGGTAAACTTTCAAAAGAAGAAAATGGAAGTTTTTACATTTTCACATACTGTGCTTGAAAGCAACAGCAATAACCGAGATGGAAATAGTAATTGAGATAGAATCATCAAAATTGTCAAATTTCAAACAATGAAATGTGGCACACGCAATGTGACGCTTCATGAAGCATCACATCACCCCCCACAATGTCGGTGGGAAATTGTGCAGGTTATCCAAACTGCGTGCATGAACTTGTTGCTATGAAATATTATTTGTGCTGGTTATCCCAAACTACAAAGGTGATTGTGAGAATGTACACCTTGACCTCAGACTATTACAGGTCGTTAAATGTTGCTACACTCCTCATGGAGGCCATTGCAGATATGAGTGCACAAAACCAGTGTGTGACACCAATGAAGGTTATTCTGTGGCTGAAATTGTACTTTCAGACCTTTGTACTATTTCCCTTCTGCGTTTTCTGTTCTGCTCACAGTTTTTGCATTCCACGTTTACTTTTAATGACCTCATTCTTTACCTACCTTCATCACACTTGGTGTGTTCTCCCCATCAGACTCAAATACCACAGGTGCATGGAATGGTTGTTGATTAGCTCTGGGCAGTTCTGCTAGAACAGGCCCGCAGCATGGAGATATGGATGGCTGTTGGCTCACAAGGAGATCCTCTGCCCTTTGACAGGTTTTGTTTTTAATCCTGCTGGGTGTCCATATCATACACCCTCCTCACCGGAAAACCTGGTGGGGGAGATTGGTTAGTCGCCGACAACCCGACCATGGAACAGGTTAGTACAGGTTTACATGGTACCTGTAGCATGCCACAGATCTAATGTGGCCTGATATGACCTGAAAATCAATGCAGTCGTTGGCCATTAGGCCCTTTTAATACTGTGTACTAGTTCACTGGTTGCCAACCTATGGTTAATTGTCTGTGCTCTATCCTTTGTAAATGTTTTAAATGCAGCGTGTCAAGGAAGGAAGCAGTACGCAGTATTTAAAGCCTTTGGTATGATTCGGCCAGGGTTCGAACCATCGACCTCCCAGACTCAGAGTGGATATTCCAACCATTACAACCACAGTACTTATTTTCACACAAAGATGCAATACAAGTTCCGCAAATCACTGCATCAAACAAAGGCTTCAATACAAGCCACACATGGCCGTCACTGTACTTCTAAGTGCCTTGAAAATGTTTACCAAACCCACGATCCAGTCAGGTACTCAGGTAGTGATGCAACATCAGATGTAATGTATACATGTGATGCAAATATACTCAAGGGAGTTGTAATTTCATAACAGGTAATGGGAGGGCAAAATAAACAGAGTTTGTTTCTTTTTAACACATCAACAAATGTATCCATAATAAAGTAATCCTAGGTATGTTCAGAATTATAACATTTGCAGAAAACTACCACCCGAAAGGGGAATCTTTTTGCAATAATGATCTATCAGCATGTGTAACTGTGTTATGAAACGGCTGGTGTTTCAAGCACAAAATACGGGTATTTTTTGTCAGATGAGGCACTGTTCAATGTTGACGTTTCTGCTGCTGTTACTATAGCTGCGATTGGTGCTTTTTTTTGTCCCACAACTCTCTCATACTCCGAGGGAAATAAACTCCCCGCAAAATGTGGCCATGCATATTTGTAGCCAGTTACTGCAAGCTCACCCCCCTCCCCCACCGCCCCTTTCACTCCTAACCACCTAATTTTTCCAGAGGTCCTCAGACAATGGAATGTTCTCTCATGGATTGGCACACCACTTCATTCTGCAATGGTGCTATTCAATTAGGACGAGATTGGATATTCCACTACGGCAATGGCAAGCTCCATCGGAAAAAGACTGCGTGGGACTAACTTCCAGAAGGCGTTGCTGAGTCCTCATAAATATTCCACACGATCCTTGGAGCCTTGTTGGATTGTGGTCACGTCAACCATTACAGCTTTGACTACATTTTGTTTGCCACGGATACCAATCATCACATTACATTTTTGGAACAGTGGATGATAAATAATCATCGGTATAAATTTCTAATTGAATTGCCTTATGCATTCCGAAGAAAATCATTGTTCGTTTTGGGACCATTACACAACTTGCCTGCAAAATTAGACGACAATCAAACCGCTTGTTCAAGTCGGCCGAACACGATTAGCACATCATTTCCAACTCAGTGTCCCAAAGCATCAATAGAGTCACACCATTTGTCTTTCAACCAATCAATGCAATGGATATTAAAACTTTCCCAAATGCTCCTTGGCTTGTGGATGGATGCAGGAACCTTTTGATGCATCAACCTTTATGATCTGGACATGTATTATTCACAGCCAGTCCCCCATCAAAGCCAACTTGTCGTTGGCACTTTGGAAGTATTCTGAAGACACCAATGGGAATTATTTTCTTCTGTTTTTTTTATTTTTATTTTTTAAACCAAAAGCAACTTCCCTGATCATCTTCAAAGTCCTTTTGCAAAATTCCATTTTCTCGTTGTACTGTAATTATTCTTCGATTTTGTTCCCCTCAATGCATTTTGCTCCGGTTTATTGCCTAATAATGCACAATTCCCTTTATATCGACATTGCACAGCTTGCTCGAGGCAGGCGGTCTTTCAGAGAAGTAAGAAGCAAACTTTCAAAGCAAGGGACTCACCTATACTTCTTAAGTACAAAAGATAGCGGAAACACAGTTTTCCGAATGAATCCACTTTATACAAAGCGTGCATTGGAACATTGTCTCCATGATGTAATACCCCATTGCCAGAGCACCGTTATGCAATTATGTGAAAATATTGAGGCTTCCGAGTTCTGACCAATGCACGTTCCATGCAGAGAGATGAAAGAACCGTGGGTTATCTCAATGATGTCGATCGAGAATCAAGTGTTAGTTGTCTTTGAGGTTGACGGCATCTCTGTGGCAATACCATTTGTGTTAACAAAGACCATGGCAATGTGGTAGAACAATCATCCAGCCAAAGCTCGTGACAAATTTTGCAAAGACCCAAAACTCCTAAAGTAACAGAACTCTGCAACACACATTCCAGAAGCCACCAGCCAGTGAGCAGAAGAACTGTGGAAACAAGAAGTTTCATCAACACAGCACCGTTTGGCATGATGCTAACAAAGTAAATAGAGGGATGAAGATTACATGCTCACCATTTATGGACCGTATTTCAGTCTCAATGCCTTTCACATCAAGACCAAATTGATAAACAAGAGACCACTACAATACAAACTAGAGCGAAGTTGATGGTGCACCATTGCAAATCCCCACACTTCCCACCTCAAGTAAAGTTGAAAGATGCCAAAAGGTTCCACCAGTAATGAGCCAATATAAAATTTTGAGTTAAGAAAATGTGTGTGACCCGTTTTTCACCTATTGACCCGTGTGACCCAAAGTCACGACCCCCTGGGCCATGAACCAAGGGTCAAATATAAAAATAATTGTTACATATTAAGGCCTCCCCCAATGTTGATTGTAAATATCCATCCCATCCATTGCGACCATACTCTGTGCAGAGTGTTGGTGCTGCTTAAGCAGTCTCCATGGCTATTGGACACAACGCTGGACGGGTCGCCACTCCGTCACAGGATACCAGCATGCTGGGACTCATTTTGCCAACCTCGGAAGGATGACAAGCAGAGTCAACCCCACCTGGTATAAATTCAACAGCCGAGTGGGATTTGATCTCAGGACCCTCGGATCCAAAGATTGTAAATATAAAGTTTCATAAAATTTGTTTTTAAAATATGCCTGCAATTGCATTTTTTTTGGTATTTCACCTCTCGACCCCGACTCCAGGAGGCGTGGACAAAAGTGATAACTGCTCTTGGACATTATTGCCATGTGGTGATCATAACTACCACATTTGATGAAGTACTCCCTGACAGTTTAGGAGGAGATAGCGTGACAGACAGACACACAGACAGCTAATTACAATATCCCCACATGTGGTTTTTTTTTGTTGAAAAGTGTGGGGATAACCAGATTTGCAACTAGCTATAAAGTCCAGAAGCACCATGACATCAGGGCTATTCAAACATACTTTTGCAACAAAGAAATCATCTCAGCCTTGCGAGTTAATGCTGGTACATACGATTGGTCATGATAAGAGTGTAAGATCACAGGTTCTGTTGAAACACTTTCCTTCTTGACAAATATGCCGCTTGGTTTCCATTTGCCTTCCTGGTCAATATCCAGAGGAGGCCACTGACCTAATGGTTTGCTATTCTTTCTCAAGAATCATTGTGACATGTTTTATGTCTTCAAGGTAGTAGCATTAGACAGAACAACAAGTTTAATACCCATTCCCTCTCCCGAAGGCACCGCATACTCTGTGATACAATACCGAAGAGCTGGTTAATAGATCCTCTTCCGTTCGGAATCCAATCTTATTGCCCGAGTATAATTTCCATATCTCTACCAAAATAACCATCCTTTTGAACTCAAAAAAATTCTGGTGATTGTGTACGTGAATTTTCCGGCAGTGGTCAACCCTGAATGTCATGTGGCTGCTCATTACCCAGATAGCAAATGCCAATAATGGGGAAAAAAATAAAAAAATGAACAAAGATGAAGGCGTGAAGATTCCATCGAAGGTGCTAAAGTCGATATTCTACAACATTTGAGCCCTGCCCGAGCAGGACATCTGTTATTGCATTTTCTGGAAATGATTAATGTCACCCAAAATAATTTACATTGGCAGCTGTTCACAGCCTGAATGGTGCACCTGGAATGGCAGAGGAATGGTATCATATGCTGCTTATGGATTCCCTCCTGCACGGCCCATTATGCTCATGATCTTCACCCTATCGATCAGTCTTTCATCTCTCACCGATACTGTCTATGCATGCATGTTCGCTGCGTTCATGGCTGCCATGTTCCACATTGTTATTCACTCTTCCACATCCTGCGGAAAGAATTGAAAATGACGATTTTGCATTTTGGAATAAATAATTACAGTGTTTGACGTTAATCAATTTCCCTCCATGCTGAATTTTATTGCAATCAACATTGTACCATGTTTTTATATATATATATATATATATATATATATATATATATATATATATATATATATATATATATATATATATATATATATATATATATATATATATATATATATATATGGCCAAGCATTGCATCATCAGTGCAAGTGATGCCAGTGGAATCAGAAGAAAAAAATACAAATATCAACTATCATGGCACTCGGTGCAGCATATACCTCCGCCAGGTTGAACAGTTTACGTTTTGTATCCCACTGGTAGGCTGCATCTGGATCCGGACCAGAACAAAAATCTAATCAGCTTGATATTGTCACTTACCCAACTCATCCCCCTAGTTTTGTCCGAATCTGTCCACATCTTTTTGATATGTATCATGTTATACTGTGTATGATTTTTGGCCTTATCTCTCAATGGTGAAAAATTCTCACATCCAGAATTGGATGTTCACCAAAATGTAATAAATTCGTCCTTGTCAAACTCCCAACCTGCACACCAAATTCCGTCTGAATCTGTCCTTAACTTTTTGAGATATACTGCTCACAGACAGACAGACAGACAGACAGACAGACAGAGACAGGCAAATAAACAGACAGATAAAAAGACAAACCATCTTCACTAGTGGAGCTGATAATGTCTGTATATGAGGGACATTTGAAAAGTTCCAGGCATCAAATAAAAATAAATAAAATCAGCTCGTGAAATGGATTAAATAATTTCACTGCAATAAATAATGCAAGCATATTTTTTTTTCAAAAAGATTTTGACAAAGGTTGCATTTTGAGCAATTTATGGACGCTATGTGAAATTGGTAGGATTCTTTGTTTTATCGTGTGAAAGGGTAAAGTAGTAAAGGCTGAGTAAATACCTTGGATCCAAGTCTGCATTTGATTTTTGTCGCAAAGGGTGGCAGGTGCTTTGCCTGGCGAATGCAATCGAAGGAGTCCCATTGGTGCAGTACTCGACGCGACGACACCAACACCTGGTGTGAGAATGTTGCAATGCAAGAAAAGAAAGAGCGTGAGACTGTGGTGGAAGTGGGCTTCCAGGCAAAGGGACAGAAAGAAATGGTGGAAGTACAATGGCGAAGTGGTGCAACAGCCTTTGAATACAAAGTGATGTGATGACAAAGTGATGGAGAGAAGTGATAGGCCAAGAGATTCGGCCACAGTGCCCTCGGCACGTGACCATCAAGTGACCCTCATGCAGATGAAATGGTGTTTCAAGGTCTGGCACATGCTGTGATCTCTAGATTGGCACCCTATTACTTTGTTTGTGCCAACTGCTTTTGCTTGTCTCGAAGACCAAGCTGTGCACATATAATCAAATGAAAGACCAAATACTGCACCAATACAATGCACATTCTGCAAAGACCATACAGATGCAAGCCGATGAAGCATAGAGCAAAGATAGAGTCATCAGGAGTTACTTGCATAGAATTCAGGTTTCAGCTGTGACTCCTCGACCCATCTTGGCACAGTCAAAAGTGAGCCTTACAAAAATGTTTTTTGTAAGACTTCATATCACGTCTCCCTTGACAGATAGTGTGAAAGAGGAGTGTTAAAGTTTGTTAATCTGTTTTAGTAAAGCCTAGCTTAGTCCAAAAGGAAAACAGATAAATCGGATAATTCACACAAGGGCAAATAAAATGATAAACAAGGTGTTACAAAACACCAAAATGCAAGTTTTGGCAAATTGCTTGAAATCTCAAATGTGAACACAACAAAAACTTTGCACTGCGTTAACAAAACCTTTTGTTCACTTGTACATCAAAATTTCAGAATAATTTGCTGTGAAAGAGCAGCAATATTATTTTCTACATGCCATTACTACACCGATATATATCGAAAACAGTACGAGTAAGAGTACCCATCCCCAGTGACGGGAAAAGTTTAAGTTAATCTATCAATTTAAATCATATTTCATAGACTTTACAAGGTCAATTGCGTTGTACTCTTGGTTTCGCTAACAGCTACATATTATGCCCACCGCAACATGGTGGTGCAACATAGGGCGGTGGAGGTTGGATTTCTCAAAAGAGTGCAAAATATCCTGGCTGCGAAATAAAATTTGGCATCAACATTACTCATACCTGTTCTCCCATCATTTCAAAAGTGAATGTTGAGCTTTTCAATGCAGCGCAAGAAGCGGCCACCATAAATGGGAGACAGACAAACGCACAGACAGACACCATGGTTCACAATATATATATATATATATATATATATATATATATATATATATATATATATATATATATATATATATATATATATATATATATATATATATATATATATATATATATATATGGGCGTTCCAAAAAAATGAAAGTTTGATTTTTGCTGCTCCTGATTTTGCCTTTGTTCAAATACCCCATAAGAACTTATAGGTCAAAAATGAACAAAATTCCATGATATTTAGGGGTTCCTCAAGTTGGCACAATTATGTCCATTATGGAGAGGGCATTTTGCACTGCAATGTCAAAAAGCTCATCGAGGTCTCCTTGGAAAAACTATTCTTTCATCCTATATGACTGCTGTGGTTTTTGAAAATATCAAACAACCATATTAATTGTGAAGTGTACTGCGTTCTGCATATTCGACAGCAAGTTGTCAGTTACAGTTTGGCAAATTTCAACAATATTGTGCCAACTTGAGGAACCCCTAAACATCCTCCAATCTGCTTCATATTTGGTGTGTGTGTTTCTACTGTCAAATGGAACAAAGGCACTCCCAGGGAGCATGAATATTCATACTTTTATTTTTTACCCCCTATTATGAAGCACCCTAATATATATATATATATACATATATATATATATATATATATATATATATATATATATATTTATTATTTTTTTTAAACTATATACATATATATGGTTGCCAACCTCTGACTTTTTTGGATACAGACAAGGCTTGTGGGAGAGCTAGAACACTAAATGGATCAAGACGCAACAGGACAAAAGGAACAGAAGCATGGGTCGGGAGGGACACCAACAGTGGAGTTTAAGGACAAAACATAGGGATAGTTGGACAAACAATGGGTTAGGGAGGAATGGGGTGGACAGGATGGATACAGAAGGAAACCTGTTCTCCCCTCCCCCCTCCAAGCTTCCCTTTCCGCTGTCTGTCTCTGTTCTGTCTGTCTGTCTGTCTGTCTGTCTGTCTGTCTGTCTGTCTGTCTGTCTCTCTCTGTCTGTCTCTCTCTGTCTCTCTCTCTGTCTGTCTCTCTCTCTGTCTGTCTCTCTCTCTGTCTCTCTCTCTCTCTGTCTCTCTCTCTCTCTGTCTCTCTCTCTCTCTCTCTCTGTGTCTCTCTCTCTCTCTCTGTGTCTCTCTCTCTCTCTCTCCTCCTGTCTCTTCCTCCCCTCTCTCCCTCTCCTGCTTCTCCTCTCTCTTCCTCCCCCTCCCCTCTCTCTTCATGGTCCATGCTCGATCATTTTAAAACGGCTTTATTTTAGTTTTCTTCTTTTTTCCACATTCGTTATTCAGTTGATACTTTTATTACATTTGATGTAGCGTACCATTCTCATTACTGGGCGTCTGTGCCACCAAAGCAGCTTCCTGAGCAAGGGATACGAGGTGGTTTTATACGAGGTGGTTTGCCATTGTCTTCCCAGCAGTAGTTCGGGCAGGAATTTGAAATTTGGCCATGGTGCCGGCGATAGATCGCCCACTCTTCGTGAAGGACACTGTGGGGAACTTTAACGTCCATCAACTCATGTGGAAGACAGGATGCCCGATTTAAGATCCATCGGAGGGACGACACACACATTTATGATTCATCCAGCCTATGAAATGACATTTTATAGCTGGGTCGGGATTTCAAACCTAGGCTAGACAGCATAGAGGTGAGTGTGGATACCTTGAGGTAATCTGGTCAGAGGTAATATATTAACGCACTGTTCAAAAACAAGCTGCGATTCCATGTTGTATTTATATAATTTCAGAGAAGCTGAAAGTGTTTACGGATGGACAGACGGAGAGACTGACGACGCGCCATCTTTTAAACTCCATGGAACTACTTCCAGGTGAGCTAATAATTGATGGATTTAATTAAATTGGGGGATAGAAACCACATAAAGTTTCCAGATGCCTTACAATATTCAGGTACCACCCATACATATCTATCCTCTGGTGGTGTGGTGTTTCTTTTTTCATGGTGGGCAAGAGGGGGGGGGGGGTAGGAGAGCGGGAATGTGGTTAGGAGTATCGGGAAATTATTCCTGAAACCCCTTAAGCAATGCATTTTTGCACTCTGTTCACTATTCACATATAGTTTGCCAAATTGACAATTTGCTTGTTCTCTTTAAGACAAAGGATTTTGAAGATGCAGTCAACATATGCATACAACTAGAACGACAATTTTCAGCGTCACGACGTCACCAGTATGGCTCCACCCACATTATCACATCATTTACATTCTTGTACCGAGTTTAATTTAAATTCCTGAATCCAGCTTTAAAATATTAAATAATTCTGGCTGCCAAACCATGCATCTGATGAGGTTGAAATTTAAAACATATATTCCACATGTCTACGAGATCACAACTGTGATGTTTTACATAGAATGATGAAGTGGTTAAAGAGAAAGATTTTTAAAAGAATATCATTCAAACCAATATGGCTGCCAGTCAATGAAACCTATTAATTATTCGTGAATAACCTGGGATACCCAAGGCTTGGGGAACATGCGAGTAAAGTTTCCCCTCGATCTGCCAAGCCGTTCTGGAGAAGATTTTAAAATGTTTATTCTTCAAAAAAAATCATAGCTGCCAAACCATGTGACCTATGACATCATAGGTGGGGAACTTTTTGTTCTTCATGGATAGGCTATCATACCTGTAATGTTTCACCTCAATCTGTTCAGCCATTATAGAGAAGATGATTTTTGAAGGTCTTAAGTTAAAAACAATACGACTGTCGAACCACGTGACCGATGACGTCATCAATTTATTTGCCAATCGCAATTTCGCCCAAGATGCTTCTCAAAAATTTTCATACTGATCTGATAAAGTGCTTGCCAATTATGATGTCATAACAAAACCACATATGACTGTGATGTCATCAAAAAAATCACACTTGTACTTCAGATGTGCAAAGTTTCAATTTATTTTCCACTGAGCAGTTTCAGAGATACAAAAGTCCAAAGTTTTTTTTTCCAACACGGCTACCACACAACGTGATTTCTGACGTCAAAGTTTTCACAAAAACATTCTACATGAGAAGTCGCATCTATGGTGAAAAATAAAGCCATGGCGCCCTGCTTTGATGCAACCCCGCTTCGATCGAACACCTGACCTCCTGATGTCCTCTTTATCGTCAAATTCAGAATGGGTGGCCGATCACATTTTTGGAGTTTTGCATTGATTGGAGAAGGTTTTTTTGTCCAACAATGCTGCGAGAGCACGTGACTGATGATGTTTAAATTTTCAAGAAATATTCCCGATGCCGAGTCAATCATGCTAAAAAAAAAATTCTCTGAAACCACTTAGCCTTCATGTCTGGTGTTGGCTTAATGGTTAGGGTGGTGGCCTTTGGATCCTCGGATCCTGAGTTAAAATCCCACTCAGCTGTTGAATAAATACCAGGAGGAATTGACTCTGCCTGTCATCCTTCTGAGATCGGCAAAATGAGTGCCAGCTTGCTGGTATACTGTGTCAGAGTGGCGACCCGTTCAGGATTGTGCCCAATAGCCAAGGAGACTGCTTAAGCAGCACCAATGCTCTGCATAGAGTACGGTCCCAATGGATGGATGGATGGACTTAGCCTTTTGATGGGAGACTTTGCAGTGATGATCCACTACTGTTGCTGCAAATATTGTATTTAACAATGACATCATCAGTCACATGATGTGGCAACCATGTTGGTTTTAAGGGAATAATAAAATAATTATTTATCTGAAACCGTTTATCCCATCAATACTAAATTTTGCAGTTATGATCCACTGCGCTTTCTGCTACATTTGACTTAAAAATGACTTCATCAATCACATGGTGTTGCAGCCACATTGGTTTCATGGAAAATATTTAAAAATGGAATTTGGAAACCACTTTAGCAATCGAAGCAAAACTTTGCAGTTGTGATCCACTGCCCTTGCTCCATGTAATGCAACATGTTTCACATTGATCTGTTCAGCGTAGCTACATGAGTAGTTGCATCTATGGTGAAAATTTCATGTCAATCGGATAAGCGGTTGCAGAGAAAACAGAGAAAATTTGCATGTATATCCGTACATACGTATGTACGGATGGAAAACCTGAAAACGTAATGGCACCGGTGGCTTCGTCACCTGAGGTGCAAAAAACGCATTTCCATTTCGGTTTTTTTGTTTGATTTACAATCCAAGCTGTCAGGAAATACGATTTTCCAATGAGTTTCAGCAATAAACACAAAACATTTTTGGGTCAAACGTCATTTCTCATGTTAAATCTTTGGCACGTTTCCACCTGCAATCAGTTTTGTTTTGTTCTGGGTTGTGGGTTCAGCCAAAGGCAGAAATTGTTCTGCCATTCACCAGGATGATGTTTAGGTTTTCCCTGAATATTTAATCATTTGGTCGTGAAATACAAATGAGATGCTCAGACGCTACGATCCGTGACCAAACATATTCCATGAAATAAACTGATTAGCACCACTTATCAAAGATGGAATGAATCGGTCGAGAGAGATCACTTTACTGTTTTCTTTTACCAAAGAAAGTTGAGATCTATCGTAAGCACAAAAGATACCTGTAAAATTTTTACGCATTTACAAAACTTCGCAAGAAATTGATGTGTTAATGATTGTGCATTGTTCCAAATCTGGTGTGATTAATCAGATGTATTTATCAAATTTACAGGAGATATAACGTTTAAATATTGCAACATGCACATAGAAGGGTAGGGGTGGCAGTGATGTTTAAGTGATACCAGTGCTGAACCCATCGCTTTGCTGATGGTAGTTGAACAACATAACTTGTGTATGTTCCAGTACAATAATACCGTTTATTGAGTCAATATTTGCATTTCTTTTTAATTCCAGAAACATTTGTTTTCACTGCTAACACCCCAGGGTTAATTTTAGTGCAACACACACTTATTCGCCCAAACTAAAAGCTCGGAGAAATCTGGCTACTTTAATATATCGTTTGGGAAATGCCCGATAATTTGTGGTGGAGCAGGGCTTTGTGGGTTGACACTGGAGGTAACTTGTCAACCAAGTAATTAGAGCCGCATGGAGTTCCGCAATCCTGTATTTACCAATCAACCCCTCCCCCGGTCCTTTTTATAATTGCAGCTGCCTCAAATTCAAATTCTCCTATCAAATTCTGTCATAATTGAGCTTCGTTCTACCAATATGGAATTTGTGGAGAACACTTGCAGAGATGGAGCCAAAGCACATCATGGAGGGTGAGTTGAACTCTGTCCATCAGGTTAGATTTAAAAAGGAAGCTGCAGGTGTAGAGACACTTTTAGATTGGAAAGAATAGATTGGAGACTTGAGAATGGATTAGATAATGACATTGCACATAAGGAAGGGATGCCCAAGTCAAATAAAAGGGAAATCCACAACCGCAGTATTATCAAATTATCTGGATATGAAAGTGAGAACATTACATCTTTACCTTACCGAGATATCAGGTGCGGCACAGTTTGACTGGCAATTTCCACAAATTACTGACCAGGAAAGCAGTATGGGGGAATGCTCAAGGCAAGGCCGACATAACTCTCAAGCAACTTCTCATCAATAACCTATCTTGAGACTACTGCACCTGAGTACTGTATCGAAGTAAGCCATTTGTGATAAGGACCAATGCTTCTGACATTGGTGTTGTAGCTGTTTGTTTTGCAATGGCATGGGAACAGATTCTTCAATGTGAGTTTGGCAAACAAAAAGTTGATGACATCCAGTGGCTAATGGTAACACAGCAATCTAGTAAGTTTGGGTAGTTTGTACGAGGAGGGGCTTCAGCGAATGTTGTTGCTTTGATGATATATAAATGGTAAGGCAAAAGGAGAAGGGCAGAAGAAAAGCCAATCATCGGTTGCTGAGCACCATGCCATGAACACCACAGTGGGTGTTCTTCGTATAACAGGATCATTTGTGTTTAAACTAATAAATAAATGCAAATTTGGACTACACCCACCTGCTAGTTTGATATTGGTCAATTCAAGAACCTTTGGCTTTTGGCACACCAATTACATATACAGTATCCTTTTATGTTGAAAAGTAAAAAAAAAAGTTGGCATTTCTTTGATTATTTATCTTTCTCATTCATTGAACTTCTTGAATGGCACCACCCAACCCCACCCCCTTACCCTTACCACCCCCTTACCTCTTCCTTTTTTGAATCTGAACTTCCATGTATAACATAGTATTAAACTACAACGTTATGTTGATGCAAGATGAGCTGTGAAATATGTGCAGCCCAAAAAATGAAAGCAAAACATAAAAAAATGTCCTTGGATGTAAAAATCAAGGCACAATGTAAAGTTGAAGTTTTAAACATCACAAGTGCATCCTTGGCCTGATGGGGTCATTCAACGAAATTTAACAAACATTTTCGTCAGGTGTTTTGTGAACTTTGACAAATTGCATTTCACAGCCAATCGCACAGCCACAACACACAAAATGGCATCCAACATCTGTTTCATGCATTTATTTAAAGATGCATTTCAAAATCGAAGGATGTAAAATGAAAAATGTGACGATCGGATTGAATCTTTTTTGTGTTTTTTTTTCGAAATTTGACCATTTCCACGATAAGAGCCAGTGCTAAAGGTAGTCACTTTCTTGTGCAATTTCAAGGGCATTTTGTATCCGGTGGACTGAAGGTGATAAATGTTCCGCAGCTTAACCATGACTGGACACAAAGTTCTGCTAAACAAACAGAAGCGGTGCCAGTGATTCAAAAGTCAAAGGAAAAGGTAAAAAAAACAGAAAGTATAGTTTTTGGAGGAACTCGACCTCGCTGACTGTGTTCACAACATTCATCTTAACAAGGATTCGCTGTCCCACACCCAACAGAACTCCAGTTGTATGGGAGATAAACTGCCGTGACAAAACCAAGGACACACATTCTCCAATTGTCTTGTGCAATAGCTTCGCACATTGCAGCTTTCAATTTTTTTCTGCCAAGATATTTTGTCATAACAATGTCTTTCTTCAATCCTTGCTAATCTCTTTTTGACTCTTCAAAACAACATCCGGAGACATCATTGATTGGTTGAGAAAATAAAAATAAAAAAGGGGGAGGGGGGAAGAAGAGAACATAACGCTTCTTCAAGAATGTTGTGTCTTGTGATAAAAAGTACAAATAAAGTTATCTGATGGTGACCTCACCTCATGCTAAATGTCTCATTAAATGTTTTCTTTGTGGCCAAATGACTGTCTGGTCAAATATTTCATCATTTTTGGTATAAAAAAAATATTTAAGGCACGAAACAAACTTCCTTATTTTTTTAATTACAAGATAAAGGTGAATGGAAGAGCAAGGTGGGGGAGTGTATGAGCTAACATTGGGGGAACATGTCAACAGTTGGAAACAAGCAAGAGGATGATTAAACAGGAAAAGAGAGAGAAGAGGATGGCGACGAGGAAACCGCAACCCACAAGCAAGAGGACTGGGCTATGTAGGGTCAATGGGAGTAAATAAGGTTGTAGTTAAGGATGCATGAAATGGCAGTGAACATGCTGCTTGAAGGCCATTGAAGGAAGAGTGGGATACCACAGTTTCTACAAGGCAATTCCACAAATCAAAGCAAGGAACAAAAGAGTGAAAGTGTGCAGCTTGTCGGGATTTTTCAAGCTTAATCATGCGAGACTTACTGAAAAACACATGCATCTTGTAGTTCCTGTGAAAGGCCAGATGGCTGAGAGAGCAGAGGGTGTTAGATTGGAGGCGGGGGATTAAACAAAAACAAAAAAAAAGACAGAGGCCACCAACCTGTTAATGATGCGAGAGCAACCGTTCTTATGCTTCTGCCTTTCATTGGGAGATGCTGATAATGTTGAGAGTTTGATTCCACAGAATCCAGGAGAGATGTGCTACTAGGGCACCAACACTGACTGGACAGCAATATTCAAACGAGCAAAGGACAAATGCCTTGTAGGTTGTGACTAGCTCTGATTTGACAAATCAAGACTTGGGACAACAGAGGAGGACCAATAATGGTGGTTTTGGATGCCACCTTTACGATACGGTCGGCCATGATTGATGATGAGGATCAGAAGTTAAAGAAAATAAACCTCTTCTAGTGGCCGAACATGGAAATACACTGGTGGGTTTGTTTGCCAATCCTTCCAAAACAAGAACATGAATTTTGAGATTGTCCCAGATTGAAGGTCCCAGATTCCACTTATCAAACCAACATCTCAAGAAATTCCAGATCACCAGAGAGTGATGTCAGTGATGGCTGCCGATCAGTTGTATTCTATTTCATGCAACACCTGCCCACCAGTTTTCCCAACTCTCGACACAGTTCAGGTCAGATATGGGAGGGAGCATGTGCTGGGGCAGCATGTCACTGTATCAACTTTCCACCAGAACTTCAAGAGCCTCCATCTGGCTATCCACCAGTCATATGCCTGGCCCATCCCCATCTCCTTTAGATGCTGATAAACCTGCTGCAACCACGAGGCACATGGTCAGCCCATTGGCTTCCCCCACTCATGAGGCTCCATCGCTGAGAGAATCTGGTGAGCAGGATTGGCGTCATGAAAACGAGCCGCATGTCAACATAGCTGCAGCTGACTCTCACGGACTATGCAGGTCACAAATCTCATTTAAGTCTCTCTCAGCAACTGTTTGTTGGACACAAAGTCCAACCAGCAAAAGCCAAGGATTCTCCGAAGAGAACTGGTACCAAAGTAATTAAATCTCCATCTCAGATCCCTGGTCAGAGTCCAAGTCTCACATCCTTAGACCAAGACTGGAAGCACCAGGGACCTGAAGACTCAGACTATCTTCCTGCACAGGTACCGACCAAAAACATCCTCACCACAAACAGGTACAGACGAGATAGCAGCATCCAAGATATCAATAAAAGCCTGGATCTTAGTTTTGACCCAGGAAACCCGTGATATCCAAGGGCCCCCAAAAGGATATCCAAAGTCTCTGCAAAATCAAGGTCAGAGATCTTGACATTCCCAAACAATGTACTGCAGCTTGATCTCTCTGACATCCTCCCCAAAATCCAGTCCATATAAGTGGTGAAAATGTGGAGGGCCAGTCCACACCCCTAACAAACTCCAGTTACAACTGGAAATAAGTGAGAGATGGTATCACCACATATCACATCACTCTCAGGACTAGAGTACAGTTCAGATATCAGATTGATCAGTTTTGGTGAGACCCCACAAAGACCAACAATCCTCCAGAGGACATCCTGATTCACTGAATCAAACGTTTTGCAGACACACCGGTCAGAATACTTCCAAATTTGGTTTGCAACATGAGGCCAGGGTAGGGATGCTAAATTGTCGGTCATGCCGATCACGTGAGCGGAAGCATGTCAAAATGGCTGAAGTAGTCCATTTTTTGGAAAATCGCGTAAATTCCTTGAAAAATATTCTTCTCCAGACCCACCAGTCAAAATGCTACCAAATTTGGGTCACAACATTAGGATAGGGTTCTGATGTTAAATAGCCGAGGCCATGCTGATCATGTGACTGGAAGTGTGTCAAAATGGTGGACTTAGTCAATGTTTGTGAAAAATCATGTAAATTCCTTGAAAAACCTTCCTCTCCAAACTCACCAATCAGAATGCTACCAAATTTGGGTTACAACATTAGGCCAATGCCTGGATACGCTTAGGTCCAGTGGTCCAATTTTTAATTCCATTTTCAAATCCATGTCATAAAAATTTCACCCTCCCTTCATGCCATCTTATAAGGCACTAAAGTTAAGTATAATGAATGACTAAATATGCACTCTAAGCAAAAAAACTTTTCTTTTTAAAAAAAATCTGTGACTCCTTTAAAAAAAAAACATGCAATCCCACATTGTGTGTGCAATGATGAAAAGATACACCACATCTATTTTTACAGGAAATCCAACAATCAACAAGTTCTGAAGATACATTGTTCTTTCCCATTGAGTTTAATCTGATTCCCTCATATTATAAGCATGAGAATTGTTCTTTGGCCTTCATTGCAGATATTTACACTGTTAATTTACCCCAAGCTACCGCAAGTAGACTGGGAGTGGTTTGAGCACCACCGATCTTCCTTGGAGGTGCATGATTAAAAGCAACACATTAGAGAAGTCCAAGTTTTCGTGAGAGTTTCCGATGTAGCTGTTCTTTTTGCAGCATGCCGGCATAGCCTCGAAAATTGTCCTGATCCTTTGCCCACAACTCGAAGTGCAAAAGCTTTGCCGGCCATCTGGATGACAGATGGTGTGACAATATCAACGAATTCTTCATCCCCTTAGTCACGATGTCCTGTAGTTACAACTTGCTGGAGCTTACTCAAGACTCATGGAGATGCGCAACTCAAACACACTACTAATGAACTGCTCTTATTTGTCTCCTCCACAGGAGCTGTGATGTTAAGTGTATTTTGGCTCAGAGTCCTCTCTCGCTGGGTGTACCCAAAAATGGGAACTCATCATCCTTAAACGCGTCCAATTGGAGGTTGTGCAAGCCGGTATAATTTGAGAATGCAGCGTTCTCTATAAAAAGAAAAACATGGACTACCAACACACTGTATTGCATGTAGAGTGGAGGAGCAATCGCTTCATTTTTTATGGCTCTGTAAATACTCCCCGGTCTTCATGATAGCTACATCGATCGACTCTGCCTCATTGAAGCAACTTGGTTTCTCTTTTTCCTGACAGTGCCATTGTGTAATTAAACGATCTTTTTCCTCAGCCTCAGAGTCTGCTCCGCATGCCTTGCGCATTCTAGCTCCCAGGGGATATGCTTGCACACCTATCCACACATTCGGCATGCCAGTGGACATGCTCTGCCCATGAGTGGACACTGTTCTTACCTGTCCGCACAATCTGTCCACCAGTAGACACACTTTGCACATCCATCCCCACACTCTCCCCATGAGTTGACACCTGTGTGCACACAATGCCCATCATTGAACATGATTTGCACACCCGTCCACACACAATGTCTGCCAGTGAACACAAACACACATTGCACACCTGTCTGGACACTACTTGCCAGTGGACAGGCTATACACACCTATCCACACACATGCTGCTCTTCAATGGAACACACTTTGCAGACCTTTCCAAACACTCTTCCTGCCGGTGGAGAGGTTTTGCATACCTGAATGCTGAATTTTTCACTCCATTATTTTGACCTTCAACAGAAATTCTTATGATTCCTTACACTTAAACATTGATGAGTTGAAATGTGTTTTGTTATAATTTCATCACATTGTAATTCTTCATCTAATTATCCATATTTCATTACGCTTGCCTGTACGGAATGCTTTTGCCATTTTAATGACGACTTTCATTCCTCCCCCGCACGCTGCAATGATTGCCTTTCTGTTCTAAAGGTCAATGTGCTTTAAGGTAACCAGAGTTTTGGGTAACAGGAAGCATACTGGGACTTTATCAGTTGGATGAGTAACTTAATGCACCAAATGGCTTACACAACTTAAATCTGGTCTTTCCGGAGGCAACCGGGGCTGACTAAATGGTTTGCTGAGGTGTGCAAATCCCTTTCTTCTAAAAGATGCAATTTGTTTGAGATGCAACCAGGAATCTCTAATCTCTGTCAACATTTCTTGAATTGAAGCTTCAACATCAGCACAAAATGGCTCTCTCTCTCTCTCTGTCTCTGTCTCTCTGTCTCTTTCTCCAATAACAATACTTTCATCGCAATGATCTTAAGGACCCACTGGACACCTTTTCTTGCGTTCTATGCATAAGCCCCAAACGCTGCTCATTTGCAGAACCGTTTTGCGCTTCAAACCAATCGGTGGCAATGCATGAGCTCATCACTGACCCAGCCAATGGATTTGACCTCATAAATGGGCCTTGTTCCTATGTGGTTATGGTCACCTCATTAGATCATACTATATTTCATTTGAAAAGTGTCTGATTGTTTGAGTGTTTGACTTCTCTGAAATCCTGAACTGCTGGACGGTACAAACTGAACACTGATGGTTGTATATGGGGGTGCATGGGAGGTTTCAGGGGATAAAATATTATTAGCTTATCTGGAATTTAAATTCCAGATAAGGTATTGTCATCGCACATCGTCCATCCGTCCGTCTCCTATTTCAACTTCTTCGGCCAAACAGCTGGGCCAATCTGGCTGAAATTTGAGAGCAACGTTCCTCTCGTGACTGGTAACAAGGATTGCAAAGCTCATTCACGTCACGTGACTTTAAGTAGGCCAGAATGGCCGACTTAGTAAATTTCTTCAAAAATCTTTTTCTGCAGGCGACCCAGTCAGAATGCTACCAAACTTGGGTTACAACATTAGGCCAGGGTGGGGATGTTAAATTGCGGAGGTCATGCTAATCACGTGACTGGAAGTGTGTCAAAATGGCCGAAGTTGTCATATTTTATGGAACCAGAGTTGGTGTCTAAGCCACCCAATGCTCGCCTGTTTATACATTTATCGTTTTTAAAAGACAAGTCTAATAATTAATATATTTTATAAAGCATTGCAGTGAAGTATAATTATAAAGCAATATATGTATTTGTATATTGTAATCAGTAACAAGAGCGCAAGTGAGCACAATATACACCCTAACAAGAAGGTATGTACAGAATTGTGCTACTACATGGAAAACAGCATCCTGGTTGCCATGGCAACCACTTTAGATGACGAACGTATGTCGCTACACACCGTCTCCACAGTCTGTACCGATGTACCAAATATGAAACGTGAAAGTTGCAAACTTTGGGAGTTAGAGTGCGGACAGGAACTGATGGAAAACAGCATCCCGGTTGCCATGGCAACCACTTTAGATGACGAACGTATGTCGCGACACACCGTCTCCACAATCTGTACCTATGTACCAAATATGAAACATGAAAGTTGAAAACTTTGGGAGTTAGAGTGCAGACAGGAATGGATGGAAAACAGCATCCTGGTTGCCATGACAACCACTTTAGATGACGAACGTATGTCTCGACACACCGTCTCCACAGTCTGTACCTATGTACCAAATATGAAACGTGAAAGTTGAAAACTTTGTGAGTTAGAGTGGGGACAGGAATGGACGGAAACAGCATCCTGGTTGCCATGGCAACCAATTTAGATGACGAACGTATGTTGCGACACACCGTCTCCACAGTCTGCACCAAAGTACAAAATATGAAACGTGAAAGTTGAAAACTTTGGGAGTTAGAGTGCGGACAGGAACGGACGGACAGACAGACAGACGGACGGACGGACGACCGGTACCACATAATACGCCCCGATATGTATATGTGTGTATGTATATATATATATATATATATATATATATATATATATATATATATATATATATATATATATATATATATATATATATATATATATATATATATATATATATATATATATATATATATATATATATATATGTATATATATATATATATATATATATATATATATATATATATATATATATATATATATATATATATATATATATATATATATATATATATATATCGGGCGTATAAAAAATAGTGTGGTAGATAAAAACATTAGAAAGGAAACTAGAGGGGGAGCACTCGGGAGAGTGCAAAACCTCCGCCGCCAATACTACTGGGTCACTCAAGTGAACCTTATATCTTATTCATTAAATATGATGTCAACAGTGCTGACAGAGTTATAGTTCTTTTCTCCAACATTTTTTTTTTGGGGGGGGAGGGTTGGAAATCACTTAAAACATGTAGAAATGCAAAAAAAAGAAACCGAAATTTTGTTGAAAAAAAAGTTGCAAAATTTTTTTTTCTCCAACAATTTTTTTTTTTGGGGGGGGGGGGTTGGAAATCACTAAAAACATATAGAAATGCAAAAAAAAAAAATTTCTCTAACAATTTTTTTTTTGGGGGGTGGGGACCAAGTCCAAAATCTAATGGCATGATCCTTGGACCATACCTAACCCCCCCCCACCAAGTTTCGTCGAAATCCGTCGAGGAGTTTTTCCGTAATACCGTTCACAAACAAATAAACCAATGTCACCCGCAGGGTGACCCGTATCTTGCCAAAAGGTGACCACGTGTGACTTCTTTAAGGTCACACTGAGGTGAACAGAGCTGCTGTCCACCAGGAGCGACTCCTTGAGGAATATCTGCCTCCGAGAGATTCCGATGAGAATCGTTCTACAGAGTAAGGAATGAAAAATATGCGTTTGCCTCATAACGTCACCAAATGACGTCATAATGTCTCAAGCTTGACATATCTAGAAAGCACTCATCGAGGTGTTCAATTTGAGGTACTACACGATATGGTTCCTAAAACTTGACAATTTGACCTTGGGGTCAAATATGTTTGACCTCAGGCGCTAACCATGAAGGTCAAGGCCAATCACCACCAAAAATTAATCAGCTGAGCGCCAGACCATATACTACATTCTCATAAAGTTTGGAGATGATTCGATTAAAATTACTCAATAAATAAGGGTTTCGTTGACCTCCATGATTTACCGCAAAGTGACCTTGACCTTTATGTGTGCTGAAGGGTATTGTAATAATACTACGATATGTGTACCCACAAGAGTTTCCGATGAGAATTGTGCTCTACAGAGTGATATAAAGGTGAAAAATCCAATGATTCCAGACAAACAAAAAAAAAAAAAAAAAAAAAAAAAAAAAAAAAAAACTTACCAAGTAACAGATCTTGCAAAAACTTCGTTTTGGCAAGATAACAAACAAACAAACAGAAAGGGGTGAAAACAGTAACCTCCGATCTTCGATGGCGGAGGTTAAAAATAACTTGCATCAAAAAATTTAACATTTTCACGCTCACGCTGGGGGTATCGCGATAGCTCTCTGTTCTTCGAACAGGCGAGCTAAAAATCGCATAAATTCCTTTCAAAATCTTCTCCAGACCCATCAGTCAGAATGCAACTAAATTCGGGTTGCAACATTAGGCCAGATAGTAATGTTAAATAAATTGCAGAAGTCATGCAATCATGTGACTGGAAGTGTCTCAAAATGGCTGACTTTGTAAATGTTTGGAAAATCGAGTAAATTCTTTCAAAAACTTTCCTCTCCAGACCCACCAGTCAGAATGTTACTACATTTGGGTTACATTAGGCCTGGGGCCATATAAGCTACAAGTCCACTGGTCCTATTTTTTATATTCTCAGGAATTCATGTGTGGGGGTGGGGGGGGGAGCACCCCAATTATGTGAAAATGTGTATCGTACAGCCCCACTTCCGGAGGTGTTGGGAATTACAAATCATCCCATCCATATTGCTGGGGGAATTAACACCTCTGCACCAAATTTGCTCACACCACCGGTGTGTCTCCCCACTCACCCTGCCAGCGTGTCACCCAGCACACTCTGCCGGCGCCCCGCCCCACATATACCACCAGCTCACCGCCTCGCTTAGACCGCTGCCTCCCCACCCCCCTCAGACAGCTGCCCCACTCAGAACGCTGGCACCCCACCCCACTCAGAACGCTGGCACCCCACCCCACACACACCGCCAGCGCCTTGCACTGCCACTGCACACACCGCCGATGAATGGCACCACTCACACAACCGATGCCCCACCCCACACACACACTGCCACCTCCCTGCCCCGCTCCGACCGCCAGCTCAACGTCCCGCTCAGACCACCGGCTCTCCAGCCCGCGAAGACTGCTGGCACCCCGCCTCACACACTGCTCCAATCAAACTGCCGGCTCCCCACCCCACTCAAACCACATCCCTTGTCCATCGATTTGTAAATTGTGTTGTTGTTTTTATTTTTTATTTTCATAATTATGCTGTTGGAATTGTCTGTAGACAAATGCACACAAAAGCAGGTAAAACTAAAATGGCACTCGGTAGAGCGCTTACCTCCGCCAGGCTGAACAGTTTACATTTGTATCCCACAGATAGGCGTGATCTGCATCAGGACCTCAACAAAATCGAAATGCCTTGTTCTCTTCACCTACCCAACTCATGCATCAAGTTTTGTCATAACTCATCCACAACTTTTTGAAATATCATGCTATATATCGTTTTTGGCCCCAACTCTCAATGGTGAAGAATCACTTAAACCTAGATAATTAAAAAAAACATTCTTAAATCTGGATTCGGATATTCACCAAAATCTAATCAATTTTTTCTTGTCATACACCCAGCCTATCCACCAAGTTTCATCCGAATCAATCCATAACCTCTTGAGATATTGTGCTATATATCGTTTTGGCCCCATCTCTCAATGGTGAAGATGTACTCTTAAAAAAAAAACTTCAAGATTTGGATCTGCATCCAGATCCTGACCAAAAATGTGCATTGCTGTCCTTGGCTGGTCACCTACAAACACAAAAATTTCAGAACGATTGCTTCAAAACTGTGGAGAAAATTTGTGACAAATAAACAGAGATGCTAAAGACCAATATATTGGCAAAATACTTTCACCAAGTAATGAACAGAGAGGAAGACAGGGTTGAAAACATAATCTCCGTGCAACTTCAGTGGAAGAGGTAATTACAAATAAAATATTTCGTGAGTATTTAATTTGCAATCCAAGCTAATCTTGACCTTTTCTGTAATTTATGACGTTTCGGTTTTTTCATGTCAGAATCAGTTTTCCTTACAAGTCACAGATTCCGTAAATTCCATCCATTTTCTGCGATCATGAAAAATCATTGCTTTTACCCATGTAATATATCAACTCTGCACTGTTCGGTTTGGTCTCAATTTAAGGTCACATGAAAAAGGAGAGAGAGAGACAGAGAGAGAGACAGAGACAGAGACAGAGACAGAGACAGAGACAGAGACAGAGACAGAGACAGAGACAGAGACAGAGACAGAGACAGAGACAGAGACAGAGACAGAGACAGAGACAGAGACAGAGACAGAGACAGAGACAGAGAGACAGAGAGACAGAGACAGAGACAGAGAGACAGAGACAGAGAGACAGAGACAGAGAGACAGAGACAGAGAGACAGAGACAGAGAGACAGAGACAGAGAGACAGAGAGACAGAGAGACAGAGAGACAGAGACAGAGAGAGAGAGAGAGACAGAGAGAGAGACAGAGAGAGACAGAGATAGAGAGAGAGGGAGAGATAGAGAGAGAGAGAGATAGAGAGAGAGAGAGATAGAGAGAGAGAGAGAGAGAAAGAGAGAGAGAGAGACACAGACACAGACACAGAGAGAGAGAGAGAGAGAGAGAGAGAGAGAGAGACACAGAGAGACAGAGAAAGACACAGAGAGACAGAGAAAGACACAGAGAGACAGAGAGAGACAGAGAGAGACAGAGAGACACAGAGAGACAGAGACAGAGACAGAGACAGAGACAGAGACAGAGACAGAGACAGAGACAGAGACAGAGACAGAGACAGAGACAGAGACAGAGACAGAGACAGAGACAGAGAGAGAGAGAGAGAGAGAGAGAGAGAGAGAGAGAGAGAGAGAGAGAGAGAGAGAGAGAGAGAGAGAGAGAGAGAGAGAGAGAGAGAAAGACACAGAGAGACAGAGAAAGACACAGAGAGACAGAGAAAGACACAGAGAGACATAGAAACACACAGAGACACAGAGACAGAGACAGAGACAGAGACAGAGACAGAGACAGAGACAGAGAGAGAGAGAGAGAGAGAGAGAGAGAGAGAGAGAGAGAGAGAGAGAGAGAGAGAGACTTGACTTTTATTACAAAAGTATAAAAAACAATTTATAAAGGAGAACCATTTTTCATAAGGACACAAAAGTTACATATTTAAGAATACAAGGTTACATCACGATAGCAAAAGTGATCAGTCTGTAAGGCCAAAAAAAAAAAATGTTGCATTGGCGTAACCCGCCCGACCCTAAAAATTCCGCCGACCCTACGTTTTTTTTTTTGTTTTTTTGCGATCGAAAAATTTTGCCGACCCTATTTTATTGCTATTTTTGTTGTTTTGCTATCGTTTTCAAGTATCTTGTTGATTGCGATCGCGATCGCAAAAACCCGGAAGTGTTTCGGACAGAACCCGCCGACAAAAAGGGTGGTACTCGAGCCGGGGGAGATTTTGGGAGGGATTTATTAGGAAAAAAAAAAAAAAAAGATCCCGACCGACCTACCCTATTTTTCAGTGACCCGTTACGCCAATGCAACATTTTTTTTTTTTTGGCCTAATTAAGAGACCATTTTGAACAGTACAAAGTGCATCATTTGGAGCCCACACACTTTTAAAAATGCACATTTTGTTGATGAAAATGTAAAAAGAAAATTCCATTTTAATACGGGCAAAAACGGTTCCTTCAAACAAAGCCAGAAGGTTATCAGCACACCCTGAAATATTTTCAATTTTTGTTTTCCTTGTGCAATATATTGTTACGGTTGTGGAAATTCGCAAACAACCATTCAGGTTCCATAGGTAAGATATCTCTGGAAGTACATGTGTAGTTAGCCCCAAACCCGTTGTTTAGAGGGAATAAATGTGATTCATTCGAGCTGCAACGCTTTGAGATAGCCGTTTTTCTCTTCTATCTTTATTTTGAACTAACCACGCTCCAACCATCACACAACAACAACGCCAACAGCCACGATCTTTACCTTCACAACTCGCTCCCGCATACATCGCATCACCGCCATTCCAAATGGCACCATGGCCATAAACCACCACCATAAACCCTCCACCACCTTCACCTCTCTCCTTCTGCGGCCATTCCCGCACCACCTGTGAGCACCAAGAGTCGGGCTGTCCTGGGCTCGTACAAGATACGCGCCGAGCCGCGAGTACAAAATGCGGCCTTTCCGAGGAGAATTCGGATCAGGAATGCTACACGCCCACTTCTGATCCGTCCAATCAGCAAGCGGGGGGCAGTTTGGCCCCACCTCCAGGCGCGTCTGTGTGGAATCGAGATATGCAAATTGTCGGATCAGGGGAGATTCACGCCCCTTTTTCTCCATCCAATGGGCGAGCGTGACTCCGCCCCCGAGCTCATCCGGATCCGGAAATTTGCATATGGGTTCTCCTGCCGGCCTGTAAAGCGCCGAGCGCAAGGCGAATCTGGGCAGTCAGTTTGGAAGAGCGGAGTCGAGTCGGGTGGCGAGGGCGTCCTGGTGATTTTCGGCAGTCGGCTGAGGAGAATTGGGGGAAGAGTCTGAGGAGCTCGGGTCCGAGGCAAGGAAGATGGCGGTCAGCTACGAGGTAGCGGTGGAATCGCTCGTCACGGGACCCAAGCAAGCCAGCTATACTCTTTCCCCAGAGCATCAACAATTCCACCCCCTTTTTCCCCCGCGCTGAGATAGTGCGAAAAGGGGGCCCCTTTCCCACCCCACTCCAAGCGGTGCCAATGAAACCCGCGAAGGAGCACGAAGTCGGGGCACCGCCGCGCTGCCACATTTGCGGCTCAGCACGAAGACGCGGGTAGGACCCACCCGGTCTTGTGGACCTGACCGCTCCTTCAGGTCCCGTGCAAATATTGGCCCACAGGCCCCATCTGCCCCCTTGTCTTTGAGGGTGGCCTTTTCTTTTGCTTTTGAGTAAATGTGTGTCGGCGCCGTCTGTGAAGTAAAACTGTTTAAGTGTTGTCGTGTGCTCGCGGAGTCGGTAGTATCTCTGCGTCATTGTTTCTTTTGTAGCATTTGATATATGTGCATTGTTTGGCTGTATATGTGTGCTCTCCGTGTGCCGCGGAATAAATGTGCATCATGTTGAACTGTTTTCCCGTTTCGCTTCGTCTTTTCTTTAATTGAATCTCCACCTTGCTTCACGTAAAGGGTTGGTAGTGGGCTTAATACGCCCGATCATTAATCGGAACCGTCGAGGCCGACGATAACACCGCTCGGTTATCCCAATAGTACGGAACGGATCGCTTAAGCGGCCCGTGTCCGGAGTCGACCTGCGGCGAGGTGCGAGCGCCCGGTCTACCCTCCGCGTGGGTACTTAGGTAGGTCGAGTTTGGCGAACAACCCTCTCCCACGCGTGTGGCCGATTGACATGATCGTGGTGAGGCCGAAAGGCCCACCCGTGACTAGCTCCCGGCGTTAGTCCGAGAGGGTCACGACAGAATTGTCCGTCCGGTGGGCGACGTGCCGCGATTCGAGTCACGTGGCCGTTCGCACGCCGGCGGGCATGAATTCGCAACACTGGTGTCAGGAGTGGGATACGAACTCATCCCCCTCCTCGCAACACTGGTGTCAGAGAGCAGGAAACAAACTCTCCCATCTCCAGCTAAATTCAGGGGGAATCAGTCCAGGGGTGAGAGGAGCGACCCCCGATTCCCTCCAAAGTACGAGCAATTTAAATTAACCTGTTACGAGAAATAAGATGGCGTCTCAAGGCGAGCGGGAGCCGGGGGGGTATTAGAAATGGATTTTGAATGTGTAGAATCCATGGTCCAGGATGAGAACCCCGAGCAGGAAATGTTAGTTGTGCAGGAACACGAACTCCCCCAACTGAACCGAGAGCCCGAAATAGGTGTGGCGGTGGCCACGGTGTATGACACCTCCCCTCCCCCTCTCCGCCAAAATCCCCCGATCCCTGCCGAAACGGCTCACCCAAGCGCACCCGACATGGCCCAGATATTCGCCATGCTGGCAAAGATGAATACGGATGCGCAACAAATGAATGCGAACATAAACAGCAAAATGAACGAAGTGAAAACGAAAATGGATACGAATACACAACAAATGAAAAACGAAATAAAAGGCATGAACAAGCAAATGGAAACAAATGCGCAAGGAATGAAGGAAGAAATGAGAGAACTGCGGGGTGAGACGCAGAACATGGGCCGAAGCCTGCAGGTGGGCATGAAAGCAATAATAGGGGAGTGCGTAATGGCGACGCCACGTGTGGGAGCGAACGAGCTGGGAGGGGGTGCAACGGCTGTCAGGCCCGCGGTGGAGGCGGGTGAGGACAAAATAATTCGGGAGACGTGTTGGGCAAGGGTCGTGACGGAAAAAGTGACGGTGACCGAGAGGGAAAAATTCAATGGGGAGAACAAAACGTGTGAGACGAGACACGAGGTGACGACAAAGGAAATAAAAATAGTGGAGACAAGGGAGGTAAAGGGTGAAGAGGTGACCGAGTTGGCAGAGACACGGGAGATAGAGGGTGAATTGGACGGGGTTGGAGACGAACACACACACACACACACAGAGGTAGTGGAGGATAATGGGGGTGGGCTCGCAGAGCGTGTAGGAACCCAGTGCGAGCAGCGGGATGGCTTCCTCCAGGAACGAAGGGAGGGAGTATGCCCCCCTGAGGTGGATCACGACCAGGTGGGTTCGGTCATGCTTTGCGGGGTCGAGGGGAGGAGTGCTGCGAATGAGTGCACGAGGAGCTTGGGGGGTATAGAGGCCCGGGAACCCCCTGTGGGGACACAAGTCCCCAGTGTGGTTGTCCCTGTGTGTGTGTTACAAGGTGTGAGTCCGTCCCCGTGTGTAGAAGCGCCCCCATAGGTGAGTGGTGTGGTGGCAAGTGTGCCGAGATGCGTGCTTTCCAGCGCGCCGTGTGTGAGTGAAACACCGGGGGTGAGTGCCCCTGCGTGTGTGAGTGGTATGGTGTGTGCGAGGGAAATGGCATGCGTGAGTGAACGGCCGAGTGCAAGGGAGACCGTGTGTGTGAGAGAGCGGTATGTGAGGGAGATGACGGTGGGCATGTGTGAACATGCAGCCGCGTCTCCCGGTTTGAATGTCATGGAGTGGAGTGTGCGCATCGTGACACACAGGTGTGCGTGGGTGGAATGGCGACGACAACGGCGACAGAGGGACAAAAGCCGAGTAGCGGCTGTGGATGTTTTGAGCACCGTGCTGGGTTCACCCAGCAGCGAGCGCGAGGTCCATGCTGTGTAACGCACGAGGCCGCCACGTGCTCCCTTGCGGGAGTGAAGCCCGGTCCGGAAACGAGCGCGGTGAATGTTGTCGATCCCGCGACGGACAAAGTTTAGGCAGGATAACGGATTTGGACTGGATGGGTTCTCCATGCGGGCGGGTGTGTTCAGCTCCAACGGGCAGAGCACATGTGTTCGCGTGGGGAACCCCTTGAGACGTGGGTCTTGTGGTTTTTGTTTATGCGCCGGGTGACGTCATGGCTGCGTTTATGGTTGGAATCCGGCAGGAGGGTGAATCCCTGCCGGATGGTACAGTCCAAGAGGGACGAGGGACGCGAACAGCTGCCATGACATCAAACCACAGGTGCGTGGCTGTGAATTGCCGCGCTGGTGCGCAGGTTGCGAGTTACCGCGCTGGTGCTGCGCATGTGGAAAAAAAAATAAAAGGCAAGCCTCGCTTTCGGGTGAACAGGATTCCTGGGCAAGGGGTGGATGATCCCCTTGGCCTGGGCACAGGATGGAACTAGTTAGGGGGAAGGGTTAGCTTAGCTAGACCGACTTCATGGGGCAGGGGTAAGTCCTCATGGAGTCCGTGGAATGAATGTGTTAGAGGGATTGTAGCCAGATTTAGGATGGGAAATGATTTTAATGATTTGGAGACAGTGACTGACAGTGAATGTGTAGAGGGGACGTTGCTTAGCAACGTAGTGTAAAAAGGAACGTGCTGAAGTTTAAGGGATAACCTTCGGAGCATGAGTTAGGTAGGGGATTTAGTTAGAAGGATGGCAGAGTTCAGCGGTGTGTGTGTTGAAGAGTTGTGGGTTGTGAGGTGAGTACATGTGCTTGTTGAGTGAGTGAGGCCAGCGGGTCGGTGTGAATGGAGCGAATGTGGAATGCATGGTGCGATGAGTGATTGGGGGGAGGAGTGACTACCGCCCCAGGGACCCCGGGGTCAGTGTAGAGTGAGTTAGGGGGTTAGTTAAATTAACAAAAATGGAAGTCGTTTTGTTGTTGGTGGGAAAGTAGGCTCGAAACCCATTTGGAGGGGTGCAGGAGCCCTGTTGACGGGCTGGGAGCGTGGCCGCGAAAGGTGAGTATCGCTGAGTGGGTACCCCGGGCACCAGGCTAGTCGGCCGTAGTAGGCCAAGGGCCCATGGGGGGCCGGGATAGCGTAGTGGGCACGGGTGCGCCCGTATGGTGCAGGGGCCCGGGGCGCCATTAGCCGCGTGGGCAGTGTTGTGGGCACGGGTGACCCTCGGAAAGGGGCCCGGGAAGCCAGCCTACCACGTGAGCATTTCAGGGGAGTCGCCAGGGAGGGCACTCCCCGGTGTTTAGGGAGCTGGTAGGCTCGGAGGCGGTGTAGTGCCCGGGGGTGCCATCGTCGGAGATTCGGCAGAGGGTCGTGCATGCCAAGGGAGCCACGCGTCCCAGCCATGAGATCGTGTGAGGGCACGGAAAGAAAATTGGGGGGCGAGGCCCGAAATTGTAAGGACACCAACACAGGCGACGGGAATCTGGGTTTTTAGAACCAACAGTTGAAGCGAGAGGTTCTTGTTGAAAGCCCCAGGGTAGTTTAAAGGTTCATGGATAGGGTAGATTAGGAAGTGTACCCCTCCGCACCATCCATCCCTTCGCTCTCGTTGTGGGCCGCTGGACCCACTTTGGGTTAAGATCGCTGAAGTCTGGGGAGGCCATCCTGAAGCTTCGTTGGGCCTCGAAACATGACGCTAGCCCTCCCTCATTCCCCTCCGGGAAGGGAACGTAGGGGGTGGGAGTAGGCGAGGTGACAGGATAGGTTAGCCGAACAAGGACAGGAAAGGGGTTAGGGGACGATTCATAGTGGGCAAGTAAAAATAAAAACAACAAAAAATAAGTTGGGGCTAAATTGGGTTTTACAAATTAAGGGAGTGGGTATGGACAGTGACAGGCAAAGGCGATAGGTGGGAGGGAGACAGGTAGGTAGGTCCGAGCCCGCCTTCCGAGTGGCCAGCACCACCGCACTCCCTCCACCAACCTCCACTGAACGGCAAAGGCTGGCCAGCCTCATCTGCAGGCTGTGTTGCTGCAAGGCTTGTGCCGGGGCCCACTTCGTCTGCCGGCTGTGTTTGCCTGCAGCGGCCTTGTTCTGCAGGCTGTGTTGCCTGCTGCCTTTGCCATGCCATGCCCACTGCCCCTGTTCACCAGCCGACATTCAATTTTGCTTTGCCCCCCCCCCCCTTGTTCATTGCCATGTGTGCCAGGATCAGAAAGCAACAGTTTGCAAGCTGCAAGAACTGCCCTGTTGGCAGCTACAATACGGGCCTGCAGTGGCGGCCCGTGCACCGTGTTTGCGTCCATCCATTCATCCATTCATCCATCCATCCATGCATCCGTTGTGTTCATTGCGTGTGCCACTTGAGCTGGCACGGAGACTGCGTTTGTGCAGCCCATGCACCGTTGTGGTTCACTGGGTTCATTTTAAAAGGGGGAGGCCTAGGACTGCGTGTGAGCAGCCGGCCACGTTCCCTGTAACCTGCATTGCGTGAGCCAGAGACTGCATGCGAGCAGCCTGGCTCCCTGCGAACTGCTTTTCTCTTTGCAGAGTCCATTGATCCTGGGCCATGGTTTAGTGTAAAATTTGTAAGTTAAGATGTATTGTACTGTAAATATGAGTGCGCCCCCGGCATGTCTGTCTGGCGCCGGCAATTTTATTTAAGTCATCCGTGTGAGTGGGTTTGTTTAGTTAGTGACTCAGCCCTCAGGTTATTTATTTTGGGGACACGAATACCATGAATGTCGCACTCAGGAATCCTTAGGTAAAACGTACTAGGGGAGAACTACACATGATGGCACACGAGAATTTGACGACTCGGGACGAGTCTGTAAAAGGGGGAGGGGGTCGTGTTACGGTTGTGGAAATTCGCAAACCACCATTCAGGTCCCATAGGTGAGATATCTCTGTAAGTACATGTGTAGTTAGCCCCAAACCCGTTGTTTAGAGGGAATAAATGTGATTCATTCGGGCTGCGACGCTTTGAGATAGCCGTTTTTACGTTCTATTCTTTATTTTGAACCAACCACGCTCCAAAGAGTCACACAACAACAACAACGCCAACAGCCACGATCTTTACCTTCACAACTCGCTCCCGCAAACATCACATCACCACCATTCCAAACGGCACCATGGCCATAAACCACCACCATAAACCCTCCACCACCTTCACCTCTCTCCTTCTGCGGCCATTCCCGCACCACCTGTGAGCACCGAGCGTCGGGCTGTCCTGGGCTCGTACAAGATACGCGCCAAGCCGCGAGTGCAAAATGCGGCCTTTCCGAGGAGAATTCGGATCAGGAATGCTACACGCCCACTTCTGATCCGTCCAATCAGCAAGCGCGGGGCGGTTTGGCCCCACCTCCAGGCGCGTCTGTGTGGAATCGAGATATGCAAATTCTAGGATCAGGGGAGATTCACGCCCCTTTTTCTCCGTCCAATGGGCGAGTGTGACTCCGCCCCCGAGCTCATGCGGATCCGGAAATTTGCATATGGGTTCTCCTGCCGGCCGATAAAGCGCCGAGCGCAAGGCGAATCTGGGCACAGTCAGTTTGGAAGAGCGGAGTGGAGTCGGGTGGCGAGGGCGTCCCGGTGGTTTTCGGCAGTCGGCTGAGGAGAATTGGGGGAAGAGTCCGAGGAGCTCGGGTCTGAGGCAAGGAAGACTGCGGTCGGCGACGAGGTCGCGGTGGAATCGCTCGTCACGGGACCCAAGCAAGCCAGCTATACTCTTTCCCCAGAGCATCAACAATTCCCGCCCCCCCCCCATTTTCCCCTGCGCTGAGATAGTGCGAAAAGGGGGCCCCGTTTCCACCCCACTCCAAGCGGTGCCAACGAAACCGGCGAAGGAGCACGAAGTCGGGGCACCGCCGCGCTGCCACATTTGCGGCTCAGCACGAAGACGCGGGTAGGACCCACCCGGTCTCGCGGACATGACCGCTCCTTCAGGTCCCGCGCAAATATTGGCCCACAGGCCCCGTCTGCCCCCTTGTCGTTGAGGGTGGCCTTTTCTTTTGCTTTCGAGTAAATGTATGTCGGCGCCGTCTGTGAAGTAAAACTGTTTCATTGTTGCCGTGTGCTCGCGTCGTCGGTAGTATCTCTGCGTCATTGTTTCTTTTGTAGCATTTGATATATGTGCATTCTGTTTGGCTGTATATGTGTGCTCTCCGTGTGCCGCGGAATAAATGTGCATCATGTTGAACTGTTTTCCCGTTTCGCTTCGTCTTTTCTTTAATTGAATCTCCATCTTGCTTCACGTAAAGGGTTGGTAGTGGGCTTAATACGCCCGATAATTAATCGGAACCGTCCAGGTCGACGATAACACCGCTCGGTTATCCCGATAGTGCGGAACGGATCGCTTAAGCGGCCCGTGTCCGGAGTCTACCTGCGGCGAGGTGCGATCGCCCAGTCTACCCTCCGCGTGGGTACTTAGGTAGGTCGAGTTTGGCAAACAACCCTATCCCACGTGGGTGGCCGATTGGCACGATCGTGCTGAGGCCGAAAGGCCCACCCATGACTAGCTCCCGGCGTTAATCCGAGAGGGTCATGACAGAATTGTCCGTCCGGTGGGTGACGTGCCGCGATTCGAGTCACGTGGCCGTTCGCACGCCGGCGGGCGCGAATTCGCAACAATATCGACTACTTTGCTGTGGCAACGAGAAAGTTGGCCAAAATCACTTCCAGTGGATGCGTTTTGGATTCAAAGCCAAAAATAAAAACTTATAAAGTGAAGTTCAAAGAAAGCATGGAGCACAATTCACAAAGCAAACCAAACAAAAGGGATCAAGCGTGCACATTCAACACAAGCATGTGACAAGGTCTCGTGAGTTCCACAGAAGGGACATTGGTCAGGTATTTCAGAGGAGAAAACATGCAGGAGTTTATTGGTCGGTAATACCCAATGTGCCAGCCTCCAAGACAGGTCAGCAGTTTTCTTTGGAATAAGAACATGGTAAAAGGTTTTCCAGTTAGGTTGGAAAGGGTATTCTGGAGGCAAGTAGTTGTGCCACTTCCTTGACTGCCAAGTTCCTAAAGAAGGTCGAATTGCTTTCACACAGGCCGGGTAAATGTGACGTTTCCTCACACCTACTTGTGGTTCCAAAATGTGGTTCCTACATTCCAAAATGTATTCTTGGTAAATGTTTTACAATTGAACCGGAAATCATGACAGTGGGAGTGAGTACGAGATTTGGGAAGAGAGGATTTGATTCGCGAACAGTTGAGCCATCGCCAGTGCGAGGAGATCTCTCCCAGTGTACCTTAACTCTCCGGTACACCTGAAGTACTTCACATAATAAAAAAAAAATACTTGGCGGTAGGATCGTATGCCAACCTTGGTTGCTAGTGCAACAGCACTCAACCATCTCGTGTTGTCAATCATTAAATCAGAAATGCAATGGACACCGTTCTGAATAAAATGATCGATAAAAGAACGCTCCGTTGTTATTCTTTTAAAAAGAGAGTGGTGAAACAGAGGTTCCTTCAAAAACATATCTTTGGTGTAGGAAAGATAATCACGGTCAACTATAAAAACATGCCAAGCATTTGAAATGCTATTATAAAAAGGTGGAAGCAAGGACAAATCAATACATTTCAGATTCATTAAAAATAATCCTGATGAAAAGTCAAGCATACCAGCTTGACGAAGGATGAGAAGGGCGGCGGACCTCCAGACTAAGTCCGACGGACGGTAGAGAAGCCGCCAGATTGAGGCGATGCCGAAGGCCATTGCCCTACACACGATGTCCGCAAGACCCTGTCCACCTTCCTCCAATGGAAGATTCAGGATCTGTGGACGAAGCCAGTGTTTTCCACTCCAGAAAAAATTTGTAAAGGTTTTCTGTATGTTCAACAAAAATGTTCAGGAGGTGGTATGGCTTTGATCCTGTGCCACAATAGAGATGCTGCTGAATTGATGATGACCAGGACTCGGCCTTGATAAGAGAGCAAAGTCAGTAAGCCTTTCCATTTCAGCAGCTTTTGTTCGAGGGCTTCAGCGAGACCCTCCCAATTCTTTGCTTGCGTTGCTGCATCACCGATGAAAATGCCAAGGTACTTTATTCCGTTGTTCGACCAGGTGAGGCGTTCCGGAAGAACAGGCATGGGCAGCTGGCATGGGCCGATCCACAGTGCCTGGCACTTGTTCCAGTTTATTGCAGCTGAAGAAGCCAAACCATAATAGTTCAAACAGTCCACCAGTTTCTTGATCTCCTTGCTTGTGCGTACATTGACACAAATATCATCAGCATAGGCAGAAACTTTCACAGGTTTTACTTGCAGCTTTGTGAAACCAGTTAAGAAGCAGCGAACTTTGATTAGGAAAGGCTCGAGAGTAAGAGAGTACAAAATGCCAGACAAAGGATATCCTTGGTGGATACCCCTTCCAACCTTTACAAGTGAAGTCAGTTCAGAGTTTATTCTGAGTACTGAAGAAATGCCATGACAAAAGTTTTATAAGGGAGGTAAACCTGGGACCAAGTCCAAAACACTCGAGAACCTTGAAAAGATATGCATGACTAACACGGTCAAAAGCTTTCTCTTGGTCGAGCATAATCAAACCAAGATCATCATTTTTTGCTTTCCACACATCCCAAAGATCTCTTATTCGGAATATGTTATCATGTATCTGTCTGTTAGGGATACAGTAGGACTGATCACTTTGAATCGAAGATTCTAGAAGGGGGGAGATGCGTCGAGCTCGAGCTTTGGAAAATATTTTATAGTCGGAAGTTAAAAGAGAGATTGGGCACCAGTTGCCAACGAGCTGAGGGTCCCCTTTTTTCAGTAATAAAGTAATTACTGCTCTACGAGAGCTCATTGGCAATTCCCCACATTGTAAAGAACTAGTAAAGACCTCCAAGAGCTCTGGACCTAATAAAGACCAAAAGGATTTGTAAAACTCGACTGGGAGGCCGTCTCATCCAGGAGATTTTCCAGTCGGCAGAGAAGCAAGTGAGAGTGTTAGTTCTTCCAAGGAAGGTAAGGAATCAAGATGATCCCTTCGAGTCGCACTTAACGTGGGAAGATCAGACGTGAAGTATTGCATCGCATCATTGTCAACATCGTTTGCCTTAAACACGTCTGAGAAGAAGTTATAGATCTCCCTCTTTGTGCTATCTTGTGATGTCACAATGTCCCCAGTTGAGAGCCTTAGGGTTTCAATTTGCCTTTGATGGGTGGTCTTTTTATCAAAATGAAAGAAAAATTTTGTTGGAGAGTCCAAAGTATAAATCTGATCCATCCGTAATCAGATCATTGCACCTTTCACTTGATAGTCAACAAGATAATTTAAAAAGGGCCTTTTTTCCCAGTTGCAGATGGTTATTTGTTGCACTGGGGTTGTTTGCAGCATCAGATTGTAATTTCAGTTTTTCTTTTTCGAGTACAATCCTTTCCTTTATTGCACTAAAAGATGAGAAGTGATTAAACTGTTGGCAAAAGACGGCAATCTGTGCCTTTGCTTAGTCCCACCATAATCTAGGGCTACTTAAACTATTCTTTCGTTCGATGAGGCTATTCCAAAACACCCTAAAGGCTTCACAAAAAGTAACATTCTCAAGTAACATGACGTTAAACTTCCAATACGGACTGCCATGTTGCTGCAGAGCAAGCTTAAAGGAGAATGTTGTCACCAGATGAAAAGAGAAGGCACGATATCAGATTTTAAAATCTTATCAAACATTGTAGCATTGACATAAATTCTGTCTAACCGGGCTAGAGAGTGTCTCTGGGACACACATCTTAACCAAGTGAACTGACGTTGTCTGAGGTGTTGGATATTCCAAACATCCATGAGTCCCACAGTTTTTATAATTTTTTCCAAAGTTTTGGCAGATTTTGGATGTGGCTCCACACTGTTTCTGTCGAAAGCAGGATCAAGGGTACAGTTGAAGTCACCACTCATTATAAAGCAGCAGTTCAAGTCAATTGTGCTTAGAAAGGCCTCTGGTATAAGGAAGAAGTTATACTTTTCAGCATTCTCATTGGGGGCATAAATGTTTACAAAAATAAGGATTTGATTGTTGGCAATGAACTGAAGACAAGCCAGACGTCCAGGAATTATTTCATTAAAATGAACTTGAGAGAGTGTTCATGAAGGAGAGACAAAGAAGGCAATCCCGGCAGTGAAGGAATTTATATCACTGAAGAACCACTGACCCTTCATGAGCCTTCTCCGTTGGGCTTGGGCAGTCAGATCTCCATGGGTCTCTTACAATAACAAGACGTCCAGGTGCAAACGCCGAGTCAAGTCTTTTACCTGAACTTTGCGTTCTAAACTAGAACCACCATTAATGTTCAGACTTCCGAAATTGACATTCATGTGCTTAGAAAGGTAAAGAAGAAAAATAAATAAATAAGAGAAACACACCATAAGGACCTCACTTTAGAAGCTCCTGTCGAGCTTTCTGGATCATTTTTTTTTTACCTGTGTTTCTGAGCCTCAGTGAAGTTTGGGGTGACAGGGTTACGCAAAATTTATTTCAATTTCGTAATCAACACCGGAAGATCAGGGAAATGATCTTTCAGTTCATTATTTCTCTTACGCTAAGAGTCACTCAAGAAGTCCCGAAGCTCGTCATCCGAATGTCTGCTTTCAGCCTTTAGAATCTGAGAGGACTCATCTTGACTTTCATCATCAGATTCCTCACATGGGGAATCGATTGGTGTTTCAGTTTCGTTGTGAGCATCACATGATTGTTCGGTTTCAATGAAACAATCTTCTTCGGCGGCCTTGTGTATCAGAGTTACATCTGGGGATTCTTGGGAATGTAAGAGAGTGGACTCCAAGCTTGTCCGTGACACGGCCACGCTGCTCGGGTCGCAAGTGTCACTCTCCATTGGAGGATTTAAACTATCCTCCCTCATTTCCTCAGTGTTCTTAGTTGTTTAATTTATTGTTTTGTTAGAGAGAGAGAGAGAGACTGTAAAAGTTTCTCTTCCTCCTGTGACTGTTGGATATGGGAGCAGTCTACATTAGGAACGTCCTTGTGCGAGCGGACGCTCTCTGTGGGGTTGGAGACGCTGATTGGCAAGTTCAATACGATTGCTTTATTGATGATGTTTGAACAAGTGGACGTTTCTGGGTTATTTTCTTCTTCCAGAAAGGCAAATCTGTTATTACATGGGATTCCAGTAATTACATTTTCGATGATTTGCCTTTTACCAGAAGGTGACACGTCGTGCAAGGGATTTACGTTTTTTTATTTTGGAGACGGTAATGAACCTATCACTTGCACTGTCCATTGGCTCATTGGGAGGGGGTGTGTCCACTTGTTCGGTTAATTTATCCTTCACGTCATTGGGAAGGGGCGTGTCCAATTGTTAACGAGTTTGTCCTGTCCGTCATTGGGAGGGGGCGTGTCCACTCGTTCAGCCGGTTTCTCGTGTCTGTTCGTTGAAAGGGAAACGTTAACATTAATCTGTGAGCCGTTGTTACTCGGTTCGGCCGTAGAAAGCTGCGTTTTCCGAAGAGGGCAAAACAGTTTCATGTGTCCCACTGCACCACAACCAAAGCACTTTAGAGTGTCAGTGTTAACATATACTTGGTAATCGTGACTATTTACAGTGAACTTTAAAATAACGTTCAGAGAAGGATAATCCTTGTTAAGTACCATAAATACCTGTCTCCGGAAACACATCACGTGACTGACACGTTCATCTTTACAGCCCAAAGGGAGCATTATTAGAGGGGGACACGCAGTGTCCATAGTGCTGTAGCGCTTTAAGGATTAAATCACCGCTCAGGAATGGCGGTACATTTGAGATAACCACTTTCTGAGCAGGAGTATCTGATGGATAAGTCATCACAAAGTGTCCAGAGTCGAGGGACAGGCCTTGTTGGACGATGGGACACAAACACGATAACCCGTTTATTCATGCGCGACGCGGCTCGTACCTCACCGAACCCGATAATGTTCCCGATCGCGAGAACAATCGCTTCCACCGAAACGCCCTCGGGTGGAGAGCAGGCGACGCCATTTTTGCGCGAGAACCGTTCGAACGCGGATTGTCGCTGCAAACGAGCGGCCGCCATGTTTCACCACACGACGACCGACGTCTTCCTCACTCAGGAGGAGGAAGTCACCAAAACACTCCAACCTTTCCCAAACTTTGGGAAAGGGAGCGCAAACCAAACAAAATAAGGAAAGATAAAGAGAAAAATAAAAGAAAATCAAAATAAAGGTTTAAAGCGAAAAGTGTTTGAAGCGACGAACAGGAAACCGCCGAGAAAACCGACGATACCCGAACCAGCGCCGCGACGGGCTCTCTCTCTCTTCTCCACACAGAGGGGAAACATGAGGAAACCTCATGAACAAACAACACGAACACAGGGAGTGAAATGGGCAATGTGGGAACACAAACCAGCACAACGGAGAACAGGAACTCACGACACGAAGTAAGCAGCCGCCATGACAGTCCACACAACGAACCAACGGCCAGCAGGGGGAGGGGGAGAGAGTGATAGTGATAGTGATAGTGATAGTGAGAGTGAGAGTGAGAGTGAGAGAGAGAGACAGAGTGAGAGTGAGAGTGAGAGAGAGAGACAGAGTGAGAGTGAGAGTGAGAGAGTGAGAGACAGAGAGTGAGAGACAGAGAGTGAGAGACAGAGAGTGAGAGTGAGAGTGAGAGACAGAGAGAGAGAGTGAGAGTGAGAGTGAGAGACAGAGAGTGAGAGTGAGAGTGAGAGACAGAGAGTGAGAGTGAGAGTGAGAGACAGAGAGTGAGAGTGAGAGTGAGAGACAGAGAGTGAGAGTGAGAGTGAGAGACAGAGAGTGAGAGTGAGAGTGAGAGACAGAGAGTGAGAGTGAGAGTGAGAGACAGAGAGTGAGAGACAGAGAGTGAGAGTGAGAGTGAGAGACAGAGACAGAGACAGAGAGTGAGAGTGAGAGTGAGAGTGAGAGTGAGACAGAGAGTGAGAGTGAGAGTGAGAGTGAGAGTGAGAGTGAGAGGAGTGAGAGTCAGAGACAGAGACAGAGACAGAGACAGAGACAGAGAGTGAGAGTGAGAGTGAGAGTGAGAGTGAGAGTGAGAGACAGAGAGTGAGAGACAGAGAGTGAGAGTGAGAGTGAGAGTGAGAGACAGAGAGTGAGAGACAGAGAGTGAGAGTGAGAGTGAGAGTGAGAGTGAGAGTGAGAGTGAGAGTGAGAGTGAGAGTGAGAGTGAGAGTGAGAGTGAGAGTGAGAGTGAGAGTGAGAGTGAGAGTGAGAGTGAGAGTGAGAGTGAGAGTGAGGTGAGGTGAGGTGAGGTGAGGTGAGGTGAGGTGAGAGTGAGGTGAGGTGAGGTGAGGTGAGGTGAGAGTGAGAGTGAGAGTGAGAGTGAGAGTGAGAGTGAGAGTGAGAGTGAGAGTGAGAGTGAGAGTGAGAGACAGAGACAGAGACAGAGACAGAGACAGAGACAGAGACAGAGACAGAGACAGAGACAGAGACAGAGACAGAGACAGAGACAGAGACAGAGACAGAGACAGAGACAGAGACAGAGACAGAGACAGAGACAGAGACAGAGACAGAGACAGAGACAGAGACAGAGACAGAGACAGAGACAGAGACAGAGACAGAGACAGAGACAGAGAGCGAGAGCGAGAGCGAGAGCGAGAGCGAGAGCGAGAGCGAGAGCGAGAGCGAGAGCGAGAGCGAGAGATAGAGATAGAGATAGAGATAGAGATAGAGATAGAGATAGAGATAGAGATAGAGATAGAGATAGAGATAGAGATAGAGATAGAGATAGAGATAGAGAGTGAGAGACAGAGAGTGAGAGACAGAGAGTGAGAGACAGAGAGTGAGAGACAGAGACAGAGAGTGAGAGTGAGAGACAGAGAGTGAGAGACAGAGAGTGAGAGTGAGAGACAGAGAGTGAGAGTGAGAGACAGAGAGTGAGAGTGAGAGACAGAGAGTGAGAGTGAGAGACAGAGAGTGAGAGTGAGAGACAGAGAGTGAGAGTGAGAGACAGAGAGTGAGAGTGAGAGTGAGAGTGAGAGTGAGAGTGAGTGAGAGTGAGAGTGAGAGTGAGAGACAGGGAGTGAGAGTGAGAGTGAGAGTGATGAGACAATATCAGATTTTAACTCAAGTTACGGTCTGAAAAATGATTTTTCTTTTCCAAAATTTAAAATTGTATTTATGCATCTTTACATTTCAGTCCATAAATGTGTCAAGTCTGCTCGAAATCTCAAGTGGTCCATAAGTTATTGCAGAAACACAATTTTTCAATTAAAGGGCACTTGACCATAGACCTTTGACCTTTTCATCCCAAAATGTGATCAACTCATCTTTGTATTACCTTCCATAGTTTTACCAAGTTCGGTCAAAATCCCTTCAGTGATTCACAAGTAATTGTGGCAACAAGAATCTGCTACTTTCAGCTGAAGGTCACATGACCTTTGACTATTTGAACCAAACTCCAATCAGTACATCTTAGCATAGTAATACACCCTTTGTTCCAAGTTTGTTTAAAATCCTTTCAGTGGTTCACAAGTTATTGTGGGAACAAAAACTGAGCACGGACAGACGCACACACGCATACCCCTGTTCTGTATATACTCATAATATTAGTGAAACGTGCATTTCATACTTTTGTTGTTACTTCGACTTTTCATCCGAACTCTGCAAGATCTCCAAACATGCACAACCGCTTCCCACAATGCACAGCGGGCAGGTCCAAAGATGAACTTCGGGAGGGGCTCCTCCTTCTGACTCCCCATCACAGAGTTACATTTCAACCACAAGAGGGTGTAGTTAGATTAAATCATGGCCACATTAGAAAGTTTGTCTGCCATCGTCATTCCGGGCAAAATTTCATCTGAAGTGCTTGAAAGATGGTGGAAAGCTGTGCTTGGTACAGATGTATCAACCGAAGGAGGAGAAACAGTGGAATTTCCTTTCATCAGTGAGTTGTATAGTAGAGTACATAATGTCATGGAGTGCATAACGTCAAACGATAACGAGTTAGTCGTACTTCACTACCAGACCATGACCATGTTAAAGTTCACTGAAGTCGCAGACTGGCAAACATCAACATTGTTTAATCCAAACAATCGACGAGTTGGTTAAATCATTCATCAGTTCAACATTATGGTGAACAAGTGCAGAAATATCAACGAGTTTCATTTACTTTGTGAAAAGTCAAGCTAGTTTTAGGAAGCCTGTTTAACATAATACGAACGTAAGTACTTTGGTGTTGTGTGTTCAATGCAGTGTTTGTGATCCTTTTAGTGTCAGTCCTAAATATATTCATAACTAGCAGGGTTACCCGGCGTTGCTCGGAGGTAAGGGGGACTGAGAAGGGAGGAGGGGGGCAGGAGAGCCGGCAGAGCAGAGGTGGGGTGGGGAGGACAGGAGAGCCGCTTGCCCGGGAGGCAGGAGAACCTGTGTGTGTGTGTGTGTGTGTGTGTGTGTATGTGTGTGTATGTGGGTGTATGTGTGTGTGTGTGTGTGTGTGTGTGTGTGTGTGTGTTTGTTTGTGTGTGTGTGTGTGTGTGTGTGTGTGTGTGGGGGTTTGTGTGTGTGTGTGTGTGTATGTGTGTGTATGTGCGTGTGGGTGTGTGTGGGTTTGTGTGGGCGTGTGAGTTGGTGTGTTTGTGTATGTGCCGGTTTATGTGTGGGTGTATGTGTGTATGTGTGTATGTATGTGTGTATGTGTGGGTGTATGTGTGGGTTTGTGTGTGTATGTGTGTATGTATGTGTGTATGTGCCGGTTTATGTGTGGGTGTATGTGTGTATGTGTGGGTGTATGTGTGGGTTCGTGTGTGTATGTGTGTATGTATGTGTGTATGTGTGCGCTTGTGTGTGTATATGTGTGTATGTATGTGTATGCGCCGGTTTATGTGTGGGTGTATGTGTGTACGTGTGGGTGCCTGTGTGGGTGCGTGTGTGTGTGGGTGTATGTATGTGTGGGTGTATGTATGTGTGGGTGTATGTATGTGTGTATGCATCTATTTATGTGTGTATGTGTGGGTGTATGTATGTGTGTATGTGTGTGTATGTATGTGTGTGTATGTGTGTGTATGTATGTGTATATATGTGTGGGTATATGTGTGGGTGTATGTATGTGTGTGTATGTGTGTGTGGGTGTATGTGTGTGTGGGTGTATGTGTGTGTGTGCATGTGTGTGTGTGTGTGTGTATGTGTATGTATGTGTGTGTGCGTGTGCGTGTGCGTGTGCGTGTGCGTGTGCGTGTGTGTGCATGTGTGTGTATGTATGCATGTGGCATGTGTTTATTGGAGATCCACTGGAGCTTTCTGATGTGGAATGTGACACACCAAAATGATCTTCATGACCTCCTGAATTGATTGGGCTCATTACCAACAAATAATCTGGAAGAATTCCCATGTTTTAAACGCCCGCCATGTTAAGGTGTGGAGAGAAGCTAAATAGGTCCTCTCACAGCATGGCATTCTAACTTCAAAATGAATGTGACAAAAACAACGATAACATTGTAATCAGCATATGTTAATCAATATATAATGGAGCAAGTGTATGTGATTATGTATGGATGTATATCCACTCTCCACCCATTGGTTGGACAGCTTACCTGACGTCACCCTCAATTGTAACCTGAAATACTTCACCTAAAGTACCCAGAGGACACCTCAGACCCAAACGACCTTGAGGAACTAAGTGACCCCGATTCTGATGGTCTTGGGGGGAGGGGGAGGGGATGTAAATTCTCAATGTAAATGTGTATTGTGGAGCTCCACCTCCAGGTGAGGAAGAGTATTACACGTCTCCATCATTTACAGTACAATATTCATGTCCCCACATTTCTAGTACACTGAGGTGTTTTGAATTGTAAGCAGTGGGTATGTTTTTGCTTCATGCACGTAAAACCCGGGTTAATTTTTTTTATATAATGCCCCCTCCCCAACCCTGACTCAAACACATCTGGGCTTGGTGAAAGGCAAGCAGGTGTGCAACAAGGGCTTGAAGACCAATGAAAATTTGGTCCAATGGATGATCAACTGGCCCACCACAATGTCCAACAAATACAATAGAAACGGTCGCACACCAAAGTGGAAAACAATACTGTTCAAACAACTACAAAATGTGACTTCAATAAAGGGGGAAATAGCAATTAATTATCTCATAATTGCTACCTCAAAATGAGTGCTGCATCACATAATGCCGGACATGATTTTACATTGACCATTTCACAGGGAATCACTGGGTTATTGGATTCAATGAAACTCATCATTTAATTAATTATTCACAAACTTTCCTTCATTCTTACCCATCATTGTGAACTATACTGGACCACTGAAAAACGTGTGTGTGTGTGTGTGTGTGTGTGTGTGTGTGTGTGTGTGTGTGTGTGTGTGTGTGTGTGTGTGTGTGTGTGTGTGTGTGTGTGTGTGTGTGTGTGTGTGTGTGTGTGTGTGTGTGTGTCATGTCTGGCTTCCTTCTTGGGATTACGGTACAGTAATTGGTCTTTATTTTAATTAATCATGTACAACTAGTGGATTAGAGCAAAGCCTTTCCATGGGCACATTTGGGTTCTCCGAGCTCAGTTGTCCAGAATGGTGATGGCAGACAAGCTTTCTAATGTGTCCATCTGATTTGTACATGCTGAATGGGGAGCGTGTAGTCAAGTTGGTGGATGCAAGTCCATTCTCCCCGTTCATTTATCTTTCTTTCCCTCTTCCTCGCACTCTGTAGCCGCTGCCAACACAATAACTTAGTTTCGGGGAAGTTGTCACAAGAGGATCGATAAAACTGAAAACGATAGCCTGGACAGCATTTGCTCAAATACCATGATGGCATTGTTTCCATGGAGACCACCATATTGTTAAGTGGTGCCAAGCACTCTGTTCCGTTGGAGTGCTTGATTGAGCACTCTGAATCGATGCCTGGTGTTGGCTTAAAGGTTAGGGTGGCGGGCTTTGGATCCCAGGGTCCTGAGTTCAAATCCCGCTTGGCTGTTGAATTAATAGCAGGTGGGGTTAACTCGGCCTGTCATCCTTCTGAGGTCGGCAAAATGAGTGCCAGCATGCTTGTATACTGCATCGGAGTGGCAACCTGTCCAGGATTGTCCCCACGAGCCAAGGAGACTGCTTAGGCAGCACCAACGCTCTGCACAGAGTATGGTCCCAATCTCCTCCTCCTCCTCCTCCTCCTCTGAATCAAGCAAGCCACTTACTAGCAGAACACACCTCATTATTTCTGCTTTGCCATTGTTGGGTCGCTGAAATAGGCGAGCCTTATTGTCAGTAATTCTGTCTGTTGGGTTGCCGAAATAGGTGACCCTTATTGTCAGTAATTCTGTCTGTTTATTTGGATGTTTGTTTGGATGTTTGTTCTTTTGTCATCAGCATAATTGGTAGTAAACGTGGGCGGATTTTGACCAAACTCGGGTGGTAGGTACATCTTATGACCTCGTGCTTTGGAAATTGTGATGGTTGCTCGGGATGCTTTGGTTCCCCAGCAACAACCGAAAAACCTTCAAAATCGGTACCGTTCACGCGAAATAAATTCCAAAAGCCATTATCCCACGTAAGGTTATGAAATTTGGCAAGAATGTTCCACAGGTGATGCTCTATCAAACATATTCCGGTTTTTGTGAGATATGGAAAACTATACCCGCAGCGCCCCCCTACAATTAGGGTATGCGCGAAAATTGGCGAAAATTGAAGGCCCCCTCGCGACCAGGTGAGTGCATTGATACGAATGAAACTTTGCAGGTTCATGGTACTCAATGAGTACTGCAACTTTGCCTCAGGACATATTCACCGATTTCACTTAGGTCAGGGGTCAAAGGTCAATTAGTGCAAAAATCGATAATATGCGAGAGCTGGAGGTGCCTTCGCGCCAAATGCTACTCCTCCTCGGGTTATGGTCAGATGGTCATGAAAATTCACACTAATCGTATGGAATACATTGTGCACAAACGGTCAAGCCGGATTTTCGATTTAGATCTTTGTTCACCCACAGCACCCCCTCGAACTTTGGGGATTTCAGACTTCAAACCGCATTTTCGGTACTTTTCATTCAAATGGATACCGAGTAGTTATCAGAAGATGGAACTGAATGAGATTTGATATGCATAATCTTAAGGTGATTCCCTATCTGCTATATGACATCCATTTTGCTCTATATCCTATAGTTTCCATGCTCGGTGACCCATCGCTGCCTACCGACTTGTCACAATTTACTTCACTCAAGATTTAAAGCGAGCTTCGATCCTGAAACGAAAAAAAATCCAAAATGATAGCCATTAATTCCACAGGGAATCCCAAGCACAGCAGCAAAAAAAAAAAAAATGTATAAAAATATCAACAAAATCTATTACTGGTAAAAATCGAAGATTTTTCAAGTGCCCTATCTTGGTAGGTTGCGTGCGTTATTCTATCGAATCTGTTTGTATGTCAATCACCTGCAGGTTACAATTTTAAACTGATCTCTCTCAAACTTCACCACCTGGGAGAGTTCATTATAAGCAAGAAGGCTATTGTTTTTGAGGTCAAAAGGTCAACATAGGTCAAAGGTCAACAACTTTGTTAAATTTCTGAAATCCTCAATTTTCTTTCGATTGACTTGAAATGTGAACAGCGTTTTATATATCAGGTCACTGAATTCAACCACCAATTAATTATTATTGGTAAAGCCTGGTGTTGGCTTAGTGGTTAGGGTTGTGGCTTGGGATCCAAGGGTCCTGAGTTCAAGCCCCGTTGGCTGCTGAATTAACACCAGGGGGTTGACTCAGCCTGTCATCCTTCCGAGGTCGGCGAAATGAGTGCCAGTGTACTGGTCCCGGTGTATGCCCCGGTTAGAATAGGTGTACCATATCCCTGTGTGTCGTAAGAGGCGACCAGGGTTGGCGTCAGGAAGGGCATCCGGCCATAAAACATTGCCTCAAGAAAAAGCCAAACCCCTGCACAGCAGGGAAAAATGGCTGTAAAAACGGTCAATTAATTATTATTGAGGTCAATACAGGCTGGATTTCTAAAATTGTCAATTTTCATCCAATTGACTTGAAAGTTGAAGAGGAGTTGCATAGTTGGTCATTCAATTCAACCACCAATTATTTTTGAGGTCAACACAGGCCAAATGTCAACAACTTAAGTTAAATTTCTAAAATCCTCAATTTTCATTCCATGAACATGAAATTTGAAGAGGATTTATATTTCAGGTCACTGAATCCAACCAGCCAATTATTTTTGAGGTCAGCATAGACCAAAAGGTCAACATAGGTCGGATTTCTAAAATTGTGAATTTTCATCCGATTGACTTAAAATTTGAAGAGGATTTGCATATTTGGTCATTGAATTCAACCACCAATTATTTTTATGGTCCAATTTGTTTTCAGGATTTTGCAAGTACCATGCATTCTATTCACAACGTCTTTCTTGTTTATTTATTTGTATTCAGGCTGTGGTGGCTTGGCTGAATCATTTTCTGGGGGGAAGACTGTGCCACTGATGCAGTTCCCCCTGTTACCAATCAGTTGATACTCATTTTGCCAACCTTTAGAAGGATGACAGGCTGAGTCAACCCAACTGGTGTAAATTCAATGGCCAGACAGGGGTCTTGAACTGAAGATCCGAAGATCTTAACCCAGCCACCTTAACCATGAAGCCAACACTAGGCATACCAACAAAATCATTCGTAGTTTGTGCATACTTTTGTGTATTAATCCTGTTCGGATTTGCAATCACTGCAGTCATTCATTAATTGTTTTTTGGTCATTTTTATCACTGCGCAATTAGTTTTCAGGAGGGTGCCAATCAAGCTACATTTACTTCTTTTTCTTCTCCATTTATTTTACTGAATCTTCTTCAGATATTTAAACATTCGTGAAATCGTATGATTTGAAGTGTAAAAGTTAATATTTATATATTTCATTACCTTTTCATTGAACACCTCCAAACAAATGTAAATATGGGGTGTGTTCAGTTACAAACTTTCTTGCCAAGGGGCTTAAGCCCTCAAGCAAGCACTCCATTCAAAACTGTTGATAAGGAACGGCTGACTTGGAAAGCGCAAGCTAGCTGCTAGGGAACTGAAAACACCTCTGTTGTATGGGTGTGGCCAGGAGCGACACTGCACTTGTATATGGTGCAGAACTGTGCAGTATATTGTTGTGGTTACCAGATTCGCAAACCACCATTCAGGTCCCTTAGGTGAGGTATCTCGGTAAGTGCATGTGTAGTTAGGCCCAAACCCGTTGTCTAGTGGGAATACATGTCATTTATACGTGCTGCGACTCTTCAGGATAGCCGTTTTTCTTTTACTATCTTTATTTTGGACCAACCGCCATGATCACAACCACAACATCAACCACCAACCACAACGCCGCTTCACCACAACCGCCACGACCTTCCCGTCACACCTCGCAACCGTAGCATCGCCACCGTTCTTGCCCCGCTGTGGGTACCGGTGTTGGACTCATGCAGAACGCGCGTCGAACAGCGTGTACAAAACCACGGATTTTCTGCTTCAAAAACGGATCAAAAACGACACACGCCCACTTTTTGCCGTCCAATCGGTGAGCGAGGGGCGATTTGGCCCCGCCTCCAGAACGATCGATATATGCAAATTTGTGGATCAAAAAGCCTTCACGCCCACTTTTTCTCGGGCCAATGGGGAGCGAGGTGAAAGGTCAAAGGGAGGGGGTCAAAGGCGAAGTTACGGGGGGATAAAAGGACCGTGTTCGTCAGTCAGAGTCGGTCGGAGAGTCAAGAAGAGGAGAGTCAAGAAGAGGAGAGTCGGAAGCAGAGGGTCAAGACTTCGCGGGCGGTGGAGCTGCTCGTCGTGTGCGTTGGAGTCGGAACGGAGGGGACGGAGCTGTGGAAAGGCGGCGACACCAGACGAGGGGGTGCTCGCGTCGTGCAGGAAGCTGCACCCGAGGGAGGCCGGCAGCGCGACCTGGCCGAGGTGGAGACGCACACCAGGGATAATAAAGATCCTCTATACCCCGAGCATCAGCAACCCCCTCCTGTTTCCCCCCGCGCTGAGATAGTGCGACAAAGGGGGCCCCTTTTCCCACCCCCCTGCCAGGCACTGTCCACGAGGCCCGCGGGTTGCGGGGCCATCGCCGCTCCGCGTCTCATCACCAGACGGGTAGGCCCGACCCGGTCTCGGCCTCAGGCCTACCTCATTCTTGGGGGATTTCTTTTCCTTGGTTTTGGGTATGTGTTGTCGGCGCCGTCTGTGAAGTAGAATTGTATAAGTGTTGCCGTGTGCTCGGTAGTCGGTATTAGCTCTGCACTGTGTTTTCACTTTTATGTTTGCTTTTTGTGTAAATGGAATTGTGTTTTCTTTTTTTGTGTGCATTTGGTGGAATTGTATTTGTGTGCTTTCCGTTCGTCGCGAATAAATGTGCTTTATTGTTGAACTGTTCTCCCGCTTCGCTTCGTCTTTTCCTCAATTGAACCCTCATCTTGCTTCACGTAAAGGGTTGGTAGTGGGCTGAATACGCCCGATAATTAATCGAACCGTCGAGGTCGACGATAACACCGCTCGGTTATTCTGATAGTACGGAACGGGTCGCTTAAGTGGCCCGTGTCCGAAGTCGACCTGCGGCGAGGTGCGATCGCCCGGTCTACCCTCCGCGTGGGTACTTAGGTAGGTCGAATTTGGCGAGCAACCCTATCCCACGCGGGGGCTGATTGGCTCGATCGCGGTGAGACCGAAAGGTCCACCCGTGACTGGTTCCCGGCGTTAGTCCGAGAGGGTCACGACTGGATTGTCCGTCCGGTGGGCGACGTGCCGCGATTCGAGTTACGTGGCCGTCCGCACGCCGGCGGGCGCGAAGACAGCAACACTGGTGTCAGGAGTGGGATACAAATTCATCGCCCTCCTCGCGGCACTGGTATCGGAGAACAGGAAAACGGGCTCTCCTGTCTCCGGCTAAATTCACGGGAATCGGTCCAGGGGTGAGAGAAGTGACCCCCGATTCCCTCCAAATTACGAGCGAGCAAATTAACCCTTCACGAGAAGCAAGATGGCGTCTCAAGGCGAGCGGGAGCCGGGGGTATTGGAAATGGATGTAGAATGTGTAGGATCCATGGTCCGGGATGGAATCCCCGAGCAGGAAATGTTGATTGAGCGGGAGCACGGACTCGCCCAACTGAACCCAGGGCCCGAGGTGGGTGCGGCAGCGGCCGCGGTGTATGACACCTCCCCCCCCCTCTCCACCAAGACCCTTCCCCAACCCTTGCCGAAACGGCTCAGCTGAGTGCATCCAACATGGCCCAGCTATGCGCCATGCTGGCGGCAATGAACAAACAAATGAATGAAGTGAAAACGACGATGGATACAAATACAAATGAAATGAAAAACGAAATGAAAGGCATGAACAAACAAATGAACGAAAAGATGGATACAAATACAAATGAAGTGAAAACGACGATAGATGCGAATACACAGCAAATGAGGGAAGAAATGAAAAAGCTGCGGGGTGAGACGCAGAACATGGGCCGAAGCCTGCAGGCGGGCATGAAGGCCGTGACCGGGGAGATAAAAATGGCGACTCCACGTGTGGGAGCAAACGAGCTGGGTGGGGGTGCAACGGCTGACAGGCCCGCGGTGGAGGCGGGTGAAAAAATAATTCGTGGAACGTGTTGGGCGAGGGTCGTGACGATGACCGAAAGGGAAAAATTAAATGGGGAGACCAAAACGTGTGAGACGAGACACGAGGTGACGACAACAGAAATAATAGTTGAGACAAGGGAGGTAAAGGGTGAAGAGTTGGCAGAGACACGGGAGATGGGAACGATAGAGGGAAGACTACACGATGAAGACGGGGTAAGTGACGCGCACGCACACACGGAGGTAGTGGAGGACAATGGGGTTGAGCTCGCGGAGCGGGTGGAGACCCAGTGCGAGCACCTGGATGGCCTCCTCCAGGAACGAGGGGAGGGAGTATGCCCCCTTGAGGCGAGTCACGACCAGGTGAGTTCGGTCGTGCTTTGCGAGGTTGAGGGGACGAGTGCTGTGGACAGGTGCACGGAGAGCTTGGGGGGTATGGAGGCCGCGGAGACCCTTGTGGGGACACAAATCCCCAGTGTGGTTGTCCCTGTGTGTGTGGTGCAAGGCGTGGGTGCGTCCCCGTGTGTGGAAGCGACCCCGTGTGTGAGTGGTGTGGTGGCGATGGTGCTGGAGTGCGTGCTTCCCAGCACGCCGTGTTTGGATGAGGCACCGTGTGTGGATGAGGAACCGTGTGTGGAAGAGGCCGTGTGTGTGAGTGAAACGGCCAGTATGAGTGAGGAACCGCGGGTGAGTGCCCCCGCGTGTGTGGATGAGGCACCGCGGTTAAGTGCCCCCGCGTGTATGAGTGAGGCACGGTGTGTGGATGGGGCACCGCGGTTGAGTGCCCCCGCGTGTATGAGTGAGGGACGTTGTGTGGAAGAGACCGCATGTGTGAGTGTCGCCGTGTGTATGAGTGAGGTACCGCGGGTGAGTGCCCCCGCGTGTATGAGTGAGGCACGGTGTGTGGATGAGGCACAGCGGTTGAGTGCCCTCGCGTGTGTGGGTGAGGCACCGCGGGTGAGTGCCCCCGCGCGAGTGAATGGAGCACCACGTGTGAGTAGTATGGTTTGTGTGAGTAGTGAGGCACGCGTGAGTGAACGGCCGTGTGCAAGGTCGCTGTGTGCCAGGGAGACCGTGTGTGAGAGAGCGGTATGAGAGGGAGATGTCGGTTGGCATGCGGGAGCACGCAGCCGCGTCTCCCCGTGTGAATGTGATGGTGTGGACTGTGTGCGTCGTAACACGCAGGTATGCGTGTGTGGAATGGAGACGGAGACGGCGACAGAGGAGAGAAAGCCGAGTAGCGGCTGTAGTTGTTTCGGGGACCGTGCCGGGTTCACCCAGCCGCGAGCGCGAGGTTCGTGCTGTGCAACGCACGAGACCACCACGTGCTCGCTTGCGAGAGTGAAGTCCCGGTCCGGAAACGCACGCGGTGGATTTGCCGATCCCGCGGACGGACAAAGTTTAGGCAGGTAAATGGATTTGGACCGGACGGGTTCTCCACGCGATCGTGTGTGTTAAGCTCCAACGGGCAAAGCACATGTGTTCGCGTGGGGAACCCCTCGAGACGTGGGGCTTGTTTTTTTTATGCGCACGGTGACGTCATGGCTGCACGTGGGGTTGGAATCCGGCAGGAGGGGTATCTCTGCCGGATGGTCCCGTCCAAGGAGGGACGAGGAACACGTGCAGCTGCATGACGTCACGGGCAGGTGCAAAGTGCGCGAGCTCTGAGTTGCCGCGCAGGTGCTGCGCATGGAAAAAAAAAAAGGAGCAAGCCTCACTTTCGGGTGTACAGGATTCCTGGGCAAGGGGTGAAAGACCCCCTTACCTGGGCACAGGATGGAAAACTAGTTAGGGGGAAGGGTTAGCTTAGTTAGACCGACTTCATGGGGCAGGGGTAAGTCCTCATGGAGTCCGTGGAATGGATTAGTTAGAGGGAATGTAGCCAGATTTAGGTTGGGAAATAAAAGTTATTTGGGACATTTGAGAACATGGACAGACTTGTGAATGTGTAGAGGGGACGTAGCTTAGCTACGTAGTGTTAAAAGGAACGTGCTACTAGTGTAAGGGACGACGTGGGAGCACGAGTTAGTTAGGGGAGGTAGTTAGAAGGATGGCAGAGTTCAGCGGTGTGTGTGTTGAAGAGTTGGTGAGTTGTGAGGTGAGTACATGAGTGAGTGAGGCCAGCGGGTCTGTGTGAGTGGAGTGAATGGGGAATGCATGGTGCGATGAGTGATTGGGGGGAGGAGTGACTCCCGCCCAAGGGACCCCGGGGTCAGAGTAAAGTGAGTTAGGGGGTTAGTCAAATTGAAAAATGGAGGTTGTTTTGTTGTTGGTGGGAAAGTAGGCTCGAGACCCATTTGGAGGGGTGCAGGAGCCCTGTTGACGGGCTTGGGAGCGTGGCTGCGAAAGGTGAGTATCGCTGAGTGGGTACCCCGGGCACCAGGCTAGTCGGCCGCGGTAGGCCATGGGCCCATGGGGGCCGGGATAGAGTAGTGGGCACGGGTGCGCCTGCTTGGTGCGGGGGCCCGGGGCGCCATTAGCCGCGTGGGCAGTGTTGTGGGCACGGGTGACCCTCGGAAAGGGGCCCGGGAGGCCGGCCTGCCACGTGTGCGTTTCAGGGGAGGTGCCATGGGGGGCACTCCCCGGTGTTAGGGAGCTGGTAGGCTCGGAGGCAGTGTAGTGCCCGGGGGTACCATAGCGGGAGATTCGGCAGAGGGTCGTGCCTGCCAAAGGGAGCCACGTGTCCCAGCCAGGAGACCGTGTGAGGGCACGGAGAGAAAATTGGGGGCGAGGCCCGAAATTGTAAGGACACCAACACAGGCGACGGGAATCTGGGTTGTTAGAACCAATAGTTTAAGCGAGAGGCGCTTGTTGAAAGCCCCGGGGTAGTTTAACAGTTAAATGGTTAGGATAGATTAGGAGATGTACCCCTCCGCACCATCCATCCCCTCGCTGTCGTTGTGGGCCGCTGGACCCACTTGGTGTTAAGATCGCCGAACTCTGGGGAGGCCATTCTGAGGCTTCGTTGGGCCTCGACACAGGACGTTAGCTCTCCCTTGTTCCCCTCCGGGAAGGGAACGTAGGGGTTGGGAGTAGGCTAGGTGACAGGATAGGTTAGCCGAACAAGGACGATAAAGGGGGTTAGGGGACGATTTATAGTGGGGGAGTAAAAATAAAAACAACAAAAAAATAAGTTGGGGCTAAATTGGGGTTTGACAAATTAAGGGAGTGGGTATGTACAGTGACAGGCAAAGGCGATAGGTTGGGAGGGAGACAGGTAGGTAGGTCCGAGCCCGCCTTCCAAGTGGCCAGCACCACCGCACTCCCTCCACCAACCTCCATTGAACGGCAAAGGCTGGCCAACTTCATCGGCTGGCCGTGTTTTGCTTCAAGGCGGAGGCCGGCCAACTTCATCGGCAGCTGTGTTCTGCAAGGCCTGGGCCGGCCAGTTCATCTGCCGGCTGTGTTTGCCTGCAGCGGCCTTCTTCTGCGGGCTGTGTTTGCCTGCTGCCTTTGCCATGCCATGCCCACTGCCCCTGTTCACCAGCCCCCGTTCAATTTTTGCTTTGCCCCCCCTGTTCATTTCCATGTGCGCCAGGATCAAGGCAACAGTTTGCAAGCTGCAAGAACTGCCCTGTTGGCAGCTACAACACGGGCCTGCAGTGGCGGCCCGTGCACCGTGTTTGTGTCCATGCATCCATTCGTTGTGCTCATTGCGTGTGCCACTTGAGCTGGCACGGAGACTGCGTTTGTGCAGCCCATGCACCGTTGTGGTTCACTGAGTTCAGTTCAAAAGGGAAGGCCTTGGACTGCGTGTGAGCAGCCAGCCACGTTCCCTGTCACCTGCATTGTTTGAGCCAGAGACTGCATGCGGGCAGCCTGGCTCCCTGCTAACTGCTTTCTTTTGCAGAGTTCAATGATCCTGGGCCATGGTTTAGTGTAAAATTTGTAAGTTAAGGTTAAGATGTACTGTACATATGAGTGCGCCCCCCGGCATGTCTGTCTAGCGCCGGCAATTTTATTTAAGTCGTCCGTATGAGTGAGTTTGTTTAGATAGTTACGCAGCCCTCAGGTTATTTATTTTGGGGACACGAATACCATGAATGTCGCACTCAGGGATCCGTAGGTAAAATGTACTAGGGGAAAACTACACATGATGGCACACGAAAATTTGACGACTCGGGACGAGTCTGTAAAAAGGGAAGGGGTAGTGTTGTGGTTACCAGATTCGCAAACCACCATTCAGGTCCCTTAGGTGAGGTATCTCGGTAAGTGCATGTGTAGTTAGGCCCAAACCCGTTGTCTAGTGGGAATACATGTCATTTATACGTGCTGCGACTCTTCAGGATAGCCGTTTTTCTTTTACTATCTTTATTTTGGACCAACCGCCATGATCACAACCACAACATCAACCACCAACCACAACGCCGCTTCACCACAACCGCCACGACCTTCCCGTCACACCTCGCAACCGTAGCATCGCCACCGTTCTTGCCCCGCTGTGGGTACCGGTGTTGGACTCATGCAGAACGCGCGTCGAACAGCGTGTACAAAACCACGGATTTTCTGCTTCAAAAACGGATCAAAAACGACACACGCCCACTTTTTGCCGTCCAATCGGTGAGCGAGGGGCGATTTGGCCCCGCCTCCAGAACGATCGATATATGCAAATTTGTGGATCAAAAAGCCTTCACGCCCACTTTTTCTCGGGCCAATGGGGAGCGAGGTGAAAGGTCAAAGGGAGGGGGTCAAAGGCGAAGTTACGGGGGGATAAAAGGACCGTGTTCGTCAGTCAGAGTCGGTCGGAGAGTCAAGAAGAGGAGAGTCGGAAGCAGAGGGTCAAGACTTCGCGGGCGGTGGAGCTGCTCGTCGTGTGCGTTGGAGTCGGAACGGAGGGGACGGAGCTGTGGAAAGGCGGCGACACCAGACGAGGGGGTGCTCGCGTCGTGCAGGAAGCTGCACCCGAGGGAGGCCGGCAGCGCGACCTGGCCGAGGTGGAGACGCACACCAGGGATAATAAAGATCCTCTATACCCCGAGCATCAGCAACCCCCTCCTGTTTCCCCCCGCGCTGAGATAGTGCGACAAAGGGGGCCCCTTTTCCCACCCCCCTGCCAGGCACTGTCCACGAGGCCCGCGGGTTGCGGGGCCATCGCCGCTCCGCGTCTCATCACCAGACGGGTAGGCCCGACCCGGTCTCGGCCTCAGGCCTACCTCATTCTTGGGGGATTTCTTTTCCTTGGTTTTGGGTATGTGTTGTCGGCGCCGTCTGTGAAGTAGAATTGTATAAGTGTTGCCGTGTGCTCGGTAGTCGGTATTAGCTCTGCACTGTGTTTTCACTTTTATGTTTGCTTTTTGTGTAAATGGAATTGTGTTTTCTTTTTTGTGTGCATTTGGTGGAATTGTATTTGTGTGCTTTCCGTTCGTCGCGAATAAATGTGCTTTATTGTTGAACTGTTCTCCCGCTTCGCTTCGTCTTTTCCTCCATTGAATCCCCATCTTGCTTCACGTAAAGGGTTGGTAGTGGGCTGAATACGCCCGATAATTAATCGAACCGTCGAGGTCGACGATAACACCGCTCGGTTATTCTGATAGTACGGAACGGGTCGCTTAAGTGGCCCGTGTCCGAAGTCGACCTGCGGCGAGGTGCAATCGCCCGGTCTACCCTCCGCGTGGGTACTTAGGTAGTTCGAATTTGGCGAGCAACCCTATCCCACGCGGGGGCTGATTGGCTCGATCGCGATGAGACCGAAAGGTCCACCCGTGACTGGTTCCCGGCGTTAGTCCGAGAGGGTCACGACTGGATTGTCCGTCCGGTGGGCGACGTGCCGCGATTCGAGTTACGTGGCCGTCGCACGCCGGCGAGCGCGAAGACCGCAACAATATTAAATGGCCAATGCTTTGTTCACATTTTTGTACCATTATTTATTTTTCACACACCAGTCTGAGCTCCGGACCAAATGGGTTCGCAAATTGTCCATCATTTTTTGGGAGTAAGAAAAAAAAAAGTTTTGTATTTCTAATGTGTACAAACAGCGACGTATTGGAATAACACAGCCTGCTGGGATGTTTGCTATGGAGGTGCGGACAAAAGAGGAAGTCTGGCTGCTCAGCACCTTTTGGTACAGCATCATGGAGCGAATGAGGCAATACGCGTAAGCTCTTGTCCGAGACACCATCCCTGCCAATTTCAGACACTGCCCGCCTGTCAAAACCCATATCTCTCTGGTTGTTGTAAGAGAGCAACCTTAACCACCCACAATATGACTTCGCACAGATGAACTGGCAGGGATTGCAATCTGTCCTCTCACAGAAGGATTGGGCTACCATCTACACAGCGTGTGATATTGATTCCACATGGAAAAACTTTCACAAAATCCTTCTATTTTGCTCATGCATCGGTTTATCCGATCCAGTCTGCAGCCTTCCCATCCTCCAGGCAACTGTTATTCTGAATCCTGCAGGGATTGGGGTCAAGCATTTTGCTTTCTCAACATGGAAAACGAATCTGACTGAAGGTAACTTAAGGTCATTCTGCAAAGCTCATTACACCAGAAAACGGAATTCATGGAATCAGTGGACTTGAAATGTAAAACTGAATCAGACGTGAAAAAAAATGGAATGTAGTAAATTACAGGGAAAAAAGGTCAAGATTAGATCGAAGTGCCTGTCCATCCTGAAGCATGCCAGAATGTATCATTTTGTTGAACTATCAGAGTCCCTTTCCTCCAAGTCATGGTGGAGCCTTGTCAAGTCAGTCTCTCATGTATGCTCTCCCATCATCCTCTCTCTCACCTCCAACACCGTGACTGCAGACTCTGCTGGAGATAAGGCAGAATGACTAAACTCAATGTTTGCCTCCAAACCTCATGTATTCTCATGTAGCCAAGCCATCCAATTATAACTCCATCTTAGCCATTCATGCCCACTGTCCACTAATGTCCTTCTCACCTGAGTTTGGTTTTGTGAATCTGGTGTTGGAGTGAGCTGACAGGATGGCCTTGAGTTACATACACTCCCCTCTAAGCTGTCTTGTCTGGGTTTGAATCCTAACCCACCTATAAACTGTCATCCCGGTGTTTCACCTATGTGTGTGCTATCCCGCAGATGGATGTTAAATGGGTGTCCCATCTGCCAGCATTAGTTAGTGGCCATTAAAGATCCCACGGTGTCCTTCACGAAGAGTAGGTGAACTATCACCGGCACACTGAATAAATTACAAATTCCTGCCCTGACTTCTTGAGTTGGAGTGGTGATCTGAACAGGATTGTAGCCTAAATAACTGTCAAGGCAGCACCAACACTGAATAGGGCATGGTAGTTGATGTTGATGATGGAGTTTGGTTTCGTAAATCTCACATCGAGTAAGTTGGGTAGTTTTTAGTTACGTGATTTATGATGCTAAATAAATTAAAGCATTTTACTACTCCATTTCCTGTGCACAAAGCATGTATTTTGGGTGGTTTGTCTCAGGGAGGTTAAGGCTCAATTCAGCACTTTTGAAATGACGAAATTCGGCCCAAAATGCTCGGTGTGCATGCGGAGAAACCCCAGGAAACTGGCGTGTTTCAAGCGAAATATAATGTATTATGTGTCAAGGATAAGGATTGTTACTTGGAATGGCTCTTCAAGCTTCCAAAATAATCCAAAAATACTTGGAAAAGTAACTGAGATCAAGGATTGTGCCTCTGCACAACGAAAGACTTGAAGAACTTCCTCAGCTCACAGAATGGGCACGTGATAGTACTGAAGACTCCCAACCAGGTGGGTCGGTGCAAAGGCTGAGTGGACAGACAAGTGCTACACAACCCCCCCCCCCTCCCTACTCCCCCAGACAGATCACTACCAGTGAATGGACTATGTCTGGAATAGGTTCTTTGCAACACTGATGAGAAGGATATATCTGGGTCTTTTGAATGTATAGGGTAAGTTTGAAAATATATTTACTATTTATCATGTTTGGGAGGTAGGGAGAAAGGTGGGTGCTGCAGGTGCTGTGAGTGCTGTTATGAATATATTGTTTGTTTGTTTCTGGGGCCACAAGATCAATTATACTCGATTTTTGCATCCATGACTAAAAGGTTGAAGTGTGTGTGTGTGTGTGTGTGTTTGTTGTTGTTGTTGTTGTTGTCTCTATATGCGGGTTTCAGAAGGTCAAACGGAGCCCCCCCAGGTCTCGAAGTATCCACCTCTGTGGGTGCGGTAACGTGTGTGTGTGTGTGTGTGTGTGTGTGTGTGTGTGTGTGTGTGTGTGTGTGTGTGTGTGTGTGTGTGTGTGAGCGCGCGTGCGCGTTTTCACTGATTCTGTTCAGCTTGCCGGGCACTTTTAACCTGCTATTGCTAGCGCGAAATCTAAAATTCAAATCGTCTTTTAAACATAATTTTCAACATTTAAACAAAAGAGTGGCAATTTCGGGATGGTTAACCATAATTCTTCTGTTCCTGCATGCAAATCAGACTCATGGCGATATAAGATATATGAGAAATATCTGTGGATGATAAGAGTTGGGTTCTTATAATTTCCTATTAATACAATTGGCGAGCGGTGCCAATGCTGACAAAACACACACACACACACACACACACACACACACACCCACACACACACACACACACACACACCACACACACACACACACACACACACACACACCCACACACACACCAATAGATGCAAAATTAGAGTATAATTTATCTTGTGACCCCGGAAACAAACAAAAAATAACACATTTATAAATGCACTCAGAGCCCACACATCTCCCACTCGCATCCCTCACCCCCCACTCACAAACATGATTATTAGTACATTTCATCATTTTAAACTTACACTATGCATCAACAAGCCCCAGATATTACCTCCCCATCAGTGTTAAAATGCTCAAAGGTTTGGGTTGAACACACCATCTACAAACTTTTGTCCTTTCACAGGCGAATATTTCCGGGAGTTTTTGCAGTGCAGACGACAACATATCAAATCTTTGGACGAGTTGATCTGGAAGTTCTCCAACTGTTTCGTTATGTCAACGCACGCCCCTTTCTCACATGTACGATCACAAGTACATTCGGCTTCTTTTAAATTACTTAAGTCGTTTCATTCAACAATCCCTATCTGGTGGCATGAAATATCTCCAGGCTGCCCCGATTTAGTTCATTACTCCTGGATTTTGTGCATACGTGCCATGCATTCTGGGGCAGATTACGTCATTTCATTAGTGTCGTATTGTTTTGAATTTGACGACAGCGGTAATTTTTGCTCACATACTGAGTTGTTCCATTTGCAAGCAGTTCACTTAACGCTTGTCAAGCATCTCTCTTAATCGCTTGCTCCAGTTGCTGAGTAGCTTGGCAAGTGGCTTGCAAAGCAGTTGATTTGGAGTGGCTGGCTTGGTAAGTGATAGCAAGCTGCTTGCTAATGGAACACAAACATCAAAAAATATATATATATATATATATATATATATATATATATATATATATATATATATATATATATATATATATATATATATATATTCGTACATATATGTACACATGCATATATTCCTCCACTAAAGGGGTATGCTTACACATTTTGGAAGCATACGAACCGTGCTTCCCCATTGTCTCGGGCCGCTCACCTGCATTTGATTATTCATTTATGTTTTTTTCATTAATTTATATTTTCATTTACGAATGCTTTCTGACAGTTCTGTGATTTTTTTTCCCGGAGTATCAGCTTCGATGTCTGTCGGCACACAAAATTACCGTGCTCTCCATTGGCTCGGTTCATTCACCAGAATTTTTTCATTTATTTATTTTTTATATTTATGGGTGTTGTCCAACGATTCTGTGAATTTTTCTGGTGTATCAGCTTTGATGGCCATCAGCACACAAAATTTCAGCTTCCGACGTCACCCGGAAGGGTGAGTCAGTGATTAGAAGAGCTTTATATATTAGATATACATACAAACACACACACACAACTACAATGCTGTGTGCTCCCTTGACAAAATGGTAATTTCTAATGGACCTTTTTATAGGTGGGATCTAACCCAGGATAAGGTGTTCTGGATGAAATGATTGAACAAAATATTTGATTGAGCGAAACTCCTCTCTTAACGGAGTACTGCACTGACTCATTCTCAGTACTTTACATACAAACCAAAAACTATTAAATTAGAAACAGCACAAAGTCGAGCATTCTGCTCATTTGGAAACCACATCCATGGCCATTACGTACCTGCCAACACCCATCCCTCCCCTTCCTCTTCCACCAAAACCATAGGGCCATCTCTTCTATCCTAACATATGTGCCCATTTTGCAAGGAGGCGATTCTTAATAGTGATGACAAAAAATAATCTGCACAGCATGTTGAGGGTACAAAGTGCAAGTAAAAGGTCCATCTGTCACAAATGAATGAAAAAAAAAAAATTGTGAACAAGATGTAGAAAATTTGTCTTGTTTGTCAACATGATGGTGAAGATCATTTGAACTTGACACCTCGATGTGTCCTACCTTGTGCTTCTTTCTACCCTATCTCTCTCATAAGGCATGGATAGAAACCAAACAAGTAATGGCTGTTGGGAGTAAAAATAAGAAATAACAATTATCCCAAGTATTCCCACACATGGTTTCATCGATGCCACGTAAGCCTTCAAACACGTCATCATCGGTTGATTTTGAGTTTGCAGAAACTATTATCACAAGTGGTATAACCCATTTCTAAACTGTGCTTTCTAATTCCAGTAATGGATGGAAGTCATTTGCACGGCACTGATTAACTCGATCCACCCCTCCGGCTCAGCAAAGAGCCTTAATGGACATCGGGCTGATGGGGAAAAAGCGCTGTTGAAACTAATGAGGAGGGAACATGAAAAGAAAGAAGTAAAAAAAATAAATAAAACAACCACCACCCACGGAATCCGACAGCATCGGCCTCCACGCATCAGTCTCGTCTTAATGAAGCTTCGGACCAAAGCGGGTTCACTGCAAGGGCGCGATGCCCATTTTGCAATTGCTTTTGAGGATGTACATCAGTAACACTCGTCTTGCCTGGGTGTGAGTCCTAATACAATCACATTCAGGTGCAAAGATCCGGTGCAAACGACCTGAAATAAGTTTTCCAATTTCAATCGCACTCAACATCGAGTGATGATTAAATAACTCATCAAACATCCGGTTCGGTCCTGCACCAAAAAGGAGCAGAACACACAAATTTAAAGAAGTGTAAATTTCACAAAAACTAATAAATTCAAAAACAAACACCACATGACCTTTAAGCACGGATTCAAATTTGACTTTTGACACCTCATGTCAAGATGTCACTTTCAAAATGACCAATGAATGCTAAATGAGGCCTTTTACACATGAGCTGTGTGAGTTTACAGTGACTTGGTCATGTTCATCGGGCACTTTTAACCTGCCGTTGCTCATGCAAAATCGTCTTTGAAACAAAAATTTCAGCATTTAAACGAAAGAGTATCAATTTCAAAATGCTTCATCATAATTGTTCTGTTCCTAAATTTGAATTCGACTCGCAAAAATATAGGAATACGATCATTTTTTTGAATGAGAGGTGTCCGCTTCGTAATATTTGCTGTTTATACACTATATAGTGTCAGCCATGGGTATAACACACACGGACGCTTCAACTTTTAGAAATAGATGCAAAAATGTCACATAATTTCTCTTGTGGCCTTGGAACCAAAAAAAAATATACATTTATAACAACCCTCACAGTTCTGATAGCTCCCCCTCCCCCCTTCCGACATGATTGCTGGTATATATTAAAAAAATTTAATTTACCCGATACACGCACAAGCCCTGGATATGTCCTTCCCATCGGTGTTCTGAAGAAGCTAATCCAGATACACAGTCCATTGACTTGTCCTGATTCATCAGGGGAGTTGTGCATCACACGTCCCTCCACTCGGGCCTTGCACCAACCCACAAGGTCGGGAGTCTTCAGTACTAGCAGGTGCTCGTTCGATGAGCTGAGAAGTTCTCCAAGTATTTTGTTGTGCTCAGGCACAAACCTTTCGCTCGGGAACTTTCCCATGTATTTTTGGCTTCTTTCAGAGGCTTGTTGAGCCAATTCAGGTAACAATCCTTATCCCAGACAAATGATGTATTTTATTTCGCCCTGAAGCATTTTGGAGCAGATTACTATTGGCCCAATTAATTTGAGATGAGGTGTTACACACTCTTTACAGAGCGTCAGTGCTGTCAAAGCAGTTTCTTGGCATGGGTTATGCTGGTGGTTTTCCATTACCTTCCCAGCAGTCAATCAAGGCAGGAATTTGGAATTTGTTCAATGTGCCAAAGATAACTCCCCTCTTCTTCACGAAGTACACTGAAGGGTCTTTAACGTCCACAAACTAACACCAGAAGACGTCCATCCATCCATTGGGACCATACACTGTGCAGAGCGTTGGTGCTGCCGAAGCAGTCTCCTTGGCTATTAGGCACAATCCTGGACAGGTAATCACTCCGACACAGGATACCAGCAAGCTGGCACTCATTTTGCTGACCTCAGAAGGAAGACAGGCAGAGTCAACCCCACCTGGTATTAATTTAACAGCAGAGTGGGATTTGAACTCAGGACCCTGGAATTCCAAGCTCACCACCCTAGCATTAAGCAAACACCAGGCAGAGAAGACATGACACCCAGTTGAGCATTCATCTGAGGGACACATTGATGAATCACCCTTCTTGCTCGGCACCATGATGACAGTTTATAGCTGATCCGAGATTTGAACCGAGGCTTGATAGCTCAAAAGTGAGTGTGCGTTTGTTGAGTCAATCCTAACAGTCCGCCAGCTAGTTTACCGCAGTAAAAATTTTTTTAGTCCCATTGGGAAATTCCATTTAATAACTGATGGGAGAATAAAAGAAGAAAATCTCTCGGAAAAGAAAATTAATAAACATAAATTCTTCCATGAATGTTGCAATACAACGGTATTAATCAGTGGTTCTCTGTAATTAACTTATCATGTTTCTTTTTGTGATGTCACAGATATCAGCACAAACGGTTATATTTGTTTGTGAAGGAGATTGAAGGAATCCCAAGTACCATGTACACATCAGGAAACAATCTCATCACTTTTGAACACTTTACACAGCAGAGATTTTTTGATTTTTTTGGAAATACAGGTACTAAGGCTCATGGAAGGGCAGAACGGATGAACAGACAAAACTGGGAGTAGTAAAAACAGTCACCGTCGTCATCGTCTGTATACAGAATGTGGATGGAGGTTAGCATCACTTCTTTCAGAGGTGCGGTGCAGTGCCCTGCAGTTTAGAGCCTCAATTTGTAATTTGTTCATGATGTTGGTGATAGCTTGCCTATTCTTCATGAAGGACACCATGCAATTTTCAACGTCTACCAAATAATACTGACAGAGGGAACGTCCAGTTTAACATCCATCCGAGGGACGACACAAATATCGATGAATCACCCTGCCTGTGGAACACCGGGATGATAGTTTGTGGATATGTTGAGATTTTTACCCAGGTTGGACAGTTCAGGGGTGAGTGTGAAAACTCCTACATTATAGTGCCAGTCCAGTAATAACAGTGGGACAATGACAGCTGATCGATGCACAGCAGCACAAATAGAGGCAATTGTGGGAGAAGGGTGAGAACAGGATCTCTGCAGATGTAGTACATCTCAGTTGTGTAAATTGGAGATAAAGCATGGGGTGGTGAAGGGCATAGTGTATGCACTTAAAATCCTGCAACAGCCAATGGGACTCAGGAATACAGTTTCTTGTGTGAGAAAAAGGGGTGTGAAAGAATGGAGGTGAGTGTTGAGTGTAGACTAATTTGGAGCCAGTAAAACTGCAAACTGACCAATGTTCCCACAGTGAGCAAGAAATAGACCCAAACACTCAACTTCCTTTCGAGAGATTCCAATGTCATGAAGGGCCTAATATAATGTTATGGAGAAAAAATGGAGGCAAGATAGGAAAGAGTAATGCCAGTACATCGCATCAAGGCATATTCCATGATACTCTGGGATGAAGGTTTTCCATACTGTCCTTTCAATGAGAATAGCATGGGAAGGAATTGGCCCAGTGGAAAATTCTGAGGCAGAGGCCAGCTTGGAGATGTGATAAATCCAAAAGAGGTTGTCAGTAAAGGTGTGGCCCCCACGTTCCAGAGCCTGCACCTCTTCCAGAGGCTGACTTCAGAAATAAATTGGGGGATTTAACTGTCAATCCTTACAGAGAGACAAAGTGAGAATATCAGACTTTCTTACATTAAAAAGGCATGTTCCAGGAAGTTGACCAGTTGCTAATTTATCCAGATACACAGAGAGGGATTTTCCAGTGATGAAGATATGTCATTGACATATATCAAGAAAAAGATGGGTCTCCGAACACTCCCTTGAGTGCCACCGACCTCTAGACGTACAGCGTGGGATAGTATTCCAACTAAAGTAAACCATCGCTTGTGAGCACAGAGGATATCTGATAATCATTCCAGAAGAGAAGCCTGGATACCATTACTTAACAGTTTGGAAATGAGCTTAGAATATCAGACAAAATCAAAAACACATGAGATGTTCAGGAAGATAGCCCTGACCTCTTGTTCGACATAGAGAGGATCCAACAATTTCTGATGCAAAAGCAGCAGCAGATACAAGGTGTAATTTTTACCTGGGCAGAAACCAAACTGATGGTCAAATATCAGAGGGCTGGAGTAAAAATGAGTCTTGCTGGTACAATTATCAATTCCATTACTTCACTTATGATAATGAGAAAGCCGACTGATCTCAAGTTGAGTGTTACTTTTGGCACCGTTTATCAGAATTGAGATAACTGATGATTTTCCATGATGAATGTGGATGACCATCATAAAATGACACGGAAAAAAAAAAAGGCAGAGAAAAAGGGGTGAACAAGGCAGACAAACAGTTTTTCAATATTCGGGTACTGATGCTCTTCTCAGGACCAGTGGGAGTGAAGAAAGACTGCAAGTAAGAGCCAATGGGACTTATGAATTTCTCCAACTTGGCAGGAGGGAAGTTCACATACTGTCTGAGGTTTTCAGTTAGCCGGTGTAGGATGGGTACAGGAAGAGACAGATTGGAGACTTTGGCGTTTTATTTTTTTTTTTTTGCAAAGGCTGAGTTGAGGCAGTCACCCTTAGAATGAACAGTCCCAAAGAGTGAAGAAAGTGATGAAGACCACTTTCATCCAAATCTTGATGGATGGTGAAAGACATGCGTGTTCAGACCAAAGGTATGCTTGATGCCAAATCCTGAACCAAAACATATTGCTTACAAGCACTGTGGATTGAAAACAAGTTCTCATTGATTGAAAACAAAGCTTTCCACAAGGAAAAGGAAGGCTGCTCTCCAGCAGTAGTTCTTTAACATCAATCCACATTCTCAATGTGGTGATGTTGCCTTTTAATTATGCTTTTATTCCGTTATGCAGCCGGCATCTCTTCATCAGGAAGGAGCTTTTGATGTCAGAAAAGGGAGTGGTTCTTCCTGAGTTATTGATAATCGCATCAAACAGTCAAAGAAATGCGAAACGCTTCCAGTCTTCTCGCAGAGTTTAACATCAATGGAGATGATGTCACATCTTTTAGTTCATAAAGCTTCTCGCACACACCAACCGAAACAGATAATAGGTGTTTGCTGAATTTTTTTTTTGTCATTAACACATCAGCTACTTACGACTCACACTTTGGAAGATTGAGACCGTGGAGGATTAGAATCACAGCAACAACAAAGTGCAGCTCCCTCCATGAAAAGGCCTTTTCTGGAGAGTTGTGAGGACAAAGAAATAATGGGGAGACACTGAAACTTAAAGAACAAGAAAAGGAGCAGTCAGAGAGTGCAGACCTTCACCAGGACTTGTTTTGTGTAATGACTGTGCAGTTTTAAGTGGTGTATTTTGTGTGGTGTTTGTGTACTGGTGTGATACAAAATTAATAATAGACATAATTAGAACTGCAACTTCATAACTGCTGGCAGTGATGACCGGGTACCAAAATGTCCCGCATTGATGCAACCCCGCTTTGATCAGACACTTGACCCTGACCCATGACGTATATTTTTATTCAGTTGAATTCAGAATGGGATTAAAATAAATTCAATTCAAATCAAATGGAAGACCAAATAGGTACAGTGCTGCATTGGAGTAATCAGATGGAACCCAAACAAGCAAAAAGCAAAGATGAAGTCATCAGTAGGAACCTGGATAAGATTCGAATTTCAGCTGCTACTCCTCTACCCTCAAACCCATCTAAGCAGAGCCAAGTGAGCCTTATCCAAAATAAAAATAAAAAGACCGCACATCAAAAAAACAATAATTCAGGCTGCCAGACCATGCGTCCGATCAGATTGAAATTTAAAACATATTCTCCATCACTATTTCATCCTAATTGTGAAGTTTCACATTGATCGATGAAGCAGATTAAGAGAATTTTTTTTTTTTTAAGATTTTCGCTCAATCCAATGGAGCTGCCAGACCATGTGACATCAAATATTCATGAATACCTTGGTTTCCCCAAGGCTTGGGGAAAATTTATTATGGTTAGGGTTCAGGATTTTTGTCAAATTTCCCCTCGAACTGTCGAGCCATTCTGGAGAAGAATATTTTTTGTCGGTTATCGGGTAAATCCAATATATCTGCCAAACCATGTGACCTATGACATCATATGTGTGAACCTTTTGTTCCTCATGGATAGGCGGTCATACGTGTAAAGTTTCACCTTGATCTGTTCAGCCTCTTCAAAGAAGATTTTTGAAGTTTTAATATCTATATCTAAATATATATATATATATATATATATATATATATATATATATATATATATATATATACACATATCTATGTATATATATCTTCTTCTTCTTCTTTCGGCTGCTCCCATTAGCGGTCGCCACAGCGCATCATCCGTTATGATCCGCATAACGATTTGGCACAGGTTTTACGCCGGATGCCCTTCCTGACGCAACCCTGATCGTCTCTTATGACACAGGGATATAGTACACCTATTCTAACCGGGGCATACACCGGGTCCAGTACACTGGTACTCACTTCACCGACCTCGGAAGGATAACAGGCTGAGTCAAGCTCCTGGTGTGTATTAATTCAAGCAGCCAACGGGGCTTGAACTCAGAACCTTTTGGATCCCAAGCCACTACCGATATATATATATATATATATATATATATATATATATATATATATATATATATATATATATATATATATATATATATATATATATAGCTGCCAAACCACATGACCAATGACATCAATTTTTTTTCTGTGGACCAATTCATCCTGAGATGACCCTCAAAAATGTTTATACTGATCGGATGTAGCGTTCTATGTATGTAATTATTAAGTCATAATGAAGGCACCTATGACATCATAAAAACGAGACTTATTCCCCATGTTGAGTACTTGCTGTGTGCCAAGTTTCTATTTTTTCCTTGGAGCAGTTTCGGAGATACAGTGGTCCAAAGTTTTTCAGTTTTTTTAGAAAATGGCTGCCACACCATGTGACCTATGATGTCATAATTATAATTATAACATTCTACATTAGTTGTCGCTCCTGTGGTTGAAATTTTGTCTCAATCCGACAAGTGGTTGTGGAAAAAAACAGGTTCTGTGCAGACAAACAAACAGACAAACGGACCCAAATACAATACCCTCTCCTCTGGTGAGGGTAACTGGAGAGTTAGTACAGCACATTACCCCGTGCAGGTGCACTGTCTTGAAAATATTCTTTGTGATCTTGCATAACAGGCATGATGGTCACCATACAAATCCCATGTGTCAAACGGAACAGTCCAGAGCTGACGATGCTCCACTTCGATGAATGTTTTGTTTCCATCAAGGCTTATCCATGCATTCACACAATTACAAACCTTCTGCCAACTCCTCTCGGAAAAAAGTGATGATTTTGGACCAATCAGTGAGAAAACGATGCACTAAACAAATAGGGCTTGGCACGACCATATTTGTCAGAAGAAAGAATTTCAAACAGTAATGCAAACAGTTATGCTGCCCTCAAAGCATTAATATTTTTTGAAGTATTGCTAAATGGAAGGGTTGTTGAAGTGGTGAAAAGGCGATATGTTTTCTCGTGTTCAAGTATATTACTCATTCTCAATAAAATAAAGATTGTAAAAGTCATATAAATTAATTAATTCCAAAACTTTACTGCCGTATTACCGCCATTTAGGTAGTGTCTATTATATCACCCTAATTAAGTGGCCAAGCCAGCCGTTCCTTATCAACAGTTTTGAATGGAGTGCTTGCTTGAGTGCATAATCCACTTGTCCAGTACTGTACAAAAAAAAAAAAACTTGGTAACTGAACACACCCCTGCAAAACTGGAGGTTCTTGGAAGTATGATGAAGGCGATTTGTGTTCTACAGTGTTCATATATATAATTCAATTTAAATGAAGGATTAAACAGGTTTTAAAGGCATATAAATAAACTAATTACGGGTTATACCACCATGTTATCCAGCGTCGATTACACCACCATATCAAACTCGTTACATTAGTTATTCATGCCTGTTTTTTATGTCCATTATAACGCCCTTAAAAACAGTAAGTTTCCTGTTTGGAATGATTTTACATTTTGTTTGACTGCCAGGCAGGCAGACAGGGTTAAAATATTATCTCACTCCTCTCTGCGCATGTGCGGTCGGGATGAATTCTCAGCCAAGTTTCGTTAAAACGGCAAACTTGTCTTCCTATTCATGTTCAGATTCGTGTTCAAAATATAAAATCTCGATTTATATACGTTGTTCCTCGAACACAAACTGATGATCATAAACTGATCAGACGGATGGACGGACATGAACCAATTGCTTAATCCCGCTTTTTCGCTTCACATGTGCATGTTAAGTAGAGAGTTCACAGAACACTTCATCCCAGGCTGTCTTGAGAAAAAAGGACATGGGCAGGTTCTTCGAGCAGCAAATTTAATTGGTCATGACGACATAAAATGCCAGAATATTTTGTCCAAGTAATGCTAAACAGAAGGGTTTTGAAAGTACCAATAAGGAGATTTGTGGTCTGCAATGTTCAAGTATATATTTCAATTGAAATAAAATTTTAAAGGTCGTATAAAAAATTTTTCGGAAGTTTACCACTGTTGATGCAGCGTCTTTTACACCACCTTATTGAACATGTTACATTAGTTATTTGTGTCTTTTATGATGTTATTAAAAACAGTACGTTTTCTGTTTTGAATTGTTTTCAATTTTGTTTGACTGCCAGGCAGGCAGAGTTTTTTTTTATTTTTTATTAAAATCTCACTCCTCTCTGCACATACGTGATCTGGACAAATTCAGAGCTAAAGTACTGCTGAATTACAGGTTCGTTTTCCGATTTGTGTTCAAAATATAACATTCAATTTAAAACAAGTTGTTTCTCGATCATAAACTGACATTTGTAGACAGACACAAAAAACAAAGCGAACCAATTGCGTAACCCCACTTTTCACTTCACATGTGCGGGGTAAAATATACCACATGGAGAAGATTTAAAAAACAAAAAAAAATGAAAGAAAAATCTAGAAAGAAAATCCCAAAGTCAAAGCATCCTTTTGCCACAAGCGATTTGTATAATCACAATAGAAAACACCAAAGGCAAGGCTTCACATGTCCATGGGCTGCTTCGCCTCATTTTTAGCAACCGCTTATTATCGGCAAAAGAGATGGTTAGCCAAAGCGGGATTTCCAGGATTCAGTGAGCGAGTCAATAATCCGATGAGGTTATTATTTATGGGACAATGGACGAGGCTGCGTTGATCGTGTCATCCTCGGCTTCACTACGTTGCAGGGAGAACACGGCGCTTATTAGTGGATTGATTAATTATGGCCATAAACATATAACTGTTATCAATGTAATATCACAATTAAATCCTACTTATCCAAAAATCACGGAAGGAATTAATTTGATGTAATTTCAAGGTGAAATCCTGAGCCCCCACGGTGTTGGCGAAACCATCTTTGAGGAATATGCCGAGGTTTTAATTTTCTCCAACAAACGCTGAGCTATGGGGGTATTATCCCCGAGATATGTTTTGCAAATTACACTTCATGAATCACACACATCGAAGCATCATCTGGATCCATTGGTTTAATACCTGCAATGCCAGGGGGTTATTTTGTAAGCTTTGAGAAAAATCACGGCAGAAATGTGCAAGAGATGGAAGCTTCTAAAATCCCCTTTGGTAAAGTTTTTTGTTTGTTTGTTTGTTTGTCACTTTTGGTCATATAAACGTGTGTTGATTGGATCGCTATGCTCGCCTCTCCACACCTCATTACAGAGATTTCCATTACAGATTTGCTGTATTGTCATGATTTACACCAATCATAATACTATACAAACATTTATTTTGCAAAAATTTATTTGTAATATTGGTGATATATTTACTTGTAATTTATTTGTAATATAAAAAGGACCAAGTTGTCTAATCTGTTGGAAAAGTGTCAGGGGTCGAAAGGGATTTGAAGAGCTATAAAGGTCTAAAGCAGTGTTTCTCAACCTTTTTTGTCCCACGGCTCACTTTGATTTTCAAAAAAATCGTACGCCCCACCATGATTGGAGACACTCCAGTGTATACTACATATGTATTCAAAAGGCTTTATTAAAGCTTTATTGAAAATTTTATTCAATTGCTACTCACTTCAATGGGAAAACTTAACAGCCCTTCATGGAAAAACAGCCCTTGACACTGGCTGCAGATTTGTTTGATTCGAGGAACCAATTTTGTCAGGTTCAGCCTTAAATCACCACGTTTCCTGATTTCCAGTAGATTTCTCTCAGCTTTCTCTCTCTCATTCTCTCGAAAGCGATCATATATTAATTCATTAATTCTGAATCCTCATGCCCCACAAAAATATTTCCATGCCCCACCGGTGGGGCATGCGCCCCACCTTGAGAAACACTGGTCTAAAGGGTATAAAAGGCTGATTGGTAATGGAACACAAACCCCAATTGATGGGGTAAAGGCTGCAGACAAGCTGTCTCTGCCAGAGGTTCGGAAAGCAGTGGAGAATCAGGATGTTTGAAGAATCTGATCATGAATGTCACCAGAAATCGGCCACGACTTAATGGAACTGGATAACTGATTACAAGAGCACCGATGGGTGTGTGGACCAGCAACTGTTAGCCAATACACCGTCCATACGTAAGTACGTCAAATTTTCATCAAATTCCCCTCGAGCAAGTATTAAACAATGCTATTGAACCCTAGGGTTATGGTTAAGCATCAAATAAATGTCACAATTGGGCCGTAAGGGTGTCTTCGGACATTCAATTGGAATCATCATTCATGTGTCATGACTCGTGCAAGCAGCTTCAAGTAAGGATCATTGGTGCTTACCTAGAGGCCTAGCAAGTCGAGACAGCTCTGATCCGTTCCTATGAGGGAAACATGGTAAGTGTAGAATGCCTTAATTATGTCGAGTTTCCTCCAAACTTCTTCCAATTTAATAGCAACTGTTTAAAAATGTAAGTGTACGTTGAACAGAATTGACTCAATAATTTGTGGTTATAATAATATTTATGTCTGGAAGGTATGCCCCATGAAAGCCATTATAACCTACTAGCAAAAACCCATGCTCCGCACGGAGTTGAATGAGTGGCAAAAGGTGGATGAGGCATAATAGTTGATGTTATGGGAAGCTGGAGAGTGTGTCATTAGGGATGTGATGCATTATGGTTATCGGTCCTTAGTTTTCTAAAGGACCTCCCTGTAGATGACATTTTGGGTGAGTGTCTTGTTGCTGAATAGTCCTTGTGAGGAATTATTGTCCACTTTGATAGATATATAGGAGTAACCTCTTGCACATAAAAATGCAACATATAGTTGGCCATGGGAGAACATGGGGGCTGGGAGGTATATTCCAAGTTTGTCAAATGTTTGGCCCTGGGATTTGTTTGCGGTCATCGAGTATGCGAGTCTGACTGGAAATTGCATCCTCTGCAGTGTGACTGGAAGGTTGGCATCTGATGGGGCAAGTTTAACATGATACAGGCCTAGCCCAAGACTGAACAGGAGCAGCAATATTTTTAAAAAATAAATCTTTACTTTGTATGCAATGTTTCTTGTGTCAAATTCACCTTCTGAGGTAGTCAGCATGTGCAGAAGAGGGTTTTTACATTGCAGATGCCGTTTTCTCGGAGTGGCATTACGCCTCTCGGCGGTGACGGTCTGTCGACGACAGATGTAATGACGTCAGCGAATGCCCGATTATGTCATGACGGAATTACGCCTCTCAGCGGTGGTCACACGTCGCCATGCAAACAAATGTAAAAATTAGAAAATCGCCCAAAATTCCCAAACCTGTCCATCTGGCACAATCTCACATGCTGTTCATTAAACCATAGACCACCAGCATGCCGAAAGTGGCAACAATCCGTCCGGCAGTTTTGAAGGAGATACATCAAATTACGCGCAGACGTTAACAGAAATAATATATAGATTATACACCTCAACACGGACTTCACCCAAGGTGCAAATCTCCCTTGGGGAGCGCGGTCAAGTCAAATCACGACAACCTCAGTCATTACTCTTTGTCCTCCTGTGAAGTTTCGCTGTGATTGGAAAAGTAACGATTGAATGCATTGCATCACGGTCAAAAAAAAGTCAGACAAACAGCAAATTGCATATTTTCGGAAGATTATTAGCTTTGTAAGGAAAGCTAATTGTGGTGCCTGGCAGGATAGCAGAGATGTATCTGAGCTGTCTAGCCCGGGTTCGAATCCTGACCCAGCTATAAACTGTCTTGCCAGTCTTTCTGTCATGATATTGTGAATTATATGCTTGTTTGATTGAATGTTTTCTTCTGGCCTGTACATGTGTGCACACGTGCCAATAAATCCGGCAGTTGATCCATGCAATGTAATCCCATTCGTGCACGTCATCATTACATGGTGTCAGAGATTTGGGATTTTCTTCATCACTGGTGATGGAATTTAAACTGCCTGGTTATCTCTGGCTGGATGGGAATGGAGCTGAGAACTGGCAATGCTGGAGTAAGGGCCTTGACTGGTATATTGAGGCTGCCAGCCTCGAGTCGACGAGCAACAGTCGAAAGGTCGCCATCTTGCTGAATTGTGCTGGGCCAGATGCTGTGGATGTATACGAGAACCTCCCATTTGAGTCAGCAGTTGCTTTGAAGGTATTTGAAACTGTCAGAGGCATTCGACATGTACTGCAACCAGCGGAAGAACCTTGTCCATGAGCGATCCAAGTTCTGAGAATTTGCTGGGTCTGAAGGTCAGTCATTCAAATCGTACTTGAACAAGCTGCACATCATGGTGATGGCATGCAAATTCGCCGAGACTGATACCATGATCATGGATAAAATCATTTTTTCCATGCGCAACCTTGCCTTAAAAGAGCATCTCTTACATGAACCAAGACTAACTTTAGAAAAAACGATAACTCTCTGTTTGGCTGCTGTCGAGTCAAGTAACTCTGTTGACTTCCAGTTCTGGGTTTGGAGCAATGGCAGGGTCTTTCAGGGCTCTCTGCTGGCGATCTCAAAGTTAAGTTTCCGGTTGTTTTCTGTCCCGTCTTAACTGTTTATTTTCTCACCTCCATGTTACTGTGTGTTCCTAGTTCGGTTTTGTTTCAAAAATCGTGCTATTTTGTGAGTTTTCATCGACCTTGTCGTACCGGGTTGCTTGAGGCCTACCCATCCTTCCCCTCTCGGTGGACGATCGTTTTTAGTTGTATTTTCTCCATATTACCTTCAATTCCTATCTTCCCCACTTTCTCAACGTCCCCCATCCTTCTCAACTGAATACTCTGTTTCTTATCTTAAATCCAAAAAAAAAAAAAAAATACCTTTCTCCTTGCATCCCCACGAGTCCCGATCCTTCTTCTTCTTCTTCTTCTTCTTAGTCTTCTTCTTCCACCTTTTGACGGCACACCATCTTTATTCCACTTTAGCTGACCCACTATCACCATTACTTTCACGATTTCTTCCTACAACCTTCCATTCCCGAATCTTACATATTCTTCAAAAATCCATCAAAAATTAATAATTTTCCTTGTACATCCTTTCGATCTATTCACCTGCTGTTACCACGTGTTTCTCTCCCCACCCTCTTCCTGATACTTTTCATTGACCCAGCAGCTTCACTCTGCGTTTACCGTTCCATATTCACCACACACTTCTACAATTTCACTTCAACCTTCCCTTTTCCGAATATTCCGCAATCCTTATTTAAAATAAATAAATTAACATTTGACTATACACCTCCCAAAGCCACGTTCTTCTCTCGTAACCACGTGATCTGTTTACACCCCCTGCGTTGACCGATCCAAATTCACCATTCACCTCACGATTTTTTTCTCCATTTCCATTACCTCGTCTGATGAAAACTCTCTCAAACAACAACAACAATAATAATAATAATAATAATAATAATAATAATAACAATAATAATAATAATAATAATAAAAACGATCACTTGTGATGCTTTATCTTCATTCAAAGTGTTGTACTCATGACTGTTTCATAATGCACTCCTCTTCTATTTCAACAGACTGCTCTCAATTCGACCTTTCCTTCATACCTTGCCGAAAAAATCCAACTGTTACAACGTTTCTTCTCTCCATTCTCTCAATTCGCCTTCATTTCATCCATCAATAAATGTGTTTAATCGCATCTCTGAATTAAAAATGAAAAAAACACCCAGTTTGTGATGAGTATTCGCTTTCCATCAACCATTCTTTTTTTCCAACTTCAGTGACAACTCACCCCTCTCACCCCTCCCTCTCAAAGCAACCATCACACTCTTCTCCCTCCAAACCTCCCTTTCACCTTTCTCAAAAACTCTCCCCACTCACCCTTCCCCGACTATTCACCCCCATTCTCAAAGTTGCCCTCCTCTCATCCACAAAACTGCCTCCTTCCCCTGCCCTCTCTCCTCCATCTCTTCACTCCACCTCCTCAAATCAACTGCCTTCTGCCCCCTCTATCCCCCTCACCACAGACCTTTTGTCCTCCTCATCCGGCCCCCTCCCCGCGCTATTCTGCAATCCCCCACACTCATTCAACAACTCTCCTTACCCTCACCCCCCATCTTTCCTTGTCCTACCTTCCCCTTCCCCTCCCCCCCTGCACCCAAAGCCTCCTCCCCTCTCTCTTCATTAACAGTGTGGATCTCAAATATCCGGGACCTTCGCTCAAACCTTTCAGATCTTTCCAGACAAGTTGTGATGCATTATGGTTACCGGTCCTGAGTTTTCTAAAGGACCGCCCTGTAGAAATAAAAAGTTGCCACTGACAAACCAGGCATTATCTGCCGAACAGAAACGTTCCTCCCTCAAGACGTCTCCGACTCCCAAGTATCTCTCCCTGGTTACTCCCTCCTCCAATATGATAGTCCCTCGTCAGCCTCGTCCTGGTGGAGGAGCTGCTCTCTTCATCAAAGACTCTATTCCTCACTCTCCATGCACTGCCCTCACTCCCCCACATCTCCAGGAATACCTCTGGCTATGCCTTCCCCTCCACTCCCACCTCATGTTTATATGTGCACTGCACCGTCCACCAAACAGTGATGACTCCATCCTCATCTCACTATCAGAATACATGGATCAACTTCTATCTTCTCATCCAAACTCTCTCTTCCTCATATGTGGTGACTTCAATTGTCATCATGTCAGTTGGGTAGGTGTGGGTACCTCTCTCACCTGTCATGGCACTCCAGCAAAAGCTTTCTGTGACTCAATCGGTCAATTTCCCGACTTGGATCTCAACCAATGGTACTCTATCTCTTCTGGATCTGATTTTGATAAATTTCCCTGAAAATATCTGCTCTTCTTCCTCCACTCCAATCGGTTCTTCTGACCACATCCTTTTCAAAGTGGACATCTCTCTGGCTGTTATCAGAGAACCACCTCACTGCCGTCAAGTCTGGCATTTCACTCAAGCCGACTGGCAGGGTCTCCAAGCAGCCATCAAACTTCGAGACTGGTCTCCCATCGCTACTTTCTCCAACATCAACTCATCCTGGGAATTCTTTCAAACAAACTTGCTCTCCCTCATGCACAGATGTATCCCCTCTCGTCTTCAGTTGTCCTACCCTTCCTCCCGCCCATGGTTTACTGAAGCTTGTGGCGAGGGAGTTGTCCTGAAACAACTTGCCTTTGCCTCATGGAAAGCAAACCCAACTGAGGGTAATCTCAGTTCCTTCCATCAAGCTCGGAACAAATGTGTACCTATCCTCAGGAGGCCAGAAAACAACATCTTTCTTAGCTCAAGTCTGAACTCTCAAACTTCTCTCCCTCCTCCAAATCCTGATGGCATCTAATCAAATCCGTTTCCAGTGTATGTTCCCCCTCCATCCCCTCCCTTACCTCAAATGGCCGCACTGCTGATACTGCAAGTGAAAAGGCTGAATGCCTTAACAGGGTGTTTGCTTCAAAATATTGTGTTCCTAACCCATCATTATCTCTACGCACCTTACCCGGTCGCACCCAACTGTCCCTGGACTCTGTGTCCTTTTCTCCTGACAAGGTGGAGAGCTTGCTGTCAAACCTCGACTCAGATTCTGCAACCGGTCCAGACGGCATCAGCCCACATGTCCTAAAAACCTGCTCCTCTGCGCTTGCTCAACCTCTCTCTATTCTATTCACCCTCTCATTTGCTCAAGGTCATCTGCGATCTGCTTGGAAATCAGGAAACATTACTGCCCTGCATGAAAAGGTGCAAAAACAAATACCTGCAACTACAGACCAATCATCAGCAAGGTTTTGGAATCCATCATCGTTTCAGACATTAAATCCTTCGTCTTCTCCAATGTCCTGATTTGTGATCATCAATTTGGTTTCAGACCAGGTCACTCTTCCCTGGATATGCTGCTTCTGCTCTCCCAACAATGGATGGAGGTCCTCAATGCCAGACATAAAATCAGAGCCATGTCCCTAGACATATCGTGTGCTTTTGACATCGTGTGGCACCCTGCCATGCTCACCAAACACTCTTATTATGGTATCCAAGGCCATCTCCACTCATGGCTCGCAGACTTCCTCTCCTGTCGCAGTCAACGTGTGGCCCTAAATGGAGTTCTTTCATCCCCTCTTCCTGTCCAGGCTGGAGTTCCTCAAGGTAGCGTTCTGGGCCCTGTTGTTTTTCTAGTTTTCATCAATGATCTCTCCGACTCTCTGGAAAATCCTCTTTATCTCTTTGCTGATGACTCCACCCTCTGCCATATCATCTGTTATCCCTCAGACAGGCAAGAAGCAGCTTCTTCGCTCACTGCAGATCTGGATAAAATCACAAACTGGTCCAACACGTGGAACATGTCTTTCAATCCAGACAAATCTCACACTCTCATGATGTCTCTCTGAAAGGACGATTTGGAAACCCCCCATCCACTTTCTCAACAATCCTCTGGAAGAAGTCTTTTCTCTCAAGCTTCTGGGTCCAACTATCTGACATGATCTTTTCTGGGAAAACCACATTTCCAACCTCGCCTCAAAAGCCAGTTGCCGACTGAGAATCCTCCATCGTGCAAAGTCCTTCCTCGGCCCACCTGAGCTCTTGACCACATACAAAGCTTTCGTCCACAGCCTGATGGAGTACTGCTCTCCCCTGTGGGCTGGTGCTCCTGCCTCCCACCTTTCTCAGCTTCACGATGTGGAAACCAAGGCATTTCGCATCATTGGCATCTCACGCAATGAGGCAGAGTCTTTTGGCCTTTCACTCTCTCACCGCAGGCAGATTGGTGGTCTTTCTGTCTTCTGCTGTCTCCTCTCCGGTCTCGCCCCCCCCCTGCTGTGTCTGTGATTTGTCCCCACCATATTTCTGCAGGGTGCTCAAGGTCCACGAAAAAACCCCTTATGGTAAAACTACCAAAATCGCGAATCGCTGCTCACCTTCACTCTTTCATTCCTCTTTTTCCCTGCCTTTGGAACTCACTCACTCACTCTGTTCAATCCCATTCTTCCCTCTGGGCCTTCAAAACATCTGTTCACCACCACCTCTTATCGTCCCCCATCCAAATCCTCGATCTTTTCTACCCCCGTTAATCCACCCCAAACCCACCTCCTTCAAATTCCCTGCTTTCCTTTCTGAAAGTTCCTGTAATATCCATCTTGTATACCCCATGTTCCTCACCCCATCCCTCTCCCTTCCACAGATCTCCTAATGTCTCTGTTCCGCTCTGTTTTGTCCTTCCCACTCCCACCACTCTTGTCTCATGCTCCCTCCCCCCTGCCCCCTGCTGTGCGTTGTGTGTTAGCTCTCAGACGAGCCTCGAGAAGGTATACAAAAAAAAAGAAAAATAGATCGCATGCAAGGGCCATGACGTCGACTCCCACATTTGACGCTTCCACCAGCCTCTCCCAAGACATTGACTTGATTTTCCATAAAGGGCGCTGCAGTTTCAAGTCTGCTGGCAAGGGTCCCTTTGCATCCAAGCCTGGGTCAACCAAGAGCAATAGTACACTCAAAATTGTGGGAACTGGGGGCGTATTCATCAATCTTGCCAATGCCCTGCCTTTGGGAAATGCTGTAGGAACTGTAATTAGCAGAACTATTTTGCAGAGGTCTGCCGACCATCCAAGCGCGTTCATGCATTGGCGCCGAGCACGGCATCGAACGAACTGCCGTCTCTTAGTGACTTATACATTGATGGCATGTCTACCCTGCTGGTAGGAGATACGCAGGCCATGAAGCCAAATGTCTCTTGGTTTGTGAACATCAACATAAATGGCCAGAGTGTAAAGGTGAAGGTTGACTGGAGCAAAGGTATCGATACTCCCTCGGAGAATATTCAATTCCATGGAAAAGCCAGTCAAGACTATTAACTCAATTATCCTATTGAAAAGCTACAGTGGGGGCACCATCCCTCATCATGGAGTGGCCAATCTTCAATGCTCTGCTGGGTCATCAAAGGGGTGCTTCGACTTCTATGTGGTCGACACCAAAGCACCTCCTATTCTCAGTCTTCATGCGTCAACATGTCTGGATCTTATCCAGAAGGGCCCCACATCAGTGGCTTCTACACAGCCTGACCTTCCACTGAACAAAGTCAAGGCTGATTATGCAGATTTGTTCACTGGCCTGGGGAAGTTCGACACACCATACCACATTGAACTGGACCCGTCCATTCAGCCAGTCATCAAGCCACCTTGTCGTGTGCTTCTCAGCCTACGTGAGCGCTTGAAGGCCAAACTGCTTGGTATGGAGGCACAGGGTATCATTTCCAAGGTGGATGGACCAACGGACTGGGTGCATAATCTTGTCGTCGTCGAGAAGAAAGATAAATCGTTGCGTTTGTGTCTCGACCCCAGGAATCTCAACAAGGCTATTAAGCGTGAGCACCACCCCATCCCTACAACAGATAAAGTCATGGGTCAGATCGCCGGAAAGAAGGTCTTCAGTATATTTGACCGAAAGGACTCTTTCTAGCAGGTTCTATTAGATCAAGGGAGTGCCCTCGAGTGCACTTTTAATTCTCTTCTGGGACGTCATTGTTTTAACCATCTACCGTTCGGTGTGACGTCAGCCAGTGAAGTTCCACAAGAGAAGATTGAGAGCACATTTGGAGACATTGATGGGGTCTTCTGCATCGCAGATGACGCAATTTATGCAACAACTACCCCGACTGAGCACGACGCAATCGCACACAAGGCGCTGGACTGTGCACGCCAACAAAACGTCAAATTAAACCCGAACAAAATCCAGTGTAAGGTTGCAGAGGTAAAATACATGGGTCATGTCATCACCTCTGCTGGAGTTCACCTGGATGAAGACAAGGTGCAAGCCATGTTGGAACTGCCAACTCCTCAGTCACGTCTGGAGCTTGGCTGTTTTCCTCTAGCCTGTACATCTGTGCACCTGCACTAATTAATCCGGAAGTTGGTCCACTCAAGGTGATCCTATTCGTGTCTGTCGACATTACACTTTCCTCGGCAGGGTAATTCATCAATGTGTGTGTCGTCCCTCAGATCGATGTTTAGCCGGGTGTCTCATCTGCCAGCATTAGTTGGTGAACGTTAAAGATCCCATGGTGTTCTTCTCGAAGAGTAGGCGGGCTATCGCCGGCACCATGGTCAAATTACAAATTCCTGCCCAAACCGACCGAGGGTATTTCACCAAGGCCACAGTCATGTTCTCAGCCACTAATGCTAACCCTACAGCCTTGTGCCACATAAAAACGAAGAAGAAGAAAGAGCTATATATTCCAGACCGAGTAAAATGATAAATATATAGAAACGTTTTTGTAACAAAGAAGATATGCACTTGGACTATATTTCAATGCATGAATATACTTGTCAATACTGCAGCCCAAATGATTATCAGGTTGAAATGTAATCATGAAAAATGCTTCAAAAGATAGAGGTTGATAACGGTGGGGGACAGTAGGCCTGAGTCGGGAAAGGTGGGCGGGTGGGTACACAGTCACACAGACATTAACATTGGTTTCACGTCGGTATTCATCACAGACATGGCGGTGAACAAGGCCTGGCATTTAAACATCTGAGAGTGGGTTACGACATCATCGTAGTATTCAAACAGAAATGATGCAAAGGCAGCAATGGGATATAAAATGGGGTTTTGACCAAACACCTGAAGGTCTTCGGGTCTTCTGGGCGATGTGTTTGTCTGAGTGAAGAAACTGAATGTGGCAGAACTATGTTCTTCATTCCAGCTGACAGGTGATTAGCTACATCTTCCAACTCATTATAAAACGTGCTTGTATGTAAAATAAATATTCCAAGGCTCTATTTGTCATCTCCACAGCACTGGAGGAAAAAAAATGCATTCCAGCACCTTCCATGTTGATCATGGGAGATGTGGGACCATTTTGATTTCAGGGAAAGTTCTCATCTCTACATAGTTAGGCCTGATCTGCTTGCAGGGCGAGAAAAAATTGGGATATTAACGACGACGATAATAACACTTCAAAGCTCGAGGTAGAGTCACTGCAAGTGTATTTGAGGCCAGTCACCTGTCACCTGCCACTGATGTTTTTGAAAAGAAATACAAATGGTGACAATTTTTTAACAACAAAGAAGGGAAGAAAGCAAACAGGTTCATAGAAGCTGAATCAGACACAGACACTTTAATAAGGCCAACCAATAGACAGGTGCACATATATGTATGTATATATAAATAAATAAATATATATACATATATATGCACATTCATATACATACATACATATTTATACATACATAGACATACATACATATACATTAGGGTGGTCCACAAATATATATTTTTCCGAATTTCCCGTGTCCACAAGGCTTGATTTTGTCCACTCCCACTATGGATTTATTCTAAAAAATTTCATGGCGATTGGTGTATAACAAGGCGTCGCTCAGAAAGTCAACTTTTGATCAAAACATCAAAAAACATTCGAGAATATTGGATTTTTTGTTTCAAACACTTTATGATTCCACAAGTTACATAGAAAGATGCAGCACACTGCACTCTGCACTACATCACTGTCATAACACATGTCACATTTCTCTGTCCGTTATCCTGTCCTCGGCCGAGTTCATCAAAAGGGCCTTTGATGGCTCAGGAAGGGCCTTGCGATGGTTCAAAACAAGTCTGAGTAGGTATTGTTTCTGTTCCTCGTCTTTCGTGAGTGTCTCGCTGTACTGCTGGACGAGTCGGATACCGCGCTCGGCAGTGTCGTTTACGACTTTCAGCCTCCTACATGCCTGCTGGAGCTCTGTAGAGCAGGGATGGCTCTCCCACTCGTTCGGCGCTACCTTCAGGAATTCGGAGGCCTTTTCGTGGCTTTTTTCACCCAGCAGGGAGAAGGTCATTGTTCGTTTTGTAACCAATCCTGGGATTTGTTCAGGCCCCACAATCATGTCTGATGGAGGAATTGGTCGATGGTACTCGACAGCTTTTGGTCTGGACAAATTGGTGACCATCTTCGACTTCATCTCCTCCGTCACGCGATCGTCGAAGAAGGCGAACCCCACCAAGTGTTCCGACAGGTACCACAGGTGGTTGGAGAATGCTTTAACTGTCTTGTCCGATAATTTCCGATCCGGGTAACATTTGAGCACATTCATGAACTGGATGCCATTATAAGGAGCCCGGACCCCAATGGGTGCCTCGTTCCAATATTTTACGTACGCCAGGCTCACAAACAAGGCAAAGTCCAGAATATTCTTGCTTTCATTTTTTGTCAGTTTGAAATGATGGCGGAACAAGTAAATTCTAAAAGTGTATATTCCTTAAGCCATCCATCGAGCGTGATGCATCACTCCTGGAGCCCGGAATCTGAAGGATCCAGCATCCGCATCGCCACCTAGGAATAGGAGAGATATCTTCAGCAATTCCAGTAATCGTCCCTCCGTTGGTATTGGGTGATTGCTATCGGTAAATAATCCAACATCTCCACTCGCAGCTCAGCGAATACTGGATCATCAAAAACCGTACTCATGTCGTACTGGTTATGATCCAAGTCTGCCCATTTCTTCTGGAAGCGTTTGAACGGAAGATCGTCGGGGCCAGAAGTTCCACCGAATGTGCAGGCATAGGCATGCGACAGAACTATTTCATGCATGTGGTGTCTACATGCAACCCACACGATTTCTCTCTCCATGTAGTTCTCGAGTCTGATGTAAGCGCCTCAATGTAGGCTGGTATTACTGCTCGTAGTATCAAAGACAATGCCATGAACCTGATCTTTGACTCCCCATTTTTCAATGCAGTCAATGCAAGCAGTTACTTGCTGTTCGCCTGTTCCACTGGTTGCTTTTGGGACACCCAATAGCTTCTCTTCTCCGTTACCAGTAACCAGCACCGCGATACAGTCGACATTTTTCTTTGAGCCGTCAATATCGGGTAAGAGTTTACCATCCCAGTGGAGAAGAAGAGGTCCTTTCAGGGAGAAGTCGTCTTCCTCGGCGGCAGCTGCTTCTGTACGTCCCTCCATACGAGAACATCGTACAGAGCTCCGTGATAGGGTGATGTCGCCGATATCATGACCGAAGGCCTTGGCGACAGCTCCGGCCACGAACACAGCCCCGCGATCTGGCAAGTTCACGCGATCCAGCGCTGCTACAACATCCGGAGATCAGAAAATGTTCTTTGGTTTGGGATTGGATGAAGTAGCCGAATGAGCTTCTGTTTTACTGCAGCCAGGGGTCTCTGATGACGTTGAGGGAGCTATATATTCATCCTCTGGACTTTCAGATTCAGATTCACCTGATGTAGACGATAGCGGTTCGCTTTCAGTTACCTTCAGCTTGCGGCTTTCCCTTTCAGCGTAACGATGCCGAGCTAAGTCTTCATTTTCGTCTCTTTTTCATTTATTTTCCTCTCTAGAGTGGGTGACTAAATCAGCTCCAGCCATGCTACTAGAGAACACACTCTCTCACTGACGCTCCAGGAAGTCACGGTCGGCACTGATCACTATTTCCGACAATGCATTGGCTGTCGCTACATCGAATAACTCCTCCAGGTCTGAGAGAAATAGATCATTGTTCATTTCACCAGTGTCGTTGTCCTTTTTGAGATTTTTCTTTAGTTTTAGATATCTCTTGTGGAGCTTTTTCAGCTTACGTACGCATGCATCCGGACGTTGTGTGGGCAATCTCGCTCTATTCCACACCTCAATCACTTCACAACACGTGATTCTATAGCTCTCAGCAAGTCTTTTTCTCGGTAACATGGTGGAATTGTAAGAGGCGTAGAACATCCTGTGCACGTGGCAATCTTCCGGCAGAAAGCTGTGATATCGATGCTTCCAGTAGCCAGCTTACGGAAGAAGAACGGAGTCCTGGCTTCAACGCCATCACTCAACCTTAGCCAAAGAAAATGAAAGAAATGATGGACCAAAAATATCACATCATCAGCACAATATATTATTGAAGAGTGCGGCTGTTCTCGACACGCGAGTCGAAAACCAACCGCCCAAACCGTTCCCGCTCGTGCTGCCACCCCCTTCCATCGCTGTAACGGAAGCACCACCACGCCACTGGTTTGGCAGGGGAGGGTGGGGACAAGAAGGAGTACCAACAATCCATCTCAAAATTACACAAATTTCACTCATCAGCCAAAAATCCTCATCTTTGAGCGACCGCTAAATGTTATCGTTGGACCACAACAATTCACAGGCAAATAAGTATATCACAGTGAACAAAAACAAGCCATGTGGAGGGAACATTTAGACAACTTTATATTTTTCATATTGATCATGGACCACCCTAATATACATTCATACATATACATATGTATAGTGTTGCGAATTCGCGCCCGCCGGCATGCGATCGGCCGCGTAACTGCAATCACAACCGCGTTGCCCACCGGACGGACAATTCAGTCGTGACCCTCCTGGAACTACCACCAGGAACCAGTCACCGGTGAGGGTTTAACCTCACCACATCCCAGTCCGCATTCTACCCGCGCAAGATAGGTAAATCGACATTCGGCGATTCACCCTAAGTACTTGCGCGGGTGACCTACCGAGGGGCTGCACTGCGCCGCAGGTCGGCTTGGGACACAAACCGCTTAAGCGGTCCGTTCCGTTCTAAAGCGATAACCGAGCGGGTATTAATCGCCGACCTCGACGGATCCGATTCTCTTTACCGGACGTTCAAAACCCACCACTCATTCCACGATGCAAGATGTCACTTTCAATGTGGTGAAAGGAGGACGCGACGAACGGGATACATTTCACACAAGGACATTTATTCACTAAGCACGTATATACAGCCAAGGCAGTCATGCAATGTACAGGCAAATAGAAGCAAAAGTAATACGACCGACTATAATTATTATTTACAAGCACAGTCACTTACACAGGTTTACTTATGGGGACACGGCGCTACAGCAGTCATACAAAACAAAAGGAAAGACCCTCTCATAGGCAAGGGGGTAGACGGGGTTCGTAAACCTTTATGGCCGTGGGCCGTGGATGACCGAATGGGTCCACGAAACCGACGCTGGTTACCTGCACCCTCGTGGTGCGACGGTCGACGACCTCTCTCTGGCACTCTCCTCTCGTGCGCGCCTCGACCCTGGATCACCGCTCACAACCCTAACGGCTTGGCGCCGAGGGAAGGCACCCGGATCTCGAACACCACGGAGCAGCAGCAATCCCCAATGCCACGAGGAGACGAAGCTCCCCCGAAGAGACAATACGACTCGACGACCAACAAAAAACCCCTGGCATCTCGTGCGCCCTTTTATTCCTCAGGTTCCAATGCCTGACTCCTCCCCGTTTTTGGCTCCGCCCCCTTCCAGCTCCTGCGGGAAGCTTCTAAAAAGGGGCGTGCCCTCTCGTGCCCCTCCCCGCGCGCCACCCGGGGGTGGGGGGGGCAGAGAAATAATTCTTGGCTCAGGTCCAAAGAAATCATTCCTCCAAAAAGAGGCCCCTCCTTTACATGACCTCTGACCTTTGACCCGCATTGCACTTCCCCCACACCAAAGCATAGGAAAACAGGCGGGAAAATCCGCGCACCATTGGAACTCCTCTGGTTTCCTTCGCGTTGCGCTGGCTTTCGCAGATGCTATTCGTTGGTGCATGGGATTGTGGTTTGGTTGCTTGTAGTTGTGGCGTGGCTGACATTGTGGTTGCGAAGGTGGTTAGGTGATTGATGGGGTGGAGAAGGTGGTGAGGCGATGTTGGTGGTTGGGAGTAAAGTGGTGAGGATGGCATGGTTTGTTGAGAGGCGCGTATGGTTGTGGTGGAGGGGTTGTGGTAGAGGTTGCTGTGAAGCGGTTGTTGAGAGCGATGTTGGTGGTGGTGGTTCGGTTGTGGTTGATGCGATCGTGGTTGTTGTTATGGTGGCGTGGTTGGCGTTGTGGTTAAGGTGGTTGTTGTAATGGTGGTTGAGACGTGGTTGGTTCAAAATAACGATAGAAAAAGAAAAACACCACCTCAAAGGATCACAGCCCTGTGACACGAATAAATCCCATTACACAACGGTGGGGAAATCTAACTGAACACAGAGTTATTGATCGAACTGAACTACGGACCCTTTATGATGTTCTGCGAATTTCCACAGCCGTAACAATATGTATACATATTTATACATACATATACATATTCATGGATATAGATATATATATATATATATATATATATATATATATATATATATATATATATATATATTGTTGGGGGTCGGTGGTGAGAATGACCACAAGGTGGGGAAAGCTACGTGTCTCCACCAGACTCCCCGGAATTGTCGGCCGTCGCTCTGGATAATTCCGTGATGCGGCGGGTAGCTGAACTGACCGTGGTCGCCAATATTTCAACCGCGTAGCGTAGGGTCTATTTCTCTATCACCAATTTACCTAATTAACTATGCGATTTCGACTACCGGGGAAACCACGTCCTCGGCACATCTTGCTCGAACTGGGTCACTCTACCAACTGCGGTGGAGTTCCAACAACCGACTCCCAACTCCGGTTCGGGTGCAGCCGAGTGGAAACTGCCAAAGCCGTGCCGGATGAAATGAATGGATTATCGGGTATAATGCCCCGCCGAAACTCAGATCCAAACCATGCTGGACCAATTCAAGAAAGGACGGAAACGGACTGGGAACATTTCTGTGATGATTTATTTACAATAAATGAAGACACAAAGCAAGACTTAATGCGAATATGCAAGCAAGGAATATTTACAATGGTCCAAAAACACTTATTCAGTTCTACTTAAAGATGGGCCCACACGCAGACACACACACACACACACACACACACACACACACACACACACACACACACACACACACACACACACACACGAAAAGAAACCCAGATTTCTTTATTGGACCCTCACAGCTGAGGAGAGACAAGCTAGGGGTCAGAGTTCGAATGGGTACCTGGCCGTCGGAGAAAGAGGGTACTCTGTGCGGCACCTGACAGTGGTTGCTGGTTTGGTCCCCAATCGCACATGTGGGACTCGAGGTTCGTGGCGGAGTTTGGGTGGTGAATGGCCAGGGTTCACGGAAGGCGGTCGGGGTCGCTCTTTCCTTCCTTGTAGAGGGCCAGCAGAGACACGTTCGATGCCTCGACGACCTTCTGCTCAACCCTCATGGCAGCCCTCGTAACAACCACTGTTACCACCCCTTCATAATAGCCTTCGTAACCCCTTCATAACAGCAAAAACCCTTTCGTGACAGCAAAAACCCACCAAAAACTCTGCTCTCCGAGAGTGCTTGGAGATTTTTTTAACCTCCCTCAACGGGGAGGTGCCCTTGGTGAAACACACCTCGCTGTCCGCCTTTGATTGGACAGGGTCCTACGGTCCACCCTTCCGCGGCGGGGCCTCGGCCCGTGCTGGGAAACCACAGCGACCACGTGGGTTCATACTTGACGAGTAACAGTAGCAATGTTGCAAACGTTGTTGTGAAAGAGTTAAACGTTCGTGGGAGCCGAGAAACCGGAACCGCAAGATCTTGCCTTGGCACGTCAGGGTGCGAGAAAGCAGCTGGTTGGTGGTGGTGGATCGTGATGGGCCGAGGGGTCATGCAGATGGGATGGTTGTTAGATGTAATAACAGAACTAAAAGAAATCGCAACACACGCCTTTGATTCTCGCACTAGGCAAAAGGAAAGGGATCTGACTACACACATACTTGTCCCAAAAGTCAGTTATGTCGTTATCTGCATGTTGATTGTAAATGGTTTCCAGATCCGTAACAACATATATATATATATATATATATATATATATATATATATATATATATATATATATATATATATATATATATATATTATTTCTGTTAACGTCTGTGTGTAATTTGACTTATCTCCTCCAAAATAGCCGGACGGATTGTCGCCACCTTCGGCATGCGGGTGCTCTGTGGTCTAATGAACAGCATGGGCGATGTGAGACCACGCCAGACGGACAGGTTTGGGAATTTTGGGCGATTTTCTAATTTTTACATTCATTTGCATGGCGACGTGTGACGTCACCGCTGAGAGGTGTAATTCCGTCATGACGTCATCGGTCATTCGCTGACGTCATTACGTCTGTCGTCGACAGACCGTCACCGCCGAGGCCTAATGCCACTCCTCGAAAACAGCGTCTGCAATGTAAAACCCTCTTCTGCACACGCTGACTACCTCAGAAGGTGAATTTGACACAAAAAAATGTAACAAGAAACATTGTATTTAAAGTAAAGAGTTATTAAATAATATTATTTCTGTTAACGTCTGCGTGAGGTTTGACATTTCTCCTCCGAAACCGCTGGTAGGAATGTGCTCATTTCCCATATACTGGGCTTTCTTAATGTGACGAAGACGATGCACTAGATTTCTAAGCTGTAATTGGATGACAACGTGGATTCGACAAGATTTTCAACCCATCGACGGCCTCATTTATTCCCGTTCGGTCGCCATCGCTGAACTGCTGTCCGGTAAGTGCTGCGGTCTATCCACAAAATATGAACTCGAGTGAGGGAGTACTCATGGCATCAAACACTGAACATAAATACAACTGATAATAAATAGTAAGGCTCAGAACATCAGCAATGGTTGTCATGTTTTAAAAATCAGCGTGGAAGGAGGGGAACGATGAGCGCCAGAGCTCTGCCAACATGATGTACCCCGATTGGCGCCTTCCCGGACTGAACACGTCCTCTTAGACTGTCAATTTGTGTCTGAAATCCAACGTACTTCCCGTACTGAACACGCCCTCTTTGACTGTCAATTGTGTCTGAAATCCAACGGACTTCCCGGATTGAACACGTCCTCTTGGACTGTCAATTTGTGTCTGAAATCCAACGTACTTTCCAGATTGAACACGCCCTCTTGGACTGTCAATTTGTATCTGAAATCCAACGTACTTCCCGTACTGAACACGCCCTCTTTGACTGTCAATTGTGTCTGAAATCCAACGGACTTCCCGGATTGAACACGCCCTCTTGGACTGTCAATTTGTGTCTGAAATCCAACGTACTTTCCAGATTGAACACGCCCTCTTGGACTGTCAATTTGTGTCTGAAATCCAACGTACTTCCCGTACTGAACACGCCCTCTTTGACTGTCAATTGTGTCTGAAATCCAACGGACTTCCCGGATTGAACACGTCCTCTTGGACTGTCAATTTGTGTCTGAAATCCAACGTACTTCCCGTACTGAACACGCCCTCTTTGACTGTCAATTGTGTCTGAAATCCAACGGACTTCCCGGATTGAACACGTCCTCTTGGACTGTCAATTTGTGTCTGAAATCCAACGTACTTCCCGTACTGAACACGTCCTCTTAGACTGTCAATTTGTGTCTGAAATCCAACGTACTTCCCGTACTGAACACGCCCTCTTTGACTGTCAATTGTGTCTGAAATCCAACGGACTTCCCGGATTGAACACGTCCTCTTGGACTGTCAATTTGTGTCTGAAATCCAACGTACTTTCCAGATTGAACACGCCCTCTTGGACTGTCAATTTGTATCTGAAATCCAACGTACTTCCCGTACTGAACACGCCCTCTTTGACTGTCAATTGTGTCTGAAATCCAACGGACTTCCCGGATTGAACACGCCCTCTTGGACTGTCAATTTGTGTCTGAAATCCAACGTACTTTCCAGATTGAACACGCCCTCTTGGACTGTCAATTTGTGTCTGAAATCCAACGTACTTCCCGTACTGAACACGCCCTCTTTGACTGTCAATTGTGTCTGAAATCCAACGGACTTCCCGGATTGAACACGTCCTCTTGGACTGTCAATTTGTGTCTGAAATCCAACGTACTTCCCGTACTGAACACGCCCTCTTTGACTGTCAATTGTGTCTGAAATCCAACGGACTTCCCGGATTGAACACGTCCTCTTGGACTGTCAATTTGTGTCTGAAATCCAACGTACTTTCCAGATTGAACACGCCCTCTTGGACTGTCAATTTGTGTCTGAAATCCAACGTACTTCCCGTACTGAACACGCCCTCTTTGACTGTCAATTGTGTCTGAAATCCAACGGACTTCCCGGATTGAACACGTCCTCTTGGACTGTCAATTTGTGTCTGAAATCCAACGTACTTTCCAGATTGAACACGCCCTCTTGGACTGTCAATTTGTGTCTGAAATCCAACGTACTTCCCGTACTGAACACGCCCTCTTTGACTGTCAATTGTGTCTGAAATCCAACGGACTTCCCGGATTGAACACGTCCTCTTGGACTGTCAATTTGTGTCTGAAATCCAACGTACTTTCCAGATTGAACACGCCCTCTTGGACTGTCAATTTGTGTCTGAAATCCAACGTACTTCCCGTACTGAACACGCCCTCTTTGACTGTCAATTGTGTCTGAAATCCAACGGACTTCCCGGATTGAACACGTCCTCTTGGACTGTCAATTTGTGTCTGAAATCCAACGTACTTTCCAGATTGAACACGCCCTCTTGGACTGTCAATTTGTGTCTGAAATCCAACGTACTTCCCGTACTGAACACGCCCTCTTTGACTGTCAATTGTGTCTGAAATCCAACGGACTTCCCGGATTGAACACGTCCTCTTGGACTGTCAATTTGTGTCTGAAATCCAACGTACTTTCCAGATTGAACACGCCCTCTTGGACTGTCAATTTGTGTCTGAAATCCAACGTACTTCCCGTACTGAACACGCCCTCTTAGACTGTCAATTTGTGTCTGAAATCCAACGTACTTCCCGTACTGAACACGCCCTCTTGGACTGTCAATTGTGTCTGAAATCCAACGTACTTCCCGTACTGAACACGCCCTCTTGGACTGTCAATTGTGTCTGAAATCCAACGTACTTCCCGTACTGAACACGCCCTCTTGGACTGTCAATTGTGTCTGAAATCCAACGTACTTTCCAGATTGAACACGCCCTCTTGGACTGTCAATTTGTGTCTGAAATCCAACGTACTTTCCGGACTGAACACGCCCTCTTAGACTGTCAATTGTGTCTGAAATCCAACGTACTTTCCGTACTGAACACGCCCTCTTGGACTGTCAATTGTGTCTGCAATCCAACGTACTTTCCGTACTGAACACGCCGTCTGAGACTGTCAATTGTGTCTGAAATCCAACGTACTTTCCATACTGAACACGCCCTCTTAGACTGTCAATTGTGTCTGCAATCCAACGTACTTTCCGGACTGAACACGCCCTCTGAGACTGTCAATATTTGTCTGAAATCCAACGTACTTCCCAGACTGAACACGCCCTCTTGGACTGTCAATTTGTGTCTGAAATCCAACGGACTTTCCAGATTGAACACGCCCTCTTGGACTGTCAATTTGTGTCTAAAATCCAACGTACTTCCCGTACTGAACACGCCCTCTTAGACTGTCAATTGTGTCTGAAATCCAACATACTTCCCAAACTGAACACGCCCTCTTGGACTGTCAATTTGTGTCTGAAATCCAACGTACTTTCCGGACTGAACACGCCCTCTTGGACTGTCAATTGTGTCTGAAATCCAACGGACTTTCCAGATTGAACACGCCCTCTTGGACTGTCAATTGTGTCTGAAATCCAACGTACTTTCCGGACTGAACACGCCCTCTTAGACTGTCAATTGTGTCTGCAATCCAACGTACTTTCCGGACTGAACACGCCTTCTTGGACTGTCAATTGTGTCTGAAATCCAACGTACTTCCCAGACTGAACACGCCCTCTTGGACTGTCAATTTGTGTCTGAAATCCAACGTACTTTCCGGACTGAACACGCCCTCTTAGACTGTCAATTGTGTCTGAAATCCAACGTACTTCCCAGACTGAACACGCCCTCTTGGACTGTCAATTGTGTCTGAAATCCAACGGACTTTCCAGATTGAACACGCCGTCTTGGACTGTCAATTGTGTCTGAAATCCAACGGACTTTCCAGATTGAACACGCCCTCTTGGACTGTCAATTGTGTCTGAAATCCAACGTACTTTCCAGATTGAACACGCCCTCTTAGACTGTCAATTTGTGTCTGAAATCCAACGTACTTTCCGGACTGAACACGCCGTCTTGGACTGTCAATTTGTGTCTGAAATCCAACGTACTTTCCGGACTGAACACGCCCTCTTGGACTGTCAATTTGTGTCTGAAATCCAACGTACTTTCCAGACTGAACACGCCCTCTTAGACTGTCAATTGTGTCTGAAATCCAACGTACTTCCCAGACTGAACACGCCCTCTTGGACTGTCAATTGTGTCTGAAATCCAACGGACTTTCCAGATTGAACACGCCCTCTTGGACTGTCAATTGTGTCTGAAATCCAACGTACTTTCCGGACTGAACACGCCCTCTTAGACTGTCAATTTGTGTCTGAAATCCAACGTACTTTCCGGACTGAACACGCCCTCTTGGACTGTCAATTGTGTCTGAAATCCAACGTACTTCCCAGACTGAACACGCCCTCTTGGACTGTCAATTTGTGTCTGAAATCCAACGTACTTTCCGGACTGAACACGCCCTCTTAGACTGTCAATTGTGTCTGAAATCCAACGTACTTCCCAGACTGAACACGCCCTCTTGGACTGTCAATTTGTGTCTGAAATCCAACGTACTTTCCGGACTGAACACGCCCTCTTAGACTGTCAATTGTGTCTGAAATCCAACGTACTTTCCGTACTGAACACGCCCTCTTGGACTGTCAATTGTGTCTGAAATCCAACGTACTTTCCGGACTGAACACGCCCTCTTAGACTGTCAATTGTGTCTGCAATCCAACGTACTTCCCAGACTGAACACGCCCTCTTAGACTGTCAATTGTGTCTGAAATCCAACGTACTTTCCGGACTGAACACGCCCTCTTAGACTGTCAATTGTGTCTGAAATCCAACGTACTTCCCAGACTGAACACGCCCTCTTAGACTGTCAATTTGTGTCTGAAATCCAACGTACTTTCCGGACTGAACACGCCCTCTTGGACTGTCAATTGTGTCTGAAATCCAACGTACTTCCCGGACTGAACACGCCCTCTTGGACTGTCAATTTGTGTCTCAAATCCAACGTACTTTCCAGATTGAACACGCCCTCTTGGACTGTCAATTTGTGTCTGAAATCCAACGTACTTCCCAGACTGAACACGCCCTCTTGGACTGTCAATTTGTGTCTGAAATCCAACGGACTTTCCAGATTGAACACGCCCTCTTGGACTGTCAATTGTGTCTGAAATCCAACGTACTTTCCAGATTGAACACGCCCTCTTAGACTGTCAATTTGTGTCTGAAATCCAACGTACTTTCCGGACTGAACACGCCGTCTTGGACTGTCAATTTGTGTCTGAAATCCAACGTACTTTCCGGACTGAACACGCCCTCTTGGACTGTCAATTGTGTCTGAAATCCAACGTACTTTCCAGATTGAACACGCCGTCTTGGACTGTCAATTGTGTCTGAAATCCAACGGACTTTCCAGATTGAACACGCCCTCTTGGACTGTCAATTTGTGTCTGAAATCCAACGTACTTTCCGGACTGAACACGCCCTCTTGGACTGTCAATTTTGTCTGAAATCCAACGTACTTTCCAGACTGAACACGCCCTCTTGGACTGTCAATTTTGTCTGAAATCCAACGTACTTTCCGGACTGAACACGCCCTCTTGGACTGTCAATTTTGTCTGAAATCCAACGTACTTTCCGGACTGAACACGCCCTCTTGGACTGTCAATTTTGTCTGAAATCCAACGTACTTTCCGGACTGAACACGCCCTCTTGGACTGTCAATTTTGTCTGAAATCCAACGTACTTTCCGGACTGAACACGCCCTCTTGGACTGTCAATTTTGTCTGAAATCCAACGTACTTCCCAGCCTGAACACGCCCTCTTGGACTGTCAATTTTGTCTGAAATCCAACGTACTTCCCAGACTGAACACGCCCTCTTGGACTGTCAATTTGTGTCTGAAATCCAACGTACTTTCCGGACTGAACACGCCCTCTTGGACTGTCAATTGTGTCTGAAATCCAACGTACTTCCCAGACTGAACACGCCCTCTTAGACTGTCAATTTGTGTCTGAAATCCAACGTACTTCCCAGACTGAACACGCCCTCTTGGACTGTCAATTGTGTCTGCAATCCAACGTACTTTCCGTACTGAACACGCCCTCTTGGACTGTCAATTGTGTCTGAAATCCAACGTACTTTCCGGACTGAACACGCCCTCTTAGACTGTCAATTGTGTCTGCAATCCAACGTACTTTCCGTACTGAACACGCCCTCTTAGACTGTCAATTGTGTCTGAAATCCAACGTACTTTCCGTACTGAACACGCCCTCTTAGACTGTCAATTGTGTCTGAAATCCAACGTACTTTCCGGACTGAACACGCCCTCTTAGACTGTCAATTGTGTCTGCAATCCAACGTACTTTCCGGACTGAACACGCCCTCTTGGACTGTCAATTGTGTCTGCAATCCAACGTACTTTCCGGACTGAACACGCCTTCTTGGACTGTCAATTGTGTCTGAAATCCAACGTACTTCCCAGACTGAACACGCCCTCTTGGACTGTCAATTTGTGTCTGAAATCCAACGTACTTTCCGGACTGAACACGCCCTCTTAGACTGTCAATTGTGTCTGAAATCCAACGTACTTCCCAGACTGAACACGCCCTCTTGGACTGTCAATTGTGTCTGAAATCCAACGGACTTTCCAGATTGAACACGCCGTCTTGGACTGTCAATTGTGTCTGAAATCCAACGGACTTTCCAGATTGAACACGCCCTCTTGGACTGTCAATTGTGTCTGAAATCCAACGTACTTTCCAGATTGAACACGCCCTCTTAGACTGTCAATTTGTGTCTGAAATCCAACGTACTTTCCGGACTGAACACGCCGTCTTGGACTGTCAATTTGTGTCTGAAATCCAACGTACTTTCCGGACTGAACACGCCCTCTTGGACTGTCAATTTGTGTCTGAAATCCAACGTACTTTCCAGACTGAACACGCCCTCTTAGACTGTCAATTGTGTCTGAAATCCAACGTACTTTCCGGACTGAACACGCCCTCTTAGACTGTCAATTGTGTCTGCAATCCAACGTACTTTCCGGACTGAACACGCCCTCTTGGACTGTCAATTGTGTCTGAAATCCAACGTACTTTCCGGACTGAACACGCCCTCTTAGACTGTCAATTTGTGTCTGAAATCCAACGTACTTTCCGGACTGAACACGCCCTCTTGGACTGTCAATTGTGTCTGAAATCCAACGTACTTCCCAGACTGAACACGCCCTCTTGGACTGTCAATTTGTGTCTGAAATCCAACGTACTTTCCGGACTGAACACGCCCTCTTAGACTGTCAATTGTGTCTGAAATCCAACGTACTTCCCAGACTGAACACGCCCTCTTGGACTGTCAATTTGTGTCTGAAATCCAACGTACTTTCCGGACTGAACACGCCCTCTTAGACTGTCAATTGTGTCTGAAATCCAACGTACTTTCCGTACTGAACACGCCCTCTTGGACTGTCAATTGTGTCTGAAATCCAACGTACTTTCCGGACTGAACACGCCCTCTTAGACTGTCAATTGTGTCTGCAATCCAACGTACTTCCCAGACTGAACACGCCCTCTTAGACTGTCAATTGTGTCTGAAATCCAACGTACTTTCCGGACTGAACACGCCCTCTTAGACTGTCAATTGTGTCTGAAATCCAACGTACTTCCCAGACTGAACACGCCCTCTTAGACTGTCAATTTGTGTCTGAAATCCAACGTACTTTCCGGACTGAACACGCCCTCTTGGACTGTCAATTGTGTCTGAAATCCAACGTACTTCCCGGACTGAACACGCCCTCTTGGACTGTCAATTTGTGTCTCAAATCCAACGTACTTTCCAGATTGAACACGCCCTCTTGGACTGTCAATTTGTGTCTGAAATCCAACGTACTTCCCAGACTGAACACGCCCTCTTGGACTGTCAATTTGTGTCTGAAATCCAACGGACTTTCCAGATTGAACACGCCCTCTTGGACTGTCAATTGTGTCTGAAATCCAACGTACTTTCCAGATTGAACACGCCCTCTTAGACTGTCAATTTGTGTCTGAAATCCAACGTACTTTCCGGACTGAACACGCCGTCTTGGACTGTCAATTTGTGTCTGAAATCCAACGTACTTTCCGGACTGAACACGCCCTCTTGGACTGTCAATTGTGTCTGAAATCCAACGTACTTTCCAGATTGAACACGCCGTCTTGGACTGTCAATTGTGTCTGAAATCCAACGTACTTTCCAGATTGAACACGCCCTCTTAGACTGTCAATTTGTGTCTGAAATCCAACGGACTTTCCAGATTGAACACGCCCTCTTGGACTGTCAATTTGTGTCTGAAATCCAACGTACTTTCCGGACTGAACACGCCCTCTTGGACTGTCAATTTTGTCTGAAATCCAACGTACTTTCCAGACTGAACACGCCCTCTTGGACTGTCAATTTTGTCTGAAATCCAACGTACTTTCCGGACTGAACACGCCCTCTTGGACTGTCAATTTTGTCTGAAATCCAACGTACTTTCCGGACTGAACAAGCCCTCTTGGACTGTCAATTTTGTCTGAAATCCAACGTACTTTCTGGACTGAACACGCCCTCTTGGACTGTCAATTTTGTCTGAAATCCAACGTACTTCCCGTACTGAACACGTCCTCTTAGACTGTCAATTTGTGTCTGAAATCCAACGTACTTCCCGTACTGAACACGCCCTCTTTGACTGTCAATTGTGTCTGAAATCCAACGGACTTCCCGGATTGAACACGTCCTCTTGGACTGTCAATTTGTGTCTGAAATCCAACGTACTTTCCAGATTGAACACGCCCTCTTGGACTGTCAATTTGTATCTGAAATCCAACGTACTTCCCGTACTGAACACGCCCTCTTTGACTGTCAATTGTGTCTGAAATCCAACGGACTTCCCGGATTGAACACGCCCTCTTGGACTGTCAATTTGTGTCTGAAATCCAACGTACTTTCCAGATTGAACACGCCCTCTTGGACTGTCAATTTGTGTCTGAAATCCAACGTACTTCCCGTACTGAACACGCCCTCTTTGACTGTCAATTGTGTCTGAAATCCAACGGACTTCCCGGATTGAACACGTCCTCTTGGACTGTCAATTTGTGTCTGAAATCCAACGTACTTCCCGTACTGAACACGCCCTCTTTGACTGTCAATTGTGTCTGAAATCCAACGGACTTCCCGGATTGAACACGTCCTCTTGGACTGTCAATTTGTGTCTGAAATCCAACGTACTTCCCGTACTGAACACGTCCTCTTAGACTGTCAATTTGTGTCTGAAATCCAACGTACTTCCCGTACTGAACACGCCCTCTTTGACTGTCAATTGTGTCTGAAATCCAACGGACTTCCCGGATTGAACACGTCCTCTTGGACTGTCAATTTGTGTCTGAAATCCAACGTACTTCAACGTACTTTCCAGATTGAACACGCCCTCTTGGACTGTCAATTTGTATCTGAAATCCAACGTACTTCCCGTACTGAACACGCCCTCTTTGACTGTCAATTGTGTCTGAAATCCAACGGACTTCCCGGATTGAACACGCCCTCTTGGACTGTCAATTTGTGTCTGAAATCCAACGTACTTTCCAGATTGAACACGCCCTCTTGGACTGTCAATTTGTGTCTGAAATCCAACGTACTTCCCGGTACTGAACACGCCCTCTTTGACTGTCAATTGTGTCTGAAATCCAACGGACTTCCCGGATTGAACACGTCCTCTTGGACTGTCAATTTGTGTCTGAAATCCAACGTACTTCCCGTACTGAACACGCCCTCTTTGACTGTCAATTGTGTCTGAAATCCAACGGACTTTCCCGGATTGAACACGTCCTCTTGGACTGTCAATTTGTGTCTGAAATCCAACGTACTTTCCAGATTGAACACGCCCTCTTGGACTGTCAATTTGTGTCTGAAATCCAACGTACTTCCCGTACTGAACACGCCCTCTTTGACTGTCAATTGTGTCTGAAATCCAACGGACTTCCCGGATTGAACACGCCCTCTTGGACTGTCAATTTGTGTCTGAAATCCAACGTACTTTCCAGATTGAACACGCCCTCTTGGACTGTCAATTTGTGTCTGAAATCCAACGTACTTCCCGTACTGAACACGCCCTCTTTGACTGTCAATTGTGTCTGAAATCCAACGGACTTCCCCGGATTGAACACGCCCTCTTGGACTGTCAATTTGTGTCTGAAATCCAACGTACTTTCCAGATTGAACACGCCCTCTTGGACTGTCAATTTGTGTCTGAAATCCAACGTACTTCCCGTACTGAACACGCCCTCTTTGACTGTCAATTGTGTCTGAAATCCAACGGACTTCCCGGATTGAACACGCCCTCTTGGACTGTCAATTTGTGTCTGAAATCCAACGTACTTTCCAGATTGAACACGCCCTCTTGGACTGTCAATTTGTGTCTGAAATCCAACGTACTTCCCGTACTGAACACGCCCTCTTTGACTGTCAATTGTGTCTGAAATCCAACGGACTTCCCGGATTGAACACGTCCTCTTGGACTGTCAATTTGTGTCTGAAATCCAACGTACTTTCCAGATTGAACACGCCCTCTTGGACTGTCAATTTGTGTCTGAAATCCAACGTACTTCCCGTACTGAACACGCCCTCTTAGACTGTCAATTTGTGTCTGAAATCCAACGTACTTCCCGTACTGAACACGCCCTCTTGGACTGTCAATTGTGTCTGAAATCCAACGTACTTCCCGTACTGAACACGCCCTCTTTGACTGTCAATTGTGTCTGAAATCCAACGTACTTTCCGGACTGAACACGCCCTCTTGGACTGTCAATTTGTGTCTGAAATCCAACGTACTTTCCAGATTGAACACGCCCTCTTGGACTGTCAATTTGTGTCTGAAATCCAACGTACTTTCCGGACTGAACACGCCCTCTTAGACTGTCAATTGTGTCTGAAATCCAACGTACTTTCCGTACTGAACACGCCCTCTTGGACTGTCAATTGTGTCTGCAATCCAACGTACTTTCCGTACTGAACACGCCGTCTGAGACTGTCAATTGTGTCTGAAATCCAACGTACTTTCCATACTGAACACGCCCTCTTAGACTGTCAATTGTGTCTGCAATCCAACGTACTTTCCGGACTGAACACGCCCTCTGAGACTGTCAATATTTGTCTGAAATCCAACGTACTTCCCAGACTGAACACGCCCTCTTGGACTGTCAATTTGTGTCTGAAATCCAACGGACTTTCCAGATTGAACACGCCCTCTTGGACTGTCAATTTGTGTCTAAAATCCAACGTACTTCCCGTACTGAACACGCCCTCTTAGACTGTCAATTGTGTCTGAAATCCAACATACTTCCCAAACTGAACACGCCCTCTTGGACTGTCAATTTGTGTCTGAAATCCAACGTACTTTCCGGACTGAACACGCCCTCTTGGACTGTCAATTGTGTCTGAAATCCAACGGACTTTCCAGATTGAACACGCCCTCTTGGACTGTCAATTGTGTCTGAAATCCAACGTACTTTCCGGACTGAACACGCCCTCTTAGACTGTCAATTGTGTCTGCAATCCAACGTACTTTCCGGACTCAACACGCCTTCTTGGACTGTCAATTGTGTCTGAAATCCAACGTACTTCCCAGACTGAACACGCCCTCTTGGACTGTCAATTTGTGTCTGAAATCCAACGTACTTTCCGGACTGAACACGCCCTCTTAGACTGTCAATTGTGTCTGAAATCCAACGTACTTCCCAGACTGAACACGCCCTCTTGGACTGTCAATTGTGTCTGAAATCCAACGGACTTTCCAGATTGAACACGCCGTCTTGGACTGTCAATTGTGTCTGAAATCCAACGGACTTTCCAGATTGAACACGCCCTCTTGGACTGTCAATTGTGTCTGAAATCCAACGTACTTTCCAGATTGAACACGCCCTCTTAGACTGTCAATTTGTGTCTGAAATCCAACGTACTTTCCGGACTGAACACGCCCTCTTGGACTGTCAATTGTGTCTGAATTCCAACGTACTTTCCGGACTGAACACGCCCTCTTGGACTGTCAATTTGTGTCTGAAATCCAACGTACTTTCCGGACTGAACACGCCCTCTTAGACTGTCAATTGTGTCTGAAATCCAACGTACTTTCCGGACTGAACACGCCCTCTTAGACTGTCAATTGTGTCTGCAATCCAACGTACTTTCCGGACTGAACACGCCCTCTTGGACTGTCAATTGTGTCTGAAATCCAACGTACTTTCCGGACTGAACACGCCCTCTTAGACTGTCAATTTGTGTCTGAAATCCAACGTACTTTCCGGACTGAACACGCCCTCTTGGACTGTCAATTGTGTCTGAAATCCAACGTACTTCCCAGACTGAACACGCCCTCTTGGACTGTCAATTTGTGTCTGAAATCCAACGTACTTTCCGGACTGAACACGCCCTCTTAGACTGTCAATTGTGTCTGAAATCCAACGTACTTCCCAGACTGAACACGCCCTCTTGGACTGTCAATTTGTGTCTGAAATCCAACGTACTTTCCGGACTGAACACGCCCTCTTAGACTGTCAATTGTGTCTGAAATCCAACGTACTTTCCGTACTGAACACGCCCTCTTGGACTGTCAATTGTGTCTGAAATCCAACGTACTTTCCGGACTGAACACGCCCTCTTAGACTGTCAATTGTGTCTGCAATCCAACGTACTTCCCAGACTGAACACGCCCTCTTAGACTGTCAATTGTGTCTGAAATCCAACGTACTTTCCGGACTGAACACGCCCTCTTAGACTGTCAATTGTGTCTGAAATCCAACGTACTTCCCAGACTGAACACGCCCTCTTAGACTGTCAATTTGTGTCTGAAATCCAACGTACTTTCCGGACTGAACACGCCCTCTTGGACTGTCAATTGTGTCTGAAATCCAACGTACTTCCCGGACTGAACACGCCCTCTTGGACTGTCAATTTGTGTCTCAAATCCAACGTACTTTCCAGATTGAACACGCCCTCTTGGACTGTCAATTTGTGTCTGAAATCCAACGTACTTCCCAGACTGAACACGCCCTCTTGGACTGTCAATTTGTGTCTGAAATCCAACGGACTTTCCAGATTGAACACGCCCTCTTGGACTGTCAATTGTGTCTGAAATCCAACGTACTTTCCAGATTGAACACGCCCTCTTAGACTGTCAATTTGTGTCTGAAATCCAACGTACTTTCCGGACTGAACACGCCGTCTTGGACTGTCAATTTGTGTCTGAAATCCAACGTACTTTCCGGACTGAACACGCCCTCTTGGACTGTCAATTGTGTCTGAAATCCAACGTACTTTCCAGATTGAACACGCCGTCTTGGACTGTCAATTGTGTCTGAAATCCAACGGACTTTCCAGATTGAACACGCCCTCTTGGACTGTCAATTTGTGTCTGAAATCCAACGTACTTTCCGGACTGAACACGCCCTCTTGGACTGTCAATTTTGTCTGAAATCCAACGTACTTTCCAGACTGAACACGCCCTCTTGGACTGTCAATTTTGTCTGAAATCCAACGTACTTTCCGGACTGAACACGCCCTCTTGGACTGTCAATTTTGTCTGAAATCCAACGTACTTTCCGGACTGAACACGCCCTCTTGGACTGTCAATTTTGTCTGAAATCCAACGTACTTTCCGGACTGAACACGCCCTCTTGGACTGTCAATTTTGTCTGAAATCCAACGTACTTTCCGGACTGAACACGCCCTCTTGGACTGTCAATTTTGTCTGAAATCCAACGTACTTCCCAGCCTGAACACGCCCTCTTGGACTGTCAATTTTGTCTGAAATCCAACGTACTTCCCAGACTGAACACGCCCTCTTGGACTGTCAATTTGTGTCTGAAATCCAACGTACTTTCCGGACTGAACACGCCCTCTTGGACTGTCAATTGTGTCTGAAATCCAACGTACTTCCCAGACTGAACACGCCCTCTTAGACTGTCAATTTGTGTCTGAAATCCAACGTACTTCCCAGACTGAACACGCCCTCTTGGACTGTCAATTGTGTCTGCAATCCAACGTACTTTCCGTACTGAACACGCCGTCTGAGACTGTCAATTGTGTCTGAAATCCAACGTACTTTCCGGACTGAACACGCCCTCTTAGACTGTCAATTGTGTCTGCAATCCAACGTACTTTCCGGACTGAACACGCCCTCTTGGACTGTCAATTGTGTCTGAAATCCAACGTACTTTCCGTACTGAACACGCCCTCTTAGACTGTCAATTGTGTCTGAAATCCAACGTACTTTCCGGACTGAACACGCCCTCTTAGACTGTCAATTGTGTCTGCAATCCAACGTACTTTCCGGACTGAACACGCCCTCTTGGACTGTCAATTGTGTCTGCAATCCAACGTACTTTCCGGACTGAACACGCCTTCTTGGACTGTCAATTGTGTCTGAAATCCAACGTACTTCCCAGACTGAACACGCCCTCTTGGACTGTCAATTTGTGTCTGAAATCCAACGTACTTTCCGGACTGAACACGCCCTCTTAGACTGTCAATTGTGTCTGAAATCCAACGTACTTCCCAGACTGAACACGCCCTCTTGGACTGTCAATTTGTGTCTGAAATCCAACGTACTTTCCAGATTGAACACGCCGTCTTGGACTGTCAATTGTGTCTGAAATCCAACGGACTTTCCAGATTGAACACGCCCTCTTGGACTGTCAATTGTGTCTGAAATCCAACGTACTTTCCAGATTGAACACGCCCTCTTAGACTGTCAATTTGTGTCTGAAATCCAACGTACTTTCCGGACTGAACACGCCGTCTTGGACTGTCAATTTGTGTCTGAAATCCAACGTACTTTCCGGACTGAACACGCCCTCTTGGACTGTCAATTGTGTCTGAAATCCAACGTACTTCCCAGACTGAACACGCCCTCTTGGACTGTCAATTTGTGTCTGAAATCCAACGTACTTTCCAGACTGAACACGCCCTCTTAGACTGTCAATTGTGTCTGAAATCCAACGTACTTCCCAGACTGAACACGCCCTCTTGGACTGTCAATTGTGTCTGAAATCCAACGGACTTTCCAGATTGAACACGCCCTCTTGGACTGTCAATTGTGTCTGAAATCCAACGTACTTTCCGGACTGAACACGCCCTCTTAGACTGTCAATTTGTGTCTGAAATCCAACGTACTTTCCGGACTGAACACGCCCTCTTGGACTGTCAATTGTGTCTGAAATCCAACGTACTTCCCAGACTGAACACGCCCTCTTGGACTGTCAATTTGTGTCTGAAATCCAACGTACTTTCCGGACTGAACACGCCCTCTTAGACTGTCAATTGTGTCTGAAATCCAACGTACTTCCCAGACTGAACACGCCCTCTTGGACTGTCAATTTGTGTCTGAAATCCAACGTACTTTCCGGACTGAACACGCCCTCTTAGACTGTCAATTGTGTCTGAAATCCAACGTACTTTCCGTACTGAACACGCCCTCTTGGACTGTCAATTGTGTCTGAAATCCAACGTACTTTCCAGACTGAACACGCCCTCTTAGACTGTCAATTGTGTCTGCAATCCAACGTACTTCCCAGACTGAACACGCCCTCTTAGACTGTCAATTGTGTCTGAAATCCAACGTACTTTCCGGACTGAACACGCCCTCTTAGACTGTCAATTGTGTCTGAAATCCAACGTACTTCCCAGACTGAACACGCCCTCTTAGACTGTCAATTTGTGTCTGAAATCCAACGTACTTTCCGGACTGAACACGCCCTCTTGGACTGTCAATTGTGTCTGAAATCCAACGTACTTCCCGGACTGAACACGCCCTCTTGGACTGTCAATTTGTGTCTCAAATCCAACGTACTTTCCAGATTGAACACGCCCTCTTGGACTGTCAATTTGTGTCTGAAATCCAACGTACTTCCCAGACTGAACACGCCCTCTTGGACTGTCAATTTGTGTCTGAAATCCAACGGACTTTCCAGATTGAACACGCCCTCTTGGACTGTCAATTGTGTCTGAAATCCAACGTACTTTCCAGATTGAACACGCCCTCTTAGACTGTCAATTTGTGTCTGAAATCCAACGTACTTTCCGGACTGAACACGCCGTCTTGGACTGTCAATTTGTGTCTGAAATCCAACGTACTTTCCGGACTGAACACGCCCTCTTGGACTGTCAATTGTGTCTGAAATCCAACGTACTTTCCAGATTGAACACGCCGTCTTGGACTGTCAATTGTGTCTGAAATCCAACGGACTTTCCAGATTGAACACGCCCTCTTGGACTGTCAATTTGTGTCTGAAATCCAACGTACTTTCCGGACTGAACACGCCCTCTTGGACTGTCAATTTTGTCTGAAATCCAACGTACTTTCCAGACTGAACACGCCCTCTTGGACTGTCAATTTTGTCTGAAATCCAACGTACTTTCCGGACTGAACACGCCCTCTTGGACTGTCAATTTTGTCTGAAATCCAACGTACTTTCCGGACTGAACAAGCCCTCTTGGACTGTCAATTTTGTCTGAAATCCAACGTACTTTCTGGACTGAACACGCCCTCTTGGACTGTCAATTTTGTCTGAAATCCAACGTACTTTCCGGACTGAACACGCCCTCTTGGACTGTCAATTTTGTCTGAAATCCAATGTACTTCCCAGCCTGAACACGCCCTCTTGGACTGTCAATTGTGTCTGAAATCCAACGTACTTCCCAGACTGAACACGCCCTCTTGGACTGTCAATTTGTGTCTGAAATCCAACGTACTTTCCGGACTGAACACGCCCTCTTGGACTGTCAATTGTGTCTGAAATCCAACGTACTTCCCAGACTGAACACGCCCTATTAGACTGTCAATTTGTGTCTGAAATCCAACGTACTTCCCAGACTGAACACGCCCTCTTGGACTGTCAATTGTGTCTGCAATCCAACGTACTTTCCGTATTGAACACGCCGTCTGAGACTGTCAATTGTGTCTGCAATCCAACGTACTTTCCGGACTGAACACGCCCTCTTGGACTGTCAATTGTGTCTGAAATCCAACGTACTTTCCGTACTGAACACGCCCTCTTAGACTGTCAATTGTGTCTGAAATCCAACGTACTTTCCGGACTGAACACGCCCTCTTAGACTGTCAATTGTGTCTGAAATCCAACGTACTTTCCGGACTGAACACGCCCTCTTAGACTGTCAATTGTGTCTGCAATCCAACGTACTTTCCGGACTGAACACGCCCTCTTGGACTGTCAATTGTGTCTGAAATCCAACGTACTTCCCAGACTGAACACGCCCTATTAGACTGTCAATTTGTGTCTGAAATCCAACGTACTTCCCAGACTGAACACGCCCTCTTGGACTGTCAATTGTGTCTGCAATCCAACGTACTTTCCGTACTGAACACGCCGTCTGAGACTGTCAATTGTGTCTGAAATCCAACGTACTTTCCGGACTGAACACGCCCTCTTAGACTGTCAATTGTGTCTGCAATCCAACGTACTTTCCGTACTGAACACGCCCTCTTAGACTGTCAATTGTGTCTGAAATCCAACGTACTTTCCGTACTGAACACGCCCTCTTAGACTGTCAATTGTGTCTGAAATCCAACGTACTTTCCGGACTGAACACGCCCTCTTAGACTGTCAATTGTGTCTGCAATCCAACGTACTTTCCGGACTGAACACGCCCTCTTGGACTGTCAATTGTGTCTGCAATCCAACGTACTTTCCGGACTGAACACGCCTTCTTGGACTGTCAATTGTGTCTGAAATCCAACGTACTTCCCAGACTGAACACGCCCTCTTGGACTGTCAATTTGTGTCTGAAATCCAACGTACTTTCCGGACTGAACACGCCCTCTTAGACTGTCAATTGTGTCTGAAATCCAACGTACTTCCCAGACTGAACACGCCCTCTTGGACTGTCAATTGTGTCTGAAATCCAACGGACTTTCCAGATTGAACACGCCGTCTTGGACTGTCAATTGTGTCTGAAATCCAACGGACTTTCCAGATTGAACACGCCCTCTTGGACTGTCAATTGTGTCTGAAATCCAACGTACTTCCCAGACTGAACACGCCCTCTTGGACTGTCAATTTGTGTCTGAAATCCAACGTACTTTCCGGACTGAACACGCCGTCTTGGACTGTCAATTTGTGTCTGAAATCCAACGTACTTTCCGGACTGAACACGCCCTCTTGGACTGTCAATTGTGTCTGAAATCCAACGTACTTCCCAGACTGAACACGCCCTCTTGGACTGTCAATTTGTGTCTGAAATCCAACGTACTTTCCAGACTGAACACGCCCTCTTAGACTGTCAATTGTGTCTGAAATCCAACGTACTTCCCAGACTGAACACGCCCTCTTGGACTGTCAATTGTGTCTGAAATCCAACGGACTTTCCAGATTGAACACGCCCTCTTGGACTGTCAATTGTGTCTGAAATCCAACGTACTTTCCGGACTGAACACGCCCTCTTAGACTGTCAATTTGTGTCTGAAATCCAACGTACTTTCCGGACTGAACACGCCCTCTTGGACTGTCAATTGTGTCTGAAATCCAACGTACTTCCCAGACTGAACACGCCCTCTTGGACTGTCAATTTGTGTCTGAAATCCAACGTACTTTCCGGACTGAACACGCCCTCTTAGACTGTCAATTGTGTCTGAAATCCAACGTACTTCCCAGACTGAACACGCCCTCTTGGACTGTCAATTTGTGTCTGAAATCCAACGTACTTTCCGGACTGAACACGCCCTCTTAGACTGTCAATTGTGTCTGAAATCCAACGTACTTTCCGTACTGAACACGCCCTCTTGGACTGTCAATTGTGTCTGAAATCCAACGTACTTTCCAGACTGAACACGCCCTCTTAGACTGTCAATTGTGTCTGCAATCCAACGTACTTCCCAGACTGAACACGCCCTCTTAGACTGTCAATTGTGTCTGAAATCCAACGTACTTTCCGGACTGAACACGCCCTCTTAGACTGTCAATTGTGTCTGAAATCCAACGTACTTCCCAGACTGAACACGCCCTCTTAGACTGTCAATTTGTGTCTGAAATCCAACGTACTTTCCGGACTGAACACGCCCTCTTGGACTGTCAATTGTGTCTGAAATCCAACGTACTTCCCGGACTGAACACGCCCTCTTGGACTGTCAATTTGTGTCTCAAATCCAACGTACTTTCCAGATTGAACACGCCCTCTTGGACTGTCAATTTGTGTCTGAAATCCAACGTACTTCCCAGACTGAACACGCCCTCTTAGACTGTCAATTTGTGTCTGAAATCCAACGTACTTTCCGGACTGAACACGCCGTCTTGGACTGTCAATTTGTGTCTGAAATCCAACGTACTTTCCGGACTGAACACGCCCTCTTGGACTGTCAATTGTGTCTGAAATCCAACGTACTTTCCAGATTGAACACGCCGTCTTGGACTGTCAATTGTGTCTGAAATCCAACGGACTTTCCAGATTGAACACGCCCTCTTGGACTGTCAATTTGTGTCTGAAATCCAACGTACTTTCCGGACTGAACACGCCCTCTTGGACTGTCAATTTTGTCTGAAATCCAACGTACTTTCCAGACTGAACACGCCCTCTTGGACTGTCAATTTTGTCTGAAATCCAACGTACTTTCCGGACTGAACACGCCCTCTTGGACTGTCAATTTTGTCTGAAATCCAACGTACTTTCCGGACTGAACACGCCCTCTTGGACTGTCAATTTTGTCTGAAATCCAACGTACTTTCCGGACTGAACACGCCCTCTTGGACTGTCAATTTTGTCTGAAATCCAACGTACTTTCCGGACTGAACACGCCCTCTTGGACTGTCAATTTTGTCTGAAATCCAACGTACTTCCCAGCCTGAACACGCCCTCTTGGACTGTCAATTGTGTCTGAAATCCAACGTACTTCCCAGACTGAACACGCCCTCTTGGACTGTCAATTTGTGTCTGAAATCCAACGTACTTTCCGGACTGAACACGCCCTCTTGGACTGTCAATTGTGTCTGAAATCCAACGTACTTCCCAGACTGAACACGCCCTCTTAGACTGTCAATTTGTGTCTGAAATCCAACGTACTTCCCAGACTGAACACGCCCTCTTGGACTGTCAATTGTGTCTGCAATCCAACGTACTTTCCGTATTGAACACGCCGTCTGAGACTGTCAATTGTGTCTGCAATCCAACGTACTTTCCGGACTGAACACGCCCTCTTGGACTGTCAATTGTGTCTGAAATCCAACGTACTTTCCGTACTGAACACGCCCTCTTAGACTGTCAATTGTGTCTGAAATCCAACGTACTTTCCGGACTGAACACGCCCTCTTAGACTGTCAATTGTGTCTGCAATCCAACGTACTTTCCGGACTGAACACGCCCTCTTGGACTGTCAATTGTGTCTGAAATCCAACGTACTTTCCGTACTGAACACGCCCTCTTAGACTGTCAATTGTGTCTGAAATCCAACGTACTTTCCGGACTGAACACGCCCTCTTAGACTGTCAATTGTGTCTGCAATCCAACGTACTTTCCGGACTGAACACGCCCTCTTGGACTGTCAATTGTGTCTGAAATCCAACGTACTTTCCGGACTGAACACGCCCTCTTAGACTGTCAATTGTGTCTGAAATCCAACGTACATATTAAAAACACCCGAAAATAAGTTGCAATAGGCCTACGTCCAGATAACATCAAAGGCTATAATCTGAAGGTAGGGGGAACCACGGAACGGGTGTGAGGTCATCCCTTCATTACCCGGATTATCTTCTTTTCTTTGTTGTTCGAAAGCGCGGTGTCCGACAATAGATTCTGTACCTTGAATTCGTGCGTGTTAACTGTTCAAATTAAAGAGGTGTTCGATTGTCGGATGCACCCAATGGTGTATGTTATGTCGCAATTCATACAATGGTCAACTTTTCATGTGGAATCTGGAAACTTGTGTTTTTTCACTTCCTAAGATCACATAGGACTACAAACCAGCTGTTTCCAATTTTTCCAAACATTGCTAATGACAAAAATCCAAGATAGCGGCCAGCGAGTGACGAAAATAGATAAAAATTTTGATGACAAATTTCGTTTCCTAGTTTCAGACACAGTGTATGCAGTAGAAGATCTACAATAGGCATCATAATCATAATCCCTAACACTCATCAATATGACCACTCTGATATCTTTGCCTGATTCTGTATATTTAGACAATATACGTGTAGTGTCTTTAACATAAAAATTATCAATTATGTGTTTTTTCTATATTTGCAGATAAGTCATGGCACAGAGCGAAGAACCCCCTAACAAAAGGGCGCGCACAGAAATAAACTACAAACTATGCATAAAGTGTCAGAGCTCCAAACAAGAGCAATTGAAAGAACCACCACAATCTGAGGAACATTCAACGTACGACAAATTCTTGACGGCAGTTCGTTTGAGAGCGAGTTTTGGGAACAGTGAGTTCATTACACTCTGCTCGCAGCTCGCAGTCTTTCAGCATCCTCATCGGTGTCCATTTCGTTTGCCATGAAGTACTGCATCGGTGTCATCGGTGTCCATACTGCTTCAGACGATCGGCATAGTATTCATAATCACCCACAACTGCATATTCTTGCAATATGCCGGTGCATGAAGACATCTTCGTCGCCACTGTAATGTACTCACAAAGGACGGGGATGAAGGCTCTGAAATGGGAACAACAGGTTTAATTCGGACACGGGCTCAAAACAGCACAGCATCGGAACATGGGCGGGTCACATCACTCTGCTTTACCATGCTCCGGTGCACCCATGTACGCTTGCATTCCCAAAGACTACTGATACATCTCACTTTCCGATAACAGGAACATCTGAATACTCCCACTCTTCAATCCGCAGGTGAGCCAGTCTCGTGGCGTGTCATTTAGATTGTCACTAAAGTCGCAGTGCTGAGGCAACCTCTTCAACTCGGCGACAAAATCACACAACCATTCTCCGTTATGCTGATCACGTTTGTGGAATCAAAAATCATTGTGCAATTATGCTGGGTTTTGGGTATAAATTATCCTGGAGAATTTTCACCAATTCCCCATCAGGCTTCTGCAAACCAGTGTGAGTTAATTGGTGTGTGTGTGTGTGTGTGTGTGTGTGTGTGTGTATGTGTGTGTGTGTGTTGGTGTAAGCATGCATGAAAATACACCCAAAAGTGCATGGCTTGTCTGGCGCAGTGAGATTTTGAAGCAACCCGTACATTTTGTTGCCAACTACGCTAAAGAATGCTGGCACCTGTCTTTCATCAGCAATGCCACTCACCAGAAAATATTGTTCCAGTCTCCCCGATTATGCTAGTCAGTCTTCCCGCCCTTCATCAAATGCTTCAGTGCTCCCGATATAGCCTGCCATGTCTCTGTGACACAACACAAATGGCGCTCATTCACAGTCTGAATTCCAAGGTCTTCAACGCTCCAGGCCAAGACGTTTGTCTTGCTGTTTCAGTGATGCTCAACGAACGTCGGACTTGCACAGCAGCTCAGCGTAGTTGAAAAGACCCTAAAAGACCTCAAAGACCCCAAAGACCAAAAATACCCAGAAGACCCCAAAAGACCCAAAAAACCTAAAGGACCCTGAAGACCCAAAATATCCCAAAGACACAAAAGACCCAGATGACCCAAAAGTACTCGAGGACCCAAAGGTCCCAAACGTTCCCAAAGACCTTGAGGATTCAAAAGAGTCAAAAGACCATGAATACCCAAAAGACTGCAAGGACCCAAAAGTCCATGACGACCCAAAATACCCAGAGAACCAAAAAGACCCAAAATACCCTGAGGATCCAAAAGACTCAAAATACCCAGAGAACCAAAAGACCCAAAATAGCCTGAGGAGCCAAAAGACTCAAAAGACCCAGAGAACCAAAAAGACTCAAATACCGCAAGGACTCAAAAGACCCAAAAGTTCCCAAAGACTATGAGGACTCAAAAAACCCCAAAGACCCAAAAGACCCTGAACACCCAAAAGACCGCAAGGACCCAAAAGTCCCTGAGGACCCAAAACACCCAAAAGACCCAGATTACCCAAAATACTCTGAAGACACACAAAAGACCCTAGGACAAAGCATGGAAGGAGCAGAGAATGGAAGACCAGAAAGAATCTGGGTGAGATAAGATTTGACCTTCCAATAAATATACCCAAGCTGATTTTTGAGTGTGTCCAGAGGCTAGGTATCCTGGATGGGCAGACAACACTCAATTGTTGCTCTCATGCATGTTGGCTGCATATTTTATGTACTCTGAACTGAACAAGTACAACGTGTACACAAATAAAACAGAACAGAAAGAAATTTAAAAGAAAGACAGAAAACATTAAGATATTAATACCACATTACAGGATTTTGGACGCCTTTTGTCCGAACATTTGGTCATTTTTTGCACCTTTTTGCAGCATTATGGCCCCGAAGAGCACAAACAGGGCACATGTAGTGCATGTCACCGATTGCTTCCTTATTTTAACCAGTTAGCGGCTACTCGGTACTTTAAAAGGAAGTATATCTTCAAAACTACCGAATTTGTGTATTTTCCAAATTTCTCTTATTTTACCTCGGTACCCTCTCTACTTCAATCAACATACAATAATTTCCCCAACAGGGCAGCATGAGGCAACGAGAATGTTAAACGATATAAAATTATGCTACGAATGGTACCAAATACAGCTTTGGTATATTTTTTGGAAGGCGAGGCCTATTTTTGGGCTATCTTGCCCAGACTAAAAGGTAGAAGACATAGGGATGACCGATCTGTCTGCAATGGCAAAGTGATCGGCCAATACACTCCTGGTCAAAAGTTTTAGAACACCCCATTTTTCAGTTTTTACTGAAATTTAAGCAGTTGAAGTCCAGTGAATAACCTGAAATGGAACAAAGCTAAGTGGTAAACTGCCAGAGGTTAAAAAAAAGTTTAGGTTACCAAAAACTGAAAAATAATGCAAATTTCAGAGTTGTTAAAAATTTCAGAGTTGTTCCCTTTTCAGGGAACAAGTAATGGGTTAACAACTGCAGCTGTTCTGCAGCAATGGAAGTAAATTAAGCCTTGAAAGTTGATGCAAACAATTCCTACAGGTGTCCCAACTTTTGTTGATTAGTTACAAACCCTCTGTCTGTATAAAATCAGTGTTGGAACAGACTGTGTTGCTACACCCTCTGAAGCATTATTTGGTCAATATTGCACTGCATGAAGTAGTATATTGCTATCATAATGGCAAGAAAAAGACAATGAACAAAGGAAGACAGACGGACCATTATAACCCTTAAAAGTGTCGGACTTTCCTTTGGAGAAATTGCAAAGTGAGCCAAGATGTCAGTGAGTACAGTTTCCTACATCATCAAAAGGCACTTGGAAACTGGAGGAAACTCTGACAGGAAGAGGTCTGGCAGACCCAAAGCCACAACACATTCAGAAGACAAGTTTCTGAGAGTCAACAGCTTGCGTGATAGGCGGCTCACAGGACAGCAGCTTCAAGCACAGCTTAACACTGGTCGAAGTAAGGAAGTCTCAGTTTCAACTGTGAAGAGAAGACTTTGATCTGCAGGTCTGACAGGTCGAGTAGCAGTAAGAAAGCCATTGCTAAGATGGCAAAATAAGAAAAAGAGGTTTGCCTGGGCCATGAAGCATCACCAGTGGAGTATGGAAAACTGGAAGAAGGTCTCATGGACCGATGAATCAAAATTTAAAATCTTCGGTTAATCACACAGGGTTTTTGGATGCTGTCGAGTTGGCGAAAGGATGGTTCCTCAGCGTGTGACACCAACTGTCAAACATGGAGGAGGAAGCGTGATGATCTGGGGCTCTTTTGCTGGATCCAGTCGGCGACTTGCAGAGCGTGACTGGTACCCTGAACCAAAAGGGCTACCCACAGCATTTTGCAGTGCCATGCAATAACCTCTGGTCTATGCCGAGTTGGTCAGGGGTTCATCCTACAGCAACATAACGACCCAAAACATACCTCCAGGCTATGTCAGAACTCCCTTCGAAGAAAAGAACAAGACGGTAGGCTTCAAATCATGGAATGGCCAGCACAGTCTCCAGACTTAAACCCCATCGAGCTGGTTTGGGATGAACTGGACAGAAGGGTGAAAGCAAAGCAATCTCCAAGTGCAACACATTTGTGGGAACTTCTGCAACAGTGTTTGGAAGAACTTTCCGAACAATATTTGATTTCCAATGGAGAAAGAATGCCACGAGTATGTTCGGCTGTTATATCTGCAAAAGGTGGCTACTTTGTGGAGTCAAAAATTTCGATTAAATTGTGTTCAACAAAACGATTCCATGATTTATTTTTTTTTATCTGCAATTGTTTATTTGTTCTATGTTTTAATTTCAGAGTACATTGAAACATTAAAGTGCTTAAATTTCAGTAAAAACTGGAAAAATTGGGGTGTTCTAAAACCTAGACCAGTATTGTAGACTCAACTTTATCGCGAGACATTCCAATAATCGTATCGGCCTTGGATTCCACAGCGTCATGCTGAGCAAGCTGTGAGGCAGGTGAGTCAGCTCAGAGGAGAGAGCAGTACTCCATCAAGCTATGGATGAAGGCCTTGTAGGTGGATAGGAGTTGAACAGTTGTGCCAAAGAAGAAGGTGGTATTCATTGGAATCCTCCACACCAAAGTTGAATATCTGGG
>NC_140976.1:48443744-48456244 GCF_056783735.1 Eptatretus burgeri
GAATTGGAAGAGGCGCCTACCTGCCTGGAATGCGGTGTAAGGTTTGTCTTCCTCTCGGATGGGAATTTGATGATAGGCGCTTCGCAAGTCGATGGTGCTGAATACCTTATAATTGGCCACGCGTTCGACCATCTTGTCTATGCGCGGCAGGGGGTAGGCGTCGAGTTGGGTGAAGCGATTGACCGTTTGGGAATAATCGACAACCATTCGTTTCTTATGGTTCTGGCTGCTGGTCACCAACACCTGTGCGCGCCATGGCGAATCGCTCGGTTCTATAATTCCTTCTTCCAGTAATCGCTTGGTTTCTGAAGTGATGAAATTCATATCAGCAGTGGTATATCGCCGCGATTTGATCGCTATCGGTTTGCAGACCGGCGACAAGTTAGTGAACAGCTGGGGGGACGTTACCTCGGCGGTGGTCAAAGCATTTAAAATTAGACGAGGTTTGCTTCCTCCAAAGGGTATTTCGACGCTCGTGTGCTGCTTGAGGACATTATGACCCAGAATTACGTCTGCGCATAAATCACGAAGCACCAGTACCCTTACATCCCGATGCGTGTACCCTTTTACGTCCAATTCAACATTGCAGTACCCTCGTACGCGGGACTGTAGCGATGTGGCGGCCATGCATACCGTATTGTCTGTCGGGTGGATTTTCCATTTCCTGCCCTTCACTAGCGAGCTGTTGACGAAACTTTCAGAGCTACCGGTATCAATCAGTGCCTCAGCCTTATGCCCGTTAATTCGTATGTTGATGATAGCCTTGGATAGATTCCCCGGGGAGGCTGCAGTTAGTTTCTTTTGCGAGTAGAGAGCCGCAGAAGTGGGTTTATTTCTCCTTAGAGTAGATTTACATACCCTGGCATAATGCCCTTTCTTGTCGCAATTCATGCATGTGGCATCTCTGGCAGGGCATTTGTGGCGGGGGTGTCTTTTGTACCCACAAAAGAAGCATTTACCAACCGGAGCAGTTGCTGAGGAGTTTGACGTGGTCTGGGTATCCGGCTCCTCGGGTGTCTCTCCATCCCCTGTGTCTGGCTGTGTCTGTGTCAGTGGGGTTCCTTGAGTTCCCACCATAGCAGCATTCATTAGCAGCATTGGTGTCCCAAATGACTCAGATTGCTGCTGAGCCGTATCCATCGCTCGAGCCTGATCGACTACCTTTTCAAGAGTGGGTTGCGCTTTCTCTAGTAAGCGTTGCCGTATGTGGGCTGATCTAAGTCCTTGGATAAATGCCTCCCGGGTCGCTTCATTTCGGTGTTCCTCGGCGTTTACGGCCCGGAAGCTGCAGTCTTTTCCCAGCTGTTTCAGAGCTTGCAGGAACTGATCGATTGTCTCCCCGGCTGCTTGCCTGCGTGTGTTGAGAAGATGTCGTATGTATACCTCGTTCTTGCGCTTCACGTAGAGCGCCTGCAGCACGTCGATCGCTGCTTCGTAGGTGTCACACTCCGAGAAGAGCCTGTATACGCCGGGCGAGACATGATTCACGAGGGCGGCCAATTTGTCAGCTCCCTCTTCGATGATGGTCAGATAGTGTGAGAAGGAACGGAACCAATGCGACCATTTCATTTCTGAGTCAGTCGCGTTTGGGTCTGCGTCGAACCTCTCTGGTTTGTAGATCTTGTCCATCGTTGGTTGAGAGAGCCGAGAAAACCAAATGGAATAAATTGAAATGAAGACGAGAGAAGAACCTTCAGAGTGTAGGCTTTATTCCATTTGATTGGAGCCGCTTCTACGGGCACACCAGGAAATACAGACGCAGCATGGAGTACATAAGCAGTAAGGTACACACGCGCAACTAATCACCGCAAAATGAATCAGTATTATATATCAATCAGTATTCTCACCATTCAATGAGCACCAAGTGAGCCGCCGACATAAAACGACAATGCCCCTGGGACAATCCCCCCGACCGAGCCGAGCCTCAGCTTTATCTCTTCTGTGCTCGAGCCGGGCAACATGTGATCACACGTCACGACCTTCAATTCACCACATACACCAGGGGGTTGACTCAGCCTATCATCCTTCCGAGGTCGGCGAAATGAGTACCAGTATACTGGGCCCGGTGTATACCCCGGTTAAAATAGGTGTACCATATCCCTGTGTCGTAAGAGGCAACCAGGGTTGCGTCAGGAAGGGCATCCGGCGTAAAACATGTGCCAAATCACTATGCGGATCATACGGATGATCCGCTGTGGCGACCCCTAAAGGGAGCAGCTGAAAGAAGAAGAAGAAATATTGTTGTGGCCATGGGAACCGAGACACCAGCTTGTCACTCGGGGGGGGGGGGGGGACTAACCCCCGGTTGTCCTCGTTGAGCCAGACCTGGGGCCACCGCTCACAATTAAAGTTGCGGTACGGTGGGTTGTTTTAGAACCACAAACGCCACCCAGTTAACGACGAGTTCCAGTGTCCACCGTCTAATTATACGGTTTAACTCGAGGTCACTTGGTTACCTGACCAGAGAGCGCGCCTTCGGAAAAGCACCAATCTTATCTTGATTAGATTTTAATTAGGGCGGCCGAGCGTTTTAACCGCTGGTGCGTGCCGACTATTTTTGGTCAAATCTGTGGTAATTACCTCCCAGTTTATCGAGGTTCGGACAATGCTAAACCAATGGAAGGAAAGGACAAACATGGACAGGTTGGAAGTCAATAAATAATTTATTAATAAGAAAATAAATAAATAAAAATAACTTTTTATTTCCTGAGGTAAATAAGTGAATAAATTCCAAAGCAATCAAAATGAATAATTACTCAGGCAAAATCAATCAAAATGACAGGAAAGAGAAGGAGAGCAGATGCTTATCGGGGGTTGACTTACAACTAAACACAGGCAAGGGTACCCACAGCAGATCAATCAGGTGGGAGAGAAGAGTCGGCTTGCTTACGAGAGAGAGAAGTCATCGTGAAGTGAAAACATCCTGAAATGTGTGCGTGCGTGTCTCGTCTGTCGCCAGCACCCAGCCCTGCCGTGCACCCACTCACCCACAGCCTTGAACGCCAGTCGACGTCTCGGGGGCACGGAGATCATCTGTCGCGGGTTTAGACCCTGATGCTGTGACACGGGCAGCTCCTCACACTTCGCGAAATTGGTGACGTCCAGTGACCCATACGGACTGTTGGTGACTGACCCAAGCCTCACTTGTTGTGACTGACCCGTGCCTCACTCTTTGGTGTCTGACCCGTGCCTTACTTGTTGTCGGCGCTGCTCACACCCTTCTGGCTCGCTTGCCCGCTTCTTGCTCGCTTCCTCTCTCGCACTCGGGCTTGCTTGCCCAAGCACTGGAAAGAACGAATTGTATTGTTGTTAGCGCTGGTCAGACACCCGCACGCTCATTCGCTCGCTTCCTCGCTTCTCGTTCGCTCACGCTTGCTTGCTCGCGCCTCCTTCCTGCTTTGTTTCTCTTGAACGGACCTCTCCAATTCTTTTTATATATACGGCCCATCATCTCGGTGGGCGCAGAGTCCCCCCAAGCTCACCCCACCCCACTTGCACACCGTTACCATGACAACCCGTGCACTCGAAAAAGGGCGGGCCTCAGCGCTCGCGAAAGAAATATGTGCATAAATGTGCCTGTGGTAAAGAAAAAACTTCCCATAAGAGAGGGGTTTCTATTCTTTACCCTTCTCAATGCATCACATTTAAAATCCCATTAGACATGGGGATGGGGCTAATCTGAACATGTATTTAAGGAAATAACTGTCTGAGGACCTGAATGTGTGGATTCATTCATCAGAACGGATTCTGAAATCCATAACACTATATGTATGTATATATATATATATATATATATATATATATATATATATATATATATATATATATATATATATATATATATATATATATATATATATATATATATATATATATATAGAAATACACTTCCATCCATTGGGACCACACTCTGTGCAGAGCGTTGGTGCTGCCTCAGCAGTCTCTTTGGCTATTGGGCACCATCCTTGATGGGTCGCCACTCCGACACAGGATACCAGCAAGCTGGCACTCATTTTTCTGACCTTGGAAGGATGACAGGCAGTCAACCCCACCTGGTATTAATTCAACAGGAAAGGGGGTTTGAACTCAGGATACTAGGATCGCAAGCCCACCACCCTAACCATTAAGCCAACACCAGGCATACATGTATATACAGTGTTGATTAGCCATCACAGCAAAGATTGGTACTTCTGTCAGCGAAGCGACGTGTGTATATGTATAATTTATATATATATATATATATATATATATATATATATATATATATATATATATATATATATATATATATATATATATATATATATATATAAACAGTGAGGAGAACAAGTATTTGATACACTGCCGATTTTGCAGGTTTTCCCACTTCCAAAGCACATCGAGGTCTGTAAAGTTTTATCATCGGTACACTTCAACTGTGAAAGACGGAATCTAAAACAAAAATGCTGAAAATCACATTGTATGGTTTTTAAATAATTAATTTGCATTTTATTGCATGAAATAAGTATTTGATCACCCACCAACCAGTAAAAATTCCAGCTCTCACAGACCTGTTAGTTTTGTCTTGAAGAAGCCCTCCCATTCTCCACTCATTACCTGTATTAACTGCACCTGTTTGAACTCGTTATCTGCATAAAAGACAGCTGTCCATGCTCAACCAATCAGACTCCAACCTCTCCACAATGGGCAAGACCAGAGAGCTGTCTAAGGACATCAGGGACAAAATTGTAGACTTGCACAAGGCTGGGATGGGCTACAGGACAATAGGCAAGCAGCTTGGTGAGAAGGCAACAACTGTTGGCGCAATTATTAAAAAATGGAAGAAGTTCAAGATAACAGTCAATCTCCCTCGGTCTGGGGCTCCAGGCAAGATCTCACCTCGTGGAGCCTCAATGATCATGAGAAAGGTGAGGGATCAGCCCAGAACTACACGGCAGGACCTGGCCAATGACCTGAAGAGAGCTGGGACCACAGTATCAAAGAAAACCATAAGTAACACACTATGCCGTCATGGATTAAAATCCTGCAGCGCACGCAAGGTCCCTCTGCTCAAGCCAGCGCATGTCCAGGCCCGTCTGAAGTTTGCCAATGACCATCTGGATGATCCAGAGGAGGAATGGGAGAAGGTCATGTGGTCTGATGAGACCAAAATAGAGCTTTTTGGTTTAAACTCCACTCGCCGTGTTTGGAGGAAGAAAAAGAATGAGTACAACCCCAAGAACACCATCCCAACCGTGAAGCATGGAGGTGGAAACATCATTCTTTGGGGATGCTTTTCTGCAAAGGGGACAGGACGACTGCACCGTATTGAGGGGAGGATGGATGGGATCATGTATCGCGCACCGTTACCTCCCAGTCATACCTCCCTCCCAGATCTTGGCCAACAACCTCCTTCCCTCAACAAGCACATTGAAGATGGGGCGAGGCTGGGTCTTCCAGCATGACAACGACCTGAAACACACAACCAGGGCAACGAAGGAGTGGCTCCGTAAGAAGCATCTCAAGGTCCTGGAGTGGCCAAGCCAGTCTCCAGACCTGAACCCAAAGGAAAATCTTTGGAGGGAGCTGAAAGTCTGTGTTGCCCAGCGACAGCCCCGAAACCTGAAGGATCTGGAGAAGATCTGTATGGAGGAGTGGGCCAAAATCCCTGCTGCAGTCTGTGCAAACCTGGTTAAGAACTACAGGAAACATCTGATCTCTGTAATTGCAAACAAAGGTTTCTGTACCAAATATTAAGTTCTGTTTTTCTGATGTATCAAATACTTATTTCATGTTTCTTATATATATATCAAATACATATATATATATATATATATATATATATATATATATATTTCTTCTTCTTCTTCTTCTTCTTCTTCTTCTTCTTCTTCTTCTTCTTCTTCTTCTTCTTCTTCTTCTTCTTCTTCTTCTTCTTCCGGCTGCTCCCGTTAGGGGTCGCCACAGCGGATCATCCGTATGATCCGCATCGTGATTTGGCACATGTTTTACGCCGGATGCCCTTCCTGACGCAACCCTGGTCGCCTCTTACAACACAGGGATATGGTACACCAATTTTAACCAGGGTATACACCGGCCCAGTATACTGGTACTCATTTCGCCGACCTCGGAAGGATGACAGGCTGAGTCAACCCCCTGGTGTATTAATTCAGTGGCCCAACGGGGCTTGAACTCGGGACCTTTTGGATCCCAAGCCGCTGCCCTAACCACTGCGCCAACACCAGGCTCATATATATATATATATATATATATATATATATATATATGTATATGTATATGTATATGTATATGTATATGTTTATGTATATGTATATGTATATGTATATGTATATGTATATGTATATATATATGTATATATATATGTATATATATATGTATATATATATATATATATATATATGTGTATGTATATATATATGTATATATATATATATATATATATATATATATATATATATATATATATATTGTTGTGGTTACCAGATTCGCAAACCACCATTCAGGTCCCTTAGGTGAGGTATCTCGGTAAGTACATGTGTAGTTAGGCCCGAACCCGTTGTCTAGTGGGAATACATGTCATTTATACGTGCTGCGACTCTTCAGGATAGCCGTTTTTCTTTTACTATCTTTATTTTGGACCAACCGCCATGATCACAACCACAACAACAACCACCAACCACAACGCCGCTTCACCACAACCGCCACGACCTTTACCGTCACAACTCGCCACCATCGCATCACCGTCATCTCGCGCCACTCATGGGCACCGATGCTGGACTCGTGTAGGGCGCACGTTGAACAGCGTGTACAAAATCACGGATTTTCTGCTTCAAAAACGGATCAAAAACGACACACGCCCACTTTTTGCCGTCCAATCGGTGAGCGAGGGGCGATTTGGCCCCGCCTCCAGAACGATCGATATATGCAAATTTGTGGATCAAAAAGCCTTCACGCCCACTTTTTCTCGGGCCAATGGGGAGCGAGGTGAAAGGTCAAAGGGAGGGGGTCAAAGGCGAAGTTACGGGGGGATAAAAGGACCGTGTTCGTCAGTCGGAGTCAGCAGAACGAGAACGGGGAGTCAGCAGAACGAGAACGAGAACGAGGAGTCGGAACGAGAAGGAGTCGGAACGAGAAGAGAGTCGCAAAGGAGAGTCAGCAGAACGGGAACGAGAGAGTCGCAAACAAGAACGGGTCGGAGAGTCAAGAAGAGGAGAGTCGGAAGCAGAGGGTCAAGACTTCGCGGGCGGTGGAGCTGCTCGTCGTGTGCGTTGGAGTCGGAACGGAGGGGACGGAGCTGTGGAAAGGCGGCGACACCAGACGAGGGGGTGCTCGCGTCGTGCAGGAAGCTGCACCCGAGGGAGGCCGACAGCGCGACCTGGCCGAGGTGGAGACGCTCGTCGCATATAATAAAGATCCTCTATACCCCGAGCATCAGCAACCCCCTCCTGTTTCCCCCCCCGCGCTGAGATAGTGCGACAAAGGGGGCCCCGTTCCCACCCCCCTGCCAGGCACTGTCCACGAGGCCCGCGGAGAGAAGCGCCATCGCCGCTCCGCGTCTCATCACCAGACGGGTAGGCCCGACCCGGTCTCGGCCTCAGGCCTACCTCATTCTTGAGGGTATTTCTTTTCCTTGGTTTTGGGTATGTGTTGTCGGCGCCGTCTGTGAAGTAGAATTGTATAAGTGTTGCCGTGTGCTCGGTAGTCGGTATTAGCTCTGCACTGTGTTTTCACTTTTATGTTTGCTTTTTGTGTAAATGGAATTGTGTTTTCTTTTTTTGTGTGCATTTGGTGGAATTGTATTTGTGTGCTTCCCGTGTGCCGAGAATAAACGTGCTTTATTGTTGAACTGTTCTCCCGCTTCGCTTCGTCTTTTCCTCCATTGAATCCCCATCTTGCTTCACGTAAAGGGTTGGTAGTGGGCTGAATACGCCCGATAATTAATCGAACCGTCGAGGTCGACGATAACACCGCTCGGTTATTCTGATAGTACGGAACGGGTCGCTTAAGTGGCCCGTGTCCGAAGTCGACCTGCGGCGAGGTGCGATCGCCCGGTCTACCCTCCGCGTGGGTACTTAGGTAGTTCGAATTTGGCGAGCAACCCTATCCCACGCGGGGGCTGATTGGCTCGATCGCGGTGAGACCGAAAGGTCCACCCGTGACTGGTTCCCGGCGTTAGTCCGAGAGGGTCACGACTGGATTGTCCGTCCGGTGGGCGACGTGCCGCGATTCGAGTTACGTGGCCGTTCGCACGCCGGCGGGCGTGAAATCCGCAACACTGGTGTCAGGAGTGGGATACAAATTCATCGCCCTCCTCGTGGCACTGGTATCGGAGAACAGGAAAACGGGCTCTCCTGTCTCCGGCTAAATTCACGGGAATCGGTCCAGGGGTGAGAGAAGCGACCCCCGATTCCCTCCAAATTACGAGCGAGCAAATTAACCCTTCACGAGAAGCAAGATGGCGTCTCAAGGCGAGCGGGTGCCGGGTGGATTAGGTATGTGTAATAGTAATGTAGAATCCATGGTCCAGGATGGAATCCCCGAGCAGGAAATGTTGTTTGTGCAGGAACACGGACTCGCCCAACTGAACCCAGGGCCCGAGGTGGGTGCGGCAGCGGCCGCGGTGTATGACACCTCCCCCCCCCCTCTCCACCAAGACCCTTCCCCAACCCCTGCCGAAACGGCTCACTTGAGTGCATCCGACATGGCCCAGCTATTCACCATGCTGGCACAAATGAATGCGGCAATGACAAATGAAATAAAAAACGAAATGAAAGACATGAACAAACAAATAAACGAAAAGATGGATACATTCACAAACGAAATAAAACGCATGAAAACTAAAATGGAAACGAACATGAAGGAAGAAACGAGAAAGCTACGGGGTGAGACGCAGAACATGGGCCGATGCCTGCAGGCGGGCATGAAGGCCGTGAGCAGGGAACTTAAAATGGCGACTCCACGTGTCGGAACAAACGAGCTGGAAGGGGGTGCAACGGCTGACAGGCCCGCGGTGGAGGCGGGTAAGGAAAAAGTAATTCGGGAGACAAGAGACGAGGTGAAAGTAATTACGAGGGAGAGAAAAGAACAATTAATACGGAAAGCAAGGATGAGGTACGCGGAGATCGTGAAAGAGCAAGGAGTGAAAAACAGGGAAGGACGGGAGCGACTTAAAGAGAAAGCAAGGTTGACCTACATAAAGATAAGGGAAAGACGCCAGAAAGAAGCAGAGACCAATAAACACGATGAAGACGGGGTAAGTGACGCGCACACAAACACGGAGGTAGTGGAGGATAGTGAGGTTGAGTTCGCGGAGCGTGTGGGGACCCGGTGTGAGCAGCTGGATGACCTCCTCCAGGGACGAGGGGAGGGAGTATGCCCCCTTGAGGCGAGTCACGACCAGGTGAGTTCGGTCGTGCTTTGCGAGGTTGAGGGGACGAGTGCTGTGGACGGGTGCACGGAGAGCTTGGGGGGTATAGAGGCCCCGGAGACCCTTGTGGGGACACGAATCCCCAGTATGGTTGTCCCTGTGTGTGTGGTGCAAGGTGTGAGTGCGTCCCCGTGTGTGGAAGCGACCCCGTGTGTGATTGGTGTGGTGGCGATGGTGCCGGAGTACGTGCTTCCCAGCACGCCGTGTGTGGATGAGGCACCGTGTGTGGAAGAGGCCGTGTGTGTGAGTGAAACGGCCAGTGTGGATGAGGCACCGCGGGTTAGTGCCCCCGCGTGTGTGGGTGAGGAACCGTGTGTGGATGAGGCACGGTGTGTGGATGAGGCACAGCGGTTGAGTGCCCTCGCGTGTGTGGGTGAGGCACCGCGGGTGAGTGCCCCCGCGCGAGTGAATGGAGCACCACGTGTGAGTAGTATGGTTTGTGTGAGTAGTGAGGCACGCGTGAGTGAACGGCCGTGTACAAGGTCGCTGTGTGCCAGGGAGACCGTGTGTGTGAGGGAGCGGTATGTGAGGGAGATGTCGGTTGGCATGCGGGAGCACGCAGCCGCGTCTCCCCGTGTGAATGTGATGGAGTGGACTGTGTGCGTCGTAACACGCAGGTGTGCGTGGGTTGAATGGAGACGACGACGGCGACAGAGGAGAGAAAGCCGAGTAGCGGCTGTAGTTGTTTCGAGGACCGTGCCGGGTTCACCCAGCAGTGAGCACGCGGTCCGTGCTGTGCAACGCACGAGACCGCCACGTGCTCGCTTGCGAGAGTGAAGTCCCGGTCCGGAAACGCACGCGGTGGATTTGCCGATCCCGCGGACGGACAAAGTTTAGGCAGGTAAATGGATTTGGACCGGACGGGTTCTCCACGCGATCGTGTGTGTTAAGCTCCAACGGGCAAAGCACATGTGTTCGCGTGGGAAACCCCTCGAGACGTGGGGCTTGTGTTTTTTTTTTGCGCACGGTGACGTCATGGCTGCACGTGTGGTTGGAATCCGGCAGGAGGGGTATCTCTGCCGGATGGTCCCGTCCAAGGAGGGACGAGGAACACGTGCAGCTGCATGACGTCACGGCCAGGTGCAAAGTGCGCGAGCTCTGAGTTGCCGCGCAGGTGCTGCGCATGGAAAAAAAAAAAGAAAAAGCAAGCCTCACTTTCGGGTGTACAGGATTCCTGGGCAAGGGGTGAAAGACCCCCTTACCTGGGCACAGGATGGAAAACTAGTTAGGGGGAAGGGTTAGCTTAGTTAGACCGACTTCATGGGGCAGGGGTAAGTCCTCATGGAGTCCGTGGAATGGATTAGTTAGAGGGATTTAGATGAGCTTTAGGTTGGGAAATAAAATGATTTATTTGGAGACCGTGACAGACTTGTGAATGTGTAGCGGGGACGTAGCTTAGCTACGTAGTGTTAAAAGGAACGTGCTTTAGTGTAAGGGATGACGTGGGAGCACGAGTTAGTTAGGGGATGTAGTTAGAAGGATGGCAGAGTTCAGCGGTGTGTGTGTTGAAGAGTTGGTGAGTTGTGAGGTGAGTACTTGTTGAGTGAGTGAGGCCAGCGGGTCTGTGTGTGTGGAGTGAATGGGGAATGCATGGTGCGATGAGTGATTGGGGGGAGGAGTGACTCCCGCCCAAGGGACCCCGGGGTCAGAGTAGAGTGAGTTAGGGGGTTAGTCAAATTGAAAAATGGAGGTCGTTTTGTTGTTGGTGGGTGTGTAGGCTCGAAACCCGTTTGGAGGGGTGCAGGAGCCCTGTTGACGGGCTTGGGAGCGTGGCTGCGAAAGGTGAGTATCGCTGAGTGGGTACCCCGGGCACCAGGCTAGTCGGCCGCGGTAGGCCATGGGCCCATGGGGGGCCGGGATAGAGTAGTGGGCACGGGTGCGCCTGCTTGGTGCGGGGGCACGGGGCGCCATTAGCCGCGTGGGCAGTGTTGTGGGCACGGGTGACCCTCGGAAAGGGGCCCGGGAGGCCGGCCTGCCACGTGTGCGTTTCAGGGGAGGTGCCATGGGGGGCACTCCCCGGTGTTAGGGAGCTGGTAGGCTCGGAGGCAGTGTAGTGCCCGGGGGTGCCATAGCGGGAGATTCGGCAGAGGGTCGTGCCTGCCAAAGGGAGCCACGTGTCCCAGCCAGGAGACCGTGTGAGGGCACGGAGAGAAAATTTGGGGGCGAGGCCCGAAATTGTAAGGACACCAACACAGGCGACGGGAATCTGGGTTGTTAGAACCAATAGTTTAAGCGAGAGGCGCTTGTTGAAAGCCCCGGGGTAGTTTAACAGTTAAATGGTTAGGGTAGATTAGGAGATGTACCCCTCCGCACCATCCATCCCCTCGCTGTCGTTGTGGGCCGCTGGACCCACTTGGTGTTAAGATCGCCGAACTCTGGAGAGGCCATTCTGAGGCTTCGTTGGGCCTCGACACAGGACGTTAGCTCTCCCTTGTTCCCCTCCGGGAAGGGAACGTAGGGGTTGGGAGTAGGCTAGGTGACAGTATAGGTTAGCCGAACAAGGACGATAAAGGGGGTTAGGGGACGATTTATAGTGGGGAAGTAAAAATAAAAGCAACAAAAAAAATAAGTGGGGGCTAAATTGGTTTTTCACAAATTAAGGGAGTGGGTATGTACAGTGACAGGCAAAGGCGATAGGTTGGGAGGGAGACAGGTAGGTAGGTCCGAGCCCGCCTTCCGAGTGGCCAGCACCACCGCACTCCCTCCACCAACCTCCACTGAACGGCAAAGGCTGGCCAACTTCATCGGCTGGCCGTGTTTTGCTGCAAGGCAGAGGCCGGCTAACTTCATCGGCAGCTGTGTGCTGCAAGGCCTGTGCCGGCCAGTTCATCTGCTGGCTGTTTTTCTTCGAGGCCTGTGCCGGCCAGTTCGTCTGCCGGCTGTGTTTGCCTGCAGCGGCCTTCTTCTGCGGGCTGTGTTTGCCTGCCACGTTTGCCATGCCATGCCCACTGCCCACGTTCACCAGCCCCGTTCAATTTTTGCTTTGCCCCCCCCTGTTCGTTTCCATGTGCGCCAGGATCAAGGCAACAGTTTGCAAGCTGCGAGAACTGCCCTGTTGGCAGCTACAACACGG
>NC_140976.1:48461244-48603744 GCF_056783735.1 Eptatretus burgeri
AACCCTAACCCTAACAGCCCTAACCCTAACAAACCCTAACAGCTAACCCTAACAGCTAACCCTAACCCTAACAGCTAACCCTAACCCTAACCCTAACCCTAACAGCTAACCCTAACCCTAACAAACCTAACCCTAACAGCTAACCCTAATCCTAACCCTAACAGCTAACAACCCTAACCCTAACCCTAACAAACCCTAACCCTAACAGCTAAACCCTAACCCTAACCCTAACAAACCCTAACCCTAACCCTAACAGCTAACCCTAACCCTAACACCCTAACAAACCCTAACCCTAACCGAATGTATCATGGTCAGAAAGACGGACAGACACCAAATTGCGTATTTTAGTATGATGATCTACTTCAAGGTTACTGTGATCTCAAAATGACCATCACAGAAGTTTGAATAATTGTCTACCTATGTTGTGTGCTTCTAACTTCCCATAAATGTTTCTTGGGAAATAGCATCACAAAAGTGTAAATAAACCAAAAAAAACTTAATTTGCACAATAGTGTGTGTGTGTGTGTGTGTGTGTGTGTGTGTGTGTGTGTGTGTGTGTGTGTGTGTGTGTGTGTGTGTGTGTAAAATGGAAAGGTGAAAATATACATTTTCACATTCAGCTTGTGTGCAGTATGTTCACTAGTATGTGTCCTCCCTCTCCCTTTCCTGGTCTCTCTTTCCCTTCCCTGGTCTCTCTTTCCCTTCCCTCGTCTCTCTTTCCCTTCCCTCGTCTCTCTTTCCCTTCCCTCGTCTCTCTTTCCCTTCCCTGGTCTCTCTTTCCCTTCCCTGGTCTCTCTTTCCCTTCCCTCGTCTCTCTTTCCCTTCCCTCGTCTCTCTTTCCCTTCCCTCGTCTCTCTTTCCCTTCCCTCGTCTCTCTTTCCCTTCCCTCGTCTCTCTTTCCCTTCCCTCGTCTCTCTCTCTCTCTCTCTCTCTCTCTCTCTCTCTCTCTCTCTCTCTCTCTCTCTCTCTCTCTCTCTCTCTCTCTCTCTCTCTCTCTCTCTCTCTCTCTCTCTCTCTCTCTCTCTCTCTCTCTCTCTCTCTCTCTCTCTCTCTCTCTCTCGTTGTGTTCCCCCCTTTCAATTTTGTTCCTTTTAATTTTGCTGTTTGTTCTTCGAGCCTCTATCATGTTTAAAAAAAACAAAAAACAAAAATAGGTTGTTCACAAAAATCTTGTGTCCTCCACATAAGGCTCTCAGTGATGTCAAAAGCAAGGGAAGTTATCATGGGAGGATCTTCAACCCAAATTATAAATTTTCTTCCTCTGAATTGTCAAGTACCTGTTGGCAAGATATTAATTCCAGGAATTGTTAAAAATATATATTTACTTTGAAGAAACTGGGTGATATGCCTCATGAGCGATAAAGCACGGAGTCTGATGTGTGCTCATTATGGCCTCCCAATGGACATATGCATGGGAGTTAGAATGTGTCCTTAAGAAGGTCTCCCAGTGGACACAAGTGTCAGAATTGGAGTGTGACCACAATTGGCATTCCCAATGGAGATATGCATCAGAGTTGGAATGCGTTCTCGTGAGCAACTTCCGATGGGCATATGTGCTAGAGTCGGAATGTTTCCCATGAGGGCCTTCTGATTGACGTGCATGACCAATTGATCCAAAGTGTTACGGATTGGTTGTACGGAAGAGATATGGAGAATTTGTCTGAGTGCATGCATAGGAATGGAGGTGAAATATTTTCATTTATTCATTTTATTCTTTGCTTTTGTCATGTATAATTTGCATGCCATCTGGAAAGCACAGTTTGCCTCTTATCCCAACTCCCAAAGGACATCTAATGTGATCGCAGGATGAACAATTAATGTTACATTAATATCGGTTCAGTTGATTGAGTCAAACCAACGGTGGCTGTGCTTGATTTGTGAAAGACTGCAATGTGTTGAAAAACTCCAACGAAAAGACACACCAGTCCAAGACACACTGATGTATTTCTCATCTGTGTGCTCATTATGTGTTGAAAAAGTCTGACATAAATAAATATCAGTGTGTGTGTGTGTGTGTGTGTGTGTGTGTGTGTGTGTGTGTGTGTGTGTGTGTGTGTCCTCCATAACTCCAAAACCATGAAACTTAATGACCTGAAACTGTGCATACGTACTGAGGGAACTCCAAGGAAGTGCATGAGTGAAATATTGGTGTTTGGTTTCATTTAAACATTTAAACACCCATAACGGCCTTATTTAATTATATCCTTTATCAGGCGCATAATTGGCCAACTCGCTCTATATGGGGTCTTAAGGCATATCCTGGGTTACCTCGCTGGAGTCTGAAAGCCACCATGTTTATTGGTCTGCTCAACCATGCCTCGACTTGGAAAAGGCTGCAATAATTTATTAATGATTAAAGTTTTTTTTAAACTTTTCTCACTCATATTATCCAATCCCTGTTCATCATAGCTACAAATCGCTGGATACATTGCAAGGTTTATAAACACCATGATATGCCAGCATTTGTGGCTTTATTTACATTTCCACACATGGGATCAACACAAGTATCTCTTAAACTGAGCAGAATTACAAAATGTAAGCTCCAGAATTGAACTTAGCAGCAGTTCCAACGTTAAAAAAAATTGTGATAATTTGTCCAATTCGGACAATGCTTGGGCATTTCCAGGTGCATGGGTCTATCGAGGGCAATTGGTAATCACTTTCCAAGCCAGGCATTGTTCCAAGCCAAGAACTCCATTGGAGTTCTTGCATGAGTGCTTCAGCCACTTGCCGAGCACCCCACAGTCAATAGCAGCACAGTTCATGTCCTGATCTGAATGCACGGTCGACAGTTACTACAAGGTAGCGGTACTTAAACAGCACACAGGTTGTAGTACATATGAGTATATTTGGATCTGTAGGGGCTCTCCGGAGGTGTGTGGGCATGCCATACCTGTTACAGGCGCCATGGTGGCAAAATTTCATCTCCTATCTTATGGAGGTTTTATCACGTTTTTCTTTGTCCTCATGCCTGGTTCGAAAGCAATATGGTTATCGGATTTGCTTGACAAAGGTTATATGGTTTATCTTTGTGAGTTTCAAAGCAAAATATATCTGATAACACCCGATTTCTGAGCTGTTAGCCATTACCGAGCCATTATGTTTCTAAATTACCGAGCCAAATATTTTTCCATCCATCACACACAGCTGTTCATAAAGATTAATGTTTGTGTGCATCTCCTTGAAATGTCCACATGAATGTACGTTATTTTTCAGAGAAAGTTGCTCAATGTTTTTTTGGTTGTATACAGTAGGGACTTGAGTCGATATTCACACTGACTCCAATCTGCCGATTCTCCGAAATATTACCAATATCGGCCAAGCACTAATGTGTGTGTTGTTCACAAAGCATAACATATTCTCTCTGCTTCACTCCCCTACCCCCACCCCTCTCTCTCTGTTTGTCCCATCCTTGCTCTACTCCCTACCAATACAGTGAAAGACCCTCCTCCCACATATATATATATATCTCTCTCTCTCTCTCTCTCTCTCTCTCTCTCTCTCTCTCTCTCTCTCTCTCTGTCTGTCTGTCTGTCTGTCTGTCTGTCTGTCTGTCTGTCTCTCTCTCTCTCTGTCTGTCTCTCTGTCTCTCTCCGGATGGTGCTTATGTCTGGATGGTGGTTATGTCCGGATGGGAGTTAGTCTGCAGATGGGAGTTTGTTTCCGGATATGTCCAAGCGGTGTTTGTCTCCAGGCAGTGTGTCTGCAGATGTGTCTGGGCGGTGTTTGTCTGCAGACGTGTCTGGGCGGTGTATGTCTGTGGATGCGTCTGGGTGGTGTTTGTCTGGGGACGCATCCAGGTGGTGTTTGTCTGCAGACACATCGATGCGGTGTTCGTCTGTGGATGTGTCTGGGTGGAGTTTGTCTGTGGAGGCATCTGGGCGGTGTTCATCTCCGGATGCATCTGGGCGGTGTTTCTCTCCAGACATGTCCAGGCGGTGTTTGTCACTGAACATGTCTGGGCAGTGTTTGTGTCCGGACAGGAGTTAGTCTCCGGACGGAGTTTGTCTCAGGACATGTCTGAGCGGCGTTTGTCTCCAAACAGCTTGGCTCCAGACAAATCCGGGTGGTGTGAGTCTCCAGATGCACCCAGGCAGTGTTCCTCTCCGGACGCATCCAGGCGGTCTTAGTCTTCGGACGCATCCAGGTGGTGTTACTCTCTGGACGTGTCTGGGTGGTGTTACTCTCTGGATGTGTCTGGGTGGTGTTACTCTCTGGACGTGTCTGGGTGGTGTTACTCTCTGGACGTGTCTGGGCGGTGTTCGTCTCTGGATGCGTTCGGGCAGTGTTAGTCTCCAGACGCATCCGTGTGGTGTTCATCTCCAGACATGTCCAGGCAGTGTTTATGTCTGGAAGGGAGTTAGTCTGGATGGGAGTTTGTCTCCAGACATGTCTGAGCAGTGTTTGTCTCCGGACTGCTTGGCTCTGGATGCATCTGGGCAGTGTTTTCTCTGAACGTGTCGGGGCAGTGATTGTCTCCGGACATGTCCAGGCGGTGTTTGTCTCTGGGCAGTATTTAAAGTATGACCAGTAGAAAATGGATTTCAGACATATTTTTTCCATCTTCACTGTTATTCTATGCAGAATCATTTTGACGAGACGGTATGAATAGGAACTAATAATGCTCCACCACACTTCTACCTTCCCTTCCTCTCACCTCTCGCTGCATTTCCTTCCCCCACCCCTCCTCATCCACCCCCACCCCTCCTCATCCACCCCCACCCCTTCACCTCCTCATTCTTCACCCTCTCTCTCTTTCCTCTCTTTTTCTACCCCCTCAGTCTTACCATTGGTGAAGCAATGGGTGGAATTTGCTAGTTCGTCATTATAAAAGTATTTACAAAATCAGAAAATAAAAATGTATGTTTTATAACAGCGCATGCACTGTATACAATTGCACCGAGTTTGAAATGTCCCCAGCGTCGTCCACCACGTCTCCGGTGGGTCTGGTATCCCCCCCCCCCACCACGTGCCTCAAGACAGCCAATGACGGCCGTCCGTTAGATGCAGTGCGTAACCTCGACGGAAATGGCGACATTTGACGGAAATACCCGAGTATTTCAATGGAAATTTGTGAAACTAATGTGTTATATATGTGAAAACCATTTAATTTATTGCTTGACGGAAAAAAAACGAAGAAACGCTCCCCTCATGTACGAACGAACGAACGACGTCATTTCCGTCCACCATGGCATTTCGCGCCGAACGCAGAAAGCTAAGTTCTTCTTATGCCATCATTCTCTTTAATATTAGCCATAAGCAAGTGTTTCGTCATGCATTAGTAGTTGAAATTTACTTACAACAAGAACGAAAAAAAAAAAAAACCTGAAAACATCACGTGCAGGACAAGACCAATCGAGCTGAAGGAAACGATACTGTAACTGCACTGCTCCTGATTGGTCAAAGGACACCACGTGTGTTGTGTGGGCGGTGTTATGCATGAGGATTCCAGGCAAAGTTCTTCTTATGCCATCATTCTCTTTAATATTAGCCATAAGCAAGTGTTTCGTCATGCATTAGTAGTTGAAATTTACTTACAATCATTCTTTTGCGGCCCCCTGGCCCTGCCACGCTGTGTCGAACGATTTCATTCCTTCTGTTATATATAAAGGTGCTTATCACAATAATAACAAGATTTTTACATTTCAAACATTAAGTACGCTTTTTAATTGTTTTTCAACTGAAAAAGCATAAATTGCATATTTTAACATTAGTGTACTCATTTGATTTACCACACGCGCTGTATTGAAGGATTTCACTTGTTTCCTCTGCCAATGAAGGTGGATGAACATTATGTTTTCTGTCTGTTTGTCTGTCTGTTTTAATGTCAGTATGATCTGTCAAACATTTGCAGACGGATTTGGACCAAACTTGGTGGACATGTTGGGTGTGTGACAAAGACAAATTGATTCGATTTTGGTGAAGATCCGGATCCTGATACGAGAATTTTTAAGTGATTCTTCACCATTAAGAGATAGGGCCAAAAACGACAATAAAGCACGATATCTCAAAAAGTTGTTGACTGCTTCAAATGAAACTCGGTGGATGAGTTTGGTTGGTGACATGAACAAGCCGATTCGATTTTGGTTCAGATCCGGATCCAGATACAATCAGTGGGGTACAATCAGTGGGATACAAAACGTAAACGGTTTCAGCTTGGCGGAGGTATACGCTCGACCGAGTGCCGTTCTAGTTTGAATATGTATACCTTGTCATACTCTTTTTGGTGTTTCTTGGACTATAATGAACATCTCGTTTGTAGAACATTTTGAGCACCCCCAGGTTGGCTTTTTGTTGAAAAATGAAAGCCAATGGAGGGTGGAACAACAACGATCAGACAAATGAGGCAGAAAGAGACAGGTGAACACTTGATGACCAGAAAAAAAAAAAACAATATCCCCCTTCCGCCACGCGGCAGGGGATAAAAACAGTACTGTAGTGAGTTGGAAGGGCTGCGGATGGGTAGAGAGCGGAGAAATAACCAAGACAGACTGTTTCCCAAAAAATGCATGGCATACAACCTGACCAACTGGAGAAGTTGAGGATTGGCAAATATCAGGGATGGCAGGTCGGAGAACTGAAGGAAAAATGGGTCATACAACACAGCATGATCTATTGATGAAGAATGAAGCATTGAATATCACATCCAAGCTCAAATTAGAGGGTAACATTATATATATATATATATATATATATATATATATATATATATATATATATATATATATATAAGCATCGAGGATAAAAGAGGTGCATGCACATGAGCAGGACTGTAAGCAGGATGACATTGTTGATGAAGTGATTGTGATGTCTGTGAGAGGGTCTTGACAAAATGTGAATGCGCTGTTGGTGCTTGTTAATTTCTCACCCGACAACCATCATAATCACTTAACAACAAGAAAGGAAAAACAAAAAAAAGGCCAAAAAAAACCTGCTCTTTTCACTGGTCCCTCTTCCTCATCTTTCGGCTGCTCCCGTTAGGGGTCGCCACAGCGGATCATCCGTATGATCCGCATCGTGATTTGGCACATGTTTTACGCCGGATGCCCTTCCTGACGCAACCCTGGTCGCCTCTTACAACACAGGGATATGGTACACCAATTTTAACCAGGGTATACACCGGCCCAGTATACTGGTACTCACTTTGCCGACCTCGGAAGGTTGACAGGCTGAGTCAACCCCCTGGTGTATTAATTCAGTGGCCCAACGGGGCTTGAACTCAGGACCTTTTGGATCCCAAGCCGCTGCCCTAACCACTGTGCCAACACCAGGCTCTTTTCACTGGTCCCCTCCAGTGAAAAATGAGTGATGTGGTATTAATGTAGCACAGGCATGATGGGCCAAATGGCCTCTGTTCTGTGACCAAGTTCCTCATTTATCAATTGCTCCCTTCCAATGCCGAACTTTTCTTGTGTAAAATAATCATGGAAAAAAAAAAAGTGGAGTTGAGGACCGGGTCAAAAAGGTAGATTCCAAGACCTGTGTGAGGAATATATTAATAAACTCATGGTGATAATGCCGAAGCCAGACTCGCTTCCGAAGCAAGACGTGCCAACTGTGCCTGTTACGATCAATCGCTCAGGGCATTTCTTGTGGCTTAAGCAGCATGAGGCTTGCAGTTGCTAAGAACACTTTTATGTTACATTACAGTTCCCTTCATGACTGGTGTTCTGAAACGAAAGCTGCCTGGGATGAAGTTTGAGCCTTCAGAGATGAAGGTATTGTAATTAAGTTTTTGATTCCCATTTGAAAGCACACATGGGGAGAAAATGGTGCTCTGACAAGTGAGCAGCAGAGACCATTCTATGCAGGCCTGATTGCTATTTAAGAGTTCCTCCTTGTTGATACAATTGGTTCGCGGGCGCCAGCAGTGAACACGATTTTCGTTGTGTCTGTGTGTCTGTCTGTCTGTTTGTGACTCTCTCCAGAGCATAGCTCCGTGACGTTTGATGCGATGTCGATGAAACTTGGACACAAGCAAGATATCATGGTGAAGTTGTGTCCTTTTGTATGAGGGGCATCCCGCACCCCTTGTAGCGGAGCCATGCCCACTTGAACTTTTTATTTATTATCTTGCCAAAACGAAGTTTTTGCAAGATATATTAATCAGCTTGTATGGTTTTTTTTTTGTTTGTTTGTTTGTTTGTTTGTCTGTCTGTAATCACGGATAAAAAATTCTGCAGAGCACAGTTATCATTTGAAATTTTTGTAACTTCGCATATCAGAGGCCTATAGAGGTCCCTTTCAGCGCATAAAGTTTTGAAGGTCAAGGTCAAAGGTCAAGGTCACTTTGTCGCAAATCAGGGGAGTCGACGAAACCCTTATTTTTTGAGTAATTTTGATCGGATCGTCTTCAAACTTCATGGGAATATAGTTCATGGTCTGGCGCTCAGCTGATTAATTTTTGGTGGCGATTGGCCTTGACCTTCATGGTTAGCGCCGAAGGTCAAACATATTTGACGCCAAGGTCAAATTTTCAAGTTTTAGGAACCATATCGTGTCGTACCTCAAATTGAACACCTCGATGAGTGCTTTCTAGATATGTCAAGCTTGAGACATTATGACGTCATTTGGTGAGGTAATGAGGCAAAAGCATATTTTTCATGGTTACTCTGTAGAACGATTCTCATCGGAATCTCTCGTCGGCAGATATTCCTCAAGGAGTCGCTCCTGGTGGAGAGCAGCTCTGTTCACCTCAGTGTGACCTTAAGTCACATGTGGTCACCTTTTGGCAAGATACGGGTCACCCTGCGGGTGACATTGGTTTATTCATTTTCTCGATTTTTTCTCGCAATTTCATTTCCCAGAAGCTGTGCATATAATGTCCAGAAGTACAACATATAAAAAATCCGATTTGATTTGGTCAATTTTGACGGAAGAGATAGGTTTTTGCAGAAGGTCAGGTCAGGTCAGGTATGGGAGCATGTGCCAGAACAGCGCGTCGCTGCGTCCACTTTCCGCCGGTACTCCACGGGCCTGCGTCCGGCCATCCCCCAGGCAGATGCCAGGCCCATCCCCATCTCCTTGAGATGCCGGTCAACCTGCTGCAACCACGAGGTACGTGGTCGGCCCACTGGCCTCCTCCACTCATGAGACTCCCTCGCGAAGAGAATCTGGTGAGCAGGATCAGCGTCAGGAAAACGAGCCACATGTCCATACAGTCGCAACTGACGCTCACGGACTATGCAGGTAACAAATCTCATCCGAGTCTCTCTCAGCAACCGCTCGTTGGACACAAAATCCGACCAGCGATAGCCAAGGATTCTCCGAAGACACCTGGTACCAAAGGAATTAAGTCTCCGTCTCAGATCCTTGGTCAGAGTCCAAGTCTCGCACCCATAGAGCAAGACTGGAAGTACCAAGGACCTGAAGACTCGGACTTTCGTCCTCCCGCACAGGTACCGGCAGCGCCACACCCCATGATCCAGTGAATCCATGACTCCCCAGGCCCGACCCAGACGTCTATTGACCTCTGACTCGCAGCCAACAGAGATATGAATATCACTGCCAAGGTAAGTGAATCTCTCCACGACCTCAACATCCTCACCACAAACAGACACAGACAGGACAGCAGCATCCAAGATGTCACCGAAAGCCTGGATCTTAGTTTTGACCCAAGAAACCCGTAATCCCAGCAGCTCCGACTCCTCATTCAGCACCTCGAGGGCCCCCAAAAGGATGTCTAACGTCTCCGCAAAGATGACTGCATCGTCTGCAAAATCAAGGTCCGAGATCTTGACATTCCCAAACGATGCACCGCAACTTGATCTCTCCGACATCCTCCCTAAAATCCAGTCCATACAAGTGCTGAAAAGTGTGGGGCAAGTACACATCCCCGAGGAACTCCAGTAACAACTGGAAATAAGTCAGAGGTGGTACCACCACACTTCACAGCACTCTCAGTACCAGAGTAGAGTTCAGACATCAGATCGATCAGTTTTGGTGGCACCCCACGAAGACCAAGAATCCTCCAGAGGACATCCCGATTCACTGAATCGAACGCTTTACAGAGATCAACATAGGCTGCAAGCAGCCCCTGCCGAAACTCTCGACTGCGTTCGGTGAGGACACGAAGGGCAAGGATACGGTCAATCGTTGACCTCTTTGGTGTAAAGCCTGACTGCTCTGGACGCTGGTGCTCAAGCAGATGGTGGCGAACCCGATCAAGAATTATCCGAGCAAAGACCTTGCCCGGCACTGAGAGCAGCGTCACCCCTCGGTAGTTGTTTCAGTCTTGGCGATCACCCTTCCCTTTCCAGAGAGGGACAACAAGGCCCCTCTTCCAGTCAGTTGGGATGATGCCTGTGTTCCAGGCAGAACACAAAACTGCATGCAATGACACATGTGCAGCATTTCCACCAGCCTTGAAGAGTTCAGCATGGAGGCCACATATCCCTGGAGATTTACCCCGTTTCAACCGGTTCACCGCAGCCCGTGTTTCCACAAGCGAAGGTGGACCACAGTTGATTCGAGGGTCAGCAACAGGGATTGTAACACCCTTGACGTCCAACTCGACAGCTGGGGGATCAGCCTGGTACAACCGCTCAAAGTAACCGGCCCAGCGGGCCTTCACTTCAGACTCCTCTGTCAAGAGCCTACCACTCTCTGCTCGAACTGCAGTGCTCCGAGGGATGGGCTTGGATGAACGTAATGCGCGAATTCCCCTGTAAGCGGGACGAGAATCACCTGTCCACAGGTGATGCTCTACCCGCTCACAGATTCCTCGCACATAGGCCTCCTTGTCCACCCTCAGTGCACGTACAGTTTTACGCCTCAGCTCCCTGAACAGCTCAGCTCTGCCATTCAGCCTGACCCTGCGACTCTGGTCAATGGTATCCAGTGTCCCTTGAGAGACAAAATCCTTCTTTGCCCTGCGGTGAGCTCCAAGACATCCACCGGCAACATCAAGGACGGTGGTCTTGAAGGCGCTCCACAACTCTTCAGGACCCCCCAAAGCACCCAGACCCCCCAAGTGTCCACTCAGCCTGTTCGCAAACTCCTCAGCTACTCTCTCATCCCTGAGCTTGGCAACATCCAGCCTAGGCTGGGATGGTACCATTTTCCAGGATTTAAGGTGCAGCTTTAGAGTTGCTACAACAAGCCTGTGGTCAGTATTGAGGAACTGAGCACTCCGGTAGACCCTGCAGTTCTGGATCATCCTCCAACGACCGTCAATGAGGACATGGTCAATCTCCTTTGCCACACCGCCAGTGTTGGAATACCAAGTCCAGCGATGAGCTTGTGGGTGCTGAAACCATGAACCAGCCACCCTAAGTCCATGACTTCTTGCAAAGTCAAGGAACTTAGTGCTATTCTGGTTCATAGTTCCTGACCAATGGGGACCAACACACACCTCATAACCATCCCTATCAGTTCCAGTCGATGCATTGAAATCCCCCAAGAGTAGAAGTGTATCTCGTCTGGGGCATTGATCAACCACAGACTCGAGTGTGGCATAGAATGCATCCTTCACGGTGAGATCACTCGCCTCAGTCGGAGCATAAACAAAGACCAGGGAAATGACACCTAAGGAGTGACGAATCCTTAATCTCATAATACGCTCGTTGACCGGTGTTACCTCAATTATCATTGGGGTCAGCTTATTGGACACAGCTACAGCAACTCCTTGGGTATGGTAACAATCAGAGCGACCAGACCAATAGTAGGTGTAACCACCCACCATTATCTCGCCGCAATCCGGTCTCCGAACCTCAGAGAGAGCTGCAATCCTGATGTCCAAACGCATGAGCTCAGATGATAACAGAGACAGGTGATCATCCTCTCTTAGGGATAGGACATTCCAGGCACCCACCCGAAGGGACCGCCTCAGGTTAACCCAAGGAGACCGCCGTCTGGTGGACGACACCTCAGCACCACTCCGACACACTCTCCCGCAATCTGACCCAGGGATGTTACGCCGTGGTTTCCCTCCTATCAAAGATTGGGGGTCCCGAAGGCTTTGCCCCAATCCCGTCATCCGGTGAGCTGCCCTGCGAAGGGAAGCTGCACAGGAGGTACTCCCACGGAGTGGGTTTTCAGATTTTTTTGCGTTTTGCAGAATGAAGGGTTTTACGGTGGCCGGAGTGCAAATCCTGCCACCAACCTCCTAATAAGAAGTAACCCAACTGCAGGAGGACGTCTGCAGACACAGTTGGGCACGAGATATGGATGGCCGTTGGCTCACAAGGAGCTCCTCCGCCCTTTGACAGGTTTTGTTTTTAATCCTGCTGGGTGTCCATATCCAAACACCCATATCTCTCTGCAGGGTTGAAATATCTGGCATTATTCAGTTACAGTTCACCCAGTCATCAAGATTGACGTTGCATAATGAGGGCTATCATCATCTCTGCTTGCATGCTGACCTTCGATCGAATGCTGCACAGCCTGCAGGGAAGCGATGACTCAAAAAACCTCTTTTTAACAAAGGTATCGTTTTGCCGAAGGCTTCACATGCTGTGATCAATCAAAATTCTCAGTGAGGTCATAATGGCAGTGCCATCTTGAAAAAGTCTTTGCCTTTTTGTGGAGGAATAAACTGCAAAACACGAATGACAAATAACATCAAGTACAATTACAACATTCTGGAAATAAGCTCATTGTCAATTTGCTAACCTTTTGTGGTTTGTTTTCCAGCCAATGTGCGGAACCCGCAGTGCTCTGCACCTGGCCCGAAAAGGTACACAAAGCAGTTGTTCTTCGTTCAAGTTGCATCGGAAATTGACTCCTTTCATGCATTTGAATTACTGATTGATAAAAGCCAATAAAACAGTCAGTTCAGCCATTAAGGTTACCTGGCAGGGGCAACGTGTTCCGGAGAAAAAGTCCAACATCTTGTTTGTGGTACTAGCAACAAAAAATGAATAAAGAACTCAGGGGACTGCTTCAGCAGAACTGGAAGGAGAGAGAGACAGAGACAGAGACAGAGACAGAGACAGAGACAGAAGGCACACACGTTAATGAACAATCAAATTAAATTAACAACCGAGTTCTCAACCCAGAAAGTACATGCTCACTCGTTTTTCATCTCCTTATTTCAATCGCTCTCTCGTCATTTATGACCTCTATCCCATCTCTGTGCACATGTATTTTCCTTGCACGCACTTTTCTTCCCTTTACTTTTGATCTGCAAAAAACTATTTCCCTTCTGTATCAAAGTCCTCCCACACTCTCTTACTCTCCCTTTTCTTACCATCCTTCTTTCTCTTTATTTTTACAACTTCAATTGATCAATTTAGCCCCCTTCCTTTCCCCTTTGCAGACATGATCAATTAAATTTACCTTGTTTCATATTTGACAAATATTATCTGCTGAAGTCCTCCAATTAGCTCCTCTACTACCCCTTGTAATTATATGACATTTCAAAGTGCCGAATAATTAACCACACCATCGATATCAAATCCTGCAGCATTTGCTGTTTAAAGAGAGGTAACCTTAAAGGGTATCATTAGAGTGGAAATTTGGAGCTGGGGATGTACATGAACGGGTTGAGGTCATTCCTATGAGAAACCCTTAAATAGAAACAAATATCAAGTGCAATATTGTATGACGTATGTCAGATAAGAAATGGAAACCAAACTGTAAACAACATAGGAAGAACACACAAACCTTGCACTGACACAGGGTCAGACCTGGTAGCGGTCCTCAAAAGACGTTCACAAATATTTTCACCGAGGAGCTGGCCGTGATGACTTCTCGGTGCAAGCAATGGCTGACCTTCTGTGTTTTGCTAACAAAGACCTCATTCACAATTGGTAGTGGATTCCGCTGCTGCAGAAGTAACATATTAATGAGGCAAAATCGGTACATCCGTGCATTTGATTGCGAGCCATGATCTCATGTTGGCACAAATAATCTTCTTCCTGCAGAATATTCTTTCACTTTCAGTACTGCTGGCTGCCAGGGTGGAAACGATACTTATTAGAGAGCACAGCTCACCAATTATGACTTTGGATTATTTGAGGTCTCAGTAAGGATTCACGGTAACTGAAAATAAGTATTTTAAGATATTCTAAAGGATCCCAAGTTTGTGTTCACCGTGCTGAGGAATTAATCAGGCTGTAAGAAAGCTGGTCTGTATCGACTCATTAAGAACCTGATAATGAGTGAACATTACATTGATTCAATGAAGGTTTCTACCTTGTACTGCATGGAAGACTTTTTTTTTTATACATCAAGACACCTGTGCTTTTCTCTGGATATAAAATCCTCTGCTTGTTTGCATATCAGCAAACATTATTTCAACAGTGAAATGTCTCATTCTTGAAGATTATATCAATCACTAAACATATCATGAGACCAATACTATAAAAAAGCAGGAGGAAAAGATTGGTGTTATTGGGCTGGAATAGCCAAAATATTGTTGTACATTCTCGCCCGTTCGGCGTGCGGACGACCGCCTCAGCCCAATTGCGGCCGCACGTGCCCACCGAACGAGCAATCCAGTCGTAGCTTCCGGATCAACGCTGAAACCCAGCTACGGGTGTTTTTATAACACCATAGATCAGCCAACTCTTCTGTCCAGGGTCAATCGCCGAATTATCGATATACCTAATTATTCGCGCGGACAGAAATGCCGGGGATCGACACCTCAACGGGACCTGCACGAAAACGAGCCGCTTTACGCAGCTCGTTTCATATGCGATTTCCGAGCGGTTATATATCGCCAAGTCCCGTCGGACCCGATTATCTTATCGGTGTTAAAAACCAGCTAACATTCTGAATGCTCCATGGTAGTCAATGAGGAAGGGACGCAACGAGCGGGTGACATTTAACAATGGGGACATTTGTTTGACCACAGGCAATGCAATGAATGGGGGGATGGGGAAAGACACGAGCAAAAAAAATCCTACAGCCGAGTTATATTCCAATGTGAAGCAAATACAACACAAGCACTTAACAGTTTCATACTTATTAGACGGGCCCACGGACACATGTACGCGCACACACACACACACACACACACACACACACACACACACACACACACACACACACACACACACACACACACACACACACACACCCAAGAAATGGTGGCTGATGCCTTTAATCACGGACTCCAGCTCGGAGGGACAGATGAGCTGAAACCCAGAACCTATCTCGAACCTCTCAACCTCGTGTGGTCTTCAAGCTGTTCGGACCCGGGCTCCAGCGAGAGCGAGCTGGATCGAATCACCGTGAGCAGTGCCGAGCACGGACAAAAGCACAGGTGTCTTGATCCTTCCCGAGCTCCAGCGAATCCTCTCGCGCTTCCGAACACGTGGTGGTGAGACGAGGCGCCGATCCTTCCCGTCGATGCGTCACTATCTCGAAGAACCACCTCCAAGATGAGGCTGAGGAGTCGCACCAAGCCGGGAACCAAGCGGAGAACAAAGAGCTCCACGAACCAAGAAGAGCCAGCCGAGCAACCAACTCAACTCTCTTCCGATGAACAAAGCCTCTCACAACACGAACCAAGATCTCCGAGCCGAGCAACCAGCTCAACTCTCTTCCGACGAACAAAGCCTCTCTCAACACGAACCAAGCGAGAGCCCAAAAAGCGAACCGAGCCAAGCAGAACCCAAAGGTCTGCTGAAAAGCCAAGCCAAAGCAAAAAGCTCTCCAAGAAGCCTCCACCTCGCCAAGCAGAAACGAAGCTCACTGAACCAAAAGTCTCAACCCTCGCCAAGCAGAACCCAAAGGCCTGCTAAAAGCCAAGCCGAAGCAAAAAGCTTACTAAAAGTCAAGCCAAAGCAGAAAGCCTTCAAAAGGCCTCCTCCCTAACCCAAGCCAAGCAGAATCCGAAGGCCGACTGAACAACCACCCGAACCAACTGAGGATCTCTTCCTTATTCTCCTCCGCCGTTCTCCCGCTCCCGGCGTGACTCATGCCCCCCCCCCCCCCGTGCCCACACAACCGCGGGTGGGAGGGAGTTGTTTATGTCCCGTGATTCAGGAAGTGAGGGCTCTTCTTCCTCTTCGCAGAAGAGGGGGAGGGGCGTATCCATTGTGTTGGGATAGCTCTCTAACTATTAAATTAAATCACAGCGCATCTAATCGATTTCTTCCCATTAAACGATGGAAGGTGAACTATCTAGGGAACAAGCACTTAGACATAACTGACGAAAGGAACCTGAATGTTGTGTGCGATCGAATTCCCAAATTCGTAACAATATACTCACTCATTTTATTACCACTGCCACCAAAGGTGGACGGAGGTTAGAAATTGTTGCGGTTCTGCAAAACTGCATGCTTCAAAGGAAATGGCACCCAACATACAGTGATCCACAGGCAGTTATTTCATTAGTATTTGTGAAGTTAGTCCTCCCCTTATGTCTCCTGGGTTAACGGGGCAAAGTACGTTGCGTTGGTCTCGTCGTTAAGTCTGATAAATATCTCTGACTAATACTCTGACCCCTACTCTAACCCTTTCCTTTTAGCCAGAGTACATAACAAGCATGCAAGCACACACACCACTCAATAGACAATTGTGAATAAGCAAAGCGCGATGCCTCCCGTGGCTCAGATCATACCCATCCCTGTTGCACACAAGACAGCCTGCCCCGGGAATTTGCACAACATTATTTCATTCAAATCTGCATGCCAATTCTCAACCAGCACCTCAACTTACTCTGCACCTCGCTCATCAAATCTCGCCACTTTGATCACAAACGCCTGCTGCACACAGAAAAATATTCCCGCACCCCATTCAAACCTCTGCATCGCTATAATTTGCCACTCTATTTTGAGGAGCACCACCCGGCGTCGGATTGTTCTCGGCACCGCGTAATTATCGACCATGCAACAGATGCTAAAGCTCCACCGCATCTCACCGAGAACGTCCAGGGTGAGCGTCCGGAATGGTTGCAAGCCTCATCCAGTTATTAGACCATTGCAAGGCCCAAAGCAATGAGGATGGGTCACGGGAAGGTCAATCTTGGAGTTTGGTTCTGGTCCCGGGTGTGCATTTTGGCTCATGAAGGAGCCCATGGGTGGGGGAGAAAGTCTTCTCCCATCCGACATACAGACTACACATGGTGCACGTTCAGGGCCAGGGTGCTGGCTCGGGGAGTATGTCCCCATGTTAAGTCAGGAGTTCCGAGCCGTGCTGAAGCTGGTAGGCATCTGAGTCGTTTTCTGGTCCTGCAGCCTGGCAGGGTGTGGCAAGGGCCACTGTGGCCCAATTGAGGAGCAGGATTTGGGCAACAGTGCGTCGCTTTCCAGTCCTCGCCCCACCCTTCGCCTGGGGCTTATAAAAGGGGGTTGTGCAGAGCCATTAGAGCGTGCTTCTTCTGAGAGAGTTTCTTCTTCGAGAACCTGATCCGAGTGTGACTGCCGCCATCAAGACTCCCTGCCATGCTGTCAACGTCCCACCATCCCCGTGAAGCCAGACAGGCTCACCGCCAGCCACAGATGGCGGAACAGTACAGAGCGCATGTTGCCACGAGCCCCGGCAAATAAATAGAGAAGGAGATAACGCGCCATACCACAAGGTGGGAATGCTCAGGCAGAGCATCCCATGGAGGTACATGCTACACATACAGACCTTTACATGGCCAGGTTGGGGATCTTCCTTCTCATACATCTCTCTCTCTATATATATATATATATATATATATATATATATATATATATATATATATATATATATATATATATATATATATATATATATATATATATATATATATATATATATATATGTTGTTGTTCATCTTTCGGCTGCTCCCGTTAGGGGTCGCCACAGCGGATCATCCGTTATGATCCGCATACTGATTTGGCACAGGTTTTACGCCGGATGCCCTTCCTGACGCAACCCTGGTCGCCTCTTACGACACAGGGATCAGGATTTGGGTTTCGCCATGATTCCGGGCTGCTCTACACCCTGCCCAGTGCAGAGCCCCCGTCCTCAAGCGATCCTCCAACCCAAGCCTCCGAGTCGCCGGATTACAGGCGCACGCCACTACGCCCGGTTATATATATATATATATATATATATATATATATATATATATATATATATATATATATATATATATATATATATATATATATATATATATAGTTGTAGATTTCCGCCCGCCGGTGTGCGAACGACCGCGTTTAACCAATAGCGGCCGCTTCGCCCACCGAACAGACAATCCAGTCGCGGCTTTCCAGATCAACGCCGAAAACCAGCCACGGATGTGTTTCTAACCACACCACAACCTTGTCCATACTCGACCCGCGTGCCACAGGGTCCGATCGCCAAATCTTCGATTTACCTAATTACTCGCGTGGGTAGATTACCGAGAGATTGTACCTCAGCGGGGCCGCTTGGAAACGAGCCGCTTAAGCAGCTCGCTTCCTTTTGGGATAACCGAGCGGGGTATTATCGCGCACCCCGTTGGACCAGATCACTTTACCCGCTATTTAAAAACCAACTATATTCAGAGTGCAAGATGGCAGTTCAATCAAGGGAAAAGACGCAACGAACGGGGTACATTTAAACAAGCACATTTATTGACAAACAACACATATGCAGTCATGTATCAATCAAGCAATTTGTCAAAGCAATGCATGTAATACAAGCAAGACGAAGAATGGGGGTAGGGACAAGACATGAGCAAGACAAGGAGTTACGACTGTCTATTTATTATGTACATGCACTTCACAATTCTACTTCGTGGACAAGGCGCCACAACGTTCATTTGTAAGCAAAGAAAAACCCCAGGACAGACGAGGGGCAGACTGGACCCCTTGGAGTCTTTATTGACACGGAGTCGTATAGACCGCAGAGGCTCCGCGAGACCGGGCTGGCTACCTTCACCTCGCTGGGGCGACATCCCGTCTTCACGACTCACAGTAAGGCACGGCTCGGCAGGCCACGCGCTTTGGCTCCGCTGCGCTCCCTCCTTTCCACCCACCTCCACAACCTCCCACAGTCGACGACTCAGTGAGCGACCACAATCTCCAGACTTCGACCGCAGACAGAGAGACTCAGGAGACACAGAGCGCGACCCACACCGAGAGCGACCTTTCGTTCCGCGTGCCCTTTTATCTCCACGGCACTTCGCCCCTCCCTTCGCGGTGCGCGGGGGAAAATTCCAGGAGAGATCGACTCGGCTCTTTTGGTTTAAGCACTGCCTCCCCGCATCTCTTCCGCACGTGCTTCTCGTTGGGGGGGGGAGGGGTGAGGCCGTCGTCCATTCTCTCCCGACGAATGTCAGGCTTCTCGCAACCCTGCGGAGGTGGCAACGTGGTGGTGGTTACGGTGGCTGTTGTAATGGTTGTGTGGCTGGCGTTTTGTGCTGGTCGTGATTGTGGTGTGGTTGGGTGCTTGTGGTTAAGGTGGTGGTGGAGAAGGTGTTGGTGGTGGTGGTGGTTGTTGTGAAGCGGTTGATGAGAGCGATGTTGGTGGTGAAGCGGTTGGTCCAAAATAACGATAGTAAAAGAAAAACGGCTAACTCAAAGATCACAGCCCTGATCACATGAATAATTCTCATAAGACAACGGTGGGGAAATCTATCTGAACACAGACTTATTGGCATAACTGTTCTAAGGACCTATATGGTGCTCTGCAAATTTCCACAGCCGTAACACTATATATATATATATATATATATATATATATATATATATATATATATATATATATATATATATATATATATATATATATATATATATATATATATATATATATATATATATATATCCCTGTGTCGTAAGAGGCGACCAGGGTTGCGCCAGGAAGGGCATCCGGCGTAAAACATGTGCCAAATCTCCATGCGGATCATATGGATGATCCGCTGTGGCGACCCCTAACGGGAGCAGCCGAAGGAAGAAGAAGAAGAAGATATATATATATATATATATATATATATATATATATATATATATATATATATATATATATATATATATATATATATATATATCTCCACACCCCTCTATCCTGTCTTCTGTGGATGCAGAAAGAAGAACATTACTGAATCGCAATCCAATTTTCCTCTGGCACGACACCGCACCCCTCACATAGCCTACATCGCACCTCCCTACTCCCACACTGTAGATACCTGTATCTTTCCAACAACCCCTCCCTAAATCTCCTGGGCCACGTTGGACAGCAGACCATGCCAGGTATTTTGAGGGTGCTCATCCTTCCCTTTCTCTTTCTTTCTGGGCTCTCTAACTTTCCGTGTGTGCATGTGCGTGTTCGTGTGATGGCACCTGTCCTCGATTAAATAAGATTGTAGAAGAGAGTTGGGATAATCCTGCTCTGTCTTCATTTGTAAGTTGCCTTAAGCCGCACCCCACAAATTCCTTGCTATCCCCTGCTGTACATAAAATAAAACTCCATTCTATGTGCCACATTCTCTGTGCCTCACTTTGTTTTAATTAAATTTATTGCCTAGAAATGTTCCCAGTTCGTTTTTGTGTTTTGTTCCATTGGTCCAGCATGGCCCGCACCCTCGTTCAGCTGGGACGTTATTCCCCAATGATCTGTTTCATAGCCGGTACGTGCTTGGCAGTTCTGCTCGGCTAGATCTGTTCTGCTGAGGTGATCTGGTTTGAGAAAGTGCGTACCGAGGGCGTATTCCCTGGTAATTAGATCACGTGACCTTTAGGGAAATGGTATTAATTAGATGGAGGACCTTAGGTCACGTGGTGGAGTTATTGGCATTCGCGGTTGATTTGCGACCCGCTGCATCACGGAGTTATTCGTGTGTGACAGCCTGAGATTCCAGAAAGTCTGGTAGGAGCCTGAGGTAGTTAAGCCATGGTGGTATTTGTCCCCGACCACGGGTCCGCAACACTTTGGTGTCAGTAATTGAGTATTTACCCGTTTGTTGGTCTCTCTCTGTCTGTGAGCAGGATATTTCAAAAAGTTGTGGACAGATTCGAACGAAACTTGGTGGACAGGATGAGTGTGTACCAAGGCCGAATTGTTTAGATTTTGGTAAATATCTGGATCCGAATGAGGATACTACAGTTTTTAAAGTTATTCTTCACACTTCAGAGGTCGGGCCAAAATGATATATTGCATGATATATTAAAACGTTGTGGATGGATGACAAAACTTGGTGGATGAGTTGAGAAGGTTGTAAGAACATGCTGATTAGATCTTAGTTAAAGTCCAGATGTAGATCCAGCCTATCAGTGGGATACAAAACAAACTGCTCAGCTTGGTGGAGGTATGCACTCCACTGCGTGCCATTCTAGTTGATATATAATACAAAAACACAAAATTCATCTTCCCAGTCATTTTGTACAATACATGTGCAACAAGCAAACAAATAAATAAGCAATGTGAAAAACATCCATTCCACGTGGCAATTGAATACGTCTTCGATTAAAGCACTGAATCCATCTCCGTGAACCATTTAAGGAATCCTTCACAAAACAACTGTCATAAAATAGCACAGGTAGGCAAAAATATAAAAAAAATAGAAGCACAAGTACCTGTCCCCAGTGACAGAAAATGTATTTTTAAGGCTTGTTCTGGACCTGCTCATGAGATCAAAAGGCTTGTTCTGACTTCTGACCATCTCTTTTGGATTGCCTGATAGAATAGTCTTCGGGCATTATCTCGAGCCTGTTTGTAATTACCAATGGAAGCATCTGAGTGGGCCTGTTCTTGCATTGTATTCTTCTATTGTCTGCATCCAGTGTTTTGGGCCTGTTCTTGCATTGTAATGGAATGTGGACGTGCCTGCATTCAAGCAGGAGAATATTCTCATGATTTGTCATTGTTATCTTCTCAGCGTGTTCTTTTTCCAGCAATCTCACATTATTGTTCAGTTGGCATCTCTGCCGCATTTGCTCTTCTGGCTTGCATATGTTGCCGAGCTTGCCCTCTCTTTTCATCATCAGTTTTCATCCGTTTCGATGGCATGCTTGGATGGAGAAGAGGAAGAGGATTGAGGAGGAAGAAGAAGGAAGAGTGGTTAAATTACTGTCTTAGAAAGTCATAAAGATGACGGTGCAGAAAATTTTTCCATGGCTTATCGTTTCTTCACGCATGTTCGAACGGAATATGAAACCATGCCAACAGTTATTTTTCAACCATGTAAATCGATGATTACCTTTCCGTAGATGATCAGGTGAAGGTAGAGGGCAGGGGTTGGAGTTCAAAACTGCAAATAGATGTTTTTTGTGACCGAAATACGTTGAGAGTGAAAGAAGAAGAAGAAGAAGATAGAGGACATAGGGTGTGGATGCACAGAGAAACACTACAAACAAAAATAGGAATGACATCATAAAAATTGATATGACGTCATAGTGATGCATCATATGTGCGGTAATTCATCTCTGCTAATGCCCCGTTTGATTCCCGCAAACAGAATTAAAAAAGCTTGCCGAGTTTCAGAGATAATTTTTTCGGCGATTTCCATTAGCGGAGATATTTTGACGTCATACCTTTTTTTCTCGGAGGAATTTTCAAAATCGGAGATGGTTACTGTCTGCGCAGGGTATTTTTACATATATATGCCAAGTTTCAGGAGGTTTCGATGAAAACTGTAGGCTGTGAAACAAAAAAGTCCACAAGAAGAAGATGAAGAACAAAAACGTGAGTAAGACTTAGAGATCCTCCACGAGGATCTAAAAAAATAACGCGAGCGGTGCAGAGGCACAGAATGCTGGCTTGATTGCTCGATGCCTCGAAAAAAACAAGTCAGGTTATGTCATGAAACCAAAACATTACTATTGCTTTTGTGCATATATAATACATCGTGCTTATACAACTGGAGAAATTCCAATTCCACTAGGACATAAAGGAACTATCCACTAGGCCGGAAGGCTTGAAGCCTGGGGCCAACACAAACTGTGTGCCACAGAACGCCTGTGATGCCAATGGACTGCAACCTTCTGAGATTTGATGATGCATTTAATAGTTGCTTTTGGTGTTTTTAACACTGAAGATAAAAGTTACAGGGAACTCATGGTGATTATGAATATAACACTTAGGCCTTAGTTATTTTATAACTTGGTTTACACAGTTATTCAGCTGAAATGTAGGGTCGGTCGGTCGAAATAGAAATGTAAATATAATTTCAATTTTTAGAAATTATATATTTTTAAAATTATTTTTTCAGAGTTCCATGGAAAAGACAAGGGAAGGTGGGGGGGGGGGGAAATAAATATAAATTCCAGACCAGGAGGATCTAAGATAACATTGAAGATGGAAGACCATTCAAATGCAGGATGCCCATGTTCACTGTATCATCTTATGTGAAAAACAATAAAGAAGGATTAAAACTTGTTTTTACAATATAATCTGGCATGTTTTCCTTGTAGAAACCTGTTGGATCATCAAACAAATGGAAACAATGCTGAGAAAATTACTGTCCAAGTCGTAGATGTGTGCGTGCACACCAGGGCATAGTGCTGGATATGATTTTAAAAAAGGTGTCTACTCGGAGTCAACACACTCAAAATCAGAGCCATAACCAGCTCTTAATTTTCAGCGGGCATCTGATCGTACCGTCTCCCCATACCCATGAGCACATCAAAGGCTGATTTCTGGTCCGTTGAAGGCTGAATATCAGCATGTCGCAGGGAAACTTTGACATATTTGGCACCTAAATCTTTCAATACGAACAGCGGTGTACAACTTTCGATGGAAACAAAATCGGCACGATCGAGAGTAGCCTGCGAATCATCCCTGCTGCTGCACGAAATTGATGCAATCGTTCGGCCAGAATATTCGTCATCAAGATGTTGCGTGATTAAATCACCAATACAGTCACTCAAATTTATACCGCTGACATACTTCTTAACAATCACTTTCGCTCAGAAACCACAGTCAATCTGAACCACGCTGGCTACTGCTCAGACGCCATGACCGAAGACTACTGCGCAGCTCGGTTAAAGATGACTCGGCATTTTGATGCGTGCGCGCGAAATTATATTTTGAAAATAAATGCCGTCGTTTACATTTCGGATTTTGAAACTTTTGCACCTTCGGCGGAAAATTTATAAATATAAAAGGCTAAAAATGTGTTTTAAATTTATATTTCATTTCAGCAAATATACCGTCGGCGGATCCGTAAACCAAGTTCTAAAATAACTAAGGCCTTATGCTGCGAGTAATTTTACCTCATGTTCTGGTGAGCGTATTATTTCATTATAGGGGTTTTAAAAATAAATTGTTTTTTTCCGATTTAACTCTAGATTTCGATATTACAAGTTAAGCCAGGAGTTCCAATCATAAAAATATGAAATCAGATTTCGAATATCACTTTTTCAAAAGCATATACGATAATCTTGCCAGGAGCCAATCACACTGCACCTCACCTCCTCACACAGCCAATCAACATAGCAGTTAACAGACAAATGGACATCCTTGTCATATATGTATATATATATATATATATATATATCTATATATATATATCTATATATATATATATATATATATCTATATATATATATATATATATATATATATATATATATATATATATATATATATATATATATCGTGTGAGATGAGCACTCCACCGATCCCCATTCGACAGAGTCCTACACCAAAGTGAAGCGTCACCTCCAACACAGAGGCCTCAGCCCAGTGACTATCAAAGAGACAAATATTATATGGTCAACTGCAGGTTAACATCAAATGGAACTACTGATTCAGATTTCAAGCTGATTTTCCCTCATCAGGATGGCATACTGATAAATATCTAACCAATAACGACCACATTCATCATTCATACATCAGACTACCTCCTGACTGTTCTGGTGAGCATCGCCATGGATTATGTCTCACACGGCAAAACCGCATAATCCACACAGAACAACCATCTGTCTGCCACCAAGACGGTTCTTCCTGCTCATGCAAACCATTCAACCAGAAGGCATGTGATGTGATCGTCAAGAAAATTGAAGCATGTGGAGTGTGATGAACATTCTGCTGATCTCCATTTAACACAGTCCCACACCAATGTGTCTCCTCAACAAACAGGGCTCAGCCTGGTGACTCTGTCAAATAGACAAAGATTATGTGGTCAACATCAGGGAAACATCAAATGAAAACACTGATCCAGATTTCAGGTTTATTTGCCCTCATCAGGATGGCATACAGATAAATATTTCACGAATGAAGACCACATTCGTCATGTATACATCAGACGCACCTCCTGACTGTTATGATGAGCATCGCCACCTATTATTGTCTCACACGGTAAAAAAACACATAATCTGCGCAAAACGACCATCCATCTGCCACCCAGACAATTGTTACTGCTAAAGCAAACCATTCAACCAGAAGGCACGTGATGTGATCGGCAGGAAAATCGAAATATGTGGAGTGTGACGAGCACTCCACCGATCCCCATTGGACAAAGTCCTACACCACAGTATCACCTCCAGACAGGGGCCACGGCCAGGTGACTCTGTCAAACAGACAAAGATAATATGGTCAATATCAAACATCAAATGGAGCCACCAATCCGGACTTCGGAGCTGTTTATTTGCTCTCATTTTTCCCGTCTTCGACCGTCTCTTCTCTGGCTTCACCCCCCCCCCCACCTCTGAGATATGTCCTCCCCCACATATTTCTACAGGGTGCTGAAGGTCCGCCAGCAACCTCCTTCTGGTAAAACTACCAAAATTAAGAATCGCTGCTTACCTTCACTCTTTCATTCCTCTTTTTTCCTGCCTTTGGAACAAACTACCACTCTCTTCAATCCCACTCTTCCCTCCAGGTCTTCAAAACAGATGTTCAACATCACCTCTTATCTTCCCCCATCCAATACCACGATCTTTTCCACCCCTGCTAATCCACCCAAACCCACCTCCTTCAAATTCCCTGTTGTGTAAGGACCTGAAAGTCCCTGTGGCATCCATCTTGTTTACCCTGTGTACCCCATTCCATCCCTCTCCCTTCCACAGATATCCTCATGTCGCTGTTCCCCACTGTTTTTTTTTTTTTCCTTCTCTCTCCCACCCCTCTTTTCTCCTGCCCCCCTTGTTGTGTGCTATGTGTGTTAGCTGTCATACAAGCCTCAAGAATGTATACAAAAAAAAAGAAGAACTAGCTAGGAGGCAACGATGGTTCACGGGCATTATTGAACAATGCCACAATAGGTACAATTGAGTTAGGGGAAGCTTTTGAGGAAGCCCTACCGTAAAAACCTATCTCTTCCGTCAAAATTGACCAAATCAAATCGGATTTTTTTCTATGTTGTACTTATGGACATTATATGCACAGCTTCTAGGAAATGAAATTGTGAAAAAAAAAAATCGAGAAAATAAATAAATTAATAAAAAGTTCAAGTGGGCATGGCTCCGCTACAAGGGGTGCGGGATGCCCCTCATACAAAAGGACACAACTACACCATGATATATAGCTTGTGTCCAAGTTTCATCGAGATCGCATCAAATGTCACGGAGCTATGCTCTGGAGAGAGTCACAAACAGACAGACAGACACACAGACACAACGAAAATAGTGATCACTGCTGGCGCCCGTGGACCAAAAAACAGTCTCTAAGGTTGTGGCGACTTTATTTGCCTTGGGTGAAATGAGGTGTATAGGTAGCTTGTCGTGGTGTTTTTCCAAGGCTACTTCTAATAACAAAAGTAATTACAACACTTATGATAATCGCATAATATTAATGTTATTACAAAACAATATTAATACTTACATCACCCTTCACTAAGGGGTTATTCCTTCTTCTTAATGTGTATATATAGCTTATTGTGTCATTTTGTGGGGCACCCCTACCGGAAGTAAAAAAATATTATAAACCACAAACATGTATGATTACTTTTTTAAACAGTCGCTACTGCTGTTTGACAAGAAATTGAAAGGGAGTGTGGAAGAAAATAATTATATTAATGTACTTTCCTTTGTAATTGTTGCTGGTGTTTTATAAATTTAATTTATGCTGCAAGTCAAATTGGATGTCAGTGATGCTTCCCTTTAGCCAAGAGTCTTTTTCCCTAAATGTTGATAAAAGGAATGTCTTACTATAGAACAAAGTGACCTTTCTGATAACACCAACTTTGTTATGATTACATCATTTGCTTTTCACCTAGAAGACACGTATTGCATTTTGGAGTTCTTTGGCTAATGTTTAACAGCCCCCTCCACTCTCCCATGAAAGCATATAAATACCAGGAATTGTTAGCTTATTTTAGTGCAAATCATCGAAGATGTCTCACCATCTCGGTGGCTTATGCTACTTGGTACTAGCCAAGTACCAAGTATAATAAAACTCTCTGATGTGATGTACTTTCACGTTGTGGCAAGTGAATGAATCGGTGTCTTTCATTTGAATAACAGGAATTATATCGAGTCGGTTAAATGGTTAATTAAAAGTAATAAAACAAATAAATCGTTAAGAAATAAATTCCACAACAGGAGGAAACCCGATGTTCTTGAGGCATTACATGCTTATCCCGTCCCCCACAGACAAACGGACCCGAGTCGAGATCTACTTTAATCTATATACCCCAGAGAGGACAATAACCTGAACCTTCCTGCAAGTCCCATAGGGAGTGAGTGTACTAGTAGTCTGAAATTTCCGATCCATAGCATCCACACATAAAACTATTAAATATTTCACATCCTTGCCAATCACCTGATTAGCTCTCCTTAGTCATCTATCTAATTCCCTTCTGTTATCTTGAGATCGTCCAATGTACCATAAAATCGAACAAAATGCTTCAATAGATTGAATTACAGCCTGGAAAAACAAAAACAGAATATCCTTATGAACATTAAAATATTTCAAACGCCTTAAAAATACATGCGTTGATTGCATTCACAACTTAATTTCCCGTATTACTCTTCCTCTTAATCTATTATATCAATAAAGGTTTCCTAAATATTTATATTCCAAAACAATCTCAACATTTTCATTCAAAATAGACAATTCTTGACAATAAATTAAAGTAGTGAGTTCTGTATAGACAACCAGAGTGCTCAAACGTGTCCTCTCATTGAAAAGCAGAGATTTGGGGATTGGTGGACGTTTTTATTGCACTTCCAGCAAGCCATTTCTTTATGATTAATGATGTCTTTGTAAAGCAGGTTCAAGATGTAAAACACTTTACAAACTTGGACATCAACTAAAGCTGGATGAACTGATTATCTTTTGTGTTTAGCAGAATAATGACGAGTTCTGAGTACCTTGCGAATTTCCTCCATTTTCTGAATTTCCTCCCCCCCTTTTTTTTTTTTTTTAAAACAAACCTTCCCTCAATGTAATTTCCACATCTTTAACATCTTGCTTGTGGCTCTCCCATTCCCTACGTTTGCATGTCTTTTTCGCAGACTTTTCTGAGCTGTCAAGTTATCTTTGATCGTGCGTACAATTGTGCAGTCATTTGTCAATTTGGCGGAAAGCTCGAGTCTGGATGCTTTCATTGCATCTCCTAAGAACGCCCAGACTAGGTGCTACATTGCAAATTGAACACCCCATAGAGCCTTAATTTGCAAGCAGCCATTCGATGTCTCTATTTTAATAAAATATTCCTCCATTTAATTGTCCAACAAGATGAATCGATTTGATGTTTAGATCGATCGTGGAGAGAGGACTGATCGGAAGCACGTGCGGACCGATCAGGAGCGGATATAGATTCCAGTGCCATTGGCTCATTTGTTTGTGACCCAGGGTTGTGTTTGCCACCCATATCTGGTTTCAATTATGTAAATTAAATAAATATACATTTCCCAAAACACGGTTTCGTAGATTTCTATTAGGATGAAAATAATCTCTCAGAGTGTAAATCCAGAAGCAAAAAATTGCTATGATTTTTCCAAGAAGCCATTAATTTCCTCAAATGCAAATGAGTTAATATTCCAAAATTTCTCCTGGAGATTTAAATAATTTTTTATTGTCTTGATAACAATGCAACACATGTTGGTACACAAGGACAACAATTTCATTTCAATACATTTAAAAATATCAGAAGGTACCAACTTTTTTTTTTCTTACCTGTAAAGGCAAAATCAAAATAATGGTCCAGTGGATGATCACTTTCAGTGGATTGTTGGCTCCCTTTCATCAAGGTGACGGAAAAATTGAAAAGGGAATATTCACTGAAAATACAAGCACTCTTCGTTGATGCAAATTTACCTGGGAACTGTCGAAGTAATATCTATTCATTTGTATAAAAGACTAAGTGTATCACGAGAGGATATATCATGCTGGAGATCAATTTTTTTAGTCGCCATCAATTTTAACGACAACCAGTCACACAGCAATCGATTACTTTGTTTGAAATGATATGAGGTTTGCCCCGTCCACATTGCTCCCGGAGACATCTAAATTCCAGGTTTCCACTGCATCGCACTACATGCCTAGGATGCCTCTGGCTGCCCAAATCAGGAGCATTTCAGTGCCTTTTCCAAACCTAGCCAACCATGGAAATTATTGCATGTGTCGAAGGCAATTGGGGATTGTGGGATGATCATGTGTTCGATTTTCAACAAATGCCTCATCCGAAGCAACTTAACTAAAGGCATATCGGAAAAGTACTTAATAATAACAGTGAAGGGTATTCAACACAATGACGATTTCATGACAGTTTTAACTCATTGCACTTCCTCGAAAAGCTTTCAATTGTCCTGTACTATTGTGTGAGCTCCCCTTGACCCCTTGTTCCTGATAGGTATGGGGAAACCCTGAGCCATTTTCTTAGCTCAGGGAATAGCACCCTCACCCATCACTTTAACCACTGATTAAACGGTGGGATTTTCTGAAGATATATGTAACCTACACTGATTATCACACACCAAATCTTCCTCCTTGTTTTGGCCCAAAAACACTCCCCTTCATGTTGTGGAATGCCAATGTCACCAAACCCAAGGTGATTTGAGCAATCGATGTCGAATTGGCAGTCCAGCCTCGTCCAACCATGAGGATATTGACAAGATTAAACACAAGTGATACTTACACCGGCACAGCACTGCAGGGGAGAGTGAGGTTGGATGAGTCAATTTTTGCATCCTGGATCTTCAGAGTAAAAGATAGGGTATACAGATAAGGTGAAGGGGTGCAAATGAAAATGCAACTATCCGTCCATGTTTTGTAATAAAACATTTGCTGAATTACTTTGGGTTTTTGGATGGTGTCTCACCCAAAATGGTTGTCAAATGGTCAGCATTCCTGTGCTATGTGGCAAGACGACCCTACAGCGGTGAGTAAAAGTTTGTGAACCCTTTAGAATTTTCTGTATTTCTGCAAATATTTGACCTAAAATGTGATTAGATCTTCAACTCCTAAAAAGAGAAAAAAGAACCTGATTAAATATATAGCACACACAAAAAATCCACTTTCATTTATTTATTGAGCATGAGCAAATACAACCCGTGGCTTAGCTGATGGGAATATTAAGTGGGGAAAGAAGGAGAAGTGTAGGGAGAGAGGAGGGAGGGTAGGACGAGGGAAGGGAAAGGAAGGAGAGAGGAGGTAGGGGGAGCTCGGAGGGAGGGAGATTAAAGTGGGGATGGGGAGCAAGAAGGGGTGTGGAAAGGGAAGGCAGCATGAGGGGAGGGCAAGGGAAGACAGTGTGAGGAAAGGGCAGGGGAGAGCAAGCTAAGGCAGTGTGAGGGGAGGGTCCGCCTGAACATAACCACTGTCTGGACATGTCCGGAGATAACCACTGTCCTGATGATGGGTATACAAAGGGGGGGGGGAGGCAAGAAAAAAAAAAAGAGAGGAGGAGGAGAGAGAGGGGTGGTGGAGCGAGGAGGTTGGGAGACCGAGAAGGGGTGGGGGAGTGACGAAGCGTGGGAGATCAAGGAGGTGTGGGGGAGCGAGGAGGGGTGAGGGAAGGGAAGGCAGCATGAGGAGGGGGCAAGGTAAGGCATTGAGAGGGAAGGGTCCGTCTGGACATGTCCAGCAAAAACAACCACCATCTAGACATGTATGGAGATATCCACCATCCGGGCATAACCATTGTCCAGAAGCGTTCAAAGGCAGAAAGAGATAGAGAGGTGTGCGAACATGCTGCACTGTATTAGGAGGGAGTGGAACAAGGATGGGCCAAAAAGACAGTGCAGAAGTGGTAGTGGGGGTATGGGAGATAGCAGACAATATTGCTACGAATTTGGGAATTCGATTGCACCCAACATACAGGTTCCTTTAGTCAGCTATGTCGATAAGTGCTTGTTCCCTAGATAGCTCACCTTTCATTGTTTAAATGTTCAGAAATCGATTAGATGCGCTGCGGATCGATTTAATAGTTAGGGAACGAACAATGGAGACATCCCTCCCCCTCTTCTGCCAAGAGGAAGAAGAACCCTGCAGTCCCGTGACGCATGAGGTCAACAACTCCCTCCCACCGTGGCTGAGCGGGGGATGAAGCACGATGGCATGAGTCATGAGTCACGCCGGGAGCGGGGAGGGGCGGGAGAAGGATAAGAGGAGATCGTCTCTTTTGTGTTTGGCAGAGTTGGAGAGGGCAGAGTTGGAGAAGGGAGGAGTAAGCTTTTTGCTTCGGTAGAGAGTAGTCGTTCAGCAGACCTTTGGGTCCTGCTTGGTTTGCGTTAGGTTGAGGTCTGCGGAAGCTTTTTGCTTCGGCTGGCTCAGTGAGCTTCGGCTGAGGCCTGGCTCGGGAGGAGGCATTTTGGAGGCTCTTTGCTTTGACGGTTCCGTGAGCTTCGGCTTCTGCTTGGCTCGGAAGAGCTTTTTGCTTCAAGCTGCCCTGTTTGGAAGGAAGTTAAGCCGGTCGCTTGGCTCGAGCTGCGAGTGGTGGCTTCTTCTTGGTTTGTGGAGCTCTTTGTTCTCCATTTTGGTTCCCGGCTTGGTGCGACTCATCGACCTCTTCGTGGAGGTGGTTCCTCGGGGAAGCGACGCATCGACGGGAAGGTTCGGCACCTCGTCTCACCAGCATGTGTTGAAAAGCGCGGGAGGTGGTTCCTCGGGGAGGTGACACATCGACGGGAAGGATCAGCGCCTCGTCTCACCAGCACGTGTTGAGAAGCTCGGGAGGATTCGCGGGAGCTCGGGAAGGATCACGGCGATTGGATTCAGCTCGCTCTCGCTGGAGCCCGGGTCCGAACAACTTGAAGACCACACAAGGTGGAGAGGTTCGAGATAGGCTCTGGGTTTCAGCTCACCTGTCCTCAGAGCTGGAGCTCGTTATTAAAGGCCTCTGCCACCATTTCTTGGGTGTGTGTGTGTGTGTACGTGTGTCCGTCGACCCGTCTAATAAGTAGGAACTGCTGTTAAGTGCAAGTGACTGTACATAATAAGTAGACGGTTGTAGTTCTTATGTCGTGCTTTTGTTGCTTGTATAATTGCATACATGTTTTGCCTTGTTTAATTGCATACGTGCTTTATTATAATAAATGTCCTTGTGTGAATGTAAACCTGTTTGTTGCGTCCATTCCCTCATTGAACTGCCCCATCTTGCACTTGGAATATAGTTGGTTTTTAAATAGCCGGTAAAGTGATCGGGTCCAACAGGACTGCGCGATAATACCCCGCTCGGTTATCCCAAAAGGAAGCGAGCTGCTTAAGCGGCTCGTTTCCAAGCGGTCCCGTTGAGGTACAATCTCGGTAACCTACCCGCGCGAATAATTCGGTAAATCGAAGATTTGGCGATTGGACACTGTCGCGCAGGTAGAGTGCGGACAAGGTTGTGGTGTGGTTCAAAACACACCCGTGGCTGGTTTTCGGCGTTGATCCGGAAAGCCGTGACTGGATTGTCCATTCGGTCGGCGAAGCGACCGCTATTGGTTAGACGCGGTCGCTCGCACGCAGGGCGGGCGGAATTCTACAACAATATGTTATGCTTGAGGAACAACACACATGCGCGCGCGCACGCGCACGCACGCACGCACGCACGCACACTTCTGATCATATTTATGCAGAAATATAGACGAAAATCCGAAAGGGATGTCTTCCGGTTCTGGGTTTGGAGCATCGGCAGGTCTCCTTCACAGCTCTCTGCTGACGATCTCAAATTTAAGTTTCCCGTCGTTACCTGTCCCGTTTTAACTTTTTTTTTTCCTCACCTTCATGTTACTGTGTGTTCCTAGTTCGGTTTTATTTCAAAAATCGTGCTATTTTGTGAGAATTTTTCGACCTTGTCTTACCTGGTGCATGAGGCCGACCCTTGAGGCTTGTGGCCTTCCGTTCCCCTCGGTGTACGATCGTGTTTATTTGTTTTTTCTCCCCATTACCTTCAATTTCTACCTTCCCCACTTTCCTAACGTCCTCCATCCCTCCCAACTAATCACTCTATTTCTTACCTGCAATAAAAAAAACAAATAAAAAAAGGCTACCTTTCTCCTTGCACATTCGTGAGTCTCGATTCTTCTTCTTATTCATCTCCTCTTCTCCCCCCCCTCTTCTTCCTCGATTTTTTTCTGCAACACTTCCATGACCTCATCTGTTGAAAACTCTCTCAAACATTAATAATAATAATAAAAACGATCTCTTATAATGCTTAATCTTCCTCTTTCACACATGTGGTACACTTTCCTGTATCATAATGCACTACTCTTCTGCAATTCAAACAGACTGTTCCAAATTCGACATTTCCTTCATACCTTGCCGAAAAAATCCAACTGTTACAGCGTTTCTTCTCTCCATTCTCTGAATTCGCCTTTGTTGCATCCATCAAGAATTGTGTTAAATCGCATCCCTGACCTAAAACTTAAAAAAACCCCAGTTTGCTATAATGTTCGCTTTCCATCAACAATTCTTTTTTTTTCCAATTTCAGTGCCAACTCACCCCTCTCACCCCTCCCTCTCAAAGCAACCATCCCACTCTTCTCCCTCCAAGCATCCCTCTCACCTCTCTCAAAAACTCCCCTCACCTTTCATCCCCCTCACTCATCCTTCTCAAAGTTGCCCCCCCTCTCATCCACAAAGCTGCCTCCTTCCACTCCCCCCCCACCTCCATCTGTTCACTCCCCCTGCTCAAATCGTCAACTGCCTTCTTCCCCCTCTATTGTCCCCCATCCCCCCAGCACCACAGAGCATTTTCTCCTCTTCATCCGGCCCCTCCCCTAGTTATTCTGTAATCCCCCACACTCTTTCAACAACCCTCCTTACCTCCCCCCTTCGTCCCTTGTCCTACCCTCCCCCTCCCCCACCCCCTGCACCCAAAGCCTCCTTCCCTCTCTCTTCATTAAAAGTGCGGACCTCAATATCCGGGGCCTTTGCTCAAACTTTTCAGATCTTTCCATACAGGTTGCCACTGACAAACCAGACATAATCTGCCTAACAGAAACTTTCCTCCCCCAAGACGTGTCCGACTCTCAAGAATCTCTCCCTGGTTACTCCCTCTTCCAGTATGACAGACCTGAGCCTCGTCGTGGTGGAGGAGTTGCTCTCTTCATCAAAGACTATATTCCTCACTCTCCATGCACTGCCCTCACTCCCCACACCCCCAGGAATACCTCTGGCTACGGCTTCCCCTCCACTCCCACCTCATGTTTTTGTGTGTACTGTACCGTCCACCGAACAGTGATGACTCCATCTACACCTCACTATCCGAAAACATGGACCAACTTCTATCTTCTCATCCAAACTCTCTCTTCTTCATATGTGGCAACTTCAATTGTCATCATGCCAGTTGGCTCGGTGTGGGTACCTCTCTCACCTGTCATGGCACCTCAGCAAAAGCTTTCTGTGACACATTGGGATTGACTGAATCGGTCAACTTCACGACCCGGATCTCCACCAATGGGACTCCATCTCTTCTGGATCTGATTTTGACAAATTTCCCTGACAATATCTGCTGCTCTTCCTCCGCTCCAATCGGTTCTTCTGACCACGTCCTTGTCAAAGTAGACATCTCTCTGGCTATTATCAGAGAACCACCTCACCACCGTCGAGTCTGGCATTTCAGTCAAGCTGACTGGCAGGTCTCCAAGCAGCCACCAAACTTATAGACTGGTCTCCTATCGCTACTTTCTCCAACATCAACTCATCCTGGGAATTCTTTCAAAGAAACTTGCTCTCCCTCATGCACGGATTTATCCCCTCTCGTCTTCAGTTGTCCTACCCTTCCTCCCGCCCTTGGTTCACTGAAGCTTGTGGTGAGGCAGTTGTCCTGAAACAACTTGCCTTTGCCTCATGGAAAGCAAACCCAACTGTGGGCAATCTCAGTTCCTTCCATAAAGCTCGGAACAAGTGTGTATCTACCCTCAGGAGAGCCAGAAACCATCTTTCTAATCTCAAGTCTGAACTCTCAAACCTCTCTCCCCCCTCAAAATTCTGGTGGTGCCTCATCAAATCTGTTTCTGGTGTATGTTCCCCCTCCATCCCTCCCTTACCTCAAATGGCCACACTGCTGATACCGCACGTGAAAAAGCTGAATGCCTAAACTGGGTGTTTGCAGCTAAATCTTGTGTCCAAAACCTATCACTTTCTCTCCCCACCTTACCCAGTCACATCCAACTGTCCCTGGACTCTATCCTTTTCTCCCGACAAGGTGGAGAGCTTGCTGTCAAACCTCGACTCAGATTCTGCAACCGGTCCAGACGGCATCAGCCCACGTGTCCTCAAAGCCTGCTCTTCTGCTCTTGCTCACCCTCTCTCTGTTCTATTCACCCTCTAATTTGCTCAAGGTCATCTTCCATCTGCTTCAAAATCAGCAAACATCACTGCCCTGCATAAAAAGGTGCAAAAACAGATCCCTGCAACTACAGACCAATCAGCCTTCTCCCAATTATCAGCGAGGTTATGGAATCCATCATCGCTTCAGACATTAAATCCTTCCTCTTCTCCAATGGCTTGATTTCCGATCATCAATTTGGTTTCAGACCAGGTCACTCGACCGTGGATATGCTGCTTCTGCTCTCCCATCAATGGATGGAAGTCCTCAATGCCAGACATGAAATCAGAGCCATATCCCTTGACATATTGTGTGCTTTTGACACAGTCTGGCACCCTGCCCTGCTCACCAAACTCTCTTCCAATGGTGTCCAAGGCCATCTCCACTCATGGCTCGCAGACGTCCTCTCCTGTCGCAGTCAACGTGTGGCCCTAAATGGAGTTCTTTCATCCTCTCTTCCTGCCCAGGCTGGAGTTCCTCAAGGTAGCGTTCTGGGCCCTGTTCTTTTTCTGGTTTTCATCAATGATCTCTCCGACTCTCTGGAAAATCCACTATATCTCCTTGCTGATGACTCCACCCTCTGCCGTACCATTGATCATCCCTCAGACCGGCAAACAGCAGCTTCTTCGCTCACTGCAGATCTGGATAAAATCACAAACTGGTCCAACATATGGAACATGTCTTTCAATCCGGACAAATCTCACACTCTCACTATGTCTCTTCAAAAGGACCGATAAGGAAACCCCCCCATCCACTTTCTCAACAATCCTCTGGAAGAAGTCCTTTATTTCAAGCTTCTGGGTCTCACTATCTGCCATGACCTTTCCTGGGAAATCCACATTTCAAACCTGGCCTCCAAAGCCAGTCGCCGACTGGGAATCCTTCGTTGTGCAAAGTCCTTCCTCGGCCCACCTGAGCTCCTGACCACTTACAAAGCTTTTGTCCACAGCCTGATGGAGTATTGCTCTCCCCTCTGGTCTGGTGCTCATGCCTCCCACCTTTCTCGGCTTCACACTGTAGAAACCAAGCCATTTCGGATCATTGGCATCTCCTGCAATGAGGATGAGTCTTTGAGCCTCTCACTCGATCACCGCAGGTTGGTCGGTGGTCTTTCTGTCTTCTACCGTCTCCTCTCCAACCTCGCCCCCCCCCTGCTCTCTCTGCGATTTGTCCCCACCACATTTCCGCAAGGCGCTCAAGGTCCGCCAACAACCCCCTTCTGGTAAAACTACCAAAATCACGAATCACTGCTCACCTTCACTCTTTCATTACTCTTTTATCCCGCCTTTGGAATAAACTCCTTCACTCTATTCATTCCCATTCTTCCCTCCAGGCCTTCAAAACAGCTGTTCACCACCACCTCTTATCATCCCCCATCCAAATCCTCGATCTTTTCTACCCCCGATAATTATCCACCCAAGCCCACCTCCTTCAAATTCCATGCTTTTCTTCTTGAAAGTCCCTGTAATGTCAATCTTCTATTCCCCATGTTCCCCGTCCCATCCTTCTCCCTTCCACAGATCTCCTAATGTCTTTGTTCCCCACTGTTTTGTCATTCCCATCCCTCCTCTCTTGTCTCATGCCCCCCCCCCCCCTTGCTGTGCGTTGTGGGTTAGCTCTCACACGAGCCTCGACAAGGTATACAAAAAAAAAAAGGTTCACAAACTTTTCTCACCACTGTATGTCTCAGGTAAATTGAACCACGTGGGTAAGTTGAGCCACGACCTATTTCTCTTTCTTTGCAACCGACACAAGAAATAATTAGACAATATTTTGGGGAACATAAATGTGGCTTAAAATTGCAAATTTAAAGACTAGCTCCCAGCATTTCTCTGGCGATAGTCCATGGAATTGATCAGAAAGTTCTTTAATGTGATTGGCAAGGTCATTTTCAATTTGTTCACTGAATTTTTTTTTTGATGATGCCAGGTTTTCGGAAAGAAACAACATTCCCCCATGAGGTTAATGGATCCCAGTACATTTTCTCATAAAACTATGCTGGAGGGTCATTCTGTCAATATTGAAATCAAAAACAATCGATCTTATCGGTCTTCTTTGTCGAACCTCATTTGCAGCTCTGCGAAGCACATCTTTTGATGCTCCACGGTTTGTTTTCCCATTACATTCTCAAGGCATTTTGTCACCGATGGAAAATGACATCACATTTAAAGATCATTTCCTTATTTGAAAATTCTAGGCCTGTAAATTTAAAACCAGCATAGACTTTACATAAAAGTCAGCTGCAACAAAAGATAATAACATGAAAAAATCTCGATCACAGCTCAAATATATCTAAACCAGTGTTTCTCAAGGTGGGGCGCACGCCCTACCGGTGAGGTGTGGAAATATTTTGGTGGGGCATGAGGATTCAGAATTAATGAATCAATATATGATCGCTTTCATAGCTTTGCTCCGAGTTCCCTTCTTGGTTGACTCAGCCATTCCTGGGGGATTTATCTGAAGTACCAGAGCAATACAAAGAGGAGTTATGCGAGTTGCAACAAGATGAGTCTGTGAAAACTCTTTTCAAGATCAAAGGAACCATGATGTGGCTGTCTGAGGAGAGCGAAAATAAATACCCAAACTCGACTACTTTGGCAAGGGAAGTATTGATAAATTTTCCATCATCTTATTTAGTCGAATGTGGATTTAGTGTTGTTACCGATTTGCTGCAAGCTAAGAGAAATCAACTGGAAATCACGAAACGTGGTGATTTAAGGCTCAAACTGACAAAATTGGTTCCTCGAATCAAACAAATCTGCAGCCAGCGTCAAGGGCAGAGCTCTCATTGAAGTGAGTAGCAATTGAATAAAATTTGCATTAAAGTTTTAATAAAGCCTTTTGAATACATACGTAGTCTATACTGTCGTGTCTCCAATCATGGTGGGGCGTACGATTATTTTGAAAATCAAAGTGGGGCGTGGGACAAAAAAGGTTGAGAAACACTGATCTAAACAATCAATGAAATAGCCCTACTTCGATGGAATGTAATTGTAATAAGTTGAGTCACATAATAGGGGTAAGTAGATCCATTGATCAACTTACCCAAACTCAATTGCTCAACTTACCCCATAGCCGCCATTTTGAAAGAATGACATGCATACTCATTACGTAGTTGAATATGTAACCACACCTTTCACACAAGATTCGATAGTAATGAAGGTGTCATTGAACAGAAATGTGATCCAGAGCGTTTCCTGGTAACGATGTATAATCACTTGATAATGGTTATTTCTCAAAATAAGGAATAAACAAGTCTCACGCCCGGACCCAAGCATAAAGGTTTCAACCCCCCAAATAAATTTGATGTTTCCAAACTGTAATGAAGAAGAAGAGGAATGAGAGGAAGAAGAACTCTATTTCACCAAGTGTCATTTACACACAAGGAATGTGTCTTGGTGTTGGTCACACATACAATCACAACAAGAAAAAGAGCAGAGATTGCAGACCCTTACCAGAACTTGTTTTGTGTAGTGTATTTGTGTGCCGTTTGTATACTGGTGTGTTATGTAATTAATAAGAGACATAATTAGAACTGCCACTTTATAACTGCTGGCATTGGTGACTGGGTACCAAGATGTCCCGCTTTGATGCAACCCCAGTTTGATCAGACACCTGACCCTGACCCATGATATTTATCATTATTCAAATGAATTCAGAATGGGATTAAAATAAATCAAATTCAGATCAAAAGGAAGACCAAATAGGTACAGTCCTGCATTGGAGTAATCAGAAGGAACCCAAACAAGGAAAAATAAAAGATTAAGTTATGAAGAGGAGCCTGGATAGGATTTGCATTTCAGCTGCTACTCCTCCACCCTCAAACCCATCCAGGTCCAGCTCAGTGAGCCTTATTAATAAATAAATAAATGAAAAAACCCACATAAAAAATAAATAATTCCAGCTGCCAGATAATGTGTCTGATCAAGTTGAAATTTAAAACTTGTATTCCCCATCACCACTAGATAATATTTGTAAAGTTTCACGTTAATTGATTAAATGGTTCCAGAGGAAACATTATTGAATATTTGTCTTAAATCCAATATGGCTGCCAAGTCATGTGACATAAATTATTGCTTAACAACCTTGTACACGCATGCTTTGGGGGAACATTTGTGTGACGCTTCCCCTCGAGTTGTTCAGCCGTTCTGTTCCTGTTCCCGGTGTTCACGTTTTGTTCCTCATGGATAGCCGGTCATATGTATAAAGTTTTACCTTGATTTGTTCAGCCATTTGAGATTTTTGAAGGTTTAAAATATATGTATTATATATATATATATTATATATATATATATATATATATTATATATATATATATATATATATATATATATATATATATTTAAAAATATAGATAGATATCGCTGCCAAATTACGTCACTGATGACGTCATCAAAAAATTTTGTGGAGCATTTTATCCCGAGATGACCCTCGTCACACCGATTGTGTGATGATTGATGTACAATGTTATAATGATAATTATGATGTCATAGGTCACATGGTGTGACAGCCATGTTGGAAACACGGGGAAAGAAAACTTGCACCTCTATCTCTGAAACTGAACCAAAGAAAAAATTGAAACTTTGTACAGAGCAAGTACTCATGGGGAGTAAGTGTGTTATTTTAATGACATAATAGGTGCCTTCGTTATGACATCATAATTGCGTATGTGGAACACTACATCTGTTCAGTATGAAAATTTTAACCTGGTGTTGGCTTAGGGTGGTGGCTTGGGATCCTAGGTCCTGATCCTGGGGCTTCAAAGCCCCGTTCCCACTGAATTAAGACCAGGGGTTGACTCAGCCTTTCATCCTTTCGACATCAGCAAAATGAGTACCAGTGTAGCAGCCAAGTCTGCACATGAAGGAAAGGGGTATTGACAGATATATTCAATCTGGTATTGGTGTGGTGCAGGCATGATGGGCTGAATGGCCTCCTGCTGTGCAAAATTTTCTTGTAATTCCTTGTTAGGCTGAAAATTTCGTCTCAATCCGACAAGTGGTTGCAGAGAAAAACATGATAGTTCTGTGCAGACAAACAAACAAACAAACAAAGAAACAGAACAAAATGTAATACCCTCTCCTTCGACAAGGGTAAATATCTTCGGTTTCAGCACAATTCGTTTCTACCATAACCTAATAGAGAATGGAGAACAAGACTTAATCACAAAAGCTAGAGGCGATCTGCATCAGCAGACAGGTAGATTTATGGTTGGAATCAAGAGAATATGCTAGCCACTCTGACGAAGGGTTAATTCCCAAAATGTCAGCTTCTCACAATTCCCAATGCAGTTTCCCCCCCAACCCGATTTCTTAGTGGATGCAGGAAAGTGTTTTAGGCCCCCACAAAAAAAATAGAAAACAAAAACAAAATTTTATTTCTTCAAAATGCCAACAGGATTAGAACACCGGGCAACGCCGGGTACCTCTGCCAATATTCAATAAAGCTATGGATAATGGCAATGTAATGCGATAAAACAAAGTGCATGGAAGATACGTGTATATGGGTCATCATGGCAGTGGGCCATCATAGCTAAAAATTGTATTTTTATTCAGAGTGAGTGCACAATGCGAGACTATGTGCTCTCTGGAGTGCTATTCTCGCTTGTTCAGGGTGCTGGCGATAGCTCACCTACTCTTCACGGACACCATGGGATTTTTAACGTCTATCAACCAATGCCAGCAGATGGGGCACCCAATTTAACATCCATCCAATGGACGGCACACACATTGATGAATCACCCTCCCTGTGAAACACCAGGATGACAGTTTATAACTGGGTCAGGAATAGAACCCAGTACCCAGGCTAGACAGCATAGAGGTGTGTGTGTGTGTGTGTGTGTGTGTGTGTGTGTGTGTGTGTGTGTGTGTGTGTGTGTGTGTGTGTGTGTGTGTGTGTGTGTGTGTGTGTGTGTGTGTACCTGTAGGAGATCCTGCCAGCCCGATACAAGGAGTCAACGACCCGATGAGCAAGCTTAAAGGTTCCATCTTTATGTTTAACATTTAAATTGTCAGGAGGCTTTCATCACCAATTCCTTTGGATAAATAAATACATTTGGAAGGCCACCCATTATTTTCATGTCAAGTGCCGGGATTCTACAGGTGCTCCGAGCTGAGAGCAGAGGTCATTGGGCCTCAATGTCACAGCACCCAGTACTTTTGGATCTTGCCAAGGTCTTTGGAGCATGCCAACTCATTAATGCAAAGTGTCACCTTCCAGAGCCATGGCTGTGCTGCCTCAAGCAGCCCATGCTGGGTCAGAGTCCCAATGAGATGCTTTAATAAACAATTTCCAAACATAGGCAGCTGCTCTCAGCATAAAGGTTCTTTAAATAGAGTCCAAATTGCTTGGATATCTTTGTCCTGGTGTCGACACCATCAAGCACCGCAATTGTCCAAAAGCAATGAACAAGCCATGTCCACTTTTCAGGATATCGACGCAGCCATGGAATAATCAACCTGTGAAACAAGAAGCCGATTCTAATGTTGTTTTCCTTCCTATTAGCTTCCACAATCTCAGCAATGATTTTCAATATCGTCTACAATACCTCGTTATCTTCATCCCAACATCAATGTGTCTTCATGGATCACTCATCCGGCTTTCAGATAGATTTCAGGTTGAACCACGAATCCACATCTGCAAGAGAGGGGAATATAAGATGTCAGCAAATACTTTTATATGAATCACAACGACCTCATGAGACAATGGACAAGTAAAACAGAAAGTATAATTCGAACCAATAACTCCAGAACCATGACCTCTCGATGCTCAGCTGGGAACAGGAAACAGTGCAACCAAAAGGTTGTCCAGAGAACCTACATTTGGCAAGACATGGCTGGTTGAAATATGAGCACACTTTTATCATTAATAATGTCGATATGTGTCCTAATCCCTCTGTGAACTTGCCTTTCCCAGATCAAAGGAGAGGCATCACTCTGAAGTTCTGAACTTGAGAAGCTGTATGCAAACTCAGAAGATTAAACCATTCAAAATGGCTTCCTGTCAACTTGATAACAGCAAGCGCTGCATGGATACATACCAGGATCCACACCGAGCTCTATTATACTCCAATCGACCCCCGGTAGGCTCCTTCGAGCTTCGCAGAAGGTTAAGCACAAGAGACCTAAGGGATGTGCTCCTGTGAGGTTCAGCATGTCACAGAAATACCGCATTAAGGCGAGAATCATCCTACATGGAGAAGCCACGAGCCTTCTAGCCTCTCAAGACTTATGTGAAGCTGAGTAACTATTTCCATTAGAGGCAGCCCATGAGATTGTGAGGAATCTGCCAGCGGAGGCAGGTATTAAATTGGAACCAAGCAAAGCGGTGAAGAATAGTTCTTGTAAGGGATTCTTCGTTTCCTCACCTGCATTTCAGAGACCTAATCTGGAATGAAGACAACGCTTCATCCCCGCAAGTTCTCCTGTGGATTAATGAAATCCTTGATTACCTTAATGAATTCACAAGGTGTAGCAATAAAAGGTTGCCCTTCAATCCTGGAGGAGGGAGAGAAAAAAAAGCTGAGACTGCATGTTTCTCATTTAGGAATATAACCTTGAGATGAATATCACGGAAATCGAGCACTAATGCGATTTCATCGGACGAAAAACGAAAATGTCGAGTTGATGAATATTTAGCAATCGGAAGGAGACTCAAATCCGACATAGCCTTGTGTGAGCCTATGTGGAGAATGTATTGAACCATTAGAGGGTTTTATAACCATCATACTCACTATTAATCTGTAACCAAGGTTGTATCGGTCTTTCCATGTGCTGTCATGCTCCCGACAGCACTGCCGAAGAGAGAGAGACTGGCAATGAAACAAAGCAGGACATAATGGAGGTATTTATGACGTCGAGGAGCGAAACACCATCATAATAGATATGCTCAAAAACTCCATATTAGAGATGGTTAATTGTCCCAATTAAGTGCAGTGTCAATCTGTTTGTATCCAATTCGTTTATCAATCAATTGAATGGTCAAGGCTTGGGGAGGAAATTCGACAGGGTAGCACACGAAGTGATGACACACTTTCAATGACGATTGAAGATTCTAAATGTGTTTGAAATTGATTAATGATATATGAACAATATTCTTTGGATATTAAATTCGGTCATCATTAGTGATTGCGTCATGGGCTGGGATCCCATTGTGGAATGAACTGGCTGCTTGCATTATAACTTCTTCTTTGGTACGCAGCATGTGGTTGTTAGTAGCATCATTTGCTCAGGCAGGGGGGTAGAAGGGCAGCTGTGCCACTGATGCAGTGCCCTCTGTAATATAGAACAGGAATTTGGAATTTGTTCACGGTGCCAGTAATGGTTCACCTGCTCTTCGTAAAGGACACCGTGGGATCTTTAACGTCCACCAACTAATTCCAGCAGACGGGACACCCAGTTTAACACTCATCCGAGGGACGGCACACACATTGATGAATCACCCTGCCTGTGAAACCCCGGGATGACAGTTTATAGCTGAGTCGGGAGTTCAGAAGCGAGTGTGCATTCCTTGAGGCTGCCCTGCCAACCCGCATCATGATTGAGGATCAGATGCGAGGCTGATGCATTCGGTGCCCCCTGTATGTTGATACAATAATTTGGAATTATTTCAGGATTAATAACTGTAATAAGTGATAACCAGTCTACTGCCCATCAAAAGGCTGATGTACAATCTTTAATTTCCATTAGCAACAAAGTGAGGAGATGGGTCCCCAACCACAGTTCCATTTTCTGAAGGATTCACACAACTTCCTGCCTGGGATGTGATCCACCGATCCCACAGTGTATCGTTGGGTCAGCATTTAACCAGGACGAGACAGCTCGAAAGCAAGCACACAACTATCCCAGCAGGCACACAACGTTGTTGCTATGTCGTTTGCCGGTTCTATCCTGACGTCAGAATTGGGCCAGAGGGAAGTTGTTTTTGCAACACCCATGACATCAGATTTCAACGTTGTGACAACGTTGAAATTTGACGTTGTTGCAGCATCATGTTCTGGCTGTATCCTGATGTCAGAATTGCGTCAGTGAGAAGTTGTATTGGCAACACCCATGACGTCAGATTTCAACATTGTGATAACATTGAAATCTGACGTCGTTGCAGCATCGTGTTCTGGTTGTATCCTGACGTCAGAATTGGGCCAGAGGGAAGTTGTTTTGCAACACCCATGACGTCAGATTTCAACGTTGTCACAACATTGAAGCATGACGTTATTTTTCAACTTTATCACAACGTTCATAAAATGGAGTTTTTGTTTTTACCCTTTCCTTTGCACGCCAAATAAACAAACATTGCAGTGCATGACACCCTTCAGCTTCCAGCTTGATGGAGCCCTCGACCAGTAGGTCTGGGGCCAGCGGAGCACCGCTGTTCCACCGGTACCATTATAAAAACATTGAAGTTTTGTATTGCAACAGCATAATACGTTGCACAGTAACACATAATGACCACAACTTGAAAACAACTGTAATTCATAATCATTTATTATCACGAATCAAGCAGAGCATGATTGCGGCAAAATATACAAGCAGTATTAACAATAATATCTTTATTTGTACCAAAAAAGCACACTGAAATACAAACGTACAATAAATAAAAGTAGATACCATTGCAATTGAGAAACATGTACTAAAAATGGGGAATAAAAAAAAATACCACATGGGTAAAAGTCATAAATACCTTTTTGACAAATTCACTTTGTGCAAAGCACAGTTAACAATTAAAATTCAGAAAGTTCTGCTCCAGAGAGGAACTGTGGAGCTTCTCTCTCAAATATAATTGACTGCGCAAAGGCACCTTGAAGTACAACAACATCATCATGCAGTGTTAGTAAAACTCAAGCCTGGTGTTGGCTTAGTGGTTATGGTGGTGGCTTGGGATCCGAGGGTGCTGAGTTCAAGCCCTGTTGGCTGCTGAATTAAAATACACCAGGAGGTTGACTCAGCCTGTCATCCTTCGGAGGTTGGCAAAATGAGTACCAGTGTACTGGTAAGGGGGACACTGCATCAGCGGCATGGCCATGTCCCAGCCAATGATGCAACCAGCAGCCACAGGCTGCACTCGACAGAGAAAGAGAGAAAGAGAGACAGAGAGACAGAGAGACAGAGAGACAGAGAGACAGAGAGGTCAGGTATGGGAGCATGTGCAAGAACAGCGCGTCGCTGCGTCCACTTTCTGCCGGTACTCCAGGGGACTCCGTCTGGCCATCTCCCAGGCAGATGGCAGGCCTATCCCCATCTCCTTGAGATGATGGTCAACCTGCTGCAACCACGAGGCATGTGGTCGGCCCACTGGCCTCCTCCACTCATGAGACTCCCTCGCTGAGAGAATCTGGTGAGCAGGATCAGCGTCAGGAAAACGAGCCACATGTCCATACAGCCGCAACTGACGCTCACGGACTATGCAGGTAACAAATCTCATCCGAGTCTCTCTCAGCAACCGCTCGTTGGACACAAAATCCGACCAGCGATAGCCAAGGATTCTCCGAAGAGACCTGGTACCAAAGGAATTAAGTCTCCGTCTCAGATCCTTGGACAGAGTCCAAGTCTCGCATCCATAGAGCAAGAATGGAAGTACCAAGGACCTGAAGACTCGGACATTCGTCCTCCCGCACAGGTACCGGCAGCCCCACACCCCATGATCCAGTGAATCCATGACTCCCCAGGCCCGACCCAGACGTCTATTGACCTCTGACTTGCAGCCAGCAGAGACATGAATATCACTGCCAAGGTAAGTGAATCTCTCCACGACCTCAACATCGTCACCACAAACAGACACGGACAGGACAGCAGCATCCAAGATGTCACCGAAAGCCTGGATCTTAGTTTGGACCCAAGAAACCCGTAATCCCAGTGGCTCCGACTCCTCATTCAGCACCTCGAGGGCCCCCAAAAGGATGTCTAAAGTCTCCACAAAGATGAGTGCATCATCTGCAAAATCAAGGTCCGAGATCTTGACATTCCCAAACGATGCACCGCAGCTTGATCTCTCCGACATCCTCCCTAAAATCCAGTCCATACAAGTGCTGAAAAGTGTGGGGTCCCATACACACCCCTGACGAACTCCAGTAACAACTGGAAATAAGTCAGAGATGGTACCACCACACTTCACAGCACTTTCAGTACCAGAGTAGAGTTCAGACATCAGATTGATCAGTTTTGGTGGCACCCCACGAAGACCAAGAATCCTCCAGAGGACATCCTGATTCACTGAATTGAACGCTTTACAGAGATCAACATAGGCTGCAAGCAGCCCCTGCCGAAACTCTCGTCTGCGTTCGGTGAGGACATGAATAGCAAGGATACGGTCAATCGTTGACCTCTTTGGTGTAAAGACTGACTGCTCTGGACGCTGGTGCTCAAGCAGATGGTGGCGAACCCTATCGAGAATTATCCGAGTAAAGACCTTGCCCGGCACTGAGAGCAGCGTCACCCCTCGGTAGTTGTTGCAGTCTTGGCGATCACCCTTCCCTTTCCAGAGAGGGACAACAAGGCCCCTCTTCCAGTCAGTTGGGATAATGCCTGTGTTCCAGGCAGAGCACAAAACTGCATGCAACGACATGAGTGCAGCATTTCCACCAGCTTTGAGAAGTTCAGCATGGATACCACAGATCCCTGGAGCTTTGCCCCGTTTCAACTGGTTCACCGCAGCCCGTGTTTCCACAAGTGAAGGTGGACCACAGTTGATTCGAGGGTCAGCAATAGGGATTGTAACACCCTTGACGTCCAACTCGACAGCTGGTGGATCAGCCTGGTATAGCCACACAAAGTAACTGGCCCAGCGTGCCTTCACTTCGGACTCCTCTGTCAAGCGCCCACCACCCTCTGCTCGAACTGCAGTGCTCCGAGGGATGAGCTTGGATGAACGCAATGCGCGAATTCCCCTGGAAGCGGGACGAGAATCACCTGCCCACAGGTGATGCTCTACCCCCTCACAGATTCCTCGCACATAGGCCTCCTTGTCCACCCTCAGTGCACGTACAGTTTTACGCCTCAGCTCCCTGAACAGCTCATCTCTGCCATTCAGCCTGACCCTGCGACTCTGGTCAATGGTATCCAGTGTCCCTTGAGAGACAAAATTCTTCTTTGCCCTGCGGTGAGCTCCAAGACATAAACCGGCAACATCAAGGACGGTGGTCTTGAAGGCACTCCACAACTCTTCAGGACCCCCCAAAGCACCCAGACCCCCCCAAGTCTCCACTCAGCCTGTTCACAAACTCCTCAGCTACTCTCTCATCCCTGAGCTTGCCAACATCCAGCCTAGGCCTGGATGGTACCATTCTCCAGGATTTAAGGTGCAGCTTTAGAGTTGCTACAACAAGCCTGTGGTCAGTATTGAGGAACTGAGCACTCCGGTAGACCCTGCAGTTCTGGATCATCTTCCAACGACCTTCAATGAGGACATGGTCAGTCTCCTTTGCCACACCACCAGCGTTGGAATACCAAGTCCAGCGATGAGCTTGTGGGCGCTGAAACCATGAACCAGCCACCCTAAGTCCATGACTTCTTGCAAAGTCAAGGAACTTAGTGCTATTCTGGTTCATAGTTCCTGACTCATGGGGACCAACACACACCTCATAACCATCCCTATCAGTTCTGGTCGATGCATTGAAATCCCCCAAGACTAGAAGTGTATCTCGTCTGGGGCACTGATCAACCACAGACTCGAGTGTGGCGTAGAATGCATCCTTCATGGTGAGATCACTCGCCTCAGTCGGAGCATAAACAGAGACCAGGGAAATGACACCCAAGGAGTGACGAATCCTTAATCTCATAATACGCTCGTTGACCGGTGTTACCTCAATTATCATTGGGGTCAGCTTATTGGACACAGCTACAGCAACTCCTTGGGTATGGTAACCATCAGAGCGACCAGACCAATAGTAGGTGTAACCACCCACCATTATCTCGCCGCAATCCGGTCTCCGAACCTCAGAGAGAGCTGCAATCCCGATGTCCAAACGCTTGAGCTCAGATGATAACAGAGGCAGGTGATCATCCTCTGTTAGGGATAGGACATTCCAGGCACCCACCCGAAGGGACCGCCTCAGGTTAACCCAAGGAGACCGCCGTCTGGTGGACGACACCTCTGCACCACTCCGACACACTCTCCCGCAATCTGACCCAGGGATGTTACCCCGTGGTTTCCCTCCTATCAAAGATTGGGGGTCCCGAAGGCTTTGCCACAATCCCGTCATCCGGTGAGCTGCCCTGCGAAGGGAAGCTGCACAGAAGGTACTCCCACGGAGTGGGTTTTCAGATTTTTTTGCGTTTTTGCGTTTTGCCGAATGAAGGGTTTTACGGTGGCCAGAGTGCAAATCCTGCCACCAACCTCCTCATAAAAAGTAACCCAACTGCAGGAGGACGTCCGCAGACACAGTTGGGCACGAGATATCGATGGCCGTTGGCTCACAAGGAGCTCCTCCGCCCTTTGACAGGTTTTGTTTTTAATCCTGCTGGGTGTCCATATCCAAACACCCTCCTCACCAGAAAACCTGGTGTGGGAGACGGTTTAGTGGCCGACAACCCGACCATGGAACAGGTTAGTACAGGTTTACATGGTACCTGTAGCAGGTCACAGATCGAACCTGACCTGACCTGACCAGAGATAGTAAAACTGCTGATAATTCTATCCTTGCATACATTATGGGCATTAGGAGCAGAAAAGGTATTGACAGATAACTGCATTTATATAAAATGTAATTAAAAGTTTTAGCTACTGATGACATACTACCCATTGTTTCAAGATTCATAATAAAGCAACCTCAGGTAAGAATTATGAGAAGACGAAGAACCACATTTAAATTTTGCGATACGACATAATAGTTGACATTCAGTAGGTAGAAATTCAGCAATGACTGGTAAAAAGAATACAATATGGGTCCTACTTGGGAAGTCAAACACCTTTCTGATAGAATTTCTCCATGATATATATAACTTAGAAATATTTTTACTTATGTCCCACAGCGGGCATCAATAGAATGAGGTGCAAAAAGACTTAAACAGATGATACTTGACATGAAATGAACAGTGCATAAAATTATATAAAACTGAATTACAATCAGGCAAATCAATGAGACCAAATATTATATATATATATATATATATATATATATATATATATATATATATATATATATATATATATATATATATATGTAGGGTAAGAATACTGATTCTGGCTCACTTTTCCCCATGTAAATGAATGGGGGATTTTCAGCGATTTATATTTTTCTTCCTTAAAAATAAATCCCTTTTTTATCCCAAGGTATATTTATTTGTCTCCCCTTTTAACCTGAGGTTGAACCTCATTGAATTGAACACCTGGGGTTGAACAGCTCACTCATTGAACCTATAAAGATTTGTTCATTCTCAAATTCCTTCAATAGTTTAATTTTCTTTGCACAATAATCCCCATCTAAAATATTGACAAACAAAACATTTGAATCTTTATATTTTTTAAGATACCCCTTTTGTGCCATTACGAAATGATAAACTTCTCTTAATGCTCTTGTTTGACCACCTCCTGAGCCACAGGTTATTTTTTGTTAAGCCCCGCCCACTTTTGCTAAGCTCCGCCCACTTTTCATGAGGTATTTTTTCTAAGCCACGCCCACTTTTCCTAAGCCCCGCCCACTTTTGCTAAGCTCCGCCCACTTTTCATGAGGTATTTTTTCTAAGCCACGCCCACTTTTCCTAAGCTCCGCCTACTTTTGCTAAGCCCCGCCCACTCTTACATCATTTCCAGTTCATCTCTGACTCACAAAGAAATCACTAGAAAATTACAGGATGTTATGGTTTTGAAAAATTTCCCAATGAAGGCTTGCCTAGGCTTGCCCAGGGAATTTCCAAAGGAAACCACACCCACCAGTCTTTCTCTATAAAAGCTTCAAACCCAGGCTCCATTTTAAACATTTGTTCTTGCTGGCAATGGTGTTCTGTGTGCTTGTCTCGAACTGTCTGTCTTCTATGGAACTAAACCTTCAAGTTGATGAACTGGATTCAAACCTCTTATCTATTGAGGTAAGATTTTTTATTTTCCTATTTTCAAACTTTGATTGAAGCATACTCATTTAATAATTAAATAACTTAATTAATACATTATTATTTTCTCTCACAGAAAATTGTGTCTGAAATACGAAATGAAAATACTGCTTTTGCTACAACTTGGGGGGAAATTGTTGGCTTGGTTGAAGACCTTGAGTGGGATGACTTTGGTGTTCCTTGGAACTCTCTGTCTTCTATGGAACTAAACCTTCAAGTTGATGAACTGGATTCAAACCTCTTATCTATTGAGGTAAGATTTTTTATTTTCCTATTTTCAAACTTTGATTGAAGCATACTCATTTAATAATTAAATAACTTAATTAATACATTATTATTTTCTCTCACAGCACATTGTGTCTGAAATACGAAATGAAAATACTCCTTTTGCTACAACTTGGGGCTAAATTTTTGGCTTGGTTGAAGACCTTATGAGCGACCAAGACCCACAGAACGAGTTCGGTCCTTGATGACCCAACCAAAGAGTTATACCTTGGAGACCAGCAAAATCCTGAAAAGAGTTTTACAGCAATAGTACTCATTGTGAGTTATCAAGACAATACCCACTGAACAAGTTATACGTTGATGAGCCAGAATACAAGTTTTACCTTGGAGACTCACAAATTTTGAAAATCAGTAAATGAGTTCTGCCTTGATGGTTTAAATAACTACCTTGGAGACTCAGGAAAAGGGTTCTGCCAAGATGGTTCTAAATATGGGTCCTACCTTGGAGACTCACAAATTTTGAAAAAATCAGTAAATGAGTTCTGCCTTGATGGTTTAAATAACTACCTTGGAGACTCAGGAAAAGGGTTCTGCCAAGATGGTTCTAAATATGGGGCCTACCTTGGAGACTCTCAAATTTTGAAAAATCAGTAAATGAGTTATCCTTAAGAGACTTTGTAAGTTGGTTTTACTTTGAATACTTGAAATGTGGGTTCTGGATTGATAACTCACAATGTGATACATATCTTGGAAACTCAACGGGAATGTGGTTATACCTTGAAGACTTGGAAAGTTGGGTTTATGTTGGACACTTGAAACTTTTTTGGGGGCTTTTATTTATTTATTTATTTATTTATTATTATTATTATTTTATTTATTTATATTTTGGAGACTTTTGGAGTTGCTATCACTCTTTGGGATCTAAACCTATCGATGTAGTTCTTTGTCGGATGGTGCTTGATGGGAGCAAGATCAAGAAAGTTCTGGGAAGAAAGTGCAGGCTTACTCGCCCTTTTTATGTCATCAAACCTGAAAGCCTTAAAAGACAGAATTGGAAGAAGAAAAAAAAAAACGTAAAAATATATATATATATAGGTGGAAATCTCATTTTGAAAAAGACTGTGTTGGGTGAGGATTGAGTTGGGGTTGAGATTTTGAATGTGAGGGTTGGGGTTGAGATTTTGAATGTGAGGGTTGGGACACACACACACATACACATCAACAAACAAAAGTTAAGCCTTGACTATTCAGTTGAGGATTCTGTGTTTGGGGTTCATAGATCTAAGAACGTCCCCCTTGACACACATTATATACTGTTATACACCTCGGACTTGGCCCTCGAGTGTCCACAACGGTGTATAGTAGGAGGGAGTGAAGCGCCAACCTATTGCTCCCATTGCACACACACACAAACAAAAGTTAAGCCTTGACTATTCAGTTGAGGATTCTGTGTTTGGGGTTCACAGATCTAAGAACGTCGCCCTTGACACACATTATATACTTGTCCCTCTAGTGTCCACAAAGGTGTATTATCTGCTTAGTTTTGTCTTTTGTAATTCCTGTGAATAAAATGAACCTAAAATCTCTTCCCCTTCCAAATCATATATTTTATAAGTCCAAGGAACTGTATCTATTACATCAACAATTTTAAAAAGTTCTTTTCGTCCATCGTTCAGTAAAACCCTTTTCAAAATGAGATTTCCACCTATATATTCTACGATATCACCAACTTTGAACTTAGGTTTTCTGACATTAATCTCTTTTTTCATATTTTAATTTTGTAAATGTTTCTGATGGCTTCATATTCGTTGGACGTGTGAATCGTGTCATTATACTTATCCACAATATCCTGAATAAAAGATGACCATTGTTGTGAACCGAGTTGTGTGAATTTTTTATATAGTCTCTCTTTTAAGGTACGATTAAAACGTTCAACAACAACTGCCTTCCCTTCATTAAAGGTACTGTATAATGTAATACTGTTATTTTTTAGAAAATTCATAAATGTCTTGTTATAAAACTCTCTACCCTCATCAGTCCACAATTTCTTAGGTTTTCTCTTACTTTTATTAAATATCTGTTGAAAAGCTAACATAAGAGTATTACCTGTTTTGTTTTTTAAAGGGACAACCCACGCATATCTACTCCTCAAATCAATAACGGTTAAAGCATACTTGTACCCCTTATCATTATTGAGTTCAATCAAATCAGCAGACCAGATATAATCAACTTCCTTGGAATAAACTTTCCTTCTCTGAAACTTTGTGAATATTGGTTTATGTAATTCATCAGCTAATTGCTCTTCAGTCTTAATGGCATCATTAGAGCCTATAAGTTTTTTGCATTTCCAAGTCCAAGTTTCAATTTAGCACTAATCATCTTCTTCACGATGAACCTATCAACTTTTTCTCTCAAGGTTGGATTTTGTATCAGAGACAAATTATATAACATTTCTCTATCGGCTTCATGCTTTTCTTCCAACGTTGTGGTATTCCCATAATCAATATCGTGTCTCATGCACACTTCATCAACTCTATTGATTGGTTTACTCCAGGATTTAGGATTGTCTGCCTCATCTAATCTTTTATCCAAGTTTGTGCCTGGACCACAGAAAGAATACCCTGGAAGATGTAATTCCCCTGGTATTCCAGTAGTTGTAAATTTACTTCCTGATAAAAACTTTTGTATATCTCCTCCGAGTTTGTGTTTGGAGATAAATTGATTTTTTTTTGAACCACACACGAACATATACCTTTTTGTATAACCCTGTTATTTTTACTTTTAATATATGAAATATTTTTAGTATTAGTTTTCTTTTTACATTTGAGACAATAACTCATTTATTTATGAGAAAAATTTCTGCAGAGTGCAAAAACCTTTTTAGTTTCCAACATGCACATTTGAATCTTAATTTTTAAAACATAAAGAATCCTTAGAAATGCCTTCACTCTCTCCTCCATTTATTTAAGAAAAAACTTGAATTAAAATACATGTCTTCTCGATGTCGATAGTCTTGTCGAAAGTATTGCAAATAGACTTTTTAATTCTTTGTATTCCTCCCTGTGGTGATAAGTTAATTTCTTTAATACCTCTATTCTTTTTTGAATCTCACTGGTTTCCATATTTTGATATTTATTCATTCTCTCTCTTCTCTCTTTCCTCCTTCTCTCTCTCCTCCTCCTCCCTTTCCTCCTCTTCCCTCTCTTCTTCAACTCCTTCCTCATCCCTTACTATACTTGAATCGTTTTACACCCATAGAATATTATACATATATTCATCAGGATTTCTTGTTATTCCTGTATCCAAAATAATTTTTTACAACAGGATACCAATAAAATTTCTTTTGAATTTCTAAAAGAGCCTTACCTTTTCTTAACCTTATAATTTTTCATTATTTAACATTCTAATTAAATCTAAAGTTGTTGGTTTATCAACATCAGCATAATGCCAATCTTTATTAAAATACCTCATTCTTATGTTGTAGAACATATTTATTAAAATACCGAATACCCTTTTCTTGAAGGTATGCTTGAACACAGAAATGATAATTTTCTTGAAGCCTTCTTGCTGGCATTTATGTATTAGAAATATAAGTTAGAATAAAATTATGGCACGAAACACGTCCCCCATCTTCCCATAGTTAAATCATTTTGTATTTCCTTACTTATTATATATAATCCTGTTTTTTCTGTTTTCATGAGATAAACAAGGGCAAAACCATTATTATATTTACCCTTATTAAATTCTTTTATTTGTTGTTTACTAATCGTGGCTCCACAAAACTCATTCTCGATACCAAGTGGATAATATTCTTCCTTACGAGACTGATTTAATTGTTCCAGGTCTTCGAGGTTAATTTTAAATGACCAATTATACCCTAAATCATTCATATCATACCCCCATTGTTCTATTCTCATACAAACGATACGCCCTTCTTTATAAAAATTTATTTTAATTCGAACTGTGAATTCTGTATGACCTGGAGATAATATCAACACTTCTGTATCTTTAGAATACACAGCCGTTTTATTTAAGTATATATATTGTGATAAATCGCTTAATCTCACCAAGTCATTCGCGTCAGTCGGGCTTGGATAATTTTTAATTTATAAGCATTTTTCATGTTAATATTTTTGTTTATATTATATTTATGTCGTTCAGCCTGTGCCTTTGTGTAATAATTTGATAAATCAATATCCAGTTCTTGAGATACACCAAAGATAGAACCATCTTTACCAACATAAGTCATTTATATTAGATTAAAAATAATATCATAAAATTTTTTATTTTTGTTGAGTTGAAATAACACATATAGACATAATTGACCACAACACTTGGAATTTAATTCTTGGACTTGAAATGTTTGATAAACACCATTCTGTAAGAATTTTATGACTTCAACAGGTGGTGGAAGACCAAAACTATCAAAATAATATTTGTCTTGACTATTAAAAATACAAACCCAATGAGAACCGTTCCCATCATTATCTTCTAAGTTCATAATAATATTCTTTGTATGTTTCGACACATTTGTTAATTCATCTCTCATACAAATAACCACATTATGAATTTTTAATTTCTTACAATATTTGGCAAGTTGTAAATTTGATGTTGTATTCTTTCCAAATTCTTTCAACCACTCATCAATGCTCATTTATTTATTAGAAAGATATAATCCATTACCTCTTTTCGTTAATTTTACACCTGCTTGTGCTATAGAAGAAAGCATATCTCCAACTAACAATCTCGCTTTATCAGGCAGACCTTCAAGTTTTTCAGCAAAATCTACAATTACACCACTTCCACTAATTTGTTTCTCCAACTCTTTTGTTATGTCTTTCCAATTCTTTTTGAGCCTGGAGTTGAGCCTTCCTTTCGTTGGCAGTTTTCACCGCTGTTGAAATACCACCCGTCAATGCTCCAACCGCACTTAAACCAGCAAATAAAGGAATTAGAAATGGGAGAAATCCTCCACTGCACTGTCTCTCTTATTGAATATTTTTTCAACATTGGTTTTGTCATTTTAATTTTAAGTGAGCCAGTGTCATTCAAGATTTTAACCTGTTCTCTTGTGAGCAAAACATCAATTCTTACTGCTCCTTTTCTCTGAATTGTATTAACGTTAATCGTACAAGGCTTTTGATTTTGAACACAAGATGATAGTTTATGAAGATTGATTTGATTAACATATACCCCAGTTGGTACTTTGCCACTCATTTATTTAACAAAAAATTATGTGAGACTAATCATCACACCATTATCTGTATTAATCTGCAATTCTGTTTCTTCCAAAAGCAAACAATATGTATCAACTTCTTCACTCTCTCCTCTTTCAATGTATAGGGAAGTATCCACTCGATTAGACTTTATAGTTTCTTTTTGAGCGCTCAGGTCAAACGTATAGATTGTATACAAACTTTTAAATGCTGTCATATCCAAAATAGGTTCTTTATTTCCATTACTTTCACACACCTTTTGGTAAGACTTGTATGCTTCAGCAAAATCATTTTTTTCCCAATTAATTTCCAATCTATCTCGTGGATAAAATGTTCCATCTAGAGAAACGCGAAGTTGTTTCACCTTAGCATTATCACTCAATGCATTATTCTTATCAGTCGCAGTATCACCATCTGGCTTTTTAAAATCATCCACAGATATCGTGGCTTTCCTTCCAGAACACCCAAATTCCACGTGTAAGTAGTTTGATTGAGTTTAACGTGTTGACATCTTCTTTTGAGGTATGATACACTGAGTGGTTTTTTTGAGTTAAGTCTTCGATTCAACATCTCTTCTGTTTTAAGATTAGGAGTATATTCACTGATATACCAACTCATCTCCTCAATTACAAATTTATTCTGATCACCAAAAGCATTACCAACACCAAAAACAATCTATTTTCATTATCATTCCTTTGTAGTTGAAATCTAATTTTAAGACCATACAGTCCTTTATCATAATCACAAAATCCAAATATACCTTTAAGAGGAACTGCCACAGTAAAACTATTTTCTGCTTTTGTATCATCATTATACATTCCTTTCCTTTGAATATATCCAGGGTCTGTGTTTGTTCCCGTTGACATATCAGGAATAAAACCTTCGACAGACCCCTTTCCCATTCTATCACTGAATGTATAGAGTGTAAATTTCATCATTTCAGATACAGCAGAGACATAATCAACAGCTTCAACTTCTTGTGTTCCAATATACAATCGCACACTATCAAACATTTTCCAGAAGAAATCATTTACAAGTGTAGCGTTTGTGTTATTCCCAGCCTTAGTGAATTTAAATTTACACAACAAGAAACTTTCGGAGAGATTCAAATAGGTTTGTTGATTATTTATTTCAAAACTTTTTTGTACCATTTGTATTCCAGCCTGTTCCAGTTATTGCAATTACCTTGAAGTAATCTTCTTTTTAGTGGAGTTTGAGATAATAATAGTATCATCCAAATCATATATACTATCAATTGCTTCCATACTTGTATTTATTTAGGAAAAAAAGATGTTAAAATTTTTGAAACCCTGATCCAAGTAATTGAATTATTTTCTGTCGTTCTTGGGGGACAACTGAGTTTTACCTTTCTTAATTTCTTTTATTGCTTGTAATTTATGAGATTCTTTCTGAGCATCTTTTATACTCTTTACAGCACCTGCTACATTTCCCACAGCAGAAGCAGTTGAACCAATTAGGTCTTTATGTTTAAGAATAGTTGAACCAATACCCATGAGAGTATCAATTATCCCATCTCCTCTAAATTGATGTCCAACACCCCTTTGTCTCTTAGGTTTATAGTATCCTCTACCAAGATACATACCTTCACCCTTGTAGTACGGGAAAGGAACATCCCATCCCTGTAATTATTTTATATTTTCCCAACTCGTGCTTCCTCACAATAACCATCGTATTTATTTATTGAAAAACTTCACGTAGGTGAATTCTGATGGATATAACTTCTCCATTAAAAGAAATCACACGATTATCTTGGTCGGTTATCCTAAAATTTACTCTGTGTATGGTTTTTCCTGACACAGGTAGATAAACCAAATTTTTAGGCTCCATATTGAATTTATAACCAATTGGGGTTGAGTATGCGCTGAATGAAAATATTGTATTTGTTTTTAATCCATCATTATAAGCACCATCAATCAAATCACAGTGAATTAACACCGAATTTATTCCTGAGGATATTTGAATGACATTATCACTGTAAAAACGTCCCATTAGATTAAATCTATTTTGAGGAGAAACCTAATAACTGTCTAAATGAATAATCAATAGTGAAAACAACCTTGTAGTTATTTTTTTAACTTTAATCGTTGATTTTGAAGTATGTTTTTGAATGTTTATAACAATATTTTTTGGTTCATCACCCTGTTCTTTCATAAGACGAGCAATTTCGGAAGATATTTGAGAAATCTCGTATGCTCGAATTGAGACTGTTATCGCTTTGTATCCACTTCCCGGATTATAACTAAACTTGTCATTTTTCTCGGTTATATTAAATAAGGTATTATAAGTCTCCATGGACAATAAAGATGCCTCATATTCTTTTGTTGTGTCAAGTTGTAGTGGGTATGGGAATGAAGATGTGTGGTCGCTTGTTGTGAAATTAAAACTCAGGATTGTGCTTCTCATCTTATTTAATATGAGTTAAAATGTCTTTATATTGAGATTTATTAATTATTTTCATGTTCATCAACTGGTCTAAAATGGCTGATGCTTCATTAAAACAATTGTTATTTCCAGCCTTCTTACTGCCGAACAACAATAACAGTCTATTAACTAATTGCGATGGGTCATTTGGAAGAAAACTAATACCTGAACCAAAGATACTTAAAGCCTGAATAATGTGTTTCTCCTTCTCATTCTTCCTACTTTTACCAGAAAGAATAACCTTATAATTTAGAGTGTTTAGCAAATCAATATATACTCTATCATCATTATTTTCCATATCCAATGGTTTATCAATATACTTTGATTCATCCCTCACAGTTGAACCTTGTCTTCCATCTTTTTGTGAGAAGAAACATTAATCTCGGAGTTAGTTTAACAGAGGGTTGAGCAGAACTTAAGAACCTTAATTCATCATTAAATATCAATACCTTTTCTTGAACAAGATGAAATATTGCTGGTTGTTCTGTTGGAATGAGTCCTGCTTTGGTTTTTGAATCCGCTGAATATTCATTGTTTTGAACAGCATTCACAATATAATCAGGGGTTGATTAATCTCTTCCAGTTGTTGAAATAAACCTTCATCATCATATTCTAATTCTCCTAAATGCTCTAATTCTTCCTCCGTCATTTGACTGAAATCTTTTAACATTTGAAGCTTTCTAGGAGTATATTCTACTGTGGGAACTGTGGAAACATCTTTCATTTTTTCTTGGGAAGTTTTTAAAAGTGGTTTAAAAAATTTCTCTTGTTTGTTTACAAATGCTTCTTCGCCCGTTAGTTTCTGTCTGCGTTTCTTCTTTATGTCTTCCTGTTTTTTTACAACTTTTGAAACCAACTCTTGATGTTCCTTAAATCTTCTTGCTCTTTCTTTTGTATCCATTTATTTATTGTAAAATATCATTTAATGAATTGTAAAGATCAACAGGGAAATTTTCCTTTTCTTCATCATTCAAGTAGATGTGTTCAAATAAATCCTTTTCTTTAAATATTTCATCAAATTCTTTATTAACATTAATGCGAGTTGTAATTTCTTCTTCACTAATCCTTGCATCTCTGCTTTTCATACGTTTGTGTTGAGTTTCTTCATCAACATCAAAACCGAATGATAAAATCTTCACTCCGCTCAGATATTTAATAATTTGTCTCGTTCCTTCTGGATTAGTTTCTAATATCCCAACACCACCAGATTTTAGTTTCTTTAACTCACTCTTACAATGTGAATATTTTGTTGTACCAAGAGAAACCTCCTCAAATATTTGTCCTTCATTCCTCAATCGCATATGTTCCTCCACTGAAATATAGTGATAATCTTCACCTTTACTTCTCCAGGTCTTATTGCTCTAGTTGTTGTTGATACAATGCGTATCACGGGTGTTTTTTAAGTAAATTTACAATATTCTCATTTGTACTACACAAGAACCTTGATTTATGAAAGTTTTTTCCAGAAGCAGATTTACCCACAAGATTTATAATAATAGTTGTCATTTATATATGTAATTGTTTATAAAACAAAAAATATATCCCTTAATATCTCATCTTGTTTCACAACAATATATTTATATTTTTCAGTCGTGTGCTTCATATAATCCTCAAATTTCTTTTTTCTACATAATGTAGAACAATTATCTCTCCAAAAATTATTGATATCTATTGAATTTAACTTGAATAAAATAAAAGTATTAGCATTGTTTCTGATGGAACAACGAGGAAGTTGAAAGTACGATTGACTAAGATAAATACAATTACAAGAAGAATGTCTCCCTCTTGTGTAGTAGCTATCCATTACCGTTTGGTTTCTCTCATTAACACAATCATCAAAGATAACGAGGTTCTTTTTTGATTTATCCAAATCTTGGGGAGACGGTATATCATCCGTATTATCACTAAGAATACAAGTTATAAGATTTGATTTCTTTTTACATCTCTGTGTATCACAAAATAGTTGAATTATATCTTCAATGTTATAATCATTTAGGTTTTTTGACGTTTAAATAAACCTATTATATCTTCTTTTGAAGACCAGCATTAAAACCTTGTGAGAGAAGTTGATACTCTGGTTGAAAACTTCGACTTTGTGAAAATTATTAAATTATCATAATCTAAAAAGTTGGGAGTGAGGAGCATTTTTAAAAGTAAGCAGGTTTTTCCACATCCACTTGAACCAACTATGAGACATCTTAATGAATTTGGGAGATTTTTATGGTTGTTAAATTTTATCTTATTTTCCCAAATAGGTAAAAAATCATTCATTTATATATTTGAAAAACAGGTTATTTAATTTATTATTGGCTTTTTTAGAAACTCTATATTTTATCCTAAGTTCAGGTTTAATTTCAAGATAATCCATTATTTTATTTATACAATATCTTGTGTTGATATTTCCCTGAAAAATTACATCCATGAATAATATACAACAACAATCCTTTGAACATTTCTCTTATATCGCTCAGTTTCTTCCCTTGTAAGGAAAGGTGTGTTATCATCATCATACTTTACATTCATTTCTCTAATCAATCTTGTAAAGTAATTCATTTTTGGTGTAAATCTAAAAGAATTATTTTCCTTTTTATATTTTTTATTATCATTAATTAGAAGATAATCACAGAATATACATTGTTTATAGGCTTTTGACTCTGTGTTTAATCCCTGTCTTTCACACGCAGGACAATTCTCAAATTTGTCATATGGAGAATCAGGAAAGTCTAGCATATTTATAAAGTAAAACTTTACTTAAACTGAAATTCATCTATACTTTCAGTTGTATATTACCATCGATATCGATATACTTTTTTTTCATTATCAGATTCAACGACAACATTTTTTATATTAAAGGTAATTTTAAAATTATCGTTAACTACTATTGAACGAAATGTCATTTCACCTGATATATTAACATCCTTTATTTCATCAAGATTTACATCTTTAGGGTTGTTGAAAAAAATACAAATTTCTCCTTACATATTACAGATGGTCTTATCTTTTCTTTCTAAAGCTTCATCCATAAGGTTTTTGTTCTTTGATACTTTTTCTTGTTTCATTGCTTTTTCTAGTTTTGAATATATTACTAGAAGGAGAGGAGAAACTTTTGTTGTGAGATACTTTAATTGATGTTCTACCAGGTATATTAAAGCCCTTCCACTGAAGGAAATTGAAGAACTCATATTATTTACCATAATAGTTTTTATCCAATAGTTGTTATATTTATCTTTGTTCAATTTTACATCCTTGACATATTTCTCAGTATCTTTAACAGATGAAGAGATTGATTGAAACTTGTCTTTTGTGTCTTGAAACATTGTATTTATTAAGTGAAAAAGTTGGAGGATAAAATGTTTTTAAGCACAGATTCACCTATAAATTAAGCACGAAATTTTCATCAAGAAAATTTTAGTTTAAGCAAAGTTTATTCTATAAATATATGGTGAATACAACGTACTGCGATGTTTGTAATCACGAATATAAACATTATAGTAAACACCTCCAGAACCAACAAACACACATTTAATCTATTTCATCAAATATCTCCTCTTGAGTTGGAAAGAAAACATTGTGATATCTGTTCAAAGGATGTTTTGAAGAGTAGTTATAATCAACATCTTCAATCACAAAAACACAAGAAAAATGAGTTTAAAGTAAAGGGAGACTATTATATTAAAAACACTGATGAGGCATTTAAAGGGCATATAAAAATAAGGATTTTTCAATTTGGAGAACCCAGTCCATCATCAATAGCTGAATCAATTGAAATAGTGAAACCCGATGTTGAAAAATTTATTAAAAAGACATTAAAAGAAATAAAAACTTTAAAGTTTTATATGGGAGTGAAAATGAATATGAAAAGACAAGATGAAGAACAAACTCCTTATATGAGAACAGATCTTCATTTTATAACATCATTTCAAGATTTTTTGAATAGTGGGGTTTATGAAGAACTATCAAGACAAGAGGAGGATGTTGATAATACAGTGGTAGGAAGTGGATTCAATATTAAAAAAATCATCTTTTTAGATATACACATTCTAAAAATCAAACCCTCTTAAAGCTTCTTCTTATATTGAATTACCAAAAGAAATAAAACTAAAGAAGGCAGTTGTTAATATTAAGAACAATGATAATAAATGTTTTCTCTGGTCTGTTCTTGCTCACTTACATCCACCAAAATGTAATTCAGAAAGAGTAAAACAATATATGAAATATGAGAATACCTTGGACATTAAAGATTTTAAATTCCCAATGCCATTAACAGATATTCCTAAATTATAATCTTTCTATTAATGTATATGGATTAACGGATACAAACAAAGTTCAAATATTAAAAATTTCAAACAACTATAAAAATGAAGAAACACACATTGACCTTTTATATTTTAGTGTTGGAAAGAATTCACATTACACATACATCAATAATTTATCAAGATTAATCTCTTCTCAGGTATTCAGAACAGCAAACAAAATATATCCTTGTAAGCGATGTCTTAATTCATTTCATACAAAAGAACGATTAGAACAACATTCAAAATATTGTAGTAATCATAAATCAGCTATGTAATTACAATGCCTAAACCTGGTGAAAAGATTTATTTTGAAGATTATAATAAATCTATCATGCACCCATTTGTGATATACGCTGATTTTGGAATGTATCCTTAAAAAGATAAATACTGCTTCTCCTAATCCAAAGAACCATATACAAATAAATATCAAAAACATATTCCTTGTGGTTTCTGTTATTATATCAAATCATCTGTTGGAGAAAAGTATAACAAACTTGAACATTATCGTGGAAAAAATGCTTCACAAGAGTTTGTAAAACGATTAGAAAAGGATTGTATAAGACTCACTAAATTAATGAAAGAAACAAATGAACCGATGAAATTAACCAAAGAAGAAAAATTAGAATTTAGAATGAACAATATCTGTCATATTTGTGAGGGGAAAATTAAGGAGTCTAAAGTTAGAGACCATTGTCATCTTACTGGTAAATATAGAGGTCCCGCTCATTCCTGTTGTAATCTTAATTATAAATTACCTTCTTTTATTCCAGTCTTTCTTCACAACAGCGCCAACTATGATACACATCTATTTATAAATGAACTTTCAAAAACACCAGGGAATATTTCTGCTATAACAAACACAAGTCAAAAGTATATTTCATTTTCCAAAAATGATATTCACAAAACCTATAACTCGTATTAGGTTTTTAGATTCTTACAAGTTTATGGGAACACCACTAGCCTACCTCGCATCAAATCTAAGCTCCACGGACTCTTTTCCAAATCTTAATTCATTCTTTCCAAAGAGGAAATTCTCACTAAAGAGGAAATTCAGATTAAAGAGAGAATTCAAAGTAAAGAGGAAATTCTAATTATAAAGAAAATTCGAACTAAAGAGGAAATTCAGATTAAAGATGAAATTCTGATTAAAGAAGGAATTCTTACGAGAGAGGAAATTCAAACAAGGAATGAAATTCAAAGTAAAGAGAAAATTCTTACAAGTAAGGGAATTTATCCTTATGATTATATGGATTCATTTATGAGATTTAAAGAAACACAACTTCCTTCAAAAGAAAGTTTCTATAATAACCTTTATGAAGAAGAGATAAGTGATAAGGAATATAAACACGCACAAGAAATATGGAAAATATTTAAGATAAAGAACCTTGGAGAATATCATGATTTATATCTAAAAACAGATGTTTTATTGTTAGCTGATGTGTTTGAGGCTTTTAGAACACTCTGTCATAATAAAAATTGTTATGGATTAGACCCTGCCCACTATTTCACAGCTCCTGGTTTAGCTTGGAGTGCAATGTTGAAAATGACAAAACAAGATATAGATTTAATCAGTGATGTTGATATGCTTTTGATGATTGAGAAGTCCAAGAGAGGTGGAATATCACAAGTATGTTCAAAAAGATATGCTAAAGCAAATAATAAATATCTCCCAAATTATGATAGTGAAAAAGATAGTAATTATTTGATGTATTTTGATGCTAATAATTTGTATGGATGGGCAATGTCTCAATCTCTACCTTATGGTAAATTAGAGTGGGTGGAAGAAAAGGATTATGAAAAGGCTTTGATGAATATTGTTATTTCTTCTCAAGAGGAATTGAATGACGAAGAAGAAGGTTATTATTTTGAAGTTGATTTGAGGTACCCGAGTGATCTTCATAATAAGCATAAAGATCTTCCTTTTGCATGTGAGAAAGAAACTCCAAAGAAAGAATGGTTAAGTGATTATCATAAAAGTTTTAATATTAAAGGTAAATCAACAGAAAAGTTATTAACAACATTCTATGATAAAGAGGATATGTTTTGCATCAGAGAAGCTTAAAACAGTTTTTGAGAGAAGGATTGAGAGTAGCTAAAATTCATAGAGTTTTAAAATTTAAACAAAGTCCTTGGGTGAAAAAGTATATTCAATTCAATACAGATATGAGAGCAAATACAAAAGTAAAATTTGAAGGGGACTTTTATAAATTAATGAATAATGCTGTATTTGGAAAGACTATGGAAAATGTTAGAAACAGACAAAACATTAGATTCGCAACATCTTGGAAAGAAGCTTCGAGATTGATAAATAAACCAAGTTTTGAGAGAGAAGAGGTTTTTTCAGAGAACTTTTCTGCAATTCATATGAAAAAGGAAAGTATTGTAATGGATAAACCAATTTATATTGGAACAGCAGTTCTTGATTTATCAAAGATATTGATGTATGATTATTTGTATAATGACTTAAAGAAAGAGTATGGTGAAAATGTTTCATTGTTGTATATGGATACTGATAGTTTTATCCTAGATATAAAAACTGATGATGTTTATGAAGATATGAAGAAAAATATTGGAGTATATGATACAAGTAATTTCAGCAAGAAGAGTGAGTTATTTTCCAAAAAGAATGAAAAGGTTATTGGTAAGTTTAAGGATGAGTTGGGTGGAAAAGTAATGAGTGAGTTTATTGGATTGAGAGCAAAGGCATATGCTTATAAGTATGGTGAACAGATTGATAAGAGGTTAAAGGGAATAAAGAAATATGTAATAAAGAAATCAATAACTTTTAGAAATTATTATAATTGTTTGATGAATAAGAAAGAAGAATATAGGAAAATGAATACAATAAGAAGTTATAAACATAACATATATAGTGAAGAAGTAAATAAAAAGGCATTAGGAGCCTTTGATGATAAGAGATTTATTTTAGATAATGGAATAGATTGTGTTCCATATGGATATTGTATGATAGAGTGTATAAAATAGATTATGTTTTAACGATGGGAAGATGGGTTAGGGTTTTTTAAGGGCTACACTTGCGTTTTCACAATATATAAATGGTTAAACCAAGTAATAATCAAGCTAAAGAGTGAAAAAAATTTCAGTATGGGTATATAAATGGAAAACATAATGGATGTGAAATATATCAAATAAGCCTTATTGAAAAAATAACTAAAACAAGGGTAAATAAAACAAATTAGAGAATTAATTTAAAAACTAGTAAGTTAGAGGATGTAAAGAAAAAATTAATATCCTTGAATGGACTGAAAACTTTGATGGTTATCAATTGAACAATGAAAAAACAATTTACTATAATCTCAAAATTAAATGTGGCTCAGGAGGTGGCCAGATGAGAGCATTAAGAGAAGTTTATCATTTCGTAATGGCACAAATGGGGTATCTTAAAAAATATAAAGATTCAAATGTTTTGTTTGTCAATATTTTAGATGGGGATTATTGTGCAAAGAAAATTAAACTATTGAAGGAATTTGAGAATGAACAAATCTTTATAGGTTCAATGAGTGAGCTGTTCAACCCTCAGGTGTTCAATTCAATGAGGTTCAACCTCCAGGTTAAAAGGGGAGACAAATAAATATACCTTGGGATAAAAAGGGGATTTATTTTTAGGGAAAAAAAAATATAAATCGCTGAAAATCCCCCATTCATTTACATGGGGAAAAGTGAGCCAGAATCAGTATTCTTACCCTACTTATATATATATATATATATATATATATATATATATATATATATATATATATATATATATATATATATATATATATATCGATGTGTGTGTATTCATACAAAGAAAAATATAAATCTAACATCATTAAGTATGAAAACACAATTTTGAATGCATCTCACATAAATAATTCTAAAGCAAAAAAATTAATTTGTTGGGTGTTTTCAATCTTAATTTCACAAGAAAATAAAATAACTTCATTTTGCATAAACGTACATGTAAATATTTTCTCAATGTAAACTTAGGCTGGGTTTCCAACATACAACATTACAATTAACTATGCTGCAAATTCTATATAATCAAGGACGTGGATGGCTGGCACAGCGTGTTGCTGTTACTCGTTATTATTACACTAGTATGTGCCTGCCCGTACGTGCAAAAAAAAAAAAACTTAAAAAAAAACTTTCAAACAACCACACAGGCCGTTCCTTCGCTCTCATAAACGATGACTGGATTGGGGCATTGTGTTTATCTATAAATGCGCATTAGCAATCGAGAAATTATGAGAATACAGAAAGTCATCACTATCCGGAAGTCCGTACGTTGTAACCCATAATGGGGAACGTGGCTGAGGACCTCTTCCCCATCAGCCATGCCGATGCAGTTGATTTGGTAAATAAATGGCCATAACTTGGGAAGCACTTGTCTGATTAATATCAAACCTTGAAAAGGCACACACTCAGGTCCCCAGCAATATAGCTGGCAAGTTTAAATTAGATCGGACCAGTGGTTGTCGAGAAACAGCGGCCACAGACACACACACAGACACACATTGCTAGAATTGTGGATAGATGAGGGCTTGTTCCTGCCTGCAACTCAACGCCAATCAGGGGCATATTTCAAATGTTGTGATATGGCAGTGTCCACAGCCACCTCCGTTGCTGTTGGCTGACTGGCCATGGTACTGTGAAAAATAATAAGAATTTCCACTTCGTATATATTGGGCTTTATGATCATCAAACAAGACTTGCAATGTGAATTACACTCAAGTCATGCACATTATAATCTGTCATTTAGCAGAATTTATTACCTCTGACAACTTTATAAAAATTCAGGTTCCGGAAAGGTCTCTTCGCATTCTTTCCACACAAATTGTATGTGGACGTCACAGCATTGGACATCACCCTTATTTTTGAAAATAAAAACAATTTAGTACACCAGTGTTCGAAGCAGCTTGTAACAAGTTTTAAGTTCCACTGCCCTTAAAAAGCCTCAATTAATAATATATATATATATATATATATATATATATATATATATATATATATATATATATATATATATATATATATATATATATATATATATATATATATCTTCTTCTTCTTTCGGCTGCTCCCATTAGGGGGCGCCACAGCGAATCATCCGCATGATCCGCATAGTGATTTGGCACATGTTTTATGCCGGATGCCCTTCCTGACGCAACCCTGGTCGCCTCTTACGACGCAGGGATATGGTTCACCTATTTTAACCGGGGTATACACCGGCCCAGTATACTGGTACTCATTTCGCCGACCTCGGAAGGATGACAGGCTGAGTCAACCCCCTGGTGTATTAATTCAGTGGCCCAACGGGGCTTGAACTCAGGACCCTTTGGATCCCAAGCCGCTGCCCTAACCACTGCGCCAACACCAGGCTATATATATATATATATATATATATATATATATATATATATATATATATATATATATATATATATATATATATATATATATATATATATATATTTGAAAGTGTGTCTTTCTGTGTGTCTGTGTGTGTGTGTTTGTCTGTGACCTATGCACGCGAAAAGTACTGGACTGATCCTCACCAAACTTCACATGCTGACAGAACATGTACCCGGGAGTGTCCCGATGTAAAAGAATTGTACTTCCGACTTGTGGTTTCCGAATGACGTCATCACCTGATTTCGTAACGTAAATTTTTCAAGTTCAGCCGATTGACATGGGGCCAACGCCATTTGCAATAGAATGAAAAAAATAATGCGAGTCAATTGAAGACAATGACTTCCGACTTCCCGGTTTCCGAATTATGACGTCATCACCTGATTGCGTAACATTAATTTTTTGATTTCAGCCGATTGACATGGGACGAACGGAATTTGCTCGAGAATGAGAATTAATTAAGTCGCAAATGATGACATGAACCCAGCCTCACATTGTTGAGGCATTATGGTTTTTTATCTGATGCGGCAATAAATCTTAACATTTTTGAACTCGAGTCTTCTGCATATAAAACATGGCGGGGAAAATATATTATAGTGGTGATGAAAAAAAAATAATAATGGTAGCAGCCTCTACAATTAACTGTGACATATACTCCTTCAGACCCGCCGTCATCCATGGGATTCCTGTGCAGAGCACGGGTATCCCTGCTAGTTCTTAATAATATAAAGTTATTTTCATGTCTTTTGATAACCATTTTACCAAAGGAAAACAATTGTGCACCGACAAACTTGAACAATTCCCCAATAGTGACAAACTACCACAATGAAGGCTTCATTGTTACAAGTGGCAGTTTGTCGGCGGCCAAAGGGTTAATATTTTTTATGACAAAACTTCACATTTTCGGCGAACAATAACTGACAATTGTTTTCGGCCAAACTCGTTAAAAGAGGACAAAATTTTTTTTTTTTTTAAATAATATTAATTGAGGCTTTTTCAAGGGCAGTGGAACTTTAAATTTGTTACATTGCGGAACAATGCGGTAATTCGTCGGACCCGAACGGCCTAAGGATTATCCACACCAGAAAATATTTTAAAAAGTTCTGAACCAATTAAACTTGTCCAAAGTAATTTTTACAGAGTTCCCTTTTTTGCCACAGACCGGTGTTTTTTTTTTCACCAGGCCCGCGGAAAAATGAATTGATTATTTACCGTCGATTTCTCCACACGATCAGGGCCAAATCAGGGCCATGTCAGCGACAGCTAAACGTGATAAACGGACGATGAAATCGGGTGTTAGAGGTTTCGATCGTCAGATGCACGTTCGAGTCCAACGCTCGAACCACGATCGAGTGGCCCGAAGGGCCCGGGAGAGTTTCCATTGAATGTAACAATGTAGATTCCAGCACACCAGTATACAGGAACACATCATGGATTCTGTGATCTTTAAAACGTCCAAAAACAAAAGCTAAGCCATAAAATCGATTTATAATATTATACTTACCAAAAATGATCACAGCGGAAGATAATTTTAACTAAAAAAGCGAGTCTTCTGCAGATTAAAGCGGAATGTGTATCACACTCAGAAACAGCTAAAAGTTAACAAGTTTAACCAAACTTTGCAAATGGCGGCTCGTGATGCGGAAATAGGAATTAGCCAATCAGATATCTCCTCCGGTGAAAGGCAGACACAACCACACATGTCACGAGGTGGAAAAGCGGTCACCCTGGCAACACACGAGGCAGAAAAAACAGTTTTAGATAATCGCGCTGCGGCTGTACCGCGTTGTGATCTGGTTGTACAACCAAGCGGCCAATTCCCGACGTCGTGAATATTTCATACTGACGTCGTGTGTCTGCTGGGATTGCATCATTTACATCAAAAGATACATAATCAATCAACCAGCAGTTTACCTTTACATGACGAATGACAAGTACATCAAGTAAACAATGGACAAATCAACACAGTGTATGGCATATTAATCTGGAATCCTCGCAGCATCATGTGTGAAGTGCTCAGAATGGAACACCAAACAGCCAATTGTTCTGAACACTTACAGTCAGTTTGACACCAATTGGCTGCACAGAGAATGCACAAATACTTTTCAGGAGTGTCCCAAAATGACAGAACACCTCGTTATGGAAAAAGAACAATTCTAATAAGTTTTTGTGTTCGAGACACAACATTAAAAGGATGTATAAAGGAAGAATAGAGATCCTCGTTCCAGGTCGCAGCCCCGCCACCTCGTCTCATTCCTATCCCATGAGGAAACAGTGAAGTTTGAATGTTTCATTGCACCTGCTTCGAGATATAGGGCAAAGCAGATGCCGAAGGGACAAGACGATTGAGAAACTGTCTTGATGAAACATCCTCTTATGGTGAGCACACAAACTTAGTGTGGCAAGGGCAAAACAAGGAGCTCCGCTTTCATATGCTGCACAAGGCTGCAGGTCGCATCATTGGCTGAGGGTACAGCTGTGCCACTGATGCAATGCCCCAATTCCCAGTATAATGGTACTCATTTAACCGACTTCAGAAGAATGGCAGGCTGAATCAAACCCACCTGGTGTTAATTCAATGGAAAAACAAGGACTCAAACTCAGGACCCTGAGATCCCAAGCCAGCCACCCTAACCACTAGGCCAGCACACAAAGCTTAACAAGGAGCTGACGGGTCGCAATGTTACCTGAATACGAGATAATGAAAAACGTGAATACGTGACAACAGCAATTTTTATGGCACAAGCTTACAAGTCACATTGTCGAACATTATACCGAACCACAAAATGGCACAAACAATGATGAAAACATTTACAACTAGAAGGGCACTCAGAAGAGTGCATACTTCTGCCGTGCAATGACTTATCCAATTGAACATATCAGGCCCAATAAATATATCGTTTTTAGCCCCACCTCTCAATGGTGAGAATCCCGTTACAAATTAAATAAATCTCGTATCCGGATCCGGATCTTCACCAAAATCAAATAAAGTCGTCCTTGACACACAACCAACCTGTCCATTAAGTTTGGCCGAATCTGTCCACAACTTTTTGAGACATCGTGCTAAATATCGTCTTTGGTCCCATCTCTCAATGGTGAAGAATCACTTTAAAAAATTATCATAGCCGGATCCAGATCCAGATCTTCACTAAAATCTAATTAGTTCGTCCTTGTCACACCAAATTTCATCCGAATCTGTCTGCAACTTTTTGAGATGTCCTGCACACAAACAAACAAATGGACAGACAGGTGTGAAAACATAACCACCTTCCACCTTCGGTGGCGGAGGTATTAACAATATCAAACCAGATGGTATTCATAGAATACTTACCCCATGCAGTCTTGAGAAGGAATTATTAGTGCAAGCCAACTCTTCTCGTGGCAAATTTGTAATAAAAAAAAAATTAAATTCAAATCAAATGGAGGACCAAATAAAATAGGAACTGCATTGGAGTCATCCAAAAAAAAAAAATGAAGGTTCCAAAAAATAAATAATTGCGGCTCCCAGACCATGCGTGCGATCAGGTAGAAATTTATAACATACATTCCCCATCACAACTCGATCATAATTTTGAAGTTTCACATCGATTGATGCAGCAGCTCATGAGAGAGATTTTAAAAATATTTTCCTTCAACTCAATATGGTTGCCAAACCATGTGACCTTTCAATTATGCATGAAAACCCTGGTATCCCCAAGGCTTGGGGAACATGTGTGTGACGTTTTCCTTCAATCTGTCCAGCAATTCTGGAGAAGATTTTTAAAGGTTTCAGGGTAAATCCAATATGGTTGCCAAACCATGTGACCTGTGATGTCATCGTGTGAACATTTTGGTCCTCATGCACAGGCGATCATACTTGCAAATTTTCTCCTCGATTTGTTCAGTCGTTTGAGATTTTTGAAGGTTTAAAAAAATACATAAATATGGCTACCGAACCACGTGACCGATGATGTAATAAATTATTTTTCTGTTGGCCATTTTATCCCTTGATGACCCTCAAAAATGTTCATACTGATCAGATGTTTATTCTACATATGCAATTTGGACATCATAAAGAAGGCACCAATAACATCATTAAAAAAAATAAATCACACGTGTTTCTATTGTGGAGTACTTGACACGTGCCAAGTTTCAATTTTTTCCCAGGAAGCGGTTCTGGAGATACAAAGGTCCAACATTTTTCCTTTTTTCAATATGGCTGCAACACCACATGACCTAAGTTGTCATAATTATCATTAAAACATTCCACATGAGTATTCGCACCTATGGTGAAAATTTGATGTCAATCCAACAAGCAGTTCCAGAGAAAAGGGATTAACAAAATGCAGACACGCACAAATTGGGACAATCGCTTCATCCCACTTTTTGCTTCACGAGCTCGGGCGAACTAGAGCGTTCATAAAATGCGATACCTAACTGGAGAGCACAGTGTTGCTTCAATTCCACCTCAATGTTAATAAAATAATGATTTTAACGATTGTTAAAAAAATTCGAAAGTTCAGAGCCATTGAAGTTGTTCAGAATGAGTCTCAAACAACACTCTTACACACCACCCCATTAAACCGTTATTTAGATTGAAGTACCAGGAATGCAAAACTGGAGGTTCTTGGAAGTATTATGACAGACGATTTGTGTAGTCTTGTGTTGAAGTGTATAATTAAATTTAAATAAAATGAAGATTGTAAAAGTCGCATGAATAAATAAATTCCGCATTTTACATCACTTTATCGAACACATTACAAATTAGTTCTTCGTGTTTGTGTCCTTTATGTCATCCTTAAAAACAGTAAATTCCTGTTTGGAATGATTTTCATTTTTGTTTGACTGCCAGGCAGGCAGACAGAGAAAAACAATTATCTCACTCCTCTCTGTGCATGTGTGATCGGGGTGAATTCAGAGACAACCGACTGTAAAATGAAAGACTTCTCTTCATATTCCCATTCATGTTCAAAATATAACATTTAATTGAAATAAATTGTACGTTGATCAGAAACTGATAAGACGGACAGACGGACATGAACCAACTGCTTAACCCCGTTTTTCACTTTGTGTACACACGGTAACTACCAGGTGGAAAATAAATGTTCTGAACTGGCTCTCAACCACCAACAAACTTCGAAAAATTAGACTTTTGCTTGGAGTGTTGACAAAAACATTTCAGGCAAAATGTGAAGTTTTATTTCTACGAACGAGGAAAAATATCTTAAAGTCGGAATCTTGCAAGGTAGATAGAAATTGCATGAGCAGAAAGACATATTGAGCTTTACCAGCACAGTTCAAGCATCCGCGATTTCTTGATCTCAAGTCGTTTGTGATATATATATATATATATATATATATATATATATATATATATATATATATATTTACAATGGGGGTGGGGAAAGCCAACTGGTGGTGGGGGCAGTGTGAAAACGCATTTTTCGTAGAATCCGTTTACTTTGAAGAGCTCGATGGCAGAAGTTGAGCATTTATATCTATGTGCAGGTAAATACAATATCGTGTGGGCAAGACTTGTGTGAATACATGGAATATGGCAGAGTCAAGTAAAATAATTGGATTTTAGAAGGGTCGCCTTGAAAGTACGAGGAGAGAGTTATGTGCTTCAGATTAGGCCAGGCCGACAGAATGGTAATCTCCAGTGGAGAAATGATCAACCTTTAAAGAACAAATGAGCAGAGTGCAGAGTAAACATATTCCAATCAGGTGCAGCGAGAGACAGGATAAAAATAAAAGAATGGCAGAATGGGAAGTTAAAGGAATAACATCAGGAATTTATTAGGTATAAAATAAAAAAGTAGAAGGAGTTTATTAAGTGGAAAATAATCGGAAATAGAGTCAGATTGGAATGAGTACAGCATTTAACTGTTGGGCGGTGGGTTGACTCAGCCTGTCATCCTTCTGGGGTCAGCAAAATGAGTAACAGCTTACTGATATCTTGTGTTGAAGTGGCAACCTGTCCAGGATTGTGCCCAATAACCGAAGAGAGTGCTTTGGCAGCACAAACGCTCTTGCACAGAGTATGGTCCCAATGGATGGATTAAACTGTGAAGGGTCCAAAAGTTAAACGGAGAAGCCAAAAGAGATAATGAGAGATTTGGCAAGGAGTATTAAAAATTATAGCAAGGTCATAGTCATTAAGAGGTGGAATGGTCTTTTTCGGAGGGTGGCAGAAACAGGGACATCACAGACAGGTTTGAAATATAATTGGAAAGGTACCGAGAAGCAATGGGGGAGATAAGTGTATCGGAATGGAAGCAAAAATGGAAAGGAGATTGTGATTGAATGGCTGTGATTGTGAATGGGTGTGCTCATTGTGCTGTGGTAGTAGATAACGAGATGTTCTGAGTCGTATAGTTGTGGGTTTTGTGAAATGTGTGTGACATCTAGCTATGAAATGTGTGTGTCATTTCAACCCCCACCCAACTGAACCAACACGTATACATAACAAATAATAACTTACAAGATCCCAATAAATAATCACTATATATCTAAATGTCGTCATGCTCCATACATTTTGAATTTTATCTCTGCCAGATCGCACTATGCATTCTAGTTTTTGGTTTACATTAGCCGGAACAGTGGTCTGAGTGGCTGATAGGCTTTTGCTCCTTGAGGATGATGCGTTTTTTTTTTGTACCATGTGCGATGTAATTTGAGGCTTGTGCTCACCATTACAGCCAGGACACATATATATATATATATATATATATATATATATATATATATATATATATATATATATATATATATATATATATATATATATATATATATATGTACATATAAGTGAGCACTGCAACTAAGTTTTACAAGAAACAAGGTGGAGGGGATTGCAAGAATGGCCACAGGTAGAAATGATATAATAGGTACAAACTTATTTTGGATAGGTTGTGACTGGATCTGGTATTATGGTGGCTAAGAAGTGGGTGAAGAAGGTGTTGGAGGTTACGAGGGTAAATGCAGGAGTTATAGTCCTAACGCTGTTGTTTGATAAGTGTATATTTACAGTGGTGTCAACATACGCCCCACAGATAGGATTAAGTGAGGAGGAGAAAGATGAGTTTTGGGACACACTTGTGTATGTTGTTTCAGGGATTAGTGAGAGAGAAGTTGTTGTGAATGGACTTGTTGGAGCATTAGCAGAATAATTTGTGGGTGTGCATGGTGTGTCAGGTTTCGGAGTTAGAAACACTGAAGGTGTAAGAATACTTGAGTTTGGGGAGGCTTTACATATGGTCATCTGCAATACAATGTTTAAGAAGAGGCTGAGCAGACTGATCACTTATGAGTCAGGAGGTCATTTATAGTTAGGAGATTAGACTTCTATTTAGATTAGATTTCATTTCTAGTGAGGGGATTACTACTTTCTAGTTAGAAGATTAGATAGGAAGTTGGTTACAGATGTGAAAACAAAAGGTGAAGAAGAATGTACCTTACAACATCGGCTGCTGGTGTGTGATGTAAAGTTAAGTTGGAGCAGGGAAAAGAGGAAACGAGTATGGAAACAAAGAGATCAGAATGTAAAAGACCATTTCTATAGGGAACTTCTGGAAATGAATCTTGGAAACCCTATGGTAGGAGAGGATGTAGAGAGTTGTTGGAACTCTTTAAATGATGGGCTGCTGCGACCCAATGAAAATACATGTGGCTGGTCAAAGGACCCAGCTAGATATGAGGCTACATGGTGGTGGAATAATGAGGTGAATATGGTGATTCAAGAAAAAAGAAAATTGATTTGGATTTGCAAAAAGGGAGGGGATGAGAAGGAATACTTAGTGGCTAAACGTAGGGCAAGAAGGGAAGTTTACAAGGCCAAAAAATGAGTACAGGATTCACTTTCAGATGTGATAAATAATGCAGATAGTAGAGGGGACATATTTAGGACAGCAAGGCAAATGATCAGTCAAAATAAGGATCTCATAAGAGGACAATGTGTGAAGGATGATGTGGGAAATGTACTGGTTGACCAAGGGGAGATGAGAAATGCTTGGAGGAGTTACTATGAGCACCTGCAAAATGAGGAGTTCCCTTGGAAAAGGGATATTCTGGGGGCAGTCGAGCCAGTGCAGGGCCCACCACCTGAGATAAAGAATGAATGGGTGAAGAAAGCCATCGATGAAATGAATAATGGTAAAGAGGTGGGCAGCACTGGTATCGTCACAGAGATGCTGAAGGCATCTCATGATATTTGAATGAATTGAATCACTAAATTGATAAATGCATTTACAAGGGAGACATCTATCTCAGATGACTGGTTGAAGAGTACAATGGTGAATATTTATAAAGGGAAGGGTGATGCCTTAGTTCAGAGCAACTATAGGGGTCTGAAGTTGTTGGACCATGGAATGAAAGTGGTAGAGTCATGGACAAATTAATATGACAGAGTGCAAATATACATGAAATGGAATTTGGTTTCATGCCAGGAAGGGGCATGATAGCGGCAATTTCAGGAAAAATATCTGGGGAAGAACAAACAACTGTACTTTATATTTGTGGATTTGGAGAAGGCGTTTGATAGGGTGCTTCAGGAAGTGGTGCAAGGGTCCATGAGAAAGTTACGTGTGGAGGATTGGTTAGTTCGGGTAGTCATGGCAATGTTTGATGGCCCCAAAACCCTCTGTGAGGAAAAATGGAGTGCAGAGTGAGGATTTTTAAGTGAAAGTGGGTGTTCATCAGGGTTCAGTCTTGAGCCCAATCCTGTTCATCATGGTTCTTGAGGCTATATCACAGGAATTTTGAGAAGGCTCACCTTGGGAGCTCCTGTATGCTGATGACCTGGTGCTGATAGCCAACAGTGTGGAAGGGGTAATGGGTAAATATACATTATGGAAGGAGGGTATGGAGGGCAGAGGACTGAAAGTGAATGCAGGGAAAATAAAAGTACTGATTCGTGGTGCAGGAGAAGAAAGTGTGGAAAAAAGAGGGAGGTGGCCCTGTGCTGCCTTTAGAAAAGGTGTATTTGGCAAATCAATATTGTGTAAATCCTGCAACTGCTGGGTGCATAAGAGGTGTAGTGGAATCAGGGGTAGACTGCAGGTGGCACCTGACTTCAAATGTGCTGTTTGTGCAAGCAAACAAGTGACTCCAGTTAGAGCGGAAAGGTTAGTTTATGGGGATATATCCCTGGAATGTGTAGATAAATTGTTACCTTGGTGATATGATTAGTGCAGGTGGTGGTGTGAAGGCAGCAGTGAATGCAGGAATTAGAAGTGGCTAGAGGATGTTTAGGGAGTTGTTACCCCGGTTGACATCAAAAGGGAACTCTGTCCGTGTAAAGGGAAAACTTTGTGCAGCTTGCGTTAGAAGCGTGATGATGTATGGCAGCAAAACATGAGTGATTAAAAGGGAGGTGAACGGAGGTGTGAACGAAATGAAATTAGAATGGTGATGTGGATGTGTGATGTGTCACTGAAGGATAGGAAATCTTCTTCTTCTTCTTTCGGCTGCTCCCGTTAGGGGTCGCCACAGCGGATCATCCATATGATCCGCATAGTGATTTGGCACATGTTTTACGCCGGATGCTCTTCCTGACACAACCCTGGTCGCCTCTTACGACACAGGGATATGGGACACCTATTTTAACCAGGGTATACACCGGCCCAGTACAATGGTACTCATTTCGCCGACCTCGGAAGGATGACAGGCTGAGTCAACCCCCTGGTGTATTAATTCAGTGGCTCAACGGGGCTTGAACTCGGGACCTTTTGGATCCCAAGCCGCTGCCCTAACCACTGCGCCAACACCAGGCTATTCTGAAGGATAGGAAATCAAATGTGGAATTAAGAGATAGGTTTGGTGTAGAAAGCATTAGTGAGGTTAGGGGTAGGGTTTGGTTGAGATAGTTTTGGCATGTGGAAAGGATGTGGTCGGCTAGTTGTGTGAGGTGTATAAATATGAAAGTGAATGGAAGGAGAGCTGGAGGCCATCCAAGGAAAACATGGGATGTGTTAATGAGAGATGATCTTGGAGTGAAAGGCCTAACAAGAGGGCGAGTAAGGGATCGTGCAGCCTGGAAAGCAGCCATTAGGTCAGTGTTTCCCAAACTTTTTTTGAGCACGACCCAAATCCGGGTGTGGTGAAAATCTCACGACCCAAGCTTCAATCAGCGTCTTTTTCCACGAAATATAATATCATAATAAAATCAGACAACCAGCGCTAATACATACCATATTAGTGTGAGAGGTGTAATTGCAGCTTCGTCTGCATGATGTCTTCGATGCGGGGCTCGATCTTGCAGAGTGCAATGCGCATGTCGTGGCCGGGGTCAAGGCGATTGCGCGCCTTGGTTTTGATGACCATCAGCGCTGAAAAGCCTTGCTCGCACAGATACGTGGTCACAAACGGGAGCCGAACATTCATGACTTCGGCACCGATTATGGGCTTTTCTTTCTTGACCGCAGTCCAGAACTCTCCAAGTGACGCTTTGGCATAGAGTTGTCGATGGAACTCGTCGTGATGCAGCTCGATGAACTCTTCTTGCAGTCCATGGACATCCTCAGACAGGTCGTCAACCTTAGCCTGGAACAGATTCCTGAACCAGTGCTAGGACGCCAGATCTCTGTCCGGGATGTAGCGATCAAACTCGGTGATCAGGTTCTCCAAATGGTTCACCAGGATGGGCTTGATCGCATCGAGCGCTCCAATCTCGTCGTCCTCCCACTCTTCCAAGTACTCGTTCAATGACGGAAACGCCGCTGTTCTTCCGCGCTCCAGTTTCCCCTTCCAGAGCAGCAGCATTTCCTTGAAGGCCGACAGTTTCTCGGAGAGTGTGATGATGTTTTGATCCCTGCCTTGCATGGATGTGTTCAGTTCGTTCAATGAGGCAAAGACGTCGTTGAGGTAGCAGACTTTGAGCATCCAAGGCTTCTCGTGGAACCGGATGGCATGGCGATGGTACTTCTCGTTGAGGATATTTTGCAGCTCTGTTCGTAGCTCCACTACATGATGCAGGACCTTGCCGCGGGAGAGCCATCTCACACTGGAGTAGAAGAGGAAATGTTGGAATTCAGACTCGAAGTCAAGACACATCTTCTCGGACAGGCGAGAGTTCACGGCGCTGGTTTTGACGAAGTTGACAACGGCGCCAAACTCCTGCATCACTGCCGAAAGATCCGGCGACAGATGTTGCACAGCAAGGTTCTCGCGATGCAAAAGGCAGTGGAAAATTCCGACGCTCGGATTGACTTTCTTGACTCGCGCAGTGAATCCCTGTCGAACACCAAGCATCGCGGGAGCGCCGTCGGTGCACAGGCTGACAGTTTTCCCAGCTCAGGCCTTCTTCTTGTTGGAAGTTGTCCACGACGTTAAAGATATCGGCGACAGTTGTCGTCGTTTTCATTGGCGTGCAGAATAGAAATTCTTCCTCGAGGTCCGTCTCATGATTGCTTGTTGGAACGCTTTGCCATCCTGCAAACGAAATAGGCGACCAGATCAGTCAGTGGAGTCAGTGTCAAGGCTAACTGACACAAAACACGCAACGCAATGTGGAGCAGAAAACTGCGCTGCGCAGTCCAGCCAGCAAGGCAGATCACACAAAACAGCATCTCGACTTGTCAGTCAGCCATGTGAAGTGACCGGACTGAGTTCGTCACCTCACGAAATTACTTCGGTTGCAGAGAGAGCGAGTAATTGGAAAGGCGAGCTGGTGAAATGATTGGCCTGCAGATAACCATTTTGGGCGGGTACAAAGTACTGAACGGTACTGAACAGCAAGAGTAGGTAGAAATGGAAGTGTCGCTGCACCTCGGGCTGAATTATCGAGTGGAACGGTACCAAACGGCACTGTCCTACGATGTGGCGTTTGCACAATTGCTTTTTACCCGCTTGATATATAAAAAAAAAAAATTGCCGGTGTCCTCGCGACCCATTTTTGGACCCTTCGCGACCCACGTTTGGGTTGCGACCCATAGTTTGGGAAGCACTACATGAGGTGAACCACGGCTTGCACAGGCAAGCATGGAAACGGCCGTAAAACGATGATGAGGATGATGCATATAAATGAAGACCCACCCACATCTCTCACCTGTGAATGGAGGGAATAGCCAATCAGCTCTCACCTAATCGACGACTTTAGTACTTAACTTGTGTAGGTCTTCTTGGGTTGCTTTATGCAGTTACTTTGGCTTGAGTTGCATGGAAGGGGTCAATTATATATATATATATATATATATATATATATATATATATATATATATATATATATATATATATATATATATATATATATATATATATATATATATATATATATATATACATATATATACACATACACACACAGGGTGTTTCAGAAAGAGTGATGCAACTGTTTGTTTATTTACAAAGAAACAGAAAGCTCAGGAATGTGAACCAAACATTTCTTGAAAGCTTATGACATGGTATTTTCTATCACTGATTGCAATGGCAGGAAGTCACTGCTGGAGTTATTGAGAGCCCAAGGTCTGACAATGGCATTTATACCAAATCCCTGTAATTGACGTTCTCGATGTGTGCCCCTCTCGATGGTTCAGACAGGCATTGATCCTGACTCCAAAGTTCTGTCCAACTTTCATGTAGGTCTCATGTGACACTGCCTGGAAATATTCTGATACCTCCTGCTGCAGATCATACAGTGTGGCAGGGCAGTTGGTATAGAAAGAGCCCTTGCCATCCCCCCAGAACCATTCGTTCAGAGGGTTCAAGTCTGGGCATTGGGGTGCCAAGTTATGAGCATTACCTCGGGCAATGAGGCAGCTTCTGAAGAGCTGTTGTGGTAAAATGATGGTGTCACCAGCTGTATGCGGGGGTGCACCATCCTATATAAACCGGGTCATACTGAGCTGGTTTGGGGTGACCTTTTTAGCTAGATAATTGTGGAACTTCTGGAGCATGGCCCAGTAGCGCTCACCAATCACCATCCTGCTGTTGTCATTCTCAAACCAGTGAGGCCCTAGTGGTCCTCATCTGGCATTAAAGGTGCAGAAGCATGTGACCTTAGGCCCTTTCACTTACCTCTCAGTGATCTCCTCAGGTTGCTCTACCCCCCAGAAAATGTTGTTGATCGATACTGTTTAACTGGAAATCGGCTTAATCACTGAACCAGATCAGGTTGATCCAGTTTGGATACCCTCCATTCTGTCACTGAACCAATTGCAAATATCATGTCTCCTTCTCATGTCATCTTGACTCAATTTATGCCTAACATAGATGATGTATGGGAAAAGCTTCAGTTCCTCAGTGAAGATATGCCAGGGTGATGTTGGTTTGATGCCTAGCTCCTGGGAGCGCCGGCGGTGGGACTTCTTGGGACTGTCCACTGCAGAATCCCACACGGCGTCGATATTGGCTTGGCTCTTGGTTACTGATGCTGGAAGGCCACTGTTGCCCTTGCTCTGGTTGTGCACTGTGCACTGTACCCTTGTGCTCAAAATGTTTCACAATATGTTGAATGACACAATTTGTGGGTCCATCGCATGTTCTGAAGTCGTATTCCTGGCAGAACTTCCAGCGGGTGTCCACATATAAATTTAGTCTCATACCACAGAGCTACCACTTTTGTGAATGGCATAGTTGAGCTACGGAGCTATAAATCCCATGGAACAAATTCACGATAACACCACCAAACCCTGAAAAGGAAAACACTATTGGTCAAAAAACAATGAATTGGCAGGAAGTCAAAGTTGCATCGATTTTTTGAAAACATACATACATACATACATACACTGTTACGAATTTCGGCCCGTTCGGCGTGCGATCGGCCACGTAACTCAAATCGCGACGCGTCGCCCACCAGAACGGACAATTCAGTCGTGACCCTCTTGGAACTACCGCCAAGGAGCGAGCCACGGGTGGGGGTTTAACCTCACCACAACCCAGTCCGCATTCTACCCGCGCAAAATAGGGTGAATCGCCGAATGTCGATATACCTAAGTACCCGCGCGAGTAGCGTACCGAGCAGTTATACCACGCCGCAGGTCGACTCGACACGAACCGCTTAAGCGGCTCGTTCCGTGCTGCAGGGATAATCAAGCGGAGTTATCGTCGACCTCGACGGTTCAGATTATTTACCGGGTGTTTTAAACCCACTATCAATCCCTTACGTGATGCAAGATGGAGCTTTCAATAAGGGGGAAAAAAAGGACGCAACGAAACGGGAACCAGTTCACACAATGCACATTTATTTCACACACACAAGCACGTAAGGCAGTAATGCAATGACACAAAATGCAACAAAAGCAAAAGCACTACGACTGACTATAATTATTTACAACACTTAAACAATTATACAGCATTCATTCAAAAGCAAAGAAAAGACCTCCCCATAGGGAGGGAGGTAGACGGGGTCCGTGGACCAAATGTGCGCGGAACCTGGAGGAGCGGCCAGGTCCACGAGACCGACAAGGTCTTACCCGCGTCCTCATGATGCGATGGCGGGCAAGCCTCCAATGTCCGCGCAGCTGCGCCCCGACTCCGTGCCCCTAGCGTGGTCGGTGAGCCCTCTCCGGCGTGCTCCGTGCCAGCACGGTTGGGTCGGCACCACGGTTAGGGTGGGGAATAAACGGGGCCACCGGCACTATCTCAGCGCGGATGGGGGGGGGGAATTGTTGATTCTCAGGGTCGAGCGAGGGGAATGGCTGGCTGGCTTGGTCGCTTGTGAGAGCGAAGGTGGGTCGATTCCAACGACGAGACGACACCACACTACAACTCTCCAACCTCGATGACGACCTCAGTCTTCACTCGACCAGCGCGCATCGCCTTGTGCTCGCGTCTTTATAGACCAGAGGAGGAGCCTGTATGCAGATTTTAGGATCAAAACGCGATTGGAGGCGGGGCCACGCCACCCTCTGTTCAGCCATTGGCGTGGCAAAAAGGGGCGTGAGCCTCTTTTGATCCGAATTCTGTCCCGTAAAGAATCCACATTCATCGCGCTTGGAGGCGGGGCCATACCGTCCGACGCTCGCCCATTGGACGGAGAAAAAGGGGCGTGAACCCTTGCTGATCCGAATTTCTCCCCGAGAGGAACGCATTCGTACCCGCGGCTCAACATCAATTACCGAATGGGCCCTGGACAGCACGACGTTTGGTGTGGACTGGTGGTGTGGTCGATGGTTGTAGAAGGAGATAGGCGAAGGTGGTGGGGGGTTTGCTGTGGTGGTTTGGTGGTTGGCGGGCGTCGTTTGGGAATGGCGGTGAAGCGATGTTTGCGGGATGGAGTTGTGGAGGTAAAGAGGCAAGGGTGGTGGTGTTTGAGTTGTTGGTGGCTTAATGGTACAAAATAACAATAGAGAAAGAAAAATGGCTAACTCAAAGCGTCGCAGCCCGGATGAATCACATAAATTCCCTCTATACAACGGGTGTGGGCTAATTACACATGAACTTACCGATACAAAACGTAGCTAGTGGTCAGGCTTGCCTGTGGTGTCGACGTAAAAGTCACTGTATTGGTGCCAGACAAGCTGGCCTTGCGCCCGTCAGGGACAGGAGACACGGTCGTGCCGAGGTTCCGTCAGCCCTTCCGCGCAGAACCGCGGTTTCTGGCCTGTGAGCTCCAACCAGCCACTATGGTGCGGTTCCTGGTGTAGGAACAAGACCGCTCACAGCCGCCAGGAAGCCAGTTCTAGCACCAAGATGCGAGCAGGAGAGGGAGGCAGGTCCGCCCGCCGTTCGGTCCTGTACTCCGGGCCAGCAGAACCCGAGGGCCAACCAAGGTGAGGCACAGCAAGGCCACGAGACATGAAGAATCGAGGAATGAACAAGGAGAACGAGAGGAGAGGAGAACGAGAGGAGAGCGAGACGAGAGGAGAGCGAGAGGAGAGGAGAACGAGAGGAGAGCGAGAGGAGAGGAGAACGAGAGGAGAGCGAGAGGAGAACGAGAGGAGAGCGAGAGCGAGAGGAGAGGAGAACGAGAGGAGAGCGAGAACGAGAGGAGAGGAGAACGAGAGAGAGAGGAGAACGAGAGAGAGAGAGAGAGAGAGAGAGGAGAACGAGAGAGAGAGAGAGAGAGAGAGAGAGAGGAGAACGAGAGAGAGAGAGAGAGAGAGGAGAACGAGAGAGAGAGAGAGAGAGAGGAGAACGAGAGAGAGAGAGAGGAGAACGAGAGAGAGAGAGAGGAGAACGAGAGAGAGAGAGAGGAGAACGAGAGAGAGAGAGAGAGGAGAACGAGAGAGAGAGAGAGGAGAACGAGAGAGAGAGAGAGGAGAACGAGAGAGAGAGAGAGGAGAACGAGAGAGAGAGAGAGGAGAACGAGAGAGAGAGAGAGAGGAGAACGAGAGGAGAGAGAGAGAGAGGGAGAACGAGAGAGAGAGGAGAACGAGAGAGAGAGAGAGGAGAACGAGAGAGAGAGAGAGAGGAGAACGAGAGAGAGAGAGAGGAGAACGAGAGAGAGAGAGGAGAACGAGAGAGAGAGAGGAGAACGAGAGAGAGAGAGGAGAACGAGAGAGAGAGAGAGAGAGAACGAGAGAGAGAGAGAGAGAGGAGAACGAGAGAGAGAGAGGAGAACGCGAGAGAGAGAGGAGAACGAGAGAGAGAGAGGAGAACGAGAGAGAGAGAGGGGCGAACGACACAGAGAGGGGAGAACGAGAGAGAGAGAGGGGAGAACGAGAGAGAGAGAGAGGGGAGAACGAGAGAGAGAGAGGGAGAACGAGAGAGAGAGGGGAGAGGGAGAGAGAGAGAGGGGAGAACGAGAGAGAGAGAGGGGAGAACGAGAGAGAGAGAGGGGAGAACGAGAGAGAGAGAGGGGAGAACGAGAGAGAGAGAGGGGAGAACGAGAGAGAGAGAGGGGAGAGCGAGAGAGAGAGGAGAACGAGAGAGAGAGGAGAACGAGAGAGAGAGGGAGAGAGGAGAGAGAGAGAGAGAGAGAGAGAGGGAGAGAGGGAGAGAGAGAGGAGAGGGAGAGAGAGAGAGGGAGAGAGAGAGAGAGGGAGAGAGGGAGAGAGAGAGAGAGAGAGAGAGAGAGGGAGAGAGAGAGAGAGAGAGAGAGAGAGAGAGAGAGAGAGAGAGAGAGAGAGAGAGAGAGAGAGAGAGAGAGAGAGAGAGAGAGAGAGAGAGAGAGAGAGAGAGAGAGAGAGAGAGAGAGAGAGAGAGAGAGAGAGAGAGAGAGAGAGAGAGAGAGAAGAGAATCTGTGGTGCCACCTCGACAAGAGCTTTTCCTTTCTCACTCCTCTTTCCTTCCTCTCCCAACCAGATCGCTTTTTCTACTCGAGTCCTCGTCACTTCTAATGGAGCCCTTTTATTGGCCCTCTGCCTGTCGCCTTCCGCCAATCGTGATCAAGGGGCGGAGCCATCCGCAGCACCGTCCTGTTACGTCACGACAAGCCTACAGGAAATACTAAAAGGGGATATGCATAAACACTTACCCTAACCCATCTCCCTATCTAATTACGTGACAATTATCATTTCCCCCTTAAAGAAATGGACAATTTATCACCACTGAATTGCTACTTATTACATCGAGATCCTGGTACAACTTGAACAGCATGGCATACTTAATTAAACATCCTAACTTCCCTTTGAATGCATACCCCCCCTCCCCTCAGACGTAACAATACATACATACATACGCCTGGTGTTGGCTTAATCATTAGGGTGGTGGCTGGTGGGCTTAGAATCCAAGGATCCTGAGTTAAAATCCCACTCTGCTGTTGAATTTATACCAGTTGAGGTTGACTCTGCCTGTTGTCCTTCCCAGGTCGGCAAAAATGAGTGCCAGCTTGCTAGTATTCTGTGTCGGAGTGGTGACCCATCCAGGATTGTGCCCAATAGCCAAGGAGACTACTGAGGTAGCACCAATGCTCTGCACAGAAGAAGGAGCTTCAAACCAAAAGTAAAAAACTAGATCGACTCCACTAATTTGAGCAAAGAAGCGAGAGCAGTCCCAGTCTCAGGCAATGTTTTTCCGGCTTCACAGCCGGCTTTCTCCTCAGGCACAATAGGTCTATTGTGCCTCAGAAACAGAAACTGGACTGATTTGATCTTTGCACCAGCAGACAAGGGCAGAGCAGTGACAGTAACTGAGAAGGAATCTTACCATAGTAAAGTTATATCATTACTGGAGAATGGTAAAACTTATCAAAAATTACCTGATGACCCAACTCCAAATCCAAATCAACAATTACCTGATGACCCAACTCCAAATCGACAAATCCTTCAACACGCAATTGTCCTTGCTAAAACGAGCAGGCAGGCTGGACAACCAGGACTACAACTGGCTTTACTGCAGCAATGTTTCAGCATCCAGACTGTATGGTCTTCCCAAGATCCACAAAGACAATGTCCTTCTGAGGCCCATCGTGTCCTTCGTCAATGCACTATCTCACTGATTGTTAGGGTTTTTTTAGCACGTATCATTGGCAGATTTGCAGGAAAGACTGATAAAACGGTTAAGATTTTTTCCTACAACCTTTCCATTACCTAATTTGATGAAATATATATATATATATATATATATATATATATATCTCAAAAAAATATGCACAGTATATATAATATATAATAATAACAATTTCTTATAATGCTTTGTCATCCTCTTTCACACATGTGGTACTCATTACTGTATCATAATGCACTCCTCTTCTTCTATTTCAACAGACTGCTCTCAATTCGACCTTTCCTTCATATTTATCTAAAAAGAATCCAACTGTTACAGCGTTTCTTCTCTCCCTTCTCTTAATTCGCCTTTATTGCATCCATCAAGAAATGTCTTTAATCGCATCTCTGAATTAAAAATTTAAAAAACCCAGTTTGCTATGAGTGTTCGCATTCCATCAACCATTGTTTTTTTTCCAACTTCAGTGCCAACTCACCAGTCAACTAAAATTTCAGGTCAATAGGATGAAAATTGACGATTTTTTGCAACTTTGACCTTTTGATGGAAAAAACAACAACAACCAATTGGCTTTGAGCTTTTGAGTCATGAACCAATTCAGTGACCAAATATGCAAATTCTAAAAATTTCAGGTCGATTGGATAAAAATTGATGATTTTATGCAACCTTGACCTTTTACGAAATTAACTATTAATTTGTCTGCTCCATATTGTCAAAATAAAGCTTTGTTGCAAATTTGATGAGAAAATCTCAAATGGTGAAAAGGTAATTGCTCAGACAGACACGCAGCACGCACGCACGCACGCACACACGTGATTTAAACTCCTGATTGACTCCTGCTGTGCGGGGGACGGGCTAATTAGGATTACCATTCACAGAATAAGCAGGCAATCTCATAAGATCACACAGATGCAGTAAATTTATTTAGACAGAGGCAGAAAACTTTACCGGATGAAGCAGCAGTCACAATTGAGAAAACAAACAAAATTTCTTCTCTCCGATCCATTCCCTCTTGTTAACATCTTGGAGCTCTCATCACTTTGAATGGCGTTTCGGTTACAGCGATTGCAAGTGTGCCAAAGAACAATCTGCAATGAGTTCATCAGGAGAATATGTCATAGCGGAGGTCCACGCGCAAAAGCAGTTTCTATCTCGAGTGCTTTGGACTTCAGCTACTTTCAGCGATTTACCTCTGGTGTTGGCGAGCTATTAACCTCTCCATCGATTTCCTTTTTGCCTTCTTCTCAGGAACGTGTGGTGCAGGTCTTGCTTCCTCCAAAATAACCACATGCCATTAGGAAATCGAAAGGTTTAAAGGTTACTTGGAATGGTTTACGTGGAACAGATTCCAAACCATTGCTGCGCTTTATTGTGTAGCTCTGCTGACTTTTCGGATCAAAAGTCGAGCTTCCACTGACAAGGTGCTTTTGGAGGTGTGCCCATTATGGAGATGAAAATTAAAGATACCTGCGCCAACATGAAGCTGCCTGTTTTTGTGAGTGGTCCAAGACTTGTTTGGGTTTGGATCCTGCGGCTCGCTCTCGCCGACTCACACGTGACAAGTGTAACGGGTTTGCCTATTGAACACACCTTAACATGTGTTGAGGGAGGCCTTTCTCCTGCAGTGGACTGGAATAGGCTAGTTGACAGTGACCAAATGAAGTCCCAATTCTCGGTGCATTGGACACATAGAACTTGCTCAGAATGATAAATTCTCAACTTCACAAATCACGTTACAGGTATGCTGATGTCAACCAGACAAACACAGAAAAACACACACACACACACACACACACACACACACACACACACACACACACACACACACACACACACACACACACACACACACCCTTCATTCCAGTTATTTCCAAACTAACTTGGAATTACAACAGTGTATTTTGTACAATACCCTCAACTGATTTTACATTATTTTATGCACCACGAGACGACACCACAAACCAAATATATATATATATATATATATATATGTATATATATATATGTAATGTATGTATATGTATATATATATATATATATATATATATATATATATATATATATATATATATATATGTAATGTATATTGATATATGCCTCCATCGGCGCCAGCTCTGCGCTCAGTTTCACCACAGATTTCCTTGCCTTCTCGCCTCGAAACCCGAGCACGCCTCGAGACCGAATGTTTCCCCCAAACTGAACCCTTTTTACGAGGTCTTCGTTCGCTCGCTGCGAGACACTCGCTCCTCCCCCTTTACGAAGCTGAAAAAACTCCTCCCCTTAGCTCCACCTCCCTCTCCAGGCCACTCCTCCTCAGCCCACTGGGCGGGGCCTATCGTCCGGAGAGGCGAAGGAAGAAGAGGGAGCTCTCGATCCACTACCACAGCACAAATAATAAACAGCCTCTTGCACCTCCCGACACACATGTAACATCCATTTTACCAAACAACCTTGCGAAACATGCATTTAATGGGGGATCTGAGCTAATCCTATATTTAGTAACCTGCTCAGGGCCATTTCCGTAACACAACCCCCACCTTTCTCCCGAGGCTCGGGAGAGCCTCCATCTGGGGCAGCCCACGGCAATGGCCCTGTCTAACGTTTCGCACAGATCTCCCATTTACTCTAACCCACAACATGGGAAGCACTTAACTCCAAAAACCAAAGTGTCACAGGAAGATTGGCATGTCCCTATCCCAGTGTGTCGGGTCACCAATCTAACAAACAAATTCACACTCTATGCACACGACTTAACATTCTAATTATGGATTTGAACAGGAGGGCATTCAATTTTACTTTTAACACCAATATTGGCATAGGAGCAGAACATTCATAGGTTCAAAGTTCTTTCACGCATTTGCTCCTTCATGCCCCCTCCCAGAAGTATTGTCCATTCACCCCTGAGGGTTTCCTCACGTCATGGCCTTATTGGCCTCTCACAAGGTGAGTTCAGTCGGCTCAGTGGCCTAATCTCACAAAGAATTCTTCGGCCCACCGAGCCCACAAAATGGCATGAATCTTCGGCCGCAACGGCCCACAAAAATGTTTCGGCCCATATGGCCTACTCACAAGCAGCAGCAGGCAACAAGGCCTGCATTGAACAGCAGGTGACACAGCAATGGTGGCACGGTGATATCGATGGTAAGCAAATGCAGTTTGGAGGTGTTCTTGAGGACGCAAATGGGTGTGATGACCTCAGACCAGGTGAGATGGAGTGTACCCTTAACCTTCCTTGCCTGACTTGTTTCGGTTAAGTTCTCTTTTTTTTTTCCTCCTTCCTCTTTTTTTTTTTCTCTTTACAGACGGGATGTTGTGTTCATTACTCAACGTTATCTTCGTGGGTGTGTGCTCATGACATACTGGTGGCCTATCTGGCACTTGGAGAGGGTGCCCTCGCCTGGCCCTTGTTAACAAATTCTCCCATCAACATTACTCGTACCAGGTGTCACGCATGAATGGGGCAGAGGAGAGTCCATTGAACCTAACCATTCACTTTTAGCTCTAGACAATGCGACACATCCTGCTATGGCTAGAATGATCCTCATGACCAATTTTTCCCGACCTGGCACACTGTTCCATTCTATTAAACCTGGGCAAGGCCTTTATTTGTCTTTTTTCAATTTGGTGGTGCCAGGCATAACTCGCTGGCTGGGGAGTGTGACTACTACTAGGCCTCCTTGCCTGCTTCCAATCGGGGGTGGAGGACACCCAGCGACCTTGGGGTTCACCTGAGCGTGCTTCTGGCACTCCTAACTAAGGGGTGGTTCTCTCTAGCCCCCATACTGTGCCCTCCCAGCACCCACACTGTGCTCTCATAGCACCCATACTGTGCTCTCCGAGCACTAAAACTACCGTGCTCTCCTGGCACTGAACCTTCCGTGCTCTCCTGGCACTGAACCCTACGGTGCTCTCCTGGCACCTCTGACAGCCTTCACCTGCCAGGAACCCCCAAAGCCCTGCTGCCCTATTTCCCAACTCACCAACTTCGCATACCATGTCACACTACCAGCCAGTATCCCCATACTTTGGCCGGCACCTACCCCTCACAGTCCGCCTGCACAATGGAACAGTGTCCAGAATCCAAGTCAAATCCTCTAAGTCCCCCTAACCTACACTAACTTGGTGAAGAGACTCCTACCGACAGGGTACGTTGTTCGCTCTCACTCTCCTCATTTGCACAATAACGCCATTCGCCCAAACTCTTTAATCATTCATTCCACAGTGCCACATACCCAGTCCACAATACCATCTAACACCTTTCACGTTTATGTGAAAACTACAACACACCAGTCCCTCAGATCCCACTTGGTCATCAAATTTAACTAGTACACTTTTTCATCAAACCCCAACCAATTTGTTACTACGTCCGTCGTCCGCTGGCCTCCTCCATACTGCCCCAATTGTTTATTTCCAACAATTTAAACAAAACATCAAAATCTCTTCACCAGCCCCATGGAACCTCTGCATGGTTCCAACCAGGCATTTCAATCCTTCCTCAAACAAGCCACCCTTTGTCATCCACTTGTTTCAGGTGTGTTTAACACTCTGCCTGTGATGTCTCCACCGTTTTTTTTTTTAAATAATCAACTAAAATTCACTCGTGCCACCCATGCCTTCTGTCATCCCTCAATTTGCAATCACTTTCAGTACAATTTTCAATCAAAATTTTCACATCCCCATATGGCCTGCTTCTTTGGCTCATTGGAAGGGGAGTGAGGGAACGAATCCCTCATTTCCCATTACATGAGCCTGCCACCCTTCCGCCACGACTCAAAGGGGTCACGTCTCAATTGGGGTTGTGGTCCACCCCCTCCTTTTCTCCAGGGTTCGCGGAAGTCAGGTAAACCCCAATCGGTGGAATGGCCTCCCCCTCTTCTCCAGGGTTCACGGAAATCAGGTAAACCCAATCAGTGGAATGGCCTCCCCCACTTCTCCATAACTCCCTCAAGACAGATAAACCCCACTCAGCGAGCCAAACCCCTCGTGTGCTCAGAAAGGTTCGAAGACCAAGTGACACACGCCAGTGCCACTTGCCACTCATCTGCGCTCTACCCCAAAGTTCCTTTAAGGCTGATAGAGAAATTAAAATCCAATTTGTAAATTGGATTTCTAAAATCCAATCTAAAACTGCTCCTGGATGCAGCACCTCCAACTCTGTAAGAACCCATGCGGAGCTGTCCATTATGGTTTCCGTCCCCTGGCTCAAGTTCTGTCCTGGTGGCATTTATATTTCCCCTTGCACCTCTAACCTATTTCCTATGTCACCACTCACTCCATGCTCAAGACTCCCACACACAACAGGCTCCACACATTCCAAGGTTAGGTGTTCACATTCCACACCCTCAACCTTGCCGTGCACTGACCAACTGCCTCGCACTCCAGGGTCACATTCTCGACCGCCAGGTGAGTACCCACACACGTTTCGGCCTCGGCAGCACATACCGGTGCTGTAGTCTGGACTGTAGGCTCACAGCATTCATTCACAGGCACTCCACACACACATTTAGGGGTCACGCATACGTGCACCCCCTCGGACAGAGCCTCTTCATTAACATAAAATTCAATTTCTACCTTAAGCTCATCGTCCGCACCGTGTCTGCATGTGCCCACGTACCTGCTTCGTTCCAGAGTCACCTCGGTCCGGTCGCTTCTCTCCAGCAGGTTGCTCATCATTGATTCACCACACTCCTCCAGGGCTGTCAGCTCCACATGCTGGACCTGCTCAAAATGTATTTCATTCGTCAACAACCCCGTATGAACCCTTACTGTCTCCATCACCAGGGTTTGCTCCAATTGTGGTGTCATCCGACGAGTGATGTCAATCAAGTTCCGTACCACGAACATTCCTCCCTGTGGTGACGTCACACCTCCCATATTATTGTGCTGTTCTACTTCCTGGCTCCATTTTCTTGTCCATTTGAGTCGTTCTTCCTCTCCGAGCCTTTTTAGTTGTTCGTTATCTTTCCGGAGTTTTTCCATCTCCGCGTACTCCAACCTTGCTCTCCCCTTTAGTTTGTCAATTTCAAATTCATTTTCTTTTTGTTTTCTATCCCACAGTCTCTCATGTTCTTCATTCTCCAATCTCATCGTTTCCTTCAATTTGTTGATTTCCCTTTCCTGTTTCACTCCTTGTTCTTTTTGTTTCCTCTTCCACTGTCTCGCTTGTTCCTCATTCTCCAATCTCATCGTTTCCTTCAATTGGCTGATTTCCTTTTCCTGTTTCATTCGTTGTTCTTTCACTATCACCTCGTACTCCAACCTTGCTTTCTCCTTTCGTTGTTCAATTTCAAATCCATGTTCTTTTTGTTTTCTATCCCACTGTCTCTCATGTTCTTCTTTCTCCAATCTCGTCGTTTCCTTCAATTGGTTAATCTCCCTTTCCTGCTTCATTCATTGTTCTTTCACTACTCTTTCTTGTTTCCTCTCCAACTGTCTCTCATGTTCTTCCTTCTCCAATTGGTTAATCACCCTTTCCTGCTTCATTCTTTGTTCTTTCACTACTTTCTTGCATCTCATTCTTTAATCTTGCTTTGGCTTCTCGCTGTTCGATCTGCACAGTGTGGTTCCTTAACGTTTCATTCTCCGTTCTCTTTCTTTCCTCTCTTAACATCCTCAGCTCGTTTTGTAATTCCGTCTCTTTGTGTTGGTGTTTTTGTAACTCAAAATTTTTTTTTCCATAATTTCTCTCTCGCCTCCTCACCTCTTTTGCATTCTTCCTTCCTCCTTTCGTCCATTCTCTTTCCGTATTCCTTGCTCATTTCCAGGTGTTTCTCTTTTCTTTTTATCTCCTGTTCTCAGATTTCTCTTATCCGATTGCCTGCTCTTACCTCTTCCTTCAGTAGTTCCGATTCCACATCGTGTTTCCGTTTTTCCTTTTCCAGCTTTGTTTTCCATTCTTCTTCCAAGTTCTCTCTATCCCGGGAATTACTAATTTGCTCTTCCTCTATTCTTTCGTTCAGTTCGCTCTTCTCTTGTTCCAACTCATGGGTACTCCACTCCACTTCCCTCATTTCTCCCTGTAGTTCTTTGAACTGTCTTGACTTTTCCAACAATTCTTCCTTCCTTTGCTCCAGTGATTTCTCTCCTCTTTTTATCTTCTGTTCTAGGCTTTCTCTTATCTGTTTGCATGAACTTACCTCTTCCTTCAGTTGTTTCAATTCCAAATCGTATTCACATTTTTCCTTTTCTAGCTTTTTTCCATTCTTCCTCCAAGCTTTTTCTATCCTGGAAGATACCAATCTGCTCTTCCTCTATTCTTTTGTTCAGTTCACTCTTCTCATATCCCAACTGACGGGTAAACAACACTACTTTATTCTTTCTCCACATAGTTCGTCGACTATGTTGGCTAAGTCCTCTCTCAGCCACCGAATTCATTCCCGTACATCAGCCACTTGTTGTGACCCACCGTACACATCCTTTTGCTGAATCTCGTCTGCGTGCCATTGTGCCTCGTCCACTTCAATTTGTACCTCCTTTATATAATTCTCATAACTCCTCACCTCTTCCAAGGCATCCCCCAATTGTGTCTGAAGCTTGCCAATGTTCACGTAGTCGTCCTGCCATGGCGCATGCCGTGACCACGTGGTTTGAACCGGTGGCTGGGAGCCTCCGCCTCGTGTTGTGCCGTTCGTTGCGCTCTTAATAGCCGACTCCCACTTCGTGTCGCGCCAAGGTGGAGCCGCGCCGCCATTTTGCGACTCCATTTTCTTTATAATTTCCAAGTCTTTCACCTGATCCGCTCAAACATAAAATCAACTCAAATTTGGACCGTTTTTTTCCCTCACTTCTCATAACCAATGTTTGGGGTGCGAAATGCACCACTGGTCCAAATATCCCGCTCCTGACTACCAAACTGTTGCGGATCCGGGGTGGTGGGTTTCTCACCCGACGCTTGGCGCCACCCTCACCACTGCCGTCTCCGGGGTTTATAACCCAGGCTGGCTCAGCACAGGCCTCGGGTCACGAGTCTTCAAACGCAATACCAACGTAATCCTGAACCGTACCAGTTGGGGAAATAGAACCCCGGTTACAGACTGGTTTTGTCAGACACCGAGCACCCTCCGCCAGTCTGCAACCACCCTGGCCCCATATACCAATTGAACGGATCGTTCCTCGACGTGACACGAATCAATCCATAGCGGCAACTTCATGCGAACCAACCAGATTTATTGGGGAACATCGGGGAACACAACACAAGCAAAACATTCACGACAATGATTTTATTAACAATCTTTAATCCGTTCTTAACTCGGAAACTACGGATTACAGGTTTCGAAAGGGTCCCTACCGATATATGCCTTAAACAACGTGCAGACAAAGACAGACAGACAGCATGCATGCAAGACAGAGTACTTGGTGATGTTTCATGAACGAGAGGAAAGTGTCAAAAGCACGAATGTCACTCGTAACCAGCGGATGTCCACGAATTCGAGCCCCCAGATCGAACACGCCGTGTGGCAAGGAGGCAGCGCCGTACTCTTTCTTCTCAAGGCACCGTGTGTGCACGCCCTCCTCAGCACGTTCTGGCCCCGCGCAATGTCGACGGCACAAGACCATTACATCGACGATGGGTTTCAGCTGATTTCTCTCAGGGTCCAGCATACAAATCCAGGCCTGGCCTGTTCACCAGACAAGGCCCAAATCGAGGTGCCAAGCTCCGCAGGCTGGGTCCATGGGATTCCAAGTCGTCGTCGAGCCGTGAGGTGAGTAGGGACCGTCAGAGGCTCCGTCTTTTCCTCTCTTGCCTTCCCGCCTCGAATCCCGACTTCTCAACTCTGTCCTCTCAGTTTCTTTCTCTGCAGAATCACCTTTTCTTTCCTTTTTTACGTTCGCCTCTCAAAGCCGACTGCCGTTTCTCTCACGGCAGAATCACCTCCTCATAAGAGTCGATCGCCGACTCGACGTGCAGGCCGCCTCTAGTCGCTTCTCCTGCCTCCTTCATGAAACAGATCGCAGACAGACTCTCGCTTTCTCTGTTTCTCTGTTGCCTTCCCTGCCTCGTCGTGTCACTCGTCGTTTCTCTGTTGCCTTCCCTGCCTTTCTTTTGGTTCGTTCCTCACGAAAAACAGACACAGTTGTCACGTGTACAGCGGATCAGCACCACCTCGGCACTCAGTTTCACCACAGATTTCCTTGCCTTCTCGCCTCGAAACCCGAGCACGCCTCGAGACCGACTGTTTCCCCCAAACTGAACCCTTTTTTACGAGGTCTTCGTTCGCTCGCTTGGAGACGCTCGCTCCTCCCCCTTTACGAAGCCGACAAAACTCCTCCCCTTATCTCCACCTCCCTGTCCAGGCCGCTCCCCCTCAGCCGACTGGGCGGGGCCTATCATCCGGAGAGGCGAAGGAAGAAGAGGGAGCTCTCGATCCACCACCACCGCACAAATAACAAGTGAAATCCTTCAATACAGCACGTGTGGTGAAGCAAATGAGTACACTAATGTTAAAATATTCAATTTATGCTTTTTCAGTTGAAAAACAATTAAAAAGCGTACTTAATATTTGAAATGTAAAAATCTTGTTATTATTGTGATAAGCACCTTTAGATATAACAGAAGGAATGAAATCGTTCGACACGGCGTGGCAGGGCCAGGGGGCCGCAAAAGAATGATGTAAAACCAGGACGGCCGTTCACAGTGAGATCACATTCCCACAGAAATCAAATTTTCACAAATATCCATGAAGACTCCGCGGATGAAGAAAATGTCGAAATCCGTCACTAAAGCTTTTTAACGTTGATCAAAAAAAGAAAATCGTACAAATTAAAATAAGGAGAAAAATATTATTATTAATGACGCAGTGAAGTGATTCGGGTTATGAAACAGATACCTGTGTGTTGCAAGTGGATCCGAGGAGAATTCCTTCCGTTCCTCCGCGTTTCAACCAATCAAAACGACGCATCGCCTTTCCTACTTGGTCATTACCATCCGTCAGAGTTATCGCCGCCTCTCCACTACTTTGACCAATCAAAGCTCGCTCTGATCCAGAGATTGTCAGAATGCAGCACGAGGTACATCGCCGAACGTGATTGGTCCAATGGTGTCACGTGCCGCCGAGGATTGGCGATGCAGCATGAGGTACATGACGAACATGATTGGTCCAGTCCTATTTGCTGGAATCCTCGTGCATAACACCGCCCACACAACACACGTGGTGTCCTTTGACCAATCAGGAGCAGTGCAGTTACAATATCGTTTCCATCAGCTCGATTGGTCTTGTCCTGCTCGTGACGTTTTCGGTTTTTTTTTTCATTGTTGTTGAATCTGTGAGGAGATTATTTTTTCGTTCTTGTAAGTAAATTTCAATCACTAATGCATGACGAAACACTTGTTTATGGCTGATATTAAAGAGAATGATGGCATAAGAAGAACTTAGCTTTCAGCATTCGGCACGAAATGCCATGGTGGGCGGAAATGACGTCTTTCATTCGTTCGTACATGAGAGGGGAGTGTTTCTTGTTTTTTTTTTCCGTCAAGCAATAAATTCAATGGTTTTTACATATATAACACATTAGTTTCACAAATTTCCATTGAAATACTCGGGTATTTCCGTCAATTGTCGCCATTCCCGTCTCGGTTATGCACTGCCATCTACCGGACGGCCGTCATTGGCTGTCTTGAGGCACGTGGGGGGGGGGGCACCGGAGACGTGGGAGACACCAGGGACATTTCAAACTCGGTGCAATTGTATACAGCGCACGCGATGTCATAAACAGCCTCTTACACCTCCCGACACTCATGTAACGTCCATTTTACCAAACAACCTAGCTAAACATGCATTAAATGGGGGAGCTGAGCTAATCCTATATTTAGTAGCCTGCTAAGGGCCATTTCCGTAACATATATATATATATATATATATATATATATATATATATATATATATATATATATATATATATATATATATATATATATATATATATATATATATATATATATATATATATATATAATGGATGAAATGCAACCCTCCCCACTGAACCACATCACCCTGCCATCTCTGTGATACTTTATTACCTCCATCACCGAAGGAGGAAGAAGGATATATGTTTTCACCCCTGTCTGTCTGTCTGTGTGCAGGATATCTCAAAAAGTTGTGGACGGATTTGGATGAAATTTTGTGGACAGGTTGAGTGTGTGACGAGGACGAATGAGCGATTTACATTCTTTGTACTTTAAAAATAAAATACCTCCAATGCAAAAAAAATATAAAGTCGGTCTCAACGTTCCAGGCAGCATCATGCTCTTCCGATCAACAGGAGGAAGTAACTGGAACGAATGAATCCAGCTTTTATGACAACTTCTCACTCCCCATTGGCTAATTATTGTAGGGTGCTGATTGGCTAATTATTGTGAGGTGCTGATGGGCTGTTGAATACATGTTACTGATTGGTTGGTACATTTTGCTCATCATAGTCCAATGCCCTCAGTGTATTGAAAGCTGAAGTTATAGTTGTCGATTTGTTGATGAGGGAGAGCCATGTGGTTTCATGTTGTTTCAATTGAACATAAATTTTTTTTTATAAAAACAACTTTGGGTTGCGTTTTTCATGAAACACCCTGAATAAATATAAATATACCAGTGAAGTACCCATGCTACGCACGGGTGGGAGCGCAAAGGCAAACAGACAATGCAGAAACGGTAAATGCCAAATCATGAACCATTAAATTCCACATTCCTGTGCCGCCTTCAGTCGAACATCAGGCATGGACAGCTGGTTCGTGAATGACTTCGGGAAAAAAAACAGCGAATGCCCAACCATGAACCAATAAATTCCACATTCCTGTGCCACTTTCAAACGTCAGGCATTGACAGCCTGTTCGTGAAGGATTTGGGCAAAAAAACATACTGCAGCTGACCCCACCAGAAGGTGGGTACAATGTTTCTAAATCTCAATTGTATTGTCTCCGAACTCTTCCCTCAGTTTTGGGGCTCACCACACCAAACTTTTTGTGGAACCTTTTGGGGTTACAACAGGTGCCCTAAAGTTGGTGGGAGGTTTCATAAATTTCTCAATTCAATTATGATTTTGAGTTTCCACCCATACGAAGCTGGTCTCTCTCCGCATATGACAAAAACGTATACAAACGAGGTTCCCAAGCATGTACCACGTGCAAATGTGAAAAGCAGTCAATATAGAAATAAAAGAGAAAGACCCACCCACATCACTCACCTGTGAATGGAGGGAATAACCAATTCGCTCTCACCAAATCAATTAAACCCAGATGGCTCGGATTATATCAATAAATCAAGTCTTGCCATGCTCTTCTCGCCAAAGAAGCTGATTTATTTATTCTCGGTGACATACATATTTACGTACATCTTGATAATTTTTATATCTGATTTGGGGGTTGAGGGGGTGTGTAGCATTGAGATTCTCCTGTATGTGCTATTTGTGAATATCTGCAGCTGCAGAGGAACTCAGGTGGGGTTTAAAATAGAAAAGTTTACACCTTGTGCAGCCTTTCATGGGCGATTTATGCAGCTTTCTTGGGCTGTAAGAGCATGGGGGAAATTTATTGAAATCCGAGGAACCTGGGCTAATTGATTATGTGACATCTGATTGGTTATTCCCTGCAATTATGGGTGAGATGTAATTAGGTTTTGATAATATAGAACTATATATATATATTCAGAGAAAGTTGTCCCCCACTCTGAATGTTGTTGGTTGTTGTCTCCATAATTTGGGTTTCAGGAGGTGAAAATGGAGTTCTCCCAGGACTCAAAGTTTCCACCTTAATTTTGTTGAAGGATCTCAATTCATGGGTTTTGTTTCAGGGTCTCTTTTTCAGGATCATCACCAAGCCCCGAAGAGCTTACAATTGGAGTTCATTTGTGGTAATGTTCCCCAGGAATGGTTTTTAAGATCTTTGTGAGTGTGTGTTATTGGTTATACACCTGTCAGGAATGGGTGTGGCTTCATATGCAGCTTTCGGAAGGTGGAACAGAGTCCTCCCAGGTCTTGAAGTACCCACCTCCATTTCAGTAAAGGGGGGTGGGGGCAGGGTTCTGCAATTCATGGACCAAGCTGTGAAGTTTACTGTTCTCAAAGTTTTGGTCCGAGGCCTCTCTTCAGGATCGTCACTGAGCCCTGGACAGCTTCCAACTGTAATTCGTTTGCATTAATGTTCCCATTGATGTTTTTTTTGTTATCATTCCCGTTGCTCCATTAATCAATAGTACAATTTCGACACTCTTCAGGATATTTTCACTTCATTTTTGAGATCTTGGTATTTGGTCATTTTCTTGATTTCTGCATTGTTTAGGCCAAAATTGCTTGGAACTGATGACTCAATTGGCAATGCCACATTTTCTTTTTTGTTCGTAAGTAATATATCCGGTCGCAATGGTTTGTGTTCTATGTTTACACTCTATGGGATCATTTGATCCTACGTGAGAAGTACTTCCTTGTGTTCAATTATTACTTTTGATTCATGTTTCTGTGAGTTTGATGGAACTTGGATATCAAAGTTCTTGCAGAAATGCCAGTGGATGACTCCACATACCTTGTTGTGCCTTTGTGTGAAGAGCTGTTCTGACATGAGTTTTTTTTCCATCTCAATAGGAGGTGACTTGTGCTTTCTGTTTCTACCTTGCAGAACCTACATCTGTCTAATTGACTCAGTACCACCAACTATCTATAATTCCAGCAATCTGTGTGTGTGTGTGTGTGTGTCTGTGTGTGTGTCTGTGTGTGTGTCTGTGACTGCTGTTTCTCGACAACCACTGGTCCGATCTAATTGAAACTTGCCAGATATATTGCTGGGGACCTGAGGATGTGCATTTTCAAGGTTTGATATTAATCGGACAAGTGCTTCCCAAGTTATGGCTATTTATTTACCAAACCAATGACAAGACACGTTGTTGCGTGGGTGTGGCTGATGGGGGAAGGGAAGCTCAGTTACATTTCAACGTACGTACGGGCTTCCGGATAATGATGACTTCGTGTATTCTAATAATTTCTCGATTTCTTATGCGCATTTATAGATAAACACAATGCCCCAATTTATGATCGCTTTCATATTAGACGGTGCATAAATTTCGGTAACATCAGAGTGCTGGTGTGCTCCGAACCAGGAAGTAAATTTTTTCTCTCTCTTCTCTTCTCTTTTAGTTTTTCCTTGCCACGACATTGCGAAAAGGTAAAATACGTTGGCGCTAATTGAATAATTGGGTATTAAAACTAAATTGCGAATAATCGTAACTGCGAATAATATGCGAACTTCTGGGCCACGCACGTTCGGGCACGCGAGAGCGAAGAAACGGCCTGTGTGGTTGTTGTTTGTTGCTCGTGGTTTGAATATTTATTTATTATTATTATTTTTTATGGGCACGTACTCGTTTTAGTAAAGACATACACACACACAACAATTCCATTCTCCTGGGTCAGTTGCCCTGAAAATTGCTGTACCACATTTTTGCAACACGCTGTAGGACAACATCACAATATAAAAATTGCAGTTCTTCATCAAACTGAATATGAAACAACAAATCACGGCGCTCTGCCCAACTGAGCACCTTACGTCGGGTGTCCCCTCGGCTGGGAGAATGGTGGAGTTTGGCTTATGCATCGGCCCTTCCACATTTTCAACATGGTGTGTTTGGAGGCAAATTGTTGGGAATCAAACCAGTTGTACTTAAGTACGTGCTTATATAATATATGCAGAATGGAAATTAATATACAAAGGGCCTACAGTCACCATAGGGCTACATTGAGAGTAAGTCATCACCGCACGAGCCTGCTTGACCTCCATCAAGGAAATGAGGCCATTTGGCCCATCATTGCCGTGGAGCACTCTCCGGGTGTTAATATTTGCGACAGCTTTAAACGTCAACTTTCTTGAGAGCTGACTGAAGTCTAAAAAACCAGATTTTGATCATGAGACCCAATTTTGTAGTTTCACACCGTATATACCTCTTACATTGCTCGGGCACGTCTACAAACACACACACACAAAGGCTGCAGGTACGGCTTTCATCTTCTCATTGCACGTCCTTGATGTAAAATGAAAAGAATCCAAAACCCCTCAGTCGTTCCAATCAAATCCATATCCACCCGAGGGTCTGGTTTGGACCATTGGAATATAAATCATGCGGTGTTGCGCCTTGAGTGCCTTAATTCATTAAGGAGCAAACCCGCCGCGGGTCTTCAAGACACCTGCTCGTTCTAAACGCGATCGAGCAACGAATTCCGTGAATCTTCAAGGCTGGCGTTATCCCTTGGTGAAGCCAGTACCTTTATACGATTTTTATTTGGGAACATGTGAATAATTTAGTGGTAGAAATGCTTAAAAGGGGACAGAAATCGCACGAGTAAGCCTTTGGTTTTACATTTTGTCTCCACTTTTTGCCAGGTGTGGAGCCCCTGTGGGGTCTTGACTGCAATTTAAAAAGAAAGGGCCAGCACACAAGCACAGACCAATTTGATGAGCTTGAATTAATGCATTTCCCTCACACGTGCAGTGAGAGCCTGTCCGGAACATAAAAAGACACGAATGAAACGAGGAATGTCTGTCAAGGTGTCAGGGTGTGCCGTGAAATGCATAATGGAAAACAGGGAATCAAGATGGAGTCCAAGAACCGGGGCAGTCATTTGAAAATGCCGAACAAAATCTCATTAATCTGGGATCAGGAGAGCTTGGAGAAAGGTAGGCAAGAGGTGAGAGGATGGGGTTTGGGGGATAGACAGATTAAATGAAGAAGGGTGGCGTGGCAGTCGGAGTTTTGGGAAGTGGAGAGTTGGGATGAGAGGGGGTTGGTTGAAATAATGGAGGGAGGTTTAGTTGAAGGGATGGGGTAAGCGTGTGGAAAAATGGGTGAGTTGGGCAATTGAAGGAATGAGATGAGGTTGGAAGAATGGGGGGGGGGGGAGGGGAGGATGCATGGGGAATAGATAAATGGTCATCATACCATTTCACACAATATCTCCCCCTCTACAGTGGGTTCAGCACAGGTTGGTGAGATGGACAAGGGGAGTGGCAGGGAGGGGGGGGGGGTCACACTTGACTGTACACTCCTGATCGTTGCTCGGATGACAAAGTCCACTTGGCAAACTTCAATTATCTGTGACGTTGTTGTGCAGTTTCCATTGGTCAGGCAGTTTTCCTTTTCTTGTGTCTTGTCACGATCTTTCGACACTCGCTTTAACGAAGTCTAATATTCCAATTTTTTTGGCCCCATCTCCACCCTCCTCCCCATTCATCCATCCATTGGGACCATACTCTGTGCAGAGCGTTGGTGCTGCTGAAGCAGTCTCCTTGGCTATTGGGCACATTCCTGGATGGGTCACCACTCCGACACAGGATACCAGCAACGTACTCATTTTGCCGAACTCGGAAGGATGACAGGCAGAGTCAACCCCACCTGATATTAATTCAACAGCCTGGTGAGATTTTAACTCAGAATCTGGAAACACCTCCTCCCTCCTCCCTCGAAAACAACTCCAACCTTCTTTCCAGTGAGCTTCGAAATGAGGAACAATGGTAAAAGTTACAACTTCTTGTTTTCGGTCCAACTATCGCAGCTCTAGCTGCCAATGGACGATCGCAGTCGGCAAGCAGGTGTTCATCAATAGCAGATCATTATCTGAGAACACAATGAACGTTTACAGTTTGAGAACAAACGTGGTTGAAAAGTCATGGATGAAATCAACAGAGCATTGATGGAAGTACCTTCACCACGAAAGGAAAGAAGGAGCAGCTGATGTATCAGTGTGACCCCTGGGAGATCAGTGTGACACCCTGGTAGATCAGTGTGACACCCTGGTAGATCAGTGTGACACCCTGGTAGATCAGTGTCACACCCTGGTAGATCAGTGTCACACCCTGGTAGATCAGTGTGACACCCTGGTAGATCAGTGTGACACCCTGGTAGATCAGTGTGACACCCTGGTAGATCAGTGTGATCCCTGGGAGATCAGTGTGACACCCTGGTAGATCAGTGTGACACCCTGGTAGATCAGTGTGACATCCTGGTAGATCAGTGTGACACCCTGGTAGATCAGTGTGACACCCTGGTAGATCAGTGTGACCCCTGGGAGATCAGTGTGACACCTGGGAGATCAGTGTGACACCCTGGTAGATCAGTGTGACACCCTGGTAGATCAGTGTCACACCCTGGTAGATCAGTGTGACACCCTGGTAGATCAGTGTGACACCCTGGTAGATCAGTGTGACACCCTGGTAGATCAGTGTAACACCCTGGTAGATCAGTGTGACACCCTGGTAGATCAGTGTGACACCCTGGTAGATCAGTATGACCCCTGGGAGATCAGTGTGACACCCTGGTAGATCAGTGTGAGTGGTTCCTGTGGTCTGGAACTATTGCGGTCATCTTGTGAATAATGCACACACTCACATCGAAGCTGGCGAGACTGGGATCGAATCTCGGCTCAGCTAGAAACTGCCATCCTGGTGTTTCTCAGGCAGGAAGATTCATCAACGCGTGTGCCATCCCTCGGACGGAACTTAAAACTGGTTGCCCCATCGGCTGGTATTCGTTGCTGGATGTTAAAGATCCCACGGTGTCCTTCGTGAAGAGCAGGTGATTATCGCCGGCACCATGAACAAATTGCTGTTCAAACCGATAGGGGGGCAATTGCATCAGCAGCACAGTGGAGCCCCCAGAAAATGATGCCACCCACAGGTCTCCGCTATCTACTAAAGAAGAACCCAATAATTTATGGACCATCAGGAGAGGCCTCAAACGAACTGGAACTCTGGGGGAATTGCAAGAGCGACGTTCAATCACATGAACCCATTTTCCTTACGACCTGTCCAAACAGCCCGAACACAGGTATTTTGTAAATACACGCAGGTATTTATGGGAAGAGATAAATAAAATTACACATCAGGTTATCATTTCATTAAAATGGCATATTTCCCATTTACCGCCACCCCAAAAATTTCATATCTATACAGGGTTACAATGATTCATAGATCTGATGCCCCATACACAGAAAGTCGATCTCAGTAAGAAAATTATTCCTTTACCATCTCCCCAGTGATGAACCCGTGGAAAAATAATAGCATTGAATCAATGCTCTTCACTCGATTGGTGGCATCGCGCGTCCATGGCAGGAGATGAAGATATTTTTGACAAATCACGCATTGATAATTTTGCTGCCATTGCTCGGTGTGTGTGTGTGTGTGTGTGTGTGTGTGTGTGTGTGTGTGTGTGTGTGTGTGTGCGATGCAGCGATGGCACACTCAAACGTGATGCACCTCTCATTTCGGCCATTTCCTTCCACTTGAACACCGCTTGTAAGTTGTACGGTCATCCCTTGGCTCTGAGCAGCATTAATTTTTATGCCAGCAACATTGCTTCTCTGCATATTCCTTTGGGTTTGCCTGCTGCCTGTTACCATCTGAGTGCTTGGATCATGATTCTGGGACTTTGGGTACAAATTCCGAATAGGTCACTGCGATAGCGAGCTATTGTATGCAGCCTGTGGCTGCTGGGTTGCATCATTTTCTGGGGACGTGGCTGTGCCGCTGATGCAGTGCCCTCGATTTCGAGTACAATGGTACTCATTTTGCTGTCCTTGGAAGGATGTCGGTCTGCGTCAACCCCACCTGGTGTTAATTCAACGACCGACAGGGGCTCGAACTCAAGACCCTAAGATCTTAATCCAGCCACCTTAAAGAGGGGTTGACTCGGGAGAAGGCAGAAGTCAAAAAAAAAAAACTTTAAAAACTTGCTACAAACAGAATAATATAATAAAAGAGTGACTTTGAGAACTCTGATCTGAACTCCCATCTCAGACGGACCAATTATGGAACCTCTTGAGCATATCAAATATCAGAAAAAACAGCTATTATGAGGCAACTTTACAAACATGCAAACCAAATAAGATTTTACAACTGGAGGAATGGGTCTCAGTTGTCAATTCAACCATTTTCTTTTGGAATATAAAGTCTAGGCTTGTGGAAGAGCTCGAACACAGAACAGATCAGAAAGAAAAACAAAAGGAACAGCAGAAAGAGATAAGGGAAACACAAACAACAAGGCAGAGGGACAAAAAAAAAGACAAAAACAAGGACAAACAAGGGATGTGAGGGGAAGGGGAGGATGCAGAGGATGGAGAAGATAGACAGAGAAGCAAACTCTCCGGAAGGAAAAAACTGGAAATTTGAAGGGGGGTGGGGGGGAGGGAGGAGGTGGTTTAATGGGGGAAGAAAAGATCATGGCTTTGGATGTGAGATGATCTGAGATGGTGGTGAACAGCTGGAAGGAAAAATGAGATTGAAGAGGATGTGGAAGTTGGTTCCATTGGCGGGAAGAAAAAGTGGCATATTAATGGAGGCGAGCAGTGGTCCTGGATTTTGGGAGTTTCACCAGGAAGTGGTTGTTGGTGAACCACGTGTGCCCTGCCAAAGTGGTAGACTCATTGACTCAGCTTCAATGCAGAAGATTCTAATGATCTTGAAGGCCTTTGTTTCCATGGCATCAAGCTGAGTCAGATATGAGGCAGGAGCGCCAACCTAGAGGGTAGAGCAGCACTCCATCAATCTGCTTATGAAAGCCTTGAAAGTGGATAGGAGTTCAGGTGTACCAAGGAAGGACTTTGTACGACGGAGGATGCCCAGTCAGCAGCCGGCTTTGGAGGCCAAGTTTGAAATGTGGTTTGCTCAAGAAAGATCATAGCTGATAGTGAGACCCAGGAGATTGAATGACTGAATGTCCTCAAGATAACTGTTAAAAAAGTAGATAGGAGGGTTTTCCAGACCATCCTTTCAGAGAGAGATAGTTAGAGTGTGAGATTTGTCAGGATCGAAAGACAAATTCCACGTGTTTGACCAGCTTGTGATTTTTTTTTTTCAACGTCTGAAGAGAGGGAAGAGGCTGTATCCTTCCTGTCTGAAGGATGAGAGATGTCAAGGCAGAGGGTGGAGTAATCAGCAAATAGATACAGAGAACTTTCCAGGGAGTCAGATAGATCATTGATGAAGATTAGGAATAGGACTGAGCCCAGAGCACTGTCTTGGGGCACTGCAGCCTTGACAGGGAGAGGAGATGAAAGGATTCCGTTGAGTGCCACACATTGGATTTGAGTGTAGAGGAAGTCAGTAATCCATGTGTGGAGTTGGCCTTGGATGCCATAGGCAGAGTTTGGAGAGCAATGTGGAATGCCAGACTATATCAAAAGCATGAGATATGTCCAGAGAGACGGCTCTGAACTAATGTCTGTCATTGAGGGCCTCCATCCATTGTTGGGAGAGTTGAAGCAGTACGTCCATTGTAGAGTGACCTGGTCTAAATCCAAACTGATGATATGAGATGAGGTCATTGAAGAAAAGGAATTAATTTATGTCAATTGCAATGATGGATTCCATTATCTTTTGTATGATTATGAGATCTCTAATGGATGAGGTCGAATAGCAAACAAAGCAAAATGGGAGGAAAAAATTGCATGCTGCACACATCTGGAGTCATCTTTACTGTCATAAGAGCGGGATGTGCAGTATGTCCTGAGACGGTATATTCAATCAACATCAATATTCAGCAGATCTCAAACCTCTCAAATAGTAAGCAATCATTCCTATGAAGCAGCGATGCGGTTGGGGTCTCAGGCAAGCTCGTTGTGGTGGTTCCTCAGGGACAGAGAGTGTTTGAGATTGATCTAGAAGGCAAATGGGCTTTCAGTACAAGCTTAATGGGAAATTGTTTTCAGTACTTTGGGTTAGTTGTGACATGAGGTTCTACTTTGAGCAACTGAACTACAGTGGTTTCTCAGCCACGAGCCAAGGCTGTGGTCACGGTCGATTCGACCTGAACAATTGAGGACTTGCTATTTAAGAAGAAATCTGAGAAAGTGAGTTCACAAAGAATCAGATTCCACAGAATTATCTTTAACCACAGCACATTGTACAAGTTTGTGGTATTTATATAGCATGTGCCATTTGACATACAAGAACAACCATCTTATATGCTTGTAGTCACACACGTTACCTGCAGCAGAATGAGGTAAAAGGACACAGCGAGCACGATTCCTGGACATCCACAATACGTGTTAGTGACGTGTATGGTACCGTGCATGCCCTTTTGTCTTGTGTTCAGTCTCAGCGCTGCATAGCTGCACCTGTGTGCACTTTTGCTTCTTCAGTCTGTCTCACTTTGACTTGAGTGCTGCACATTCGCACACCGAATGCTTCGCTCAGGAATGGAAAGCGAGGAAGAAAACATGATTGCACTTCCTAATGTCTTTTCGACTCTGTTGGATGTGCAGGTTTGCAGGTATATCAAAACTAGTTCAAAGTTTGCCAAATGATAATGGAATTTCAGACCTACCAGCAAACCATCTTGTACTGCGCAAGGAAACTTGCACAGCGCAAGAGGCAATTTGGCCCAATAGGCCTGTATCCTGTGAAACGATTTTGTGTTCTGCTTTTATGATAAATGTTTGCAAATGTAGGCTCACAGAGGAGCAAAACGACAAAGGGCAGCAGGTTCACAGAATGACAAAGGATTAAAGAGGAATGGAGGAACAAAAACACAACACATGTGTTGATGGGTGTCAGAAAGGAAAGGTACAATGGGATGGGAGGGTGTGGGGTGGGAGAGGGTGTGGAAAGGGAATAGCAAGAGTATAAGAACAGGGGTAGATATGGGAGAAGGCGTGAGGATGATGATGGGCAGCATTCTTAAAGGACTGGAGGGAGGAAGCACAAGACAACATACACAGGGAGCTGGTTCCACCGACAAGGGAATAGATGGACCAAGGGATGGGTGAGAACATGCAACGTAGAATCAGGGCAGGCAGGATAGCCGAGAGATATGTACACTTGCTTTTGAGCTGTCTATGCGACTGTAGGTTTGAATGTCGACCCACCAATAAATTGTCATCCTGGTGTTTTGCAGGTACGGCGATTCATCAATGTGTGTGCCGTTCCTCGGATGGATGTTAAACTGGGCGTCCCATCTGCCGGCATCAGTTTGTGGCCGGTAAAGATCCTTCGTGAAGAGGAGGTGAGCTATTGCCGGCACCTTGGCCAAATTCCAAATTCCTGCCCGAACTTCCACAGTGCACTGCATCAGCAGAAGAGACATATTTTCCACATGAACTACATAATTACTTTTACCTCACTCGAACTTAAAAGTATAGAATTTGTAGAAAATTTCCTTGCAAAATTATCCAATATGCCAGCTCATGAGGATTGTGGGAGTGAAGTGCATGGAAAGAACAAGGATACATGAACTGAGGGAGGATATTGATGTGAAGATGAGCTTGACAGCTGGAGGGATTGGTAAAGAGATGATGAAGGTGGGCTGGGTATCTGGTGCGGATGGAGGAAAAGAGAATGGTAAAGAAGGCCGATGGGTTGAGGGAGCAAGGTAGGAGGAAAAGAGGTAGATCTCGGCTGAGATTGGAAGATTGTGTGCGGAGGGATGCAAGTAAGATTGGGGTGGCTGAGAGTGGAGAGAGTTGGGCCAGGGATAGAGGGCAGTGGAGGAGTATTGTACAGAAGGTGGGGTAGCAGCACCTTGCTGCCATCAGGCCTCACACCATGTAAATGGAAATGAGGATGGAAGAGAAGATTATCTAACATTCAGGGAAGGGGGATCTAACTTCCATAAAATTGATATGCTGGGTTTACATCCTCATCTTAAGGATGACATGTTGTGAGATACAATAGACTTCATTGTTGAGGCAAATTCCAGATTAACTCTTAACTCCACGCAAGAAAACCGAGGTGTGCATTGAAAATTTCAGTTAATATGAAATAATTTAAATATTTTTAAAAACCTCATCAGCTATAAATCATAGAAATCACAATGATGAAGATAATCAAAACAATTCATTCAACTGGAGACCCTCATTGAAATGTCTCCTGCATATCTCAAGCCAATTCATTCAATGAGTGCACATTATTTCTTTTTCGAAAATAATAAAAGGAGCTCGGTCTCGGCGTGCCTGCGTCCGTCCATCCATCCATCCATCCCTGCGTCCACAATTGTCTGATAGGGGATACCACAAATCAAGCCCAATCTGTAAAAAGTATGATATAGTTAAGGTAGGTAAGGATAGGTGGGCATCAAAGTTTCAATTTACAATGAAACAAAATTTCTTCCTCCTTCATCTCCTTCACTTATTATAAGGTGAGTCTCCTTCAATCCCATTTCTCATATCGATTAAAGTCAGAAAACGCTTGCTATATTCAGTACTTCTTTTTTTTCTTCAACATTTCCATTTTATTCATATTCCAGTAATCTATCGCCCTGTCAAACAGTATGTCTGATGATACTCCACCTTTCGCTCGACTTACAACACAGGTGAGAAAAGGATACCATATGAAAAAAAGCAGCTGATATTTCAATGATTTATTCGCACAATTTTTAAAAGGATGAACGTTAATTTTTTGCCGGGTATTTCTCCAAAGCAGTTGCACTTATCCATAACATCAAAACCAGGGATGATATGTTGGAACCGGAGTAGTAGGAAAAGGCATTTCTGGACCACTTACCAAGATGTGTTGACGTAACTGATAACATCAGCCGAACAACTCAGAAAACGGAATCTATTGAACAAACATCTCAACAGTTGGCCAGAAACCTCTTTTCCTACTTTTTAAAACTATTAACCAATTGTATTATAATGTAAGAGTTTGTTCATAAATTTGTTTTCTGCAGCTGCTTTTTGTCATCGTCGTTCGTGTGCAGCACAAGGCTGTGGGTCAGCATCGGTTCCTGCAGGGCCGCGGCACTGCCACCTATTCAGCGCCCCTGTAGGTTAGAGCAGGAGTTTATAATTTGTTGACTATGCCGGCGATAGCTCGCCCACTCTTCACGAAGGACACTGGAGATTTTTAGCATCGACCAATGAATGCCGGCAGATGGGTCACCCAGTTCAACGTCCATCTGAGGGACAGCATACACATTGATGAATCACAGTGCCTGCAAAACACCCGGATGACAGTTTTATAGCTGGGGCCAGATTCAAACCCTAGCTAGATAGCTCAAAAGCGAGTGCGCGTACATCGAGGATATCACGCCAACCCGCTACCATTGTTAAAATGATCTAAAATTTATCTTGGATTGAATAATGTACTTTATTTAAAAAGAGTGAAAAGAGCATTAAAAAAAATAAAAACCCCGATAAATTTCCGACATAAATGAAATGGAAAACAATGAAACATTTTGTGAATTGTGCAATATACGTCCTCCTATTATATTAATTTGCAATTGGTCACCAGCTTTGACACCAACACAAATTTTTATTACGGACCCAAGGCATCAGAAAAAAAAAGGCGACATATATCGAACAAACAGTTTCACACGGAGCACCTCACCGCCAGGACAGCATTTAAATTGCATCAGATGTGGCAATCAATGTGAATTGTTGATTCCAGTTTGCTGGCTCGATGACAGAAGATTCCATTTGCATTTTTGCTGCGTCCATTGCTACCTTGTTGAGAATCCCGTGCGGACACGGGTAACTTGCTAGTTTTTGTTAAATATTATTCAAAAGATTAAAAGCTAAAAACACTAAGATCCTCAGATATATAAGGGACACAGTCACAGCAAAGTCTGTATTAAAGGAATTTTTAAAAGTGTATATAAATGTAATAAAAGATGCATACCTAAAAAAAGTTATTAAATTTAATACAATACCAAGATATAAAGGGTCATCAAAGCACTCTGTAAAGTCTCTCATGTGTCGGTTGCTCTTCTTATCCAAAGAAGGCCATTCACTTGGAAACATACAAACTACCTGGTCTATACGTTTATAGTGCAGAGGTGTACAATGTGAAGGGTCTAAAGCTAAAGGAGCTTAACCTCTCCATGATCTGATCATGAATGTCACCATAAGTCAGACATGACTTGGCAGAACGAGATCACCAACAAGGTGAAGACCCATGACATTTGACGACATTTCAGGAGTGCCAAGCGGTGCAATCAAATGTTCTGTGGACGTGTCTGATCCTCGACACGGCTGCGAAAGAAGTGCGATGAATACCAGAAAAAGAAGAAAAGAAGCGATTTAGAAGTTAAACTTTGATGTACAATTCTTACTGCTCCTCAAGAGATCAATATCCATTCGGGATTTCCAAAGAAAAGACTGGCTATGCGCGAGAGCACTCATGTGAAATAATTCGGTTATTATTGGCCACCCGAAGCATGTGCTGAAATGCTCTCTAAGTTTAATAGCATAAAAGAGCTTGCTGCCAAAAGAGTGGCTTAATTCACAAATAAAGCGAAGTCGATTGGAAAGGAAAGTATCTGTCCAGGCCAGAAGCGAAACTCTTTTGGAAGCTGGTTCAAAAGCTTTCAAATTGATGCTTTGAAAAGCAGGTTACATTAACAGGCCTTTACTGTTTAAACAAAGTATGACGGTTCACAGGATGACCCTTCTTCATTCGCCACGCAGATCATGTCAGACACACGCATTTCAACATGCTCATGATGCTTAGCTGCTCTGGTTTGTGCATTTGCATCTGGGAGGAGCAAAAGACGTGTTTCAAGAGCATACTGTTGACAAGACAAGACAAGACAGGAGAGGCCTTTTTGAGCAGCAGAGAGATTGTGTCAAAATGACATGTTCACGGTTTTGCGGCCCCGATTAGTCAATCACATCCTCGTTTGGAGTTGGGATGAAAAGAGTTGTTCTGACTGATTATCAATGATATCCTTAAATGCATGTGATTAATAGCATGTCATGGAGTAAGAGACAACCAATAAACATGTTCATGGGTGGATGTCCTTCCAGCCATACAAATATTGCAATTTCAACACCCAAAGAGTTTGGTCCTATATAAAACATTGTTGTTTATCATCAAGAAAAAAACAGCCGGTTATCTATTGAGAACACTACTCGATTATCAAGGGGATTTTGGTGCAGGCGAGATGGGCCAAATGTCCTTTTCCTGTGTTCAGTTAACTCGTACGTCACCTTGTTGGACAGAATAGCCATGAGGTACACACACTCGCCGACAAGCTATTTATTCTAATCTCGGGCCAGTTATAAACTGCCATCCACTCATCCCGGTGTTTCACAGGTAGGTTGATTCATCACTATGTGTGCCATCCCTTGAATGGACGATAAACTTGGAATCACACCTGCTGGCATTAGTTGGTGGATGTTAAAGATCCCACAGTGTTCTTCGTGGAGAGAAGGCGAGCTATCACCAGCACTATGACAAATTAGAAAATGCTGCTCTCACCTACAGAGGGCATTGCATCAGAATCACAGCCACACCCTTAGCCAATGATGCTACCCAGCAGCCTTGTGCTGCATAAGAAAGAAGGAGGAGGTGGAGGAGGGAAGAGGAGGAGGAGAAGAAGCAGAACGTTGATCGACTGATGAAACCAAATCGAAAATAAGCATTTCATTCATGTCGGCTTGCTTTCCAAGATGGCTGGAGAAAGAGAACCAGTGCAGAATTAAAATCGATTTATATTTTGTAAAAGCAGAATCATCGCAAGAGACGTCCGTACATCAAAACGAAGTATGTCGACCGGTGACATCAGAGCTCAAAGGTCTAAAAGAGGTTGACAGTAAAATAACAGTTTTACAATTAACGATTTATTTATTAGTCACTACGAAATTTGGGCACAATGTAAGAAACCACTCTAAAGTGAGAGCATTCATCTTTACGCGCATCTCACCCTTGAGCTCCATGTTCCTTATCCCAAAAATATAGGAAGAGGAATAAAAAAAAAACGCAGCAAATAAATATCGGTCAAACAAACCGTGATAAGAATAATTCAGAAAGTGAAATATGTAACAAGCTGACATCGCTTTCACTCACAGTATTCCTAAAATAAAAACACGCAATTAGAGAAGGAAGGCTAGAAAGGGCAAGGATAGATAGTTCAGGACAATTTGACGTGTGACGACTCCACAAACTAAGGCGTGTCAACTTTTCCCACATGTTGGCTCATTCTCGTAGGCACGCAGGCTGTGCTTTATTACTATTAAAGGTAAACACTGGGCCAAGAAAGTACTGCAAGGCAGAGGAAGAACGAAGAACTTCGGTTGGTGATGCTGGTTTCTGCTGAAGAATCCAAATGCCACCTGACTTTAATGCACATCTGGAAAGAAACGAGAGGACAATACTTTGGAGGAATTGTGGACAGTAATTCCAGAGAACAAAACTTTGACTAAACAAGTTGATAAAGTACATGAAGAAAGACAAAAAAAAGAAAAGCAGAAACACAGGGACGAACTGTTTTATGTGTTTCGGTTTGTTTTCCGTCTCCTTTGCCAAAAATCGGGATTGTGTGGATCAGGTGCAGCTTCGGGGTCACCTTGTCAGGTGGCAGAGCCAGTCCCTATGTCCCTGTGTGGAAAGTGTGATTGGCAAACTATCGATTGACGGACTGCGGACGTGAGCTTAACGTGGGGGAGGAGAGCAACAAAATGAAAGGTTTCGCAGAAAGAGGAGAGAAACACATCAAGCTGCTGTCACCTTGCCAATCTGTAAAAGTAGTTTGCTTCCATCTCCATTCTTAATTGCAATGGATGACAAAGGTGTATAAGTCGCATGAGGCACCATCGACATGATTCCTCCAATGCATCCTGATGATTTTGCATCTGAGTTGCCACAGTTAGCCTTCCATCGAGCGGTGGATTTGGCTTCGATGACGACGTTGAAAGCTTGAAATAAAGGTGCTTTATAATCACAGAGGCCATGAAATAATGAAATAAACCTCAAAACACAATTCATTCCATTTACAGCGGGAGCCTGTAGTCCCTGGTGTTGGGCAAAGTGTGTTTGTTGCAGGAATGCAGTTTTTGGGCAAATTACAACAGCATTTTCCCATTAGCTTTTCAAAAAGTTGCCAAATTTACTGTTGAAATGTTTCTCACTGGAAAAGCCTAATTTTCAGAACAACTTGCATGTGCAGTAGATACATGGACACACACACACACACACACACACACACACACACACACACACACACACACACACACACACACACACACACACACACACACACACACACACACACACACACACACACACACACACACACACACACACACACACACAGTGGAGATTGCGCATTACTTGCTGAAGCAAGTATCGTTTGTATATTGCAACAAGACTCTATATATATGTTTGTGTGGTGTCGTCTAAAGGGGTCTAATGGGTCTCGACAGTCGAGAGGGCATGGAGGGTCTCAAGGTTTAAATGTCTAAGGTGTCTAAAGGATGTAAAGGTCTGAAGGGTCAATGAGGTCTAAGTGGTCCAAAGGGGCTGTAAGGGTATTAAGGACTCTAAAGGTCGAAGGGATATATTGCACTTGTAAGGTCTAAAGTGTTGAAGGGGTCTGTAGGGGCTCAACGGTTGAAAGGAAGAAGGGGTATAAAGGTCTTAAAAGGTATAAACGATAGGATCGGAAAAGACCTATAGGGTCTAAAAAGTCTAATTGGTATGTTGCAAAAGTAGTTAAGAGATTTTTTTAGGATCTAAAGGGGTCTACGGAGGTCTATAGGGTCTACATGGTCTAAGGAGTCAAAAAGGTGTATTGGGTCTTAAGGATCAAGTCGTCAAAGCAGTCTGAAGGCAACTCAGGGTTCTCAAGGAGTCAAAGGGTCCTAAAGGGATCTTAGGAGTATAAGTGGTCTCAATGATATATAGGGTCTCAGGGTCTACAAGGTCTAAAGGAGGTATAAAGGCTGAAAGGGTCAAGGTGTCTCAGGGTTTAAAATGGTCTAATGAGTCGAAAGGATCAATGGGTCTCAGCAGTCTAAAGGGTGTAAAAGTCTTAAGGGGTCTAAAATATATAAAGGGGTCTAAATGGGTCTCAAGGGGGCAAAAGTGTGTGCAGGTTTAAAGGTTCTGAACGATATAAAGGTCTAGAGGGTCTCAGGCATTTAAAGGGTCTCAAGGTTTTGTAAAAAGTATGATTGCAATGCGAAGACTCCTATTTAACTAACAGCTTGGGTCTACAAGGGGGTTTAAAGGGTCTATGGAGTCATAAGGAGTTCCCTTCGTGTGCAGCCTTTTGACTGCTGGTTGCATGGTTGGTTAGGGGCACGGCTATGCCACTGATGCAGTGACCCTATTACCAGTACACCGGCGCTCATTTTGCCGACCTCAAAAGGATGACAGGCTGAGTCAACCCCCTGGTGTTAATTCAGCAGCGAACGGGCCTCAAACTCAGGACCCTAGGATCCCAAGCCACCCCCTAACCACGAAGTCAATGCCAGGCTTATAAGCGGTCAAAAGGATTGAAATGGTCAGTGTGGCCTCATGTATATAAGGGGTCCAAGGGTCTAAGGGGGGCAAAACTAACTTAAAGTTCAAGGGGTCTAAAAGGTCTGAAATGGTCCAAAAAGTCTTACAAGGTATGTACAACAGCAGTTAGAGGTCAAATGGTTGAAAGGGGTGGAACAATCCTTAAGGGTCAGGGGGTCAAAGCAGTCTAAAGAGTGAAAAGGTCTTAAGGGGTCAAGGTCGAAAGGATATGTTCCAATAGTGGTTTGGCTCTTAAGGGTTATAACAGCGTCTACATGGTCGAAAGGGTCAAAGGCATCTAAAATGTTAAAAGGGTCTTCAAAGGTGTAAATTTAACGGGTCAAGGGTGTCAGCACTATAAAAGGTTCAAAAAGGTACTGTACGTTCCAAAAGTACATAATTAATAGATGTAGTCACGTTGAAACTGAAGTTCAAACAGTACGTAACTAGTAGGGCACTCTGTAGAGTGCATACCTCTGCTCGGGTGAACAGTTTACGTTTTGTATCCCACCGAAAGGCCGGATCTGCATCCGGACCTCAACCAAAATCTACACACAACCGGCCCGTCCTGTACTGCTTCATCGCTACACTCCCTGTCTGGCATGAGCCAGCAGAGGTGGATGTAGCCACGGCGTACTTGTTGGTATCCGGAAGATGGTGAGCTTCATCTGGGCAGGGCAAAGCCAGGGGAAACCCTGGTGAAGGTCTGCAGTGGTGGTTCTGACATGAAAACCAATCGTCCGACCCAGGTGTCGAGGAGAAAGACCAATCAAATCATATAGTAGCTGGTTCCCTCCTAAGTTTCCCTCAGGATAGCTGGAGCTCTTGCTGAATGCGCAGTTTTATCCGGTAAAGTGACTGACGAGAGGCATTGGAGCCAAAATGGCTACAACCGATTCTCAAACTTTGAATGGGTAAGATGGATCTTCACCAAAATCGAATAAATTCTTCCTCGTCACACACCCAACCAGTTCATCAATTCTTGTCTGAATCTTTCCATAACTTTTTGAGATATTGTGCTATTTATAGTTTTTTGTGCTATTTATAGCTGCGGGTTCAAATGGGGTACAGCTCCAGGGATCTGTGGCATCCATGCTGAACTTTTCAAGGCTGGTGGAAATGCTGCACTCGTGACGTTGCATGCAGTTCTGTGCTCTGCCTGGAATACAGGCATCATCCAAACCGACTGAAAGAGGGGCCTTGTTGTCCCTCTCTGGAAAGGGAAGGGTGATCGCCAAGACTGCAACAACTACTGAGGGGTGATGCTGCTCTCGGTGCTGGGCAAAGTCTTTGCTCGGATAATTATTGATAGGGTTCGCCACCATCTGCTTGAGCACCAGCGTCCAGAGCAGTCAAGCTTTACACCAAAGCGGTCTATGATTGAACGTATCCTTGCTATTCGGGTCCTCACCGAGCGCAGACGAGAGTTTCAGCAGGGGCTGCTTGCAGCCGATGTTGATCTCTGTAAAGCGTTTGATTCAGTGAATCGGGATGCCCTCTGGAGGATTCTTGGTCTTCGTGGGGTGCCACCAAAACTGATCGATTTGATGTCTGAACTATACTCTGGTACTGCGAGTGCTGTGAGATTTGGTGGTACCATCTCTAACTTATTTCCAGTTGTTACTGGAGTTTGTTTGGGATGTGTACTGGCCCCCACAGTTTTTAGCACTTGTATGGACTGGATTCTGGGGAGGATGTCGGAGAGATCAAGCTGCGGTGCATCTTTTGGGAATGTCAAGATCTCTGACCTTGATTTCGCAGATAATGCAGTCATCTTTGCGGAATCTCTAGATATCCTTTTGGGGGCACTCAAGGTGCTGCATGAGGAGTCAGAGCCGCTGGGATTACAGGTTTCTTGGAAAAAAACTCAGATCCAGGCTTTCATTGATGTCTTGGATGCTTCTATCCTGTCTGTACCTGTTTGTGGTGAGGATGTTGAGGTCACGGAGAGATTCACTTACCTTGGCAGTGATATTCATGTCTCAGCTGCCTGTGAGCCAGAGGTCAACAGACGTCTGGGTCGGGCCTGGGGAGTCATGGATTCACGAGATCATGGGGTGTGGTGCTGCCTGTACCTGTGTGCGAAGATAAAAGTCCAAGTCTTCAGGTCCTTGGTGCTTCCAGTGTTGCTCTCTGGATGTGAGACTTGGACTCTAACCAGGGATCTGAGACAGAGACTGAATTCCTTTGGTGCCAGGTCTCTTCGAAGAATCCTTGGCTATCGCTGGTTGGACTTTGTGTCCAACGAGCGGTTGCTGAGAGCGACTCAAATGACATTTGTAACCTGCATAGTCTGTGAGCGTCATCTGCGGCTGCTTGGACATGTGGCTCATTTTCCTGATGCTGATACTGCTCACCAGATTCTCTCAGTGATGGAGCCTCATGAGTGGAGGAGGCCAATGGGCCGACCACGTGCCTCGTGGTTGCAGCAGGTTGATCAGCATCTCAAGGAGATGGGGATGGGCCAGGCAACTGCCTGGAGGATGGCCAGACTGAGGCCCCTGGAGTATTGGCGGAAAGTGTATGCAGCGACGTGCTGCTCTGGCGCATTCTCCCATACCTGACCTGACCTAGAGGTTTTGGCCCTATTTCTCAATGGTGAAGAATCACTTAAAACATTGTCGTATCTGGATTTGGACTTGCGGTTGGGTGGGGGAGTTGACGTCCTGGGGAATAAAGTGGGGGGGGGGGGATGTTGAGGACACGAAGCGAGTCCATATATATATATATATATATTGCTGCGGGGCAGGGTATCGGCTGCGAGCACGACCGCGAGATGGAGCAATAGAGTTGGCTCGACCGATTGCCAGGATTTAGATCGTACCTTTTCAGAAAACTCTGGAAAAGTACGGGTCCATTATCGGACCGTGAAGCGTCTATATTTCTGCCACATGATACAGGGTTATTGGCCAATTTTCAAAATACCTGGATTTCCACGTGGTGATTTACCGAGTATCCACACCCTCGATGGCACCCATACGGAACAAGCCGCTTAGCGTACTCGAACCGTGTGCGACCCGAGCGGTTTATAGCCGAGATTCATCGGTCCAAATGTCCCATTACAGCGGCAACAGCCTGGCTAATTTTCCAACACGCAGCACACTAAGCTAATGGAGGAAAGGACACGAACGAGCGGATACATTTCACAAATTGGGATGTTTATTTACAATAATAATTGGGGAACGAGGGAAGCACGCAAGAGCAGTGTTAAACCGATTTAAAGAAATGCACGTATATACAGCACGGAACTTATACAATTTCCTATTTAACTGACTGGTGCCACAAACACACATATGCACACACCCTAAGAATCGGACCAAAATGGTCTTTATTCTGACCTCCAGCCCGGAGGACAGTCGAGCTGGAGGAGAGAGTTTGTTTGACCTTTCCGCTTCGTGCGGTCTTCAAGGACCAGGTCCTCGGGGCAGAACTGGACCCCCAGCACGATCCAGACGATCCAGACGCCCTCACGACCGGGCTCCAGGTGAACGAAGTTGGCAGGGCGAAAGCTGGCAGGAGAAGACCCTCCGTTGCACCGACCACTCCGTGCGCAGACGCTTTTGCACTCCACCACCTTGCGCGCAGATGTTCACTTCTTGCCAGAACCCCCACCCCTCCTTTTTGTGCTCAGGCGCGAGAGACCTCCTTTTGTCGCCACTCGCCTCCTCATTGGACCGTCCGTTCTCGGACGACTCGTCGCGGACTCCCGATTGGCCGGGGCCGAACACTCTATCTGGCTAAGGTGGAGCCAGCCTGAGGTGCTGAGCTTCCTGGTTCGACAAAGAGCATGCCCCTGCCCTTCTGGGCGGAGTCTCGATCTGAGGTGAAGGAAAACTCTGCCCCGTACGTGATCGAACACGCGTATTCAATGGCGTCGAGCAGAGCGAGGGGACGATGACGCTGGCATTGATGGTGGTGTAAAAATAAACGAAAAGAAAACCTGACTATTAAAATAACTCCACAGCACAGGAACATTTAATTACCCATTAGACTAGGGTCGGGACCCTATCTATCCACATTTACTTATCGATATAACTGAGCTATAGGACCTGTATGTTGAGTGCAGTAAACTTCCAAATCAGCAACAATATATATATATATATATATATATATATATATATATATATATATATATATATATATATATATATATATATATATATATGTATATATATATATATAGAGCTGTGGCATATTTCATGTCCACATTCACATTCGTTCTTGCAGGTTTTCTTTCCAGTATTTAGAATGTTCATTGACCTCTGTGAATGTTAAAATTATAATAATAACACAAAATATAATTCCGTTTTTAAAATCTGAATATTCATTTAGCCTAATGTGCTGCAGACATGTCCATTTAGTTTAATGACAGTTCATGGCAAAGGAGAAATTAGTTTTACAAATATCCATTGAGTAAGCATAATCGTTTTCTCTGTTAAACATTGTGGGTAAAATTTGATCAACATTAAGCTAATTTTGTGCTTTTATCCCTTGCCCTCCTCACTGCAGCCAACCAATGAACCCACGTAAAGGCTATCTCTAAAATAGCATTGCAATCTTGCTCTTTCTTACTCAATGATCTGGCACCCATTGTACACTCCATCCCATTCCCTCGCACCCCCGCACATACCATCTTCATCCCAACCCTCAGCGGCACCTGCCAGCTCGTAGTGCTTCTTGCGCAGTTCTCCCAGGTGCTCACGCTCACGTTGCAGAGAATTCTCAAGCTCAAGGACTCGTACCTGCATCCACAAGACAAGCATTCATAGTTTTATCGGTCGCGTTGACACTGTCATTCAAATCCAACGTTTGTTCACTGATCGACGAAAGCTTCTAAACCACGATCCCCAGCTTTGTTTCATGTTGTGATGATAAGGTAATGAAATTTGATCAATGCGAGATGAAAGATGTGAAGGATGTACAGAAAGGCTATAAAAATTTAACCTCTGGTTGGTAAGTTATCTGACTGGTTTGGTTAATTTTCTGAACAAACTTAGTTTAGAGCCGGCTCGTTATGCAAGTTAAACACCATGTTCATCGAACGTGGTGGATGGCCATCCAAAACCAAGCATGTTCAGACAAAATCACAAAGAATGTATTGTTGATAACCTGTAAAGAGACATGATGTGGAATGAAGAACTAGTCTTGCTGGTGAAGGCTGGTGTCCGTCTCATTACGATGGATGAAATCAATAGGACGTTGATCGAGGTATACTAATCGCTGTGGAAAGCAAGGAGAGGCTGATACTTTGGTCGGTGTCCCCTCGTCGGAGCAAAAGGGACGTGGCCTTGTCCAAGAGACACGTTCGCCTCATTAACGCCTCTCTTTTTCTCTGACAAAGTGTTACCGTCCAAAATATCAGCCTCTCCTCGCTTTCCACGGCGGTTAGCATACCTCGATCAACGTCCTGTTGTTTTCGTTCATTGCAAAGAGATCCGCACAGAAACTGGTAAATCTCGTGGATTACCAGGGGTTCAAATCCATATACACGTAAAGTCCCCCAAAAGTCTTGTGCATCCTTGTTGTTGTAAATGCCTTCAGATGAAAGGGAACACACATTAACCACCACCAAGTTTGAGGCATTGTCGCAATGTACAAACCGACATTTGGTGCAACAATGGGATACTGGAAGTCAATTGTGCTTGAACCACTCGGAACCCAGAATAAAAGCAAACGCCCCGGCAGTGGAGATTAAAAAAACAAACAAACATCCTTGTCCCAAGGAAATACAAAATGGCTGCTCGAGTCGGGCAGCAAATTAAGAAGCTTCATCGATGATGCACTTTGAACAGTGAGGTTTGTGTTGCAGCAGCAGCGGTGAAACTGTGAAGGTTTATTTGACAGAAAGGAAGTAATCCAGAGCAAGATGCCCATGCGTGGCATAACAATGCACATTCTTCATCATGAACATGGAGTGGGACTGTTATCAGGAACCTTGGGCTTTGTGCAATGACGAATCCACATTATTCATCGGTTTAAGCACTGACGACGCCTGTCCGTATGACACACACACACACACACACACACACACACACACACACACACACACACACACACACACACACACACACACACACACACACACACACACACACACACACACACACATAAACCCCTTTCCTACAACCCATCGACAGACATCTACATTTTGCTCACAATTCCAAACTATTCTTCTCCCTCCTCCTTTTATATTTGGTTAAAAAAAATAATTTTGTTCTGATGATAACCATCTGAGGGTTGCACTGCCTAATTGAAAGGACACACAGATGCGAGGCAGCAGTGTAGCAATTAGACAGTGAAGCAGACATTATCATCTGTTGTGGATTATCCAATTTGACACATGGCCGAGATTGCCACGATCACAACCGATTGGATTCACCATGCCATCGAATCAGAGCATCGAGAAGCTGCTGAGACTGCACTGGGTACAATAAAGGCTTATGGACCCAAACAACATTCCGGCTGTCATCAGACGTACCAGTACGAATACACAGGTAAAAATAGTGAGTTGATGGAACACCTTACCCCATGCTGTGTTGAAGTATATAATAAAATTGAAATAAAATAATGATTTTAAACGTCGTATAAAGAAATTCCAGAAGTTTACCACCGTTTATGCAGCGTCTTATACACCACTTTACTTGCTGTGTTTAATCATACAATCCAATTGAAATAAAATAAAGATTGGAAAAAGTGGAATTAAAAAAAAAAATTAAATTCTCGAAGTTTACTGCAATTGATGCAGCATCTTTTACACCACCTTATTTTTCACATTGCATTAGTTATCCATGCCTGGTGTTATCCACCACCTTTAATGACGTCTTTAAAAACAGTGTTTCCTGCTTGGATTGATTTTTCAATTTTGTTTGATTGCCAGACAGGCAGATTAAAAAAAACAAAAACAAATCTCACTCCCCTCTGCACACGCATGATTGGGACAAATTCAGAGACAAAGTACTGCTAAACTGCAGGTTCTCTTTCCGATTCATGTTCAAAATATAATATTCAATTGAAATCAAGTTGTTCCTCGATCATAAATTGACGTTTGCAGATGGACAGATGGAGACAGACAGACAGACAGACAGAAGTGAACCTATTGCTTAACCCCACTTTTCACTTTGCGTGTGCGGAATAACTCGAACGGCACTTGGTAGAGCGCATACCGATGCCAGGCTGAACACTTTACGTTTTGTAGCCCATTGATAGGTCGGATCCGGATCTTCGAAACCAAATAAATTTGTCATCGTCGCGCACCAAACCTGCATACCAAGTTTCGTCTGAATCCGTCCATAACTTTTTGAGAGATTGTACTACATATCGTTTTCAGCCCCATCCTTCAGTGGTGAAGAATCACTTAAAAATGATTTTATCCGGATCCGAATCCGGATCCTCACCATAACTTTTTGAGATATCCTGCTCACAGACAAAGAAACAAACAAACAGACAGACAAACAGGGGTGAAAACATAACCTCCATCCACCTTAGGTGACGGAGGTAATAACAATCGATTGAAATTCGCATTGAGGGGACTGCAAATAAATTGAATCAAACGTTAGTAGATTATAATGTCAGGTGGAAGAATGCATCATTCCTTATTCAGATGAATTTCCATTTCAGTGTTGGAAATGTGCTTGCTGACTGGCACACATGTAACATTCCAGGATTACCAGTGGTTCAACTGAATTAAAGTCAGGCCTCTGAGCTGGTCATAACAGATTCTCAACAATGTTCTCCTTGAACCAATTCCTTAGCTTGTACCAATTAGTGTGGCAAGATGTGTTACGAGGGTGGTAGACAAAAGGGCCCCTACTAGGGTATAGTATAAAAGCCGGGAGCAAAGAGTAGCACAAAACGTCACAATAAAACACCTACGGAGAGCACTTTCTGCCGTTGTTCGTAAAAAAATGTGGGCTTGCCGATCGCCAGGGTCCATTTGAAGTTTGGGAGATGCTGTTCTAACACACAAACACACACACACACACACACATACATACACATTCACATCCACATCAACATATACACACACACCTCCGCCTAACACACGCATGACACTTACACATGCCAGTCACGTTTCATCAAGCTTTATGAATGCAGATGTCAAGGAAGCAAGTGTAGTTACTGTAAATAAGTCACAATTAAATGTAAAATATGTTTGAGTACAGAGATGAAAATCAAGGTTTAAACGTGAAGACATATCAAGTGTGAATCCACAGTTTAATGCGAACGTGATTACGTTTTATAGGAAGGGGGATGAAGCATCGTGTTTCACTCGTATCCATAAAACGGTGTTTTTTTTCCACCTGTCCACTTCGAGCCGGTGAAATCAATATCACAGGAGAGGCTAACGATAGGCCTGCGTCGGAGGTACATTTGATTTCAAGTATGTGCACGATCCGGCTTCGTACATCAATGTTAATCACAGAGAAGGTACAAACGATGCAAACTTTGGGATTCATTAAGACGGCCAAGGAAAGCAGATGAGTCACGTGATGTTTCTCAGTGTCCTGTACAATACAGGGCCCAATGGAGGTTAGAAGAGGCCCACCCTTGCATTCTCAGGGAAACATTGGATGGGTGCGGAATACTACTGATGCACGTCCCATAAGTTAATTAAGCATATAAAAATAAAACAAATAATTTCGCTCTTAGAGGATACATTTGCAATGGACCAGACGAAACATACCCTGAAAGATCTTTCATTCCGATCCTTATGTGTGCAATGTCATTTTCTGGGAGGGGAGAAGAGTTAAAAGTAAAATATTCACTCAATCTAACGAGGTAATGAGGAATGCAATGATTGCTTCCAATGATGCGACAGACGAGCCAAGGACAAAACGGCTGTTTACTTGTCAGCCGTAAAGACCAAAACCACTGCTTTACAGGTGGCCTACTTTATAATGAAAAGGGTAATGTCAACGAGTTTTGTTTCTACCATGGGAGAAAGATTTACAATCAAAAGGCAAGTTGTTGAGAGGGTTGAGAGACAAAGCAGGCCATTACTGTTCATGTTCAGAAAGGTGACTACAAGGTGAAGGAACGTTTCATCTGAAGATTGTTTTCTGAACACTGATTTTGTGGTGTCTATGAACATGCATAGTGCCGAGATTGGACGGCGTCAAAATGTAATGCCATACCATGTTATACTTTTGAATTTGGGGCCCAGGAAGCATTCGTGTTTAAATATCTGTTTAATTGTACTACAGCAATGGATGATGGGGCTTCCTACCTGATTGTGACATTCAAAGAGAAATATGAGGGAGTACAAGGAAGATGAGATGCATGTGAAGCCTCCGCACTATCTCCGGTATAACAAGACAAGAAACTTGTAGAGACCCCAACAACATACATCCAACGTGCAAATAGGTCGAGATAACTTATCGTTGTGGTGATCGCTGAGAAAAACCTCACTAAATATGGTGGAATAACACCAACAACAACAATAGTGGTTGTAATCTATAATGATAAATGTCAGTGTGTGTCCGTCCATTCGTCAGAGCGTCTCCTCCATAACTCCAAAACCATGAAATAGAGCAGACCCAAACTTTGCAGGCTTACTCAGGGAACTCGAAGGTGCTGCATGAATGAAAATTCGGTGTTTGTGTGAATTTAAACACCATTTTTGAAGATAATTTAAGGTGTGCTCATCAGGAAAAAACCAAAATAATCCTCACAAAGATGGTGGCAGGCCATCTTGGCGAGCCCCGTCAGCTCTCAAGAGCCGCCATCTTAAGCCGCAGTTTTTTTGGCCTGCTCAACAATTCGATGAATTGGAAAAGGCAGCAACGATTTCATAACGATAATAATTGTTGTTTTTTTTCCACTTTCCTCACTTATGTCATTGAATGCCTGCTCATCATTCTGACGAATCGCTGGGTACATTGTATTGCTAATAAACGCCCGGAGATGCCAGCGTTTGTGGCTTCATTAAATTTCCACATATATCATAAGCTCGAGAATCTTTAAGTCTAAGCCGAATTACAAAATTTTAACTTCTTTATTGATTTCAGCAGTAGTTCCAACTGCAAAAAAGGTGTTAATTTGTCCAATTCGGCCATTGCTTTGGCGTTTCATGGCATGGGTTTATATGACCGATCGCAAATCATCTGTTCCATTGGAGTGCAAGCTTGAGTGCTTAAGCCACTTGGAGAGTGCTTACCAAACTGCCTGGGTGTTCATTTCCAAGCAACCAGAAGTAAGACCCGTCGTTTCGCTGATGGAAATACCAATCATTGCGTAATTGTGAACACAAAAAAAAACCCCGAAATAAAAATTAACTTTCACCCATTAAAAATCGTGCAAATAAATTATTGCAATATCAGCTGCTTTTTCGTATCCATTTCTCACCGATGTTGCATGTTGAGCAACCTGCTTTGTGAGGCTTTAAAAGGCTTTATAATGAGCGTTTTCTGAATCTAATCGATATGAGAAACGGGACTGAGGGAGACTCACTTTATAATCAGTGAAGAAGAAGATGAAGGAGGAAGACATTTTCCTCTCGGTTTTAGATAGAACACGGTGGTTACAAAGAAAATGTTGCTGTTTGGGTGCATTTAATCACTCCGGTAATGGCCTGGTATGCTGCCAACCCACCCTTCATGCTTTCTTCCCTTCCCCTTATGCTGCCTCCCTTCCTCTTATGCTACCTTCCTTCCACTGCCTTCCTTCCCATTACGCTGCTTCCCTTTACCCTTACACTGCCTTCATTCCCCTTATGCTGCCTTTCATTCCACCTAAGCAGCCTTCCCCTCCGTCTGCCCTTGTGTTGCCTTACCCTCCCCTTTCTTCTTGCTGCTTTACCCTAACCTCACCTCACACTGCCTTACCATTCCCTCCCCTCATGCTGCCTCCACTTTCCCTCATGTTGAATTCCCTTCCCTCACATTGCCTCACATTGTTACTATGCAGGAAACAAATCTCATTTGAGTCTCTCTCAGCAATGGCTCGTTAGACACAAAGTCCGACCAGTGATAACCAAGGATTCTCCGAATAGACCGAGTACCAAAGGAATTCAGTCTCCATCTCAGATCCCTGATCAGAGTCCAAGCCTCACATCCATAGAGCAAGACTGGAAGAATTAACGACCCGAAGACTCGGACTTTCATCCTCCTGCACAGGTACCAACAGCGCCACACCCCATGATCCAGTGAATCCATGACTCCTCAGGCCTGACCCAGTTGTCGATAGACCTCAGGCTCACAGCCAGCAGAGACATGAATATCACTGCCAAGGTAAGTGAATCCCTCAACATCCTCACCACAAACAGTTACAGACAAGATCGCAGCATCCAAGATGTCAATGAAAGCCTGGATCTTAGATTTGACCAAGGAAACCCCAAATCCCAGTGTGTCCAACTCCTCATTCAGCACCTCAGGGGCCCCTAAAAGATGTATGGAGTCTCTGTAAAGATGACTGAATAGTCTGTGAAATCAAGGTCAGATATCTTGATATTCTCAAACGATGGACCACAGCTTGATCTCTCTGACATCCTCCCCAGAATCCAGTCCATACACATGCTGAAAAGTGTGGGAACAAGTACACACCCCTGCTGAACTCAGTAACAACTGGAAATAAGGCAGAGTTGGAATGACCACAACTCTCAGCACTGTCAGTTCCAGAGTATAGTTCAGACATCAGATTGATCAGTTTTTGGTGGCAACCCATGACGACCAAGAATCCTCCAGAGGGCATCCAATTCACTGAATCAAACACTTTACAGAGATCAACATAGGCTGAAAGTAACCCCTGCCAAAACTCTCATCCGCATTCAATGAGGACCCGAAGAGCAAGGATACGGTCAATTGTGGACCTCTTTGGTGCGAAGCCTGACTGCTCTGGGGCTCTAGTGCTCGGGCAGATGGTAACAAACCATATCAAGAATTATCTGAGCAAAGACCTTGCTCGGCACTGAGAGCAGCGTCACTCCTCGGTTGTTGTTGCAGTCCTGGCGATCACCCTTCCCTTTCCAGAGAGGGACAACAAGGCCCCCTCTTCCCGTCAGTTGGGATGATGCCTGTGTTCCAGGCAGAGCACAGAACTGCATGCAATGACATGAGTACAGCATTTCCATCAGCCCTGAGTAATTCAATGATGCCACAAATCCCAGGAGCTTTACCCCATTTCATCTGGTTCACCGCAGACTGTGTTTCCACAAACGAAGGCAGACCACAGTTGATTGGAGGGTCAGCAATAGGGACAGTCACACCCCTGGCATCCAACTCAACAGCTGGTGGGTCAGCTTGGTACAGCCACACAAAGTAACCGGCCCAGCGGGCCTTCACTTCCAACTCCTCTGTCAAGAGCCAACCATTCTCCACTCTCACTGCAGTACACCATGGGATGGGCTTGGAGGAACGCAATGCATGAATTCCCTTGTAAGCAGGACGAGAACCACTTGACCACAGGTGATGCTCTTCCCTCTCACAGATTCCTCGTACATAGGCGACCTTGTCCACACTCAGCACAAATACAGTTTTACGCCTCAACTCCCTGAACAGCTCAGCTATGCCATTCTGCCTGGCCCTGCGACTCTGGTCAATGGTATCCAGTGTTCATTGAGAGACAAAATTCTTCTTCACCCATTAGTGAGTTCCAAGACATCCACCGGCAACATCAAGGGCAGTGGTCTTGAAGGCACTCCACAACTCTTCAGGACCTCCCAAAGCAACCACACCCCCCAAATCTTCACTCGGCTTCTTCGCAAACTCCTCAGCTACCCTCTCATCCTTGAGCTTGCCAACATCCAGCCTCGGCTGGATGGTACCATTCTCCCGTATTTAAGCTACAACTTCAGAGTTGCTGCAACAAGCCTGTGGTCGTCATTGAGAAAATGAGCACTCCGGTAGACCCTGAAGTTTTGGATTATCCTCCAGTGACCAGCAACAAGCACATGGTCAACCTCCTTTGCCACACCACCAGCGTTGGAATACCAAGTCCAGCTATGAGCCGGTGGGCGCTGAAAACATGAAACAGCCACCCTAAGTCCATGCTTTCTTGCAAAGTCAAGCAACTTCGTGCTATTCTGGTTCACAGTTCCAGACCCATAGGGACCAACACATGTCTCATAACCATCACTATCAGTGCCAGTCGATGCATTGAAATCACCCAATACAAGAAGATTATCTAGCCTGGGGCACTGATCAACCACAGACTTGAGTGTGGCATAGATTACATCCTCACGTTGACATCACTCGCCTCAGTCGCAGCAGATACAGAGACCAGGGAAGTGACACCCAAGGAGTGACGAATCCTGAGTCTCATAATACGCTTGTTGACTGGTGTTACCACAATTATCATTGGAATCAGCTCATTGGACACAGCTGCAGCAACTACTTAGGCATGGGAACCATCAGAACAACCAATCCAATACTATGTGTAACCACCCTCCATTGATTTTGCCATTATCCGGTCTCCGAACCTCAGAGAGTGCTGTAATACCGATGTTCAAACGCCTGAGCTCAGATGATAAAAGAGGCAGGTGATCATTCTCTCTTAGGGATGGGGAATTACAGGTTCCTACCCGAAGGAATCACCGAAGGTTATCCCAAGGAGACCACCATCTGGTGGACGACATATCAGCACCATTCTGCCACATACCATCACAATCTGGCCCAGGAATTTGCCCCGTGCTTTTCCTCCAATCATCAAGGAATGGGGGTCCCAAATACTTTGCCCCGATCCCGTCATCTGGCGAGCTGCCTTGCAAAGGGCAGTAGCACAGGAGGTACTCCCACGGAGTGGGTTTTGAGTTTTCTTTGCATTTGTGGGTTTTGGGGAATGAAGTGTTTTACGTTGGCCGGAGTGTAAATCGCACCACCAACTTCCTAAAAAACATGTAACCCAACTGCAGCAGGACGTCCACAGACACAGTTGGGCACTAGATAGGGATGGACATTGGCTCACAAGGAGCTCCTCCGCCCTTTGACAGGTTTTGTTTTTAATCCTGCTGGGTGTCCTTATCCATACACCCTCCTCACCAGGAAACCAGGTGGGGGAGACGGTTTAGTCACCCACAACCCGGCCATGAAACAGGTTAGTACAGGTTTACATGGTACCTGTAGCACGTCACAGATCAAATCTGGCCTGACCTGACTTTCCCTCCCCTCACTCTATCCTCCTCCCAAACCCCCTTCACCACCATACAACTCTCTGGAGGTCATAGAGAGGAAGGGGTTTCAAAGAATGTGTGAAATGGACAAATGAGAGCTGGTTTTTTGTCACAGTCAGAACTGCTGCTCTCATCAATTCTGCAATTTGTCTCAGCTAAAGATATTTTAGAGCTTGTATGTGTGGAAATTAAATAAAGGCACAAACAATGGCACAGCTTTTTTGACTATTGAAGGAAAATGTCTTTCCTTCCCTTCCCCATCCTTCCTGCTTACCTCCTCCGAAAGCCCCCTCCACCCCCTACGGACGTCTCTGGGTGGTGTCCGGACGTTGTTTCTTGTGACTCTTATGAACATGCTGTTTTGACGTACCCAATTTCGTTCAATTCTGTATTAATGTCAGCATATGGGGACCATCCCCCCCCCCCACTGGCTTTCCCTGAAGTCTCCCTATCAAACGCATGTCCAGAACACCTCCTTCCATTCCCCACTACCCCTCTCTCTCTCCCCCTCCTCACTACTCCCTTCTAACCCTCATACTCCTCACTCCTTTCCCCCTCCCATAGTGTATAGCAATGGGTGGTGAGGCCTCACTCCCCCACCCCTCCTTGCTCCTCCTCCTCACACTTTGCCATTTAGAGATTTAGAACTTAAGACCACTCAGACATTTTTAGACACTTCAGATCACTTTAGACCCCTTACATTTACATCCTGTAGAGATTTAGACCCTTTCGACCCAAACTATTGTTGGAACTTACCCATTCGACATTTAGAACGTTTCGACCATCTATCTAGTTCCACTGGCATACTAAGGGGGCTGTGGGGAGGGCGGTCCACCCCGGGTGACAGCTCCGGGGGTGGAGGAAGACCGGGGGGGGGGTAGGGGTGCCAGTGGGAGAGTATAAATACCAGTACGATGATATAATGATGGTTCTGGTTGCAAGTGACTTATAATAATATTATTTACCTCATAATAAAGACACTAACTCGGAACTAAAACCACCGTTATATCATCGTACATGGAATTGAACATAAACATGGAGCAGGAACTCAGCATTGCATTACAGGGTGGAAGGTGGTGGAAGTGGTGGTTAATGGGAGGAGGTAGGAGGACGTGGAGCTGATGATGTGCTTGGCATGGGTTCGTCGGTGGATGAAGTAGATGTTGATGGCTTGAAGTAGCTCCTGAGAGCGGAGTGTTGACAGTTTTTTTTTAATTTCTCCTCGAGTTCTCAAATAAAGCAGCGGACAATATAAAGCACGATAGCGCTATCCCAGAAATGCTTTTTATGTCATCAGCTTTCTCCACCAATTACAAGCAAGCTTTCATAAGTTAACAGGGCATTAAAGCATTGTCAGAAAGGTCATGATTCGTTCTTTGTGTTGACGTCACTTTAAACTCATTTGCATACACGTATTGGTTTCGATGGTAACTCGACAAGCTTTATGAGTTAACCTTGTCATTCTGAAAAGTTAAGCTCCTACATTAAATAGTTTATGGGCAGGAAAAACCGCAATGGAAATGACCTCGTGAAATCGCCGGGCGTTCCTCGACACTGGATTTTCTGTTACCTTTTTGAAAATTCTTTCTGGGGATCTTTTCTCTGTGATTGAAGATGTGGTTTTGTAATATAAATGCCAAGCAGTATGACCTGTTTGCTGAATTTCTTTAATGTCCTTCATTTTTCTTATTTCCATGCAAAACACAGACGATACATATTTCAGCAAGTAATGTGCAAAATCTACCGACCCAGAGGGTGGGTACTCTGCTAGTTATTATAATTAAAGTTGCTCACAACTACGAAGGCCGTATCATCTGGGGATGAAAGAAGGAACCATGAGAAGCTTTGAAATTCACCATTATTTATTAAATCCTGTCTTGTCGAAATAGCCGTTACTGTCTCAATTGTTGTGGATGCCATTTTGGTTGCTGAGGAGGTATTCATGGGACATGGTCGTAACTGTTCACATCGTAATAGCTTTAAATTATAAGCAATACACACCGGTTTTCTCCATGGAAATCAATCGACTTCCTGATGTTGAAAAAGGTTTGTGTATTTTATGGATTGTGTCGCCCACTTCACTTTAGTTCTTTGTAAAAACACCGAACCCCCCCCCCCACCCCAAACATACCCCTTTAAAGAAAACTTGAAGCGTCTTGGTCTATCAATGTTGTACCTGAGGTTTTGTATCAAAGTTACGGTTCAGCGGGTTCTGAAGGTCATTTATGAAATTTATTTCAATGAGTTCATTGTTTCAAGATGACCACCAGACGACTTCCAACAACTCTGTGAAGTTAAGTTGATTGGTGTGGTGGCTTCCAATAACCACAAAGCTGTCAAAAACGGTAAAATAAATAATTATGTCGAATAATAATAATAATAAAACATAATTTAATAATAAAAAAAGCTCAGCAAGAAAATGGGATTCCAGCCAAACTATCTTGCAATTGAAGCAATAGTATGATCACAAACACAACCCCTCACCCCTCTCTCCAACAGACAGCGACTACTTCAGAGATATTGGAGAACTGCATTGTCCACACAGTACACCCCCAACACAGCAGAACACCCCCCCACACAGCACTATACCCCCTCCCACACAGTACAACACCCTCCACCACGCACAGAAGCACACACTAAGAACAGCAGTACACACTCAGCACAGGAGTACACCCCACACAGCCATACTAACCAGGCATTATACACTGCCGTAATTACCTGTCACAACATTACCTACTCCATACATCCATACTTACACAGATACCACCGTCCCTACCCTACGGCATCATATTTACCATGCACCACCAAATCAAAACCTTCCACATACCAAAACCTTGGGGATGTGTTTCTCTTTGATGCATGTGGGTGATGTGTTAGCAATTGGTCCAATATTGTACTCATGATGGAAAATCAGTCACGTGCAAGTCAAGCCATGGACTTTTCGAGGAGCTAATTTGATCGTTCTGGAGTTGCATTTACTTAGCTTAGCAGAAACAGTGGAGGTGCTCATATGGCCAACAGAGTCAGAGTCCATCTTTGAACTCGTTTGAAACGTGATCAAAGGTATATTTTCCACAATCGATCAATTAGGTTCATCAAAAACCTTGTGCATACATCACCACAGAACAAAGACATCAGCAGATACCAGTGGATTTTAACAAATTGCAATGACATTAACAAAGGACAAACACGTACAGTTTCACCGATTTGAACCTGGGTGCCCAGAATGATGAGTCATTTGTATACCTTGGAAAGCCTAACCAGGCCAACCTAATGTGTTACCATCGGTGTCACATTAATGCTAAACATGGACATTTAAAAACGCCATACCTTGGATTGTTTTAATATAATTATTTTTTTTACAATAGGTTACGATTTAGCATGAAAGTTCCATACATTTACATCACCATTCTCATGACACATCAGCAACAGGTAAAGTAAGTACATGCAGTGCCAAAAGAAAATATACACCCCTTTAGAAATTTTCACCTTTTGTTGGCTTATTGACTGAAATTAAATTGCATTAAATCAGACTTTTTTCCACCTTTATCTTCACATCGTAACCCACAACATTCAAATGAAAAACAAATTATACAAATTTCAGAAAATTAATGAAAAATTAAAATTAAAATAAATTCATTAATTAAAATTAAAATTAAAATTTTTTAAATTAAAATTAAAAAAATTAAAAATAAAATTAAAATAAATTCAATTCAAATCAAATAGAAGACCAAATGTACCTATTTGGTCCTGCATTGGCGTAATCAGAAGGATCCCGAACAAGCACAAAGCAAAGATGAAGTCATCAGGAGGAACTTGGATAGGATTCACATTTCAGCTGCAACTCCTCCATCCTCAAACCCATCCAAGAACAGCCAAATGAACATTATTCAAAAAAAGATAAAATAAAAAAAGAACCCAGATTCAAAAAATTAAATAATTCTGGCTGCCACACTTTGCACCTTATCAGTTTGAAATTTAAGACATATTCTGCATCACTACTAGATCGAAATTGTTAAGTTTCACATCAATTGATTAAGCAGTTCAAGAGAATTAATTTTTTTAAGATCTTTGCTCAATCCAAAACGGCTGCCAGAACATGTGACCTCTTAATTATTCATGAACATCCTGGTATTCCCAAGGCTTGGGGAACATTTGTTCGAAGTTTCCCCTCGATCTGTCCAGCCATTCTGGAGACGAAGATTTTCATGGGTTTTAGGGTAAATCCAATATGACTGCCAAACCATGTGACCTATGATGTCATATATGTGAACTATTTGTTCCTCATGGATAGGTGGTCATACGTGTAAAGTTTTGCCTCAATATGTTCAGCCATTTCAGAGAATCGTATTTTTGAATGTTTTTGAATGTTTTGAAAAAAAACAACAACATGGCTGCCAAATCATGTCATCAGTTGTTTTTTTTATTCAGTTGACCGTTTTATCCAAAGATAGCCCTCAAAAAATGTTCATACTGATCAGATGTAATGGTCTAACCTTTGCAATTATGACGTCTGAAGGCACCTATCATGTCATAAAAAAGTCACACTTATTCACCATGAGGAGTACTTGCCATTTCATTTTTTTCCTTGGTGCGGTTTCAGAGATACAGAGGTCCAAAGTTGTTCCATTTTTCAAACATGGCTGCCACAACATGTGACCGATGATGTCAACATCATCAATTGAACATTCCACATGAGTAGTCGCTCCTGTGGTGAAAATTTTGTCTCGATCCGACAAGTGCTTGCAGAGAAAAACATGAAAGTTCTGTGCAGAGAAAACAAACAAACAAACAGACAGATAGACAGACAGACAAACAAATTGACTCAAATGCAATATCCTCTCCTTCAGCGAGGGTAATTAGCGAATCACCTTCAAAATCACACACCAATGTAATTGGCCTCCATCTGTGTTGAATTTTCGGATCATTGGCATCTCCCGCAATGAAGCTGAGTCTTTGGGCCTCTCACTCAATCACCGCAGGTTGGTCGGTGGTCTTTCTGTCTTCTACCGTCTCCTCTCCAGCCTCGCCCCCTGCTCTCTCTGCGATTTGTCCCCACCACATTTCTGCAGGGCGCTCAAGGTCCGCCAACAACTCCCTTCTGGTAAAACTACCAAAATCACGAATCACTGCTCACCTTCACTCTTTCATTCCTCTTTTTTTCCCACCTTTGGAATAAACTCCCTCACTCTGTTCATTCCCATTCTTCCCTCCAGGCCTTCAAAACAGCTGTTCACCACCACCTGTATCATCATCCCCCATCCAAATCCTCGATCTTTTCTACCCCCGATAATTCATCCAAGCCCACCTCCTCCAAATTCCCTGCTTTTCTTCCTGAAAGTCCCTGTAATGTCAATCTTCTATTCCCCATGTTCCCCGTCCCATCCCTCTCCCTTCCAAAGATCTCCTAATGTCTCTGTTCCCCACTGTTTTGTCCTTCCCACAACCTCCCCTCATCTCATGCCCCCCTTGATGTGCGTTGTGTGAGTGTTAGCTCTCAAACGAGCCTTGACAAGGTATACAAAAAAAAAACATACAAAAGAAATTGCAGTGATTCTGCTAAATTCAGAATAAAATCAGCCATTCCTGTACGTTTCCTCTGCTGGGAAGTGCATTTTACTGCAAAGACTCAACCATGAACACCAAGGAGCTTTCAAAAGACCTCCAGTAATAAAGTTGTGGAAAGACACAAATCACGGCATGGGTATTAAAATATTTCAAAAACCTTGAATATCCCTTGGAGTACAGTCAAGATAATCACGAAGAAAGGGAAGGAGTATGGTACCCACCAAGACCCTGCCTCGATCGGGCTATCCTCCAAACTGGATGACCAAGCAAGGAGACTGATCAGAGAGGTCACCAAGAGGCCAATGACAACTTTGAAAGAGCTACATGCCTTTACAGCAAAGACTTGTCACTGTGTGCATGTGACAATATCCCAAGCACTCCACAAGTCTGGCATGTGCGGTAGGGTGGCAAAAAGGAAGCCATTACTCAAAAAGCCAACCTTGAGTCCCACTTGAGGTTTTCAAAAAAACACTCTGGAGATTCTGTGGCCATGTGGCAAAAATCTTTGTAGTCTGAGGATCCCAAGATGGAACTTTTTGGCCTAAATGCAAAACGCACAAACCTAAATGCACAAACCCAACACAGCACATCACCCAAAGAACACCATCCCTACTGAAAAGCATGGTGGTGGCAGCATTATGTTATGGGGATGTTTGTCATCAGCAGGGACTGGGGCACTTGGGAGGGTAGAAGAGAAAATGGATGCAGCAAAATACAGAAAAATCCAAGAGGAAAACCTAATGCCCTCTGTAAGAAAGCTGAAATTGGAACGGAAGTTCACCTTTCAGCATGACAATGACCCAAAGTACACAAGCAAAGCAACATTGGAGCGGCTAAGGAACAAACAGATAAATGTCCTTGAGTGGCCCAGTCAGAGCCCCGACCGAAATCCAATCAAAAAATCTGTGGCATGACTTGAAGATTGCTGTCTGTCAACGCTCCCCACACAACATGACCAAGCTTGAAACGTTTTGTGCACAGAAGAATCGGCAAATATTGCCCAATCAAGATGTGCAAAGTTGGTAGAGACCTATCCCAACAGACTCACAGCTGTAATTGCTGTCAAAGGTGCTTCCACCAAGTATTAACTCAGGGGATTAGACACTTAACCAACCAAGATATTCTCGTTTTGTATTTTTAATTAATTATCTGAAATTTGTAGAATTTGTTTTTCACTTGGAAGTTGTGTGTTACGATGTGTAAATAAAGGTGGGAAAAGTCTGATTTAATGCAATTTAATTCCAGGCTATAAGGCGACAAAAGGTGAAAACTTTGAAAGGAGGTGTAACCTTGAAAGAGGCACTTTATGTCACACAAGACATTCCATGAATGTTGTGTTTATCAGGAATGGCCAGCAGGACGCAGTTTGTTCTTACCTGTGTGTCCATCTCTTTCCGTTTCACCTGCGTCAGTGTCAGCCTCGAGAAATCCAGAGTAGCTGAAACAACAAAACCTCGTCTCAAACCGAAACCTTGGTTTGACAACAGGATAAAAAGGTAAACAATTTCATTGGTTTGCACTTCCCCTCAGTACAAAATATTGTATCCAACAGGATGGTGCCGAGATAGCACCCTTGCCTTTGAGCTGTTGAGTTTGAGTTCAATTCCTGACTGGACGATAAACGTTGGTTGCGTTGGTGCTCCGCAGGCTGAGCATTGCATCACAAAGTGCTCCGTCCCTCAGGCGGACGTTATGTTGGGGACCAGTCTGGCAGCGTTGACTGCTGGTGGATATCACAAGTCCCACAATGTTATTTTTTACAAAGAAGAGACTATTGTCCCTGGCACTCTGAACAAATTCCAAACACCTGGCCAGATGAGCTTAACAAAACTCAACCCCTTTCACACATTTGGGATGCAATGGTCTATGGTAGAGCCTGAAACATGGCTGTGATAAGTCACAGCAACAACGAAGTATTTTATTCAAAGTTAATAAAAATGCAATTAATATAGAAAATATGGAAACGACATTTCTCCTCAAATGGCTGAAAATGTTTTAAGCAGGAAAATGTAAATGAGCCCAATAAAGCTGTTCAAGAGAGACGGTTGCGCAGGAATTGGTGCATCTTTGAAGAAAACGACACGTGATTGGACAACATGATCATTGTGGTAAAGATTTGACCAACAACCACAGAAAAAAGTCCCCAGTTCGACTGCATTTCACCCATGAAGCCTGCCTCTGCATCCAAATACCACACCATGCATATATTGGACATCCAAGTACTTCGCACTATGAAGTATATTCACATATATATGTATGTATGTATGTGTGTATGTGTGTATGTATGTTTATCCATCCATCGGGACCATACTTTGTGCAGAGCGGTGGTGCTGCCGAATCAGTCAGTCTCCTTGGCTATTGGGCACACTCATGGACAGGTCGGCACTCTGACACAGGATACCAGCAAGCTGGTACTCATTTTGCAGACCTTAATAGAACAGCCAAGCAGGATTTGAATTCAGGATCCTAGGATCCCAAGCCCACCACCCTAGCTATAAAGCTAACACCAGGCATATAAAGCTGTTTTTGTGTCTTTGTGGATGTGTGGGCATGTGGGTCTGTGGATTGGTCAGAAGCGCTGCCCATTCTTCAGGCCACACCTTCCCGCTTCCTCCCCTCCTTCCCTTCTACAGCCGTCAAGAAATGGCCATCATCTTTTACATTCCACATAGCTCTGATTGTTTAGACACCTTTGATGTACATATGAAGAATGAACAACGCGTCTTCCATCATTAAATTAAGATACCGTCTTGAGGAAACAAAGGTACATTTTGATGACAACTCAAACAAGGTAATGCATGTTTTGGCCGCAGTGATCATGGCAGCGGTCTAATATACAAGACCCAATGCAGGTTCGTTAATTCTCAAATGCAGAGGAAAGAAAATAGTGATATTTCATGAAACATTTTTTTGTTTTTTGCCAAACCTTGCTAGGCTTATAAATAAACTGATGGGAATGTTGTATTATGTGAAGTAAATAAACATTAAAATTGGCTTGTTCGTGAAATACCTGCAGTCGTAATTAATTAGTCGGGAGGCTGGGGAAATTCTCGAGATATATATATATATATTCTATACATGTACAATTTGAAGAAGTTATGGACACACACACTTTAAAGTTGTATGAAATGTACATGTCCACTTTCGCACTCTTAGCATCACCTGTGAGTTTATGTATATTTTAAAACTAAACGAAGTATGCTTTCATTACAATGAAAATAGTCATGATTAATATTTGAAGTCTTTAATGAAAAAACAAAAAGTCCTTTTGTCAGTGCTTTGTGTGTACTGTATGCTGTTGAAATATCCAGGGGATTAAGTAGATCATATGATCATATTTCTGTGAATGTGCGACAAATCTAGTAGTAGCCACATGCTGCGCTATGCAAAGACCATGGAAGGCTATTTGAGGAAGACGAGTAAGAATGGAGTTATAAGTGGTGTTCAATCAACAAAGGTTTGGTTCATTCCATCGAGGTCGTGTCGAGGTAAAATTAATTGGAAGCATAACTGGAAGTCACCTACTTTGCTAACAAAGGCATTTCTGTAAATAAAAAGTCTAAAATTGGCAGGGTAAGGCTCCAAAGCATGAAGCAAACATCGTGAATCACCTTTTTCTTCAGTCTGCTCTTGTGCAACCTTGGCAGATGCGACGACACCAGCTGTAGCATCAGTGACTGCACGGGATGCCTTCTGTAGCTGTCGAAGCTTTCCACTGCCTTTCTCAGCCTTCACCTAGAGCAGCACACCAATGCCAAGTTGTGGAATAGAAGAGAAAAAAAGGAAGACAGGTTGCATGGAAAAAAGGTGGGGAGGTAAAAAGAATTTGAAACTGGAGTGAAGTTGATGGCGCACAATCGCAAATCCCCACACTTCCCACGGAAAGCAAAGTTGAAAGATGGCATAAGATTCCACTCGGAATGACCAAATATCAAATTTTGAGTTAAAACATTTTTTCCCGCTGCTTAACCTGAGGCCAAATCCCCAAAAAATCTTTACATATTTCATGTGTCCTCCAATGTTGATTTCATATACAAAGTTTTTTTTAATGTTTGAATATGTGCCTGTAATTGCATTTTTTGGTATTTAATATTTTGACCTCACCCCAGGGTGTGGGGCCAAAAAGATATAGCGCTATTTCACCTTCTTTCCATGTGTTGATCATAACTGGTGGGGGAGGGTGCGGTGGTACAAAAAAAATATATTGTAGGAGTGGGGAAAAGGCCACATAAAAGATCAAGAATAGGGAAGAGGGGTCACTACAAATCGAGTGGAACATACAGACATATATATATATATATATATATATATATATATATATATATATATATATATATATATATATATATATATATATATATATATATATATATATATATATATATATATATATATATATATATACGTTTGAAAAAGAAAAGGAAATAAATAAATGATAAGGGGCAAATAGATATTAAATCAACAAAAATAACTGAATTCTTAACACTTCTCTTCCTCAGCATAATGTGCTCCCACACATATACAAGTACACATGAATAAGCAAACACAATCACTGTTTCACAACACATACTCAGATTAATGACCAGATGTGACTGTGATGGGGGAGTCGGAGTTCAATTGTTTAACCCTTTCCGGTTTCCAGCCGAGGATAACTTTGGTCTCTGCTCGAAGTGACTCGCTTCCAAAGCTAAGAAAACAATTCCAAATTTATCTGTTGCCATGAATTTAATTATCATTCATCTCATGTGTCTTCTTGTGTGCCAGCTCGGTTATTTTGATTTCATGTGCTTTGCCTCGGCTGGTTAAGCCCACCAATTTAACCCCAGATCCACACCCATTCATCCTTCTATACTCCCATCATCTCTTAGCATCCCTAATCCTATCTTTGTTCGAAATCCTTCATCAAACTATCCAAGAAAACAAACAACTAGAACAGCACTCAGTGGAGCACATACCTCCTCCACCAGGCTGAACAGCTTACGTTTTGTATCCAACTACCGAAGCTACAATATGCAACCTGTGACTGCTGGTTCCGTCATTTTCTGGGGGCACAGCTGTGCTGCTGATGCAGTGATGATGCAGTGTATGTATGTGTATGTGTGTGTACGTGTGTATGTGCATGTGTATACATATATATATATATATATATATATATATATATATGTATATATATATATATGTATATATATATATATATATATATATATATATATATATATATATATATATATATATATATATTTATATATATATATATCCGGGCGTAGTGGCGTGTGCCTGTAATTCGGCTACTCGGAGGCTTGGGTTGGAGGATCGCTTGAGGACGGGAGCCCTGCACTGGGCCGCGCTATGAGAGGGTGTAGGGCAGCCCGGAATCATGGTGAAACCCAATCCTTATCCCTGTGTTGTAAGAGGCGACCAGGGTTGCGTCAGGAAGGGCATCCGGCGTAGAACCTGTGCCAAGTCAGTATGCGGATCATAACAGATGATCCGCTGTGGCGACCCCTAACGGGAGCAGCCGAAAGACAAACAACAATATATATATATATATATATATATATATATATATATATATATATATATATATATATATATATATATACATATATATATATATATATATATATATATATATATATATATATATATATATATATATATATATATATATATATATATATATATATATATATATATATATACATATGCCTGGTGTTGGCTTAATGGTTCAGGTAGTGGGCTTGGGATCCTCGGGTCCTGAGTTCAAATCCCGCTCAGCTGTTGAATTAACACCAGGTGGGGTTGACTCTGCCTGTCATCCTTACGAGGTCGGCAAAATGAGTGCCAGCATGCTGGTATACTGTGTCGGAGTGGCGACCCGTCCAGGATTGTTCCCAATAGCCAAGGAGACTGCTTCGGCGGCACCAACGCTCTGTACAGAGTATGGTCCTAATGGATGGATGGATATATACATCCATATATCATGTAAATATGTGGCAAATTATTTAATACATGTAAATGACACATTTGTTCACGTGAGATATTTAGTCCAAAAGTTCATGTGGAGTAAAAAGGTGGCGAGTGATTATACTGCACTTCAACTTTTAATCTGTGTGGAAAGATCATGAGTGTTGGGTATATTTCTGTTTACTTCTCGATTATGAACTATCTCATATTAACGAGCAATTTCTAGCAGCTGATGGTTTTTAGAACCATTTCGTAATTGTGAGTAGTTTGTGGAGGGAGGGCTTTCGCAAATGTTCTTACTTTGAGGAGATATAAATGGTAAAACACAGTGAAAGAGTTGGTGGGAGAAGAGAACCAGTAATCAGTTGTTTTGCTGTGTGCAATGCTGTACCAGTGCTCTCTGCCTGCCTGTTGTACATTGATTTTTCAAAGAAGTTTGAGTTACATGATACATGGTAAAAGCATCAAATCACCTTTCACAGAGGGCACTGTAAAAGGAATTTAAAGTTGCTATATAAAGGTGGACTGAATTGCAAGCTACAGAATTCTTATTTTATGCTGTGTGGGAGACAATGGGAGAGACAATATAATGTGACTTCCAAATGTCACCTTGGGGAGGTGCTTGATAGCTGACAATGTGGCTCCCAGCTGTTACCCTATTGATAACTGGTTGGACGTTGGTACCATTCGTTGTTGCTGACAGTCACCAAAAAAAAACAAAAAAACTCCTGAGAGGTTCGGATCTTAATTGGTCCAAACCTCTTTTTTGGGTCTCAACTTATGTTTCAGCTCATAAGTGAGTGTGAATGTGTGAGTGTGAGTGTGAGTGTGAGAGAGAGAGAGAGGGGGGGGGAAGGAAGAGACAAGAGAGAAGAGAGAAGAAAGAAAGAGATCGTGTGTGCGCACGCTAATGTAGTGGAACAGGACAGCCTGCTGGTTGAGGATGGCAGAATACGCTCAGGAGGGGTTTTCACAACCCGTCTAAAGGGCACGGATAACCTTAAGAATTTCATTGCTTCAAGCAGGGATAAAAACTATGCCTAATGACCGCAACAATGAGGAACTGACAAAACATGGCAATAAAAGCAACAGCAGGAGACTGCAGGGGGTTGGAAATGTGCTGCAATGGAGAAAATGGGATTATAGAGAGGGCAGTGACGGGTAATAAAGAGCAAGGTAAAGGAAGAAAAGGGTAATAGAAAAAGAAAAAAAAAAGGAAGGGAAATAGTAATACAAATCCATGAAAGAAAATG